>NC_136063.1:761280660-761950303 GCF_964261635.1 Lissotriton helveticus | reverse complement strand
ATATATGAAAGGCTTCTAGCCCTGTGGAAAATGCAAGGCGTGAGCCAATAGTAGAAGGGTAATTGCCTATGACAGTGGTTCCCAATCTGTGCGCCACGGCGCCCTGGTGCGCCATCAAAACTACCCAGGGGCGCCATGAACACAGTTTGGGAACCACTGTCAAGGCCTTTGACCTCTTCGAGAGATAATGACTTCAAGAGAAACCGAAACACTCCATAAATAACTTTTCCATGCAACACCAAAATGCACACCACGGGCTGCAAAGAGTTATTTCTACAAGAGGAAAACAATTAAAGTTGCCGCACACAAAGGCAGGTGATGATTCCTAACCCTGCCACCTTCACCCCTGCGCCAGAACTGAGCAGACAGGAACATTTGGAAACCCTCTGTTCATATTTCTGCATTCTTTTTCTCTCTCCACGAACAAGAGGCTGAATAGGTCGGACTGCCTGAGACATGCATTTTGCAGCCAAAAAAGGTGTTACAATGCAGACTTTTTTTCCCCCCAATTCTTTTACTAACTTCTTGGGTGCAACAATTGTTTTGAATCAATATTTGCACTTTTTCGTCCCAAAAAGTACATTGTTTTTCCCCTCAAAGTACAGGTCTGTCATAAACATGTTTTTTCAATAAACAATACCAGTTTGTAGGTATGTTCTTGGCAGCGCCCTCGCTTTCTGTCACAACGCCGATGACCAGGTATATCAAGTTGCTGCTGCAGCCAAGCAATTTAGCGAGTCAGAAACACGATCTTGCAGGTCAATCAGGAAATGTTCCACATCGGGCTCAAAAACTATGTTATAATAACTTAAAATCATTGTAAACTTTCTCAATTAACCACATTTACAGGGAGCGATTTAAAGATAGGATATCAAAGGAAGAAGAAATACGTTTGCACTTATAATAGCAAGATTCATATCTGTTTAAAAACAACCACAATTCTGATATTTAGGCCAGTGGTTCCCAAACTTACATTTTAGGCAATTATTCCTATTTTTGTGCTAATTCTGATTCAGGTGTAAACTCCCCAGCCGCCCAGCGACTAAATCTGGTGTAAAAATGGTGTGGTATAAGTGCATGCGGGTGGTGGTGGAAAGTTTAATCTAAGAGTTGCAAGTGGGGTCCAGAAGTATTGTGGAAGATTTTCAGATCTTTTTCTCTTTTTTACCTTCAATATTGAGGCAATTTTGAGTAGTCTGACACTATTATGCAGTACAATTTTAAGAGGTCATTGACATAACTTTCCTCAAAATCTTTTGGATTTTGGTATCCTCAGCCCTGAACTTTATCAGTTAAATACAAATATTTAATATGATTACTTTAAGAGTTCAGTTTAATTGCCTGCTACCCATGAACCGTCAGGGTCGTACACGGTTTATTATTGAGCCCCCTCTGTTGGGTCATTCATCACAATGCCTGCACTGACCTGTAAGGTTAACATTGTTTTGAATGCACTGTGACTAAACCAATAAAAGTATTTTATTTAAAAAACTGTTATATATTTATTTAGTTGCATCTAGGATTATAATACTTTCATCAGCTTCATGGCAATTATTTTCAGGGAGAAAAATTGAAGTTCTCCCGAGGCTGGACTTACATTCCCTCACCCACTAAAATAAGTAAGATAATGGGGAGCCACGGCTTATGGCAAATAGGTCAAGGGAGCCGTGGGTCAAAAAAGTTTGGGAACCACTGGCCTATGATATTCCAGGTCTAAAACAAAGAAAGACAATCAACAGATTCCTACGTGTTCACACGGTCGTGTGTACTGCCTTACATGCCCATGTGGGCGGAGATATTTAGGCAGCACTGTACATAGCGTTAAGATCCGGATTTTATAACACCAGCGCGCAATTGTAAATAAAGATTTTAACTACCCCGTGGCCAGGCACTTCTCCATCAAACACCAAAGCAACAGGGAGCTGTTGCAGTATTTTTCTTTAGATCATGTGCCTTTAGATCCGAGGGGTGGGAATAGGGTACGGAAATTGCAGAGACTAGAGTCCCGATATATTCCTGATCTACAGTCAAAAGCACCCAGAGGATTAAATAAAAGTGAGGAACTGGCAGTACATCTGGGAAAATAAGATTATAGACTTCATCAACCTGATCTGTTCAAGTTAATTTGAATTTTGTATCAGACAGTGAGATTGGCCAATACATGGCGAGATATTGTGAGTGGTAAACAGTGACTGTTGCCGATCCACGGCTTAATCATGCGGTATAAATTTAAAGAGGTTGCGCCTACCATCTGTAATTAAGACAGTATAACTATCTGACGAAATGTCACCACTATATGGAAGTGGGTAAAATTAGCCTAAAAGCCCATTAATGGGGCGGGTATGTAAATATTACATCAGTAGATGTGAAACCTCGCGAATACCAATATAAATAATGTACAAATGTAAAACAAATTAATTTTATACATGAAATGATGTTTTTAATCATTGAAAGATGGCGTCACAATCACTGTTACAGATAAGTCTCTTTCTATGTCTAGGAGTTAGGATGCAACAAAGTTTAAAATGGCCTTGTTCAGTGCCGATAGTAGACACTGAAGAGGGTATTCCGAAACGTGTTTGTTTGTTGTGCGAATAAACAGCATGAGAAAACTCTCACCGCGAGTGCTTTGACTCTTATGAAAGAAGAGTAAGGAGCGGATGTTATATATATATATATATATGGATGTATGACGTTACAACGCATACTTTTACAACGCATACCATTACAACGAATTTTTTACAACGCAAGTACCTTTACAACGCATACCATTACAACGTAAGTATTGGTAAGTATATATAATTTTTTTTATTTTAAATTAATTAAAATTAATATAATTTAATTTAAGTTAATTTCATTTTATTTTTACCTTGTACCCCTGTACCCCAAATTTAATTTAATTAAATTAATTTAATTTTTTTTACCCTGTCCCCCAAAAACCCCAAAATGACCCTGAACCCTAAAAATACCCCTGTACCCCAAAAACCCCAAACTGTCCCTGAACCCTAAAAATACCCCTGTACCCCAAAAACCCAAAACTGACCCTGAACCCTAAAAATACCCCTTTACCCAAAAACTGAAAACTGACCCTGAACCCTAAAAATACCCCTTTACCCAAAAACTGAAAACTGACCCTGAACCCTAAAAATACCCCTTTACCCAAAAACTGAAAACTGACCCTGAACCCTAAAAATACCCCTTTACCCAAAAACTGAAAACTGACCCTGAACCCTAAAAATACCCGTTTACCCAAAAACTAAAAACTGACCCTGAACCCTAAAAATACCCCTTAAAAAAAACCAAACATATAAAATTTTAAATATAATTATATACTTACCAATACTTACGTTGTAATGGTATGCGTTGTAAAGGTACTTGCGTTGTAAAAACATGCGTTGTAATGGTATGCGTTGTAAAAGTTTTTGCGTTGTAAAAGTTTCGTTGTAATGGTAGTGCGTTGTAAAAGTTGCGTTGTAAAGGTTGTTTCCCATATATATTCATTCACTGAACCAACCAAAGATTTCACTCATACAAAACCAGTGAAATTCAGCATTCATAGTTACCATAGCTAACTATAACTTATGCCGCCGCAAAGCACTGCTTATGACCTCACATATTACATCACTCATGACATGGTGAATAGCCCTCGTTATAACGCATATGTTTTTTACGCATTCCATTAGAACACAAGTCGTTACAAAGACACACTGTTACATTGCATGCCGTTACAATGCAAGTCGTTACAACGACTTGCTATGGGGGGAGCTGGAGTTTGGAATAGTATAATTTACTATTCCAACTCCAGTGTGTGCAACAGTAGGGAAGGTGTTGGCTTGAAAATCCAACAAATCCAACACCTTCTGCCCCCTACAGCAAGTTGTTGTAACAACTTGCGTTGTAATGGCACGCAATGTAAAAACGCGTCATTGTAACGACTTGTGTTTTGACGTGTGATGTAACAATGCATTGTTGTAACGACTTGTGTTGTAATGGTACGTGATGCGTTGTAAACGATGTTTCCCGACATGGTCAGTGACCTCACTCATGACATCTCAAATGACATCACTGAAGACATCAACTAGTAAGTGTATTCTCTAAGAGTTTTATTGTTAAACATACATACCTGCTACAAAAGTTAAATTAGTATTCCAGGTGCACTGCTACTGCTAACATATGTGAGTTGCTGTGCAACTCTACGTATCCTTGTGTGTATGGTGTGCGAGTGGCTTTATGGGTGTATAAGAGGGTATGTGAGTAGCTGTGTGGGTGATTGAGTTGCCGTGTGAGCGGCTGTATTGGTGAGTGAGTGGGTAGGTGTCTGAATGGCTGTATGAATGTGTGACTGTGTAAGTGGCTGTATGGGTGAGTGGCTGTTAGAGTGGGTGTTTGGTTTAGTGAGTTGGTATGTGAGCGGCTGTATTGGAGAGTGAGTGTCTGTGTGAAAGGATCTGTGAGTGAGCAGACATGTGAGCACTTGTATGGAAGTGTTAATGGGTATGTAGGAGGTTGTGTGAGTGCTTGTATGGGTGAGCGAGTGGCTGTATTGGTGAGAGGGTGAGTGACTGTGTAAGTAAATAAAAAAGTGGGTGTGTGAGTATCTGTGTGAGTGTGTGGCTATGTGACTGTACAGGTGAGTGACTGGTTGTACGAGTGGCTGTATGGATAAGTGAATGGTTGTGTGAGTGGCTGTACAAGTGAGTGAGGGGCTGTGTGAGTGACTATGGAGGAGTAAGTGGATGAGCAAGTACTGGTATGGGTCTGTGAATGGGTGAGTGGGCATACGAGAGGTTGTATAGGGGTTTGAGTGGGTGTGTGAGTGGTTGTGCAGATGTCATCAATAATGTCATTAGAGATGCCATCAGTGATGTCACTGTCCCCATCAGGCGTGATGTAATAGGATGTCATAAGCAGTGGATTGAGGATGCATACGTTTTAATTAGCTCAGATAACTAGAACTGCAGAATTTCACTGGTTTTGTATGAGTGAAATCTAAGCCTATCTATGTCCCTGAAACCTTTGGTTTTTTCAGTGAATTTCTAATTTTTTTCAGATACTAATTCCTACCTAGAACATCCCTCTAACCCTTGGTTTTTACAGAGAGTTTCTATGTTTTTTTAACTAGTAATCACGTTTGCAGAGTGGTAGAGAAAGGGGGTGGGGCCTTCCATGAGCAGGTCAGCAATCATGCTGTCTGGGGCTTAATGGAGGTAACAGGAGGGGGATTTGATCTCCAAGAACCCTCAGCATCCAAGGGAACTTCATCCCCCAGGGATCGGATTTTAAATAATTTTGAAATAGGGGAGTGGGGCCGTGCAACGCCCTCCCATGGCTGATTTTGACCCAGAGGTCCCATGGCCTGGCCATTGTACTAGGGGGGAGGAGCGATGTGCGGCCACTCTCCCCTGGCCCATTTTGGCCCCGGGGACCGCACCCCCCCCGGGCCAGTCCACGACCTAGGCTGAATTTGACCCAGAGGACCCCATCCCCCCAGTGCCCGGCCATTATACTAGGGGGAAGAGGGCTCTGCAGCCATTCTCCCCTGGCTCATTTTGGCCCCAGGGACCGCACCCTCACCCCCCGGACCAGTCCATGTGTTTCTATGTGTCCTGGACCTAGTCAGGGAACGCAGTGTAACGTTGGGGACCGCGGGGGGAAGCTCATGGCCCTCAGTGTCCCAGCCAGCTCCCCGCTTCCTGCGGGCGCCAATGGCTGCTTTCAATAGAAGCACCTTGTTAGGGGCACCAATGTTTTTGTCTGTTTCCCTGCACCCATTAGTGCATGTAGGGAAACATATCAAAACTCTGCTTTCCACAAGCTGGAGCTGTTTGACAGCTCCCGCTTGCAGAAAGCAGAGTTATGTTTGCTTTTGCTTGATGGGAGCGGTCTGCAAAAACAAACAGTTACCTCCAGATGGTGGGCACCTCTGGATGTTGCAGTAAGTAATTATATATATATATATATATATATATATATATATATATATATATATATATATATATATATATATATATATATATATATGTGGTCCTAAGTATAACTACCTACTGGTGACTGCCAGTAAGTAATTATATATATATATATATATATATATATATATGAGAAAGAATGATTCCTGCAAGAAGAACCGGAGAGACTCAGCGGGGTTTTCAGGAAAGGAATTTATTTAGCAGAGTGTGGCATGACGCATTTCGACAACAATGTCTTTTTCAAATGCCTGATACACCATCAAATCTGCCAGTCCGTTTAAAAGTATGAAACAGCGTCTTGCCATTGGTGGCCATCCAGGTGGGTCAGGTTGATTGGAGGGGAGGCGTTGTAGCGGCGTCGGCACACTACAACTCCCAGCATTCATCAGTCAGGAAAGCCAGGTAAGTAATTCCCCCTGAAACCACTTGTATCTCATGGAGTACTGGATGAATGTGGACGCTTGTAAAACGAAAGGGCTGTGCTGTGGCTGAAGTCTTCCCCTCTCCTGAGTCCCCCAACGTCTAAGCCGCTAGTAGCTCCTGCAACGCTGATCCTGAAGCCAAGAATGCAGTGATCCTGACTGCTCCGTGAGGTCACGGACTGCTGGGCTGCAGCGGAAGCCTTGCGGATTAGGAGAGCGGCGAGCCGGAGTGCTTCCAATACCTTGGACAATTGAGAAAGAGTGCCCTCGTGCCTCCGGCCACTTTAGAAGACGGGTCTGCTCAGGCGCGCCCAAGGGCTGACGCGCGAATCGAATGAGAAAGAATGATTCCTGCAAGAAGAACCGGAGAGACTCAGCGGGGTTTTCAGGAAAGGAATTTATTCAGCAGAGTGTGGCATGACGCGTTTCGACAACAATGTCTTTTTCAAATGCCTGATACACCATCAAATCTGCCAGTCCGTTTAAAAGTATGAAACAGCGTCTTGCCATTGGTGGCCATCCAGGTGGGTCAGGTTGATTGGAGGGGAGGCGTTGTGTATATATATATATATAATATATATACATATATATATATATATACATATATATATATATATACATATACATACATATATATATATACACATATACATACATATATATATATACATATATACATATATATATATACATATATACATATATATATATACATATATACATATATATATATATATATATATATATATATATATATATATATATTCATTCAAGGTGCCCCAAAGCAAGGGAAACGCGACTCCAGGAGGATGAGAAGACATTTCTTTAATGTGCAAAATCACGACAGGAGCCCTCAAATTTGCACATCCCTTGACGAGTTTCGCTGCACCTGCAGCTTATTCATAAGGGGAGGGGCGTTGGCAAGGTTTCGTTTTTTTTTCCAAGTTCATTACCCACAGTGATTGCTGGGATTTGTAGTCCATAATTCTTCCCTTTCAGTAGGGTCCGTTAGTCTTGCCTCATTTCTATGCCCCGTTGTTTGCCACAAAGTACTCAGCCCTCCAGTGGGCTCGGGGCTGATGTCGTGATCTCAATGATGTCATCCTCGCGCCGACCGGCTGTGGATGATCACAGCCTCGCAGACCCGGTTTCAAATTCCGGACGGTGCATCTCCCGCGGCACGGAGCCTGCCGCATTAAATTCATTCAAGGTGCCCCAAAGCAAGGGAAACGCGACTCCAGGAGGATGAGAAGACATTTCTTTAATGTGCAAAATCACGACAGGAGCCCTCAAATTTGCACATCCCTTGACGCGTTTCGCTGCACCTGCAGCTTATTCATAAGGGGAGGGGCGTTGGCAAGGTTTCGGTTTTTTTTCCAAGTTCATTACCCACAGTGATTGCTGGGATTTGTAGTCCATAATTCTTCCCTTTCAGTAGGGTCCGTTAGTCTTGCCTCATTTCTATGCCCCGTTGTTTGCCACAAAGTACTCAGCCCTCCAGTGGGCTCGGGGCTGATGTCGTGATTTTGCACATTAAAGAAATGTCTTCTCATCCTCCTGGAGTCGCGTTTCCCTTGCTTTGGGGCACCTTGAATGAATTTAATGCGGCAGGCTCCGTGCCGCGGGAGATGCACCGTCCGGAATTTGAAACCGGGTCTGCGAGGCTGTGATCATCCACAGCCGGTCGGCGCGAGGATGGCATCATTGAGATCACGACATCAGCCCCGAGCCCACTGGAGGGCTGAGTACTTTGTGGCAAACAACGGGGCATAGAAATGAGGCAAGACTAACGGACCCTACTGAAAGGGAAGAATTATGGACTACAAATCCCAGCAATCACTGTGGGTAATGAACTTGGAAAAAAAAACGAAACCTTGCCAACGCCCCTCCCCTTATGAATAAGCTGCAGGTGCAGCGAAACGCGTCAAGGGATGTGCAAATTTGAGGGCTCCTGTCGTGATTTTGCACATTAAAGAAATGTCTTCTCATCCTCCTGGAGTCGCGTTTCCCTTGCTTTGGGGCACCTTGAATGAATTTAATGCGGCAGGCTCCGTGCCGCGGGAGATGCACCGTCCGGAACCCCCCGTTTTGTTGTCCCAGGGCCCCATATTAAATGTTTATTTGTTCATTTTCCTGGCCACAGTGCTTTTATTTCAGCACGGGTCGAGTTAAATATCTTTCTGCACGAGTGAGGGTGGATGTGGGTGGGGCTTAATTGACAGGTTCAGCTGGGCCTTGGAGTGAAGTGTGTATGCTGAGTTGGACGGGTGCCTTGCTGTAATGAGTCCGACGTGCGCACTTGTACCATCTCCTACCTGGGTAATGTTAGGAGCCCGGGGGATTAGGCCACAGCCCCCAAGTCTCCTCAGCAGGGCCGGACTGGGAACCACAACCGGCCCTGGCAAAGTGCTCGGCCGGCCCACCCTCCCCACTCGGGGGAGGGTGCCGCCGAGCTCATTGCCAGGGCCGGTTTTCGGCCGATTTTGGTACAGGGCCGTTTTTGCAGCTATGCTGCAAAAACGGCCCTGTAACAAAAACGACCCCCGGGGCCCAAAACCGGCCCCACGGGGGATTGCCAGGTGCCCGCTATGGCCAGTCCGTCCCTGGAGCGCTGGGTTCACGTGACCAAGCCAATAGATGCGCTACTCTCATGCGGTTTACTAACGTAAACCGCAAGGGAGCAGTATCTAGATTGGCACAGGAGACACTGCTAAGCCTCTCTAGTCACTCACACATGAAGAAGCGGGGTGGAAGGGCCGAGCAGTACAACAAAGCATGGTCACAATAAGTGAGGATCCATTACCAATGCATGGCCGGAAGCAGCTCGCGAGTTCTGAGCTAACATTCAGGTAAGAAACGTGCTGTCTCCTAAGGAAACATGATAGTTTTCAAATTGCATTACATCTAGCATTCTGGCAATTGGCACAAACTGATATTGGGAGAAGTGTAAATATTAGAATATTGCTGCCCAGTCTCTGCCGGATTCCCTGGTTTTCTTCTTTTTGAGCTTGAATGTCTCAGCGCCATGAATCCCCTACCTGCTTGCGATTTAAGTTCACAACTGTGCTCAACATTGTATAGCCCAGCTCAATGGAACATGATCTATGCATGCGGTGCTGCCAATATTAGAGTTAGTTTATGCGTGACTTATATGTGATGAATTGTCATGTCTTATGTGAGGAACATGAAAGCAAACAAACAATGAGGCGCTTACTTTGTCAGACTTCAGCCGTGAATAAATCGGTCCTTCCTTTTATTTTAATATTATGTGCTATTCCAGCCGCAATTGAAAGGATGAAGCAATTCTCCAAGACCTATCTTTAAGTCGAGTAAATTTCAGGGCTCCTACAACTTTGCTCTATCAAGTTTAACACTTTCAGTTTTTGTGCTCCGCGCACACATCCTTTTTTTAGGTCTCGGCTAAGCGCGCGGAAGCGCGTTCTCGCCGAGAACCTTTTGTTGCCTTGTCTGCTTTCCAGGAGACAATCCTGGCCGCGTGCATCGCCTTGGAGGCGATTTGAAACGCGCACGCGCTTGCTGTGGGCAGCTGCTGTCGCGCATTCACACAGACACACACACACACACGAGCGCCCATGCACGCACGCACATACAGACACCCCCCACACATACACACGCGCACGCACACACGAGTGCTCCCCCCCTTCCCCCCCCCCCCGTCGTACACAGACACACACAAGGTCACCAAGACGCCCCCAGCCCTTTTTAACTTACCGGGCCAATCTCGGGGGACTCCGCCGCTGCGGCTCTTGCCAGCTCCTTTCACGGGGCTCCCTCTTGGTCAAGGGAGCCCCGCAACACTTGCGTAACCTCCTGCTGGCGGCCCCGGGGCTCTCCACCGCTCACAGGTGCCCCGGGCCGCGATACGCATTTACTCGCCTGCCTCCTCTTCCGGTCCGGACGCGGCCCCGCCCCCGTCACAGGCAACATTGCCTGACTTCCGGTGCGTGCGCCAATGGAGACACAAGACTGCAGAAAGGTGTGTTTTATTTATGATTTTTTATATTTGTCTTTATGTTGCGCAATCTGCAGCTGAGTACTGTCTCGCGAGCAAGCCCCCTGACTGTTTGCTTATTTTCGTGCACCCATATCTGCGCCATCTACGCAGCGTTCACTTGTAGTCATACTCTACTTAAAGCCATGTTATGTCGCAATTCTGCTGTTAAAAGTATTGTGGGAATTTCTCCTTCTCTCTAATTTTTCCTCTGCTTTGCATAGTATATTTCCATCTCAGAATCGGACTGCTACAAAATAGCTTCTTAATTTTGGGGAATTTTTATACAGCGCGAACTTGGGCCGAAGGCATCAGAGCGCTTTACACGAGCATCAGTTGCATTACCGAGGGACTCATTAATTGGAAGTTTAGTACGGGGAGGATTAAGCGATTTGCCCAGAATCACAGTATGATGAACGTCGCCGCCGAGACTCGAACCGCTTCCCCAGCGTCCAAGTCAACAGCTCTAGCAGTTAAGCCATATCCTCAGGTTGTGACCTCTGCGCTCCTCCTCCTTGAAATCAGCTTCATATGGGGACAGGTAGCCGAGTGTGGGCTGCAGACAACCGACCGAGAAGGTGGGTTAGCCATGGGTAAAGCACTCCAGCCTGGCCTCCCAAACACCACATCATGGGCCCAAAGTTCAAAGGTCTCACATATGCAAACAATTCAGCTATTGCCAATAGAAAAAACAATGACATTTATTTAGGGATAAAAAAAAAACACAAAAATTATGAGCAATGCCAATAGCTCTACCTATAATATTGCCGAGACCATTGCATTGTAAATGCTTGTTCTTATGACGCATGATGCTCAGAAATCACATCCAGCAAAGAGAGAGATAAATTAATACTGGTTTGCCAGTGCATTTTGTATTGGTATACATCTTGCTTTTTTAAATTGGGAAGAATTCTCATTTTCGGTTTACAACTGAAATCCTTAGTGTTAATTAACGAGCAGCTTAATTCACGAATCCTGCTGAACTGTCTCGGTTTTCGTCTATTTAATACATCAAAACCGTTTTCTAAAGGTTAGCTGCTAGTTGTGCACGTATAGCTCTCATGTGACCATTTCATAAGAGGTTTGTTTGGCGGTGAGCTTTAAGGGTTTAAGCTGTATTTATTTTGGCATACAGTGACAAAGCATCCATACGACTTTTCATTTCAAGTAACAAGCTGTAGAAGCATACCTTTAATGAAAGCTAGACGAACTGGAGCTGCCTTGCCTAGCTGCATGTCCATGTCTTGAGCTACTTTGAGTACTGTGCATAGACTAAATAAACGTGTGTGTACTTAGTAAGAGTAATTATTTTTTGTTTTATTTTCAACTATGAGCAACAGAAATCCTTAATCTATATACTGCCTCTCAACAAGTTTTGAAATGCTGACAAATAGAACTTGGGTAATGCGAGAAGTAGTATCACTGTTTTGCTGGTCAGACATGTGGCGCTGAATTGATATACGGACATAACTTTCATGGTGAGGGGAATACAGTTTATTTCGCCACTAAGCATTGCACAAGAACTCTGCTTGCATAGAACAGAGGCTCAAGCAGGAGGTGTTTTATTCATGTACACCGCAAGCCCAGGACAGTCCAGATCCATAGAGCCGGGCACTTTCCATCAGCACTCAGGCCCAGAATGGAAGAGCAGCATGCGCATCAAAGGCAAAGCTGGGATTTCTTCCTCAAAGTTTACAGCCCAAGCCCATGTGTCTTGATTCCCGCTCTTAAAAACTAACATTACAGAACGGTGTTTTACCTCCACCTTTTACCCAATGAGGAGTGTTTGGTTAGGGGGGCATAATTCAAATGATGTGAAGAACTACATATTTGCGCGTTGGGGGACAAATTAGGAAACCCTGCTGCAAAGTGGCATTACAGAACACAAAATATGGCTGCACAACAGCATGCTGGCAAAAACCAGTAAAAAGAATGTGTCCAAGTCCAGCCATGCACAATCAACTTACAGCTGCATACCTCGGCCCATTTCATTGCTGTTTGCGGATGGCCATTACTGTCCTGGAGCATTCACCCAGGGCTTTAAGTGGGATGAAAAAACTGAGGGTGTTGAAAATAGCAATGTGTATGTACATAAGCAGCGTTCATTTGTGTTCACTGTACCTCTTGTCGTAAGCAGAATGGACATTGCAAAACACTGACTGTGTTATCCCGCCAACATAGACCCATGCACACATATATACAACAGCCATTTTAGGTACCATGGTCTCTCTGTTTGCGATCGATCACCAGCGCCCTTCCCTGACCCTGCAAGCTTCCCCCATGCACCCTGGCTGCCCCCGCTCTCACATGCACAAGTCAATGAGCCCTCCCCTCCCGCATGACTGTCACTGAGAATCGCACCCCGCGCCTGACCAACACCTCCTTTCCCTCCATGAATACCCCTCCTTTGATGACCTCTTCCTCTGAACCTAACTGTCTACATGGACCGCTGGTCATCCCTTAGCCTGAGGATACAGTTTATTGCCCACTACTGTATGCACTCGCCTCTCTTGAAAGGAGCCACTATTGATCATGACCTCCCCACCCCCTGAGATTCGATCAGGAGCACACATTCCAAAGGAATCAGCAGAACACTCAGCTGCGTGACAGCCCCCTCCTATTGTATGGAGGATAAGGGCCCCGACTGTAGCCACGTGTTGGAATATCTTCGTACTTCACAATGTCTTGATTGTAATAAAGGATGCCTGTGTGCCACAAACCTGTGTATAAAAGACGAAGCCTCAGAGAAACTTGTTAGAGCACCTCCTGAAGACACTATGAGAGTGTCCGAAATGACATGCTCTCCTCATGAGAAATAAACTCTGTTCTTGTTTTCCTGCCTTCAGCGCCCGTCTCTTTATTTGGTAATTATTTCAAGATGGGAACTAAGAGTCGCCCTGCACCAGCAGCCTGGGCATCAGGTGCGATATGGGCTGACTTTTCCACAAGGGGGTGGTCTCTCAAAGGGGCGTGGTCAGTGTAATTAGGGGCGTGGCTTTAAAACACTTATGCTAAAAATCTGTGTTTAGCATAGTATGCCGCCCGACTTGTATTTTGCTATTTCTGTCATTGCATCCAGATATGTGATACAACAAGTAACATCATGCCTACAACAAGAAAGGACTATTGGCATGGTCAATGGTTATTAGTTGCATAAAATAAATAAGCTGAATCTATGGCTTGTTACATATAATGTTAAAAAAGCTTCCAATTAAAACCCTTTTGACCCTACCACAATGTTGCTGCTCTTGTGTTTTAGAAAGAGAAGGGAAATCCAGAAAGAAAATTACTCTTTAAAGGATTTCCCTACCCCCCACAACGCTCACCTGGCATTACCGCTTACCTGGCATTACGTCATGCCATAACTTCTCCACTAGTGAGAAGTGAGCAGTGAGGGCAGCGCACATGGAGGTGCCTGCTGCCTCGAAATGGGTCACTTGGGCTGTTTTGCGTCCTGGCACTTTTTTCCGGACTGCAATAACAGCAAACTGCTGTCACTGCAGTCCGGAAAAAAACAGACCGTCTGTGCCAGGGCTCTAAACAGAGCCCGATAGAGACCCGTTTCGAGCCCCCCTTAAAAAAACTGCTGGTGCTCAGACTCCTTGAGACCCGGCCCACTTAAAGCCCTGCATTCACCATATTCCACTCTTAAACTAGTGTTAGTGTATTTAAATGTTTCAAGAGTACACATTTATAATAGCTTTAAAATCCTTCTTACTTTCTCAAATGTGCTTTAAAATGTACAGTTTACAACTCACTTTTTATAAAAATTTCTTGAGTGGAGACCACCCCATCAACCGCTCTTATATCTGTGAGCTTACTCACAACGTAATACTCATCCCCAAATTTTACGCCGCACCACAATGTCACCAGCCGCCACTGGCAATATGATAGTGAATAAATCATGAACAACGAGACTTCATAGGCTAATTAAAGGATTCACATTCATATCATTGTGATGCACTGAACCTATATATCTGGGTTGCACTAAAAACGCTTCCAACAAATCATAAATTGCACTGAGCCATTGTATTTGCTCATTTAATCTCACAAAATGTAGATTATGCCATGGTTATGTTTTAGTTGAAGTTACAGGAAATGTAGGTCATTCTGAATAATGCATCATGGAATAAACACGCGAGTCCCAGCTAGTCCCTGTAATCAAGACAAATGATTGCATTCAGTACTGTCTGAAAGCAATCACGTTTTATTGGAAATGTATTGCTTAAACTTCTAAATCGCTGCTTGGCAAATACTAGGCACTTTTAGTCAAGTCTCATTACACAACCTCGGGCACACTGCACAAACATACTCGGTTAAAAAAGTAACAGGAAACAATGAATACCTACCCGACAGTTAACATTTGCGCACCATTCCGACCTTCGAAACACAGAAACCACAAGGGCAACGGGGATTCACTAGACTCTCTCACAAGTATTTGGCGAAACATAGTCACCTGCCCACACTCCTCCCACGTCAACACAACCCTACACTTTCTTGCAGAGACTTTTGTAGTGAAACTCATAAATAGCCTGTTAAGGAAAATGAGAGAGCAGTTTGTACCAAGCAGCAAAGTCCATGGCAGAGATTGTGTTCAATTGCCATCCAATTGCAAATGTCACAAAGCTGATCAAAAGCACAATATTCATGAAAAATTAGAAGGGTGCTGCTATGAGAGCATCATGCCACCTGATATTTTTAAAGGGGAACGGGCATTTTGGCTAAATTGTTAAAGAAAAATGTTTATAGGCCAATTTTATTTATGCACAACAAGGGGTTTTCTCTTTAAAAAAAATATGTTTTACAAGTTTTAGATTCACTGGCTTTTTATTTGTTCCTGCTTTCTTTTAATTGTTTGAAGCATTTTTTACTTTTAGCATGTCAATACTTCTATATATTTCGATTTTTACAGTAATCTTTTTTCTGATCTTAAAATAAGATGAAGTAAGCGCCATGACCCAGCGCCTAGAGACCCTAACGGGTGATTGTGCGCTATACAAATGTGGATTATTATTATTATTATTATGAAACCCTTGGGTGTGCGAGCGCTTTATAAAATTTTGTTAAGATAAGATAAAATAGACATTTTGGTGGGAATTCTTGGAATACTAGAGGCATTCTATGGCATGATGGTGCCCACCCTTGCAACATTATTTCCCTGGCATGATTGTAATCATAGGCATACTGTGGTAATCCATAGAATGAAGGTGGCCACGATCTGCAAAAATGCTAGCCTTGGAAATTCGAATGGCAATTACTAGCATATTGGAGGCCTCTATGGCATGATGGTGTCCACGCCAAGAAATTGCTAGCCTTCGCATATTAATGGTACTCACTAGCATATCTGGGCATTCTTAACATTATGGTGCTCACCTCGGACAGCTTTTTTTGGCATTTTGGTGGTATTTTTGGCACAATGGGGGCATCAATGACATGCCTGCCATTATAAAAGTCTTGACATAATTAAGCAACTTACTGCCATATTGTGAGCATGAATGCCATGGTGGTGAGCACCCTTGTTTTAAGGTATAATGGTGGTAATTTGAGGCTTCTTGAGGTCATCCATGACAGCGCGGTTGGTCATTCTCGTTATACTGCTATCCCTAAGACTGAACTTAAATCTTTGCCAATTAGGGACTATCATAGCATTGTGATGTATTCCTATAGGTTCTGAATCGATCCCCCTATTCCTGACCCTATTCTGGTTAGTAAACTAACAAGTTAACTAGTAATCAGCCCATGAGGCAGAAAATCCCCATGATGCAGATACCGTTATCTGACGCAGTCACACTACGGCACAGGAACGTGTTATCTGATTAGGTCATAACGCTTGCGATCTAATTAGACAAGCGATATTCCTCCAGCCCCTGATAAGGCATACGGAGTTCTCATAACAAATCAAACCTATGACAACCTGGGCAAAACCCTGCGGCCATTGTTTTGATTTCACCGAGAACTTCAGTAAAAGAATGTGCTAACGAGCAAGTCGTATGACATCCTTATTGACGTATCTATGTCCATCCTTACGTCAATCTCGGCACCTTAAAGGTATAAATATTACCGATCTTGCCCTATGCAAACACACGCGTGGTGACGAGACGGAGCAGCCATACTTGCCGAAGCCAAGAGCAGAGCAGACCCCGCTGGCAGCAGCCCCGCCTTCCTGACGCGCTGAGAGACGCGCTGACTTCTCCTGCCGAGAAATCCAGCCCCGGCGTTTCTGGGTAGCCCTCGCAGGCAGCCTGGAATATCGAGACCAGAGAGAGAGATACCATTCCTCATTCATCCTAACTTCCAGGTACAGAACTGAATAACCCCTCACAGAGAATTCTTAAGTTATTCACTTGGCAAAAACAAACTTAACTTAAACTGTAACTTTCTATTCCCGCCCTCGTATTAGACTTAGGTCAGGTACACGGGGTAGGCGTATCTAGAAACACCAGTTGAGTACGTTTAGTCAAATGTATATGTGTATGTAATATATTTTATTCATTTTAAAACATCTTATGGCTTAGAAACCATATCAATGTTTTTACAGTATTATTTTATACTATTGCTGTTAATGTATGCACTTTACTTAACTATAAGTATTGCAATAATATCGATCAATTTCTCTTGTACGAGAAAAGAGACTGATCAATAAATAACACCTTTTTATTGAACACGCCCGTCTCTTCCTTTTCTCTACATTCTGATGAGACTAAGAATGCACGTACTGACTGAGTAAAATAAATTGCCTTTTGTTCACACGACTCTCGAGATATACTCTTGATTAGGGGAGAGCAAAGTTGTCATGTTCTATGGTTGTCAGAAACTAAATCCCTTCTTGTCTAATCAGGGGAGTTAATTCTTTCCTGAACATTCGAGAAAGTTTCTAGTGAACTCTGAGCTAAGCTGGCAAACCCAAAACTTTAAGTCTAGTATCGACAGTAGTAGACCTAGTTAACGTCTGGTCTAGGCCTTTACTGCTGTAGGTATTATTCCAATGCGCAGAGCCTATTGGGATGATAGGAACTACACTACATGGCGCCCAACGCGTTTGGAAAGGGCGATAAAACTAACGTAACACATTTAGAGTAACTCAGTCGTGCTTTCCCACTCAGACCCCTTTTCCCACAATACTCCAAAGACGTCTGGAGTGGGTGAAAGGTTATATCTGCCAGACCTCGCAGGAGGGAACTCCTATGTATGGTTCTTGGTATAGTCAACGTTGAAGGATAAACAGTTCCAAAAAATTCTTTATTTCCACAAGAAACCTGATCTGCAAACAAAAGAAATAACCATCCTGTCAGTAACATGTCAGACAATGAGGATGAAAGAGAGGCAGTTAGATTAGCAACTGAACTCGCAGCAGCTGATGCTACCATGCAGGCAGCAGACCAGGATATAATACTCATCCCGGTCATCAAAAGGAGATCTATAACTCTAAAACTTATAGAAAATGGACTGACACCTAGAGGTGGCACAGTCATATTCGTAATTGAGGCACACGAATATCGGCAGACAGAGGTATACTATTCATGGATACATTTTCCAGCAGCAAATGCTGTAACAAAGTACTTCCACTATTACAAAATAGAGGAACCTCCTAATGAGTACACTCCTTTCGAGGAGGTGGAAGTACCACTCAAATTTCAAGAGCATTTGCTCTTATTTGATGCCGCCCTAAAACATAATAATCACATCACCAGGCTCGGTCCTTTAGGTAGACCAGGAGCAACGTGGCCGGTCCTAGCCGGATACACACCACATCCAGACATCAATGAGATGCCAGCAGCAGAGCTGTTAACACAGCTAAAACAATTAATAAAAATACACAGACAATTAGTCCAATATGTGATGCGGACTTCAACAATTCAGCCAGCGATTAAACTCCCACAGCTGACCCCTCACCAGGGGAACACAAATAAAATTACACCACAGAACATCCAGTCCTGCCTATGTAAAGTACCGGCTAAACGGGAACAAATACCATTCTGGTTGGCACAGAAAATCACCCAAATAGAGGCGGTGTTTCCTGACACCACCCCATTAGAAAAACACAGGATTCTGACTATCTGTCTTCCAATGGGAATCGCACCACACATTGAGGACTGTGACACTTGGGGTACAGTTTTTGCTTCCATCTACACAAAAACGCACGGTGTTCCATCCATTTCGGTAATACCAGATGTGCTAAAACAAATTCAAGATGAATATGGTCCTGAACCCGCTTTAACTCTTGGTATGAAATTACTGAAAGACTTCAAGCAGGTCTCGGCTATATTATTAGCCAACATAAAAGGTGAAGCAGCAAACGTGGCGATCCGCCAGAGGTTAAAAGAGACAGATATAGCAGACCAACCAGCGGAAATTGCCAGAATCATAGAAAAATCCTATGAGGAACTAGGTAGAGATAGTTTAGGTGGAATACCAATAAAACCGCAACTAATTGAAAGTCCTGAAAAAATATTTTTTAATAATAATTCTACATCACCAAAAAAGAACTGGGATGGAAACAAACAATCCAATCCTAAAGAAAAGAAATTCCAGTCCCGAGGAAGGTCTCCTAGGCGAAGAGAAAAATCTCCGAACCAAAGACACAGGTCACCTCAGAGTGACCCCTCTGGGAAAAGATATAACCTTAGAAATAGGGATAATATTAAAAAGCCTGATAGATATCAAGACATTGATACACGTCCCTCTCAATCTTTTCAGACTTCCTCGCAGAAATCGGAAAGAAGGGGACGATCAGAACAAAGAGAAGAGCACGCCAAGTCCAAAGACAAGGAACCTGCTCAACTAAAAAAGAAATTACAATTTCCAAAAAAGAAGGTAGCCAGTATCAAGGTAGTTAACAATGCCGAGAATACTGAGGACACAACTGAAAAACGGAGAGTGGGCTCAGACAATGCTAGACAGTGCAGCAGAAGTGAGCATAGCTCGCAAAGTCCTTATGAATCATCTGGAGACAGTGGACACGAATGAATATCTTCAAGTGGAAACTGCGGACACCAGAGTTAGCAAACCTCACAAAATATACGAAATAACATTGCGTATAGAGGGGGATAAGACTAGGAAAAGAAGGGGACTATTTTGGGATAATCTCTCCAAGGGCTATGACATCCTTCTAGCTGAAAAAGACTGGCCACCAGAGTTTGTCAGGGAGTGCCCTCATGGCGAAGAAATAATTATGCCTGCCTTCTCAAATCAAATTCCAATTCATAAAAAATACACACTTGCTAGAAAGTGGGCAGTGGCTCTAGCTCCTGCTTTATATAAAAATCACGTGGGATGGGATGAGGATTCTCCTCCTCACAAAATCCAGTTAAAATCACAACCTACTGCACAAAGGCAGTACCCAATTAAGCAAGAAGCTAAAAAACAGGTAAATGAAATACTAGATCAGCTAGAATACCAGGGGGTGATTGAAACTTGCACCTCACAAATGAACAACCCTTTGTTTCCGGTCTCCAAACCAGACAATTCATATCGTCTAGTTTTGGATTACCGACACCTTAACACATGTTGCAAAACTTTTGCAGTGCAAAACTCACACAGTGCTGCACTAATGAATAACATAGTGCGCAAAAAATACAAAACAACATTAGACATCTCTAATGGATTCTTTTGTCAAAACATAGCACCAGAGAGCAGATATTTAACTGCGTTCTCAATAAATGGCACTCAAAAACAATTCTGTCGGTTAGCCCAGGGGTACAAGAACAGCCCGGGGGTATTCTCAGCGAGAGTAACCGAATTACTACAACTATATGATGATGAAGCATTATCTTATGTCGATGACATTTACTTAACAGATGATGACTTGGAGACTCACTTGAAGAGAGTGAACACCATAATACTTGGGTTCGCAGCAGAGGGTTACAAATTCAACTTTAAAAAATCCAGAATTGCCCATCTGACAGTCCTGTTCGTAGGATATGAATTATCAAGTGTAGCCTTGCTGACAATTTTCTAAGAACTAGAAGAAATGGAAAATCTAGAATATGAAAAAACATACCCTCTGCCAATCGACATTCTGCCTTTACGACATTACGCCTGTGTAATCTATACAGACGGACATGCTCAACCCTCCGTTTGGGGAGAACAAGCATACAACCCCACATGTGAGATTACAAAAGAAGTGTGGCGCGGAGGTAAACTAAAACCTCTATTAACAAAGACACACTCAGTAGAAACTAATTCAGAACAACAAACTGAAATATTAGCTTTGAAAATGGCGCTAGATAATGCGGATCGCGAATTCCCGACACTTATAGTGTCAGATTCATATTACTGCGTCAAATCATATAACAAGGATTTGCAGACATGGATTCAAAACGGTTACAAAGATAACACAGATGCACCAATAAAGCAGAAACTGCTCTGGGAACAAATAGCTCTTTTACAAAAAGAACTACCAAAGACTCACGTGACTCACTCACTGAGTCATCAGCGTGATGGCGTTCACGTTGCAGGGAATTCATTGGCTGAAACGGCCGCAGCGGCAGCCACTAAATCGGCTCCCGTAGTTCGAAAAAAGCATACATTAAAATACATTGACGGTGAAACAGTGCTGGCGGTGAAAACGTCATCAAAAGGCGACTGCTCAGCGTTACCGATCAACTATCCACTCAATTATACATACATAATCGATGCAAACTCCGTCCCTTTTGCTCGAATCCCTGGAGTGGGGGATAGAGTGATTCCAAACATGGACAGGAGAAACTTGTTAATCGCAGACGCACATATGGGCGAGGGTCTCAGACACCTCAAACTAAAAAATTCTCTGGAAGAATTACAATCAAGGTACTGGTGGCCAGGCATGAGCCTGCGTCACACCA
Source organism: Lissotriton helveticus (assembly GCF_964261635.1). NCBI lineage: Eukaryota > Metazoa > Chordata > Amphibia > Caudata > Salamandridae > Lissotriton > Lissotriton helveticus. The sequence goes on along the minus strand of NC_136063.1, from coordinate 761,929,080 downwards.
TGTTTGTAAAAAACTGCCCAAACTGCAACAGAGATCGCAGTGGGGAGAGAAACAGTTTAATACCTCGTCGTTCTACTCCAGAAAAAATCAGGAGTAAAAAGGAAGGGTTGCGATTAACATATACAGGCTAGTTCCACTTATAATGTAGATCACCAGCACTCGGCTGACGTCCGGACTGTTATACAAAGATTTGCGAGTCTAAATGGCATATACGCTAAGAGCATGCTACGTTTGACCATTGTCTCCACTCTAGCCCTCAAGCCTGAGGGGAAACATGACCAAATGAGCATAGCCCAGCGGGAATCTTCTCACTTCCTTCCTGAGGGTACGAGATGGTGTAAAGAAAAAACCAAGGCATAAAGCAATCTATAGCGGAAAGGATATTAGGTTCGGGAGCTGGGTGGGTCAAACATCTAATAAGTGTCCAACGTAGTCTCAATAACTTGCCAAGAAATTCTCTGAAGGGATTCAGTGCGTACGAATTATTATTTGGAACTAGGATGATGATCTCTGACATTGATAGTCAGACTTCAGTGGTGAAAGAAAAAAGCTTTGATATCAAAGACCGTTTGGCTATTTTGCAGGACTTAAACAAAACAAGAAAAGACCTGAGCAACATAAAGTTGAAACAACAGCCAACAACCACTGAAGAACCACCACCTGTCCCAGCAAGACCTGTCTGGATTCCAAAAGTCGGGGATCTAGTCAGGGAGAAGATCGCGGTAAAGAAGGAATTTGGGCCTTCTTACAGAAAAGCAGTTCCTGTCTTGTCTGTCAACGGGACAAGATCAGTTGTACTACCGCCACTTGCTGGTAAAAAGGAGAACCGAGTTGTATCCATCGACCTGGTAAAACCACAATCATGTGGCCGATAACAAACAGTAGGCCAAGTGGACTCCCAATAAGTAGCAGAACACCAAGGTTTGCTACCAGTACAGAGGTCCTAACAAAGAGGCTCATCACATTCGAAACGCCTACAGAAGAACAACATGGACTATGCAACAATGCAATAGAACTAAGACCTCTGAAATCCCAAATAAAAACATTTAGCAGAGACACACCAATCTATACTGAAGTACCAAACGAAAATGCAAGAAACAGAAATCCTGAAGCAATTGGAACAATTGACAGAACTGCGTCCGGCTACTTCATAAACTTCGATGATTCCTCTGAAGGCTTCAGTGAATCAAAGACACAGCCATCATCAAAAACCTTTAAAGATAAAGCTAAAGAACTTTTGAAACAACTGAAAGAAACATATCTGATTTCTCCATGGATTGAATTTTGGGTGGGTTTTGGTGCATTTATCCTCATACTTTGGCTCATCATGATACTAACATTGGGACGCTTCATTGAGGGAAAATATGCTAAAATGGACACAGCAAGTCAGAAAATCAACTTGATCCTCAAACCACACACATCTTCACACGTCGAGAAAAGAGAACTTTCTTCAGCCAACTTCACAGCCAATCCGATACCTGGTGGGGTAGCTTGGGACAAAACTGACTATGAAATTTATGGTCCGGTCGAGATCCTGAAATATCCACACCAAATTAAGATCTCCTTGAGTGACTTTGTAAAACCAAACTCATTTGCTGATGATTGGGACTTCGAAAGCATTAATAATATGATGTCTGACTTAGTAATGTCTGCTAAATTTACCAAACATGATTATTTGAGGGTTCTACAAATTATGATAGTATGTACTGTTATAACCACTATGGTAACCATTTTTTACATAGATCTGCACAACCTAGAAATGTTTTAAATTATAATCAATGGGAACATTGTGCAACACCTCCAAAAGGGAGCTCAAGAACCGTTTACGACAAATATTCATATTTTTCAGGTTTTAACACAAGTAATGCTGAAACATTTTATTTTAAATTGTCAAACAAAACAGGGACCAAGACCATGATAACCAACACAAAATTGTTATATTCAGACTCATTCTTTGAAAAAATGAATACTTTTAGTTTTGATTATTGGGACAAAAATGTTGAATTGAAAAGTGTTTGGGGTACAAAAGAATGGCAAGTACAGGGTATAGAAGCTTTGTTTAGAGCCTGCATGATCCCAGAACAAATGATATTTTTAAATGACACTGTTCAACAAACCACCTGTCTTGGCCTAGCCAAAATCAAAGATTTAAATAAACCGTCTATTCCAAAGCCAACAATGTTTAGCAACACTTCTACAGATGAAGAGATAGACGTAAACCATATATTAAACCAAAACAGAACACATCCTGATTGGAAACAGTGGTTGATCTGGCCCACAGATACTAATAACTGTCAAGACAGATTCCTGAACAAAACACAGGGGTTCAAAATGACCAGGCCAGACCCTAGATATCCTCAAAGACATCACCCAGGGATAATAACAACCTACAGTGTGGGCAAATTATGCCTTCAATGGCTACAAACTTCCACACTGGCAGAAATTAAGCAACACCTAACTTTACTTACTGATGGTGCTGACTTGCGTGATTTCACTTTGGGACCACGCAAACAGCGTCAAAAGCGTTTCATAGCAGCCTCTGTATATGCAGCATACAATGAGGCCTGGAAGGTTACTCAAATTGAAACAGCAGAGAGAATACGGGAAATTGACCGTATTAATTTGGAAAAATCACTTTCTGTAGTGGACAATGGGTTAATGACTCTGTCCTCCAGAATTTTTTCTTTGGACAGCATTGTGTCTTCAGCAATCGACATATTATCGCAGGACTTACTGTTATTACAACACGGTCAGTCACAATTGCGTTCTATTGTACAGCTTGGCTGGACGTTACAAAATCTGCGTTCAGGCTATGTGCCTTGGCGTTTATCAACACAACGTCACTATTCCAAATCTTTAACCTTACTGATAGACAAATCAGTATGGCACAAAAGGGTGCTGATTATACAATCCTGAGCATTGAGAAACTTGAGAGATTACCAGTGACAATGTCAGAACGACCTGTCAGTGAATGGATAATACATGGGATAATAAATATTCCAATCTCAACCTTCAGGTTTCAATACTGCCAAAAATATATACAGGCTGGCATGTACGAGAAATTGGGAAAAGGATACCTTAAAACAACATGGAACCTGCCCTATTCACATGCATGTGTCAGTAATAAAGGACAGAAAGTGTTTCTTAGTGGCAATAATTGTGCGATGTCACTAAGCGGCACGCTTCTGTGTAACGGAATTAGTTTGCATGGAGCCTGTGAAGGGAATTCATACAACCTTTCATGTCACCAGCAAGGCGCACCTGCAACAGAAATAGAACCATTCTTTCAAAGACTCTATAATGGGAGTTACATTCTTATTGTAGACCGCAAATGTTGTAGTCTTATGCCCGGGACTCCTTATCTAGTAACTACGACTGCGAAGGTCAAGTGCTGTGGACGCTCATTGTTCCCCAGCTCCTTTCCAGACAGGGAGGCAAGGGCATGGCCCAATTTGAAAATTACTTCTATTCGAATAGATACTTTAAGCAGAATGAAAACAGTGCTTCTTCAGACGCCTACAAGGCTCACGTCATCAAAAGAAACGTATGATCTACAAGTCGCAAGGACGACTGCAGAGATACATACATTATTATCAACTAATTCCCCCGTACATTTCGCGGAAATCCTGAATGAAATCTTAAATATTTCTGATACCAATGGGGTCTCAAAGGTATTTAAGACAGTATTTTCGATGGCATTAACACCATTCAAAGCCATACTGGGTATTTTTCCAGATTTCGTCCATTCGATTTTTGGCGGACTTCCCCTGATCCTGGGACTAATTGCAGGAATCCTATTCTTAGTCCTTATTTTTCGTTATCGCAACCCATGTCACAGACAAAACTCTTGCGACAAGGGAAGAAACAATCCTAGCCATTGGATACCGGGACCGGATATCAAAAATCCTGGGACTCTCCCGGCTTAGAGACCTGAACATGACTTGGTTTCTATCATTTCGACCAATGTGGCAAAGATGTGTTTTACCTGTATTGAGGTGTCTGCTATGCGGAGAAGAATGCGTGTTAGACACCTATCTGACGCTACAATCGGATGCGCCAATGGATGCAGAAACATTGTTGAGCCCGATCAAGGTTCATGCTTTGTGCTGCCCTCAAAGGCTACCAATCCTGATGACGGCATTCGTGGAAGCTTCACCACTACGATTGATGGGTAGTGAAGTTCAAGATGAAAGCAGCATCGAACAGGTACGACCTTCTGTCAGTAATGCAAATCAGAATGTCAATGGAGACAATCATGCGCAAGAATGCATGATTACACCTATTTCCGAGTTAGTGGAACTTTCCCAGGAAGCTGTTGACAGTTTTTTCGAAAGCCTGAATGATATGATGTTCTCTCCAGAACAGAAATAGAGACTTTTGAGCAAGCTCGCACACGGCGTTCCCTGAATTCGGCCTTCAACTTTAAAAATAAAGTCACATGAACAGATTTTCCCTCCAGTTCACGGACAGCAATTTTTCAGCAGCCCCAAATATTTTTGCATATTTTTCGGGACACTATCTTCTGCTTAAAGTAAGAACTATTCTTAAAGAACTAAGGTTTCTAAATTTTAGATAGCTTATAGACATTAGCTGCCCGCTGATACGTTCATAAATATTTTATTCTGTGATGGAATGGTCTCGAACTTTTTTTCTGTATTAAGAAGCCATTTCATGTGTAATTCTCATATACCAAATAAGCAACAATGTATACAAATGCGATTACTTTGGCATTATTCTACAGCTTGAGTGCATACAATACATATGTCTGCAATTTTTCCGTATATTTGAAAAATTTCGAAATGCATTTATGTATTTTGGGGTGGTAAGGTATACACTATACTCTATAGTATGTTGTACTATGTTATACTATGCATAGATTAGTAAATATGTACATAGTTAGCATGGAGTGGGTGTGATGTATTCCTATAGGTTCTGGATCGATCCCCCTATTCCTGACCCTATTCTGGTTAGTAAACTAACAAGTTAACTAGTAATCAGCCCATGAGGCAGAAAATCCCCATGATGCAGATACCGTTATCTGACGCAGTCACACTACGGCACAGGAACGTGTTATCTGATTAGGTCATAACGCTTGCGATCTAATTAGACAAGCGATATTCCTCCAGCCCCTGATAAGGCATACGGAGTTCTCATAACAAATCAAACCTATGACAACCTGGGCAAAACCCTGCGGCCATTGTTTTGATTTCACCGAGAACTTCAGTAAAAGAATGTGCTAACGAGCAAGTCGTATGACATCCTTATTGACGTATCTATGTCCATCCTTACGTCAATCTCGGCACCTTAAAGGTATAAATATTACCGATCTTGCCCTATGCAAACACACTCGTGGTGACGAGACGGAGCAGCCATACTTGCCGAAGCCAAGAGCAGAGCAGACCCCGCTGGCAGCAGCCCCGCCTTCCTGACGCGCTGAGAGACGCGCTGACTTCTCCTGCCGAGAAATCCAGCCCCGGCGTTTCTGGGTAGCCCTCGCAGGCAGCCTGGAATATCGAGACCAGAGAGAGAGATACCATTCCTCATTCATCCTAACTTCCAGGTACAGAACTGAATAACCCCTCACAGAGAATTATTAAGTTATTCACTTGGCAAAAACAAACTTAACTTAAACTGTAACTTTCTATTCCCGCCCTCGTATTAGACTTAGGTCAGGTACACGGGGTAGGCGTATCTAGAAACACCAGTTGAGTACGTTTAGTCAAATGTATATGTGTATGTAATATATTTTATTCATTTTAAAACATCTTATGGCTTAGAAACCATATCAATGTTTTTACAGTATTATTTTATACTATTGCTGTTAATGTATGCACTTTACTTAACTATAAGTATTGCAATAATATCGATCCATTTCTCTTGTACGAGAAAAGAGACTGATCAATAAATAACACCTTTTTATTGAACACGCCCGTCTCTTCCTTTTCTCTACATTCTGATGAGACTAAGAATGCACGTACTGACTGAGTAAAATAAATTGCCTTTTGTTCACACGACTCTCGAGATATACTCTTGATTAGGGGAGAGCAAAGTTGTCATGTTCTATGGTTGTCAGAAACTAAATCCCTTCTTGTCTAATCAGGGGAGTTAATTCTTTCCTGAACATTCGAGAAAGTTTCTAGTGAACTCTGAGCTAAGCTGGCAAACCCAAAACTTTAAGTCTAGTATCGACAGTAGTAGACCTAGTTAACGTCTGGTCTAGGCCTTTACTGCTGTAGGTATTATTCCAATGCGCAGAGCCTATTGGGATGATAGGAACTACACTACAGCATCAGATGGTGAAACAAGGGGGTGTACAAGACAATCTATCCATTTGAGGCAGTAGTACATCGGACAACTTGATTAAATGGATAGATGTATGATTAAATACCAAGTATGTATGTACTAAAAACAAAAAGGTGGTTTTATAAGACCGAAATGATTTACTTTGGATGCAAAAATAATTCCGAATATTCTTAGAAAAAGCTGGATTGAAAACCTAAGTTAATTGTACAAGTCTAGATAAATACAATGTAAATGATGGTACATGTTAGTTATCATTTTCAGAACTCCCTTTACTACCCCTGGCTTTTCAGTGCAATTTCTGTTAAATAGTCTTAAAAGAATGCAATAATTTGCTATCTTTCGCCTCAAAATATTAGTGCTGGCACACCAGCAATGCTTCTGGATGGGGTCATACTTATTTGGCAACCACCGGTATATTTTACGAGGGCCTCTTAAGCAAATGTATGTTAAAAATGTGCTATAAAATACATTAAGGGGTACATCCACAATTTTAAATTTACATAAGAAGATGTATTGACAAGCAGATCTACTTATACACGTGGACGTAAATCTCTACTTTTTGGCTGTTTACCATTCCCACCTGGAGATTTAAACCTAGATGTGGACTTAAGAGTCTCCACGTCCTCAAATGAGATGCGGAGCCTCTTCTAACCCAGTTTCTGACGATACAATTACAATTAGTAACTTTTCAGTTGTTTGTGGCGACATAAGCCACCTAGGCAAAGATCTTGCTAAAGGAAAATATAGGAAAAATGATTAAAATATATAAAAAATGTTTTCAAGTAAAATATAATGCAAATTAATTTAAAGCCTTAACCTCAGGACCAAAAACAAAGTAACATCATATCTCCTGAAGTTAAATCTATATTTATATTTTAAAATAACTTAAATCTAGGAATGATTTTTAACTCCTAAATATTAATTCTAAAACTTTTTACAATAAAATCAACCACCCTCGTTACCTTTTTTAATTTGTAATAAGCTTGATTGTATATATATATATATCAAAACCAAACCCTTTCAGGCACAGAGTGACGCATAAATTATGCAAACAAAAAAGGAGAGAACACTGGGTAGTTTTCAAGTTTAGGTGAAAAGCAGCTCCTGTTAGAGCACTCTCAACACCAGCAGCACTCTAGATCTGCTCACCTCAAATGTCTCTTTTTTTAACAAAGTCTTTAAGCATAGGATTAGCAAAGTGCCATCCACGCTGAGATAGAAAGGAACAAAGTATTTTGCCATTTCTACAGCAAAGTCTTTAAGCATAGGACTAGCACAGTGCTGTCCTTGCCGAGCTGTAAAATGACAAAAACCATTTATCACTACAGGCACAGTATTACAGCTTTGAATTGGTGAAATACCAACTCAAGCCAACCTATATATATCTCCCAGTGTAGTTCTTGTTAGATTAGTGTTTCCATAGTACATGCATTTTTTTTTGCTTCTTTCTTAGTCGTAGTTTGTCAAATCTCCACAAAAGTTTCCAAAAGAGTTTCGGGGGGGACCCATCAAGTGGGTGCTGAGAAACAGGCAGGGGTCCCAAAACATGTTTTCCCACATTCATTTTTCCATAGGAACTTTAGACACAACTACAGCCCAAACATCGCAGAGGATCTGTTGAAATGAATGACTGAGTCCTTAAATAAAAATAAAACATAGGGATAGTAGTAATGGAGTCTCAGAGTGGGGCCCAAAAAAATCTGCAGCAAACCCCCCCCCCCCTTTTTTTTTAAGCGCGGTCTTTTGTGCTTCTACTTTCAAACCGCCCCGGGTGGACCAGGACTGTGATACAGAATGTTTATTTTGGTGAATGGTGGTGTGTGCCCCCGTCCAAGCAACGGAAAGGCCCCAAGGACCTCATCCCCCAGGGTCACGGCACAAAATGGTGGGGGGAAGAGCGCATGCCCCCATTCCCTCGGTGCCTACTGATCCCAGGAACCCCATCCCCAGAGTCTAAATCCCCCATCAGAGGGAAGCCACCCTGCCTGATCCTCTTAAGGCCCCAGGGAACCAATCCCCAAGGGCCAGCTCTATTACTCTGTCCAATTGAGCCCACCCCAAGACAGTAGTTTTCACGCAAGCAAGGAAACCTAGGTTTACTCCCGCCTGGCAGGAATATTTTTAAATCTCCCGCCAGGGCGGAGCAAACATGCCATCCTTGCCTGCAGCAGCACGGGAAGAGAAGATATATCTGCTCCCACCCTGTGGGAGCTTTAAACATGCTCCCCAGCCTGGTGGGAGCAGACTTATTTTCCCGCCCACATAATTGACGCTGCTTCTGCCCAGAGGAAGTAAGCAGAAAGCAGCTGCTCCCTCTAGGTGGGAGCAATGCCCGCTCACACACCATGCAGGGAGCCGGCTCGAGCGGCGGGGGCCCTGGAGATCCCCCTGCAGCGCCCAACGTGGAAGTTAGCGAGTGGGTGCCTTGGGTGATCACTGTGGTGCCCATCTATTTAGAAATGCCTCAGGGGGGTGGGATCCCAAGAGCCATAATAGGCTCAGGTAGGGAGGCTGCTGCCTCCTCTCCTTTATAATAACATGCAGTCCCGGGGCGGTAAGGTCCCTGAGGCCTAATAAGGCTCATTCAGAGGGGGCCTCTCCCCTTTTTATTGGAATTCAGCCCAGGGGGGATGGGATCCCAGGGGCCCCCCATCGCCACAATAATTATGTTTTGGACCTTTGATGATGGGAAGAAAAAAGCCCCATGAGATGGAGTCTTTGTGGCCCAAAAGCCAACTCTCTGCTGTGCATGCTAAAGGCCATGCGCAGAGTGGGGTTGGATGTAGCCCCTGCTGAGCACGGCCAGCAGCTGTGCACAGCATGGAGTTATCTGCCCGCAGGCTGGAGCGGGGGTGGACACAAGACCTGTCTGCAAGCCAAGCCATGAGCAGCAGAGATTTGGCTGTCTCCTGGAGGGTTAGCCACAGGGCCTGGCTTTGCCGAGCCCCTGTCACTCACAGCAGTGCTTAGCGCTGGGTTGGCTGCCTGCATGGTGGTTGGACGCAAAGCCTGACTTGAAGCCACGCCCGGTTGTCAACCCCAACCCACGCAATGACCAAAGGCCCATTTTAAACGTACAAAACCACTGAAATGCAGCAGTTCTAGTGAGATCTGGTAACTTTAACTTTTTCCCTAATGTAACCATAACTCGCGCCCTCCTCTTGCAATGCTAATTACCCCACATATTGCATCACTCATGACCTCTTGATAATATCACTGCAAGATTTGCAATTAAATTATTGAAGAAAAAACTGTGCTTGGTTGGGGCTTGAGCTATAGTTAGCTTACTGCATGAGTTATAGTTACCAGACCTAAATAGAACTGTTGAATTTCACTGTTTTTACATTTAAACTAGCGTGCCACTGAAATTCTCACTCAACTATAAAGATTTGTTTTTTTCAGCCAATACGTTTAAGTATTTTGTTTAATTATGTTTTTTTAAATAAATGTATTAATACTTTATCACTAAAACATACATATAATTTAAATTATTGAACATAAATTCCACAGGGTATTAGTTTAATTCCAATCTGCACTGTCGATCGCGTTTCCAGACTACTTTTAATTCCAATACGAATCTAGATAACTTCTCTAGTACACACAGAGCAGTGTTTGTTTTCAGAAATGGTGCTCCTAAGCTGGCCTAAAGACATTGTTTACGTAATCCTGCTTTCTGGGTCAAACAAGTGGAAGATCCTGCTAAACAGCTATTTGGAAAAACTGCACGTCTCCTCAACATAACAGGTTAAGTCTCACTCTATACAAGCATGGCTCTGGTTTCAATAATCTTTTAGAGGAGAACAACTTTAGTACAAAAACGCTTCATGACAAAAGCCATAACATGTGACCACACAGCACAAAGTAATATTGAATAGTTTTTAAAAAATGACACTGGATAGCACGTTCACTGCGCTCCAGTGTGTGCCACACTGCTTTCCATTAAGCACACCTTAGTGCCTGGGCAGGAGAGAGCTTGTCATCGGCTAACAGAGATTGCTTCACTGCTGAGCCAAACAAGCTAAGACTGGTCCACGTCCCTTCCATCAGGATGGAGCCAATGGCTTTTTTTCAATTTACACCAACACCTCACCAGGGTTCTGAGTTCATAGGACTCAAGAGTAACAATACAACGATAAACTTAGCACGCAAAGCAGCACCTGCCTCAAGATTGAGGGCCTCCATCACTATTCATTAATTCTAGCAAAAACAGCTCTGAAGAGCAACTTTCAAGCAACAATTTCAGAACTCTGCCATCAGGTCTAAGGGTTATATAATATGAGAATGCAACCAGATAGGCTTTTGTGACACTTTACAAGCATACACAACCACTACACCTTCCGTCCTGCACAGAAAGGCTACCTGACATTTCCAATGCAGCAAAAATCGTTCCACTCACTGGAATACTATACTCTCTGCTCATAATAGTACTACCATCACCCTGTTTTAGGTCTCCACTGCTCACCAAAGAACAAACAGGAATGTTTTGTGGTGGAGCTCTCTGGGAACAATGTGAATCCATTAGATATAGTTGAATTATATTTTGAGCACTTCTTCATACTCATCTGCAACATTCGCAATCAATTTCAATATTTAGCAATTTTATTCACACAAATTTACAACCAAATCACATTACAGTAATGCCATTAGGGGCAGATCCCTGTGCTTTATTTGCTAGACACCCAACACTTCTTGTTTTGCCTTTCAGGCTTATTGAGAAGGTCGGATTAGTACAGCGTCCAACTTTTTTCAGTACATTTTCGTATTTTACACTTAATTTAGTATTCCATGAACTACTATAAAATAGGGGATATAGATCTTAAAGAAAATCACAGTCGGATGATGGAGGCAGTATTCAGGTGAAATGTACAGCTAGAGAACTTAATAGCTGCAAACCAAGGAAAGGATGCACAAAGGCAGAAATAAGGCAACCTGCACCAAGAAGCAGTTTTGCTTCCTCTGAAGGTGCCTTAAATAACTTAGCTATGAAGGAATATTAATCGGTGGACAGTGATGTGCAAAGAAGGATGTGCTGTCATTTTCAACAGTCTTAAAATAAGAGTAAATAAAGGAGTATGAAAAAGTAGTACAGTGCATAAGGTTTCGAAGACACAGACTTATCATCCAGAAGTATGTGCGATTTGAAAACTTCATAAAATGTACCAATAGGGACATTGGCCTCTTTCATCACTTATTTTGGGATACGGATTTCGAACTTCTTTTTTTCCAGGTGAGCAGTAGAAAGTTCCTGCAATGTTAAAATCTAGGTTAAGGAATCATGAGAATGAACAAAAGGAAATGCCATTACCTGTGTGGGTGAGATGACATGTGGAGAGGGCACCATGGTAGGTGGTGTGTGCACAGCATGCCCGTTGGTTTGGGGAGCACTGTTGGTAATGGCTGGGGATGGAATGGAGAGCAAAGGAAGCTGCTGGGTTTCACCTTTGATGGACAACACCAGCAGGCAGTCACCGGAGTCTTGGGATGGTGGTGGCGGGGGGCGGAGGCACATTCTTTTGGGGGAAGGTGGGCCAGGATCCCCACAGTACACTTGCACTGGATCGTACATGGTGCGCTTGATGGCAACAGCCACCTCATGCTTGTTGTCCAGTGTGCCGCTGGGCTTGGGCAGTATATAGGGCGTGTTATTGCCCTGAAGTTGTCGGTTCTGGTAGCGAGATCCATTGAGAGCTGCAGTTGCCACGTCCAGTAGGTAAGGTGGGCCAAGCCTAGTGCCAATGCCTGCAATGCTATTAAGGGTGGCTACCGACACAGCACCAATACAATGGTTTGTGTAGGTCTTGGAAAGCTTGGCAGCCTTGGAGAGCATCTGCATGCGGGTGCCAAGTAGGTTCTTGCCAATGGCCTTGTTCTCATACCAGGTAACATCACTCTCACTGCAGTGGTCACGAGGCCGTTGGAAGAAGGCTCTGCAAAGTGGGTTGCGCTTGGACAGGTACTTAACAAAGCTGGCATAGGGGCAAAACTCAGTGCCCGTTTCATACATACGTGGCAGGTTTTCCTCGTCACTGCTGGGATTGCCCAGCGCTGTGCCCCCTCCACCGCCTTCAGTCCGCTTCTTGCTCCAAGATGAAGAGCGTGACTTATGGTAAGGCCCAAGAGCCTTAAAGTAGACAAACTTTCGACCATCTTCATCCATAGCCAGGCCGAAAGAGCCCTCTTGCAGCTCACGCTGATTCTCACGGCCCCGGGTGCAGAAGTACATGCAGGCCTCAAACCAGACCTTATTGAGTAAGCCGAATGGGGTCTGGATGCTAAACACGTTGGAGGTGTAGAGGCGGCGCAGGTCGGAGCGGGTAATGGCCTGCTTCTGAACCACAGGCCCGGCGCCTTGCTCCTCCAGGCGCCGGATGACCGCAGCAAGGGTCAGGTTGGCCGCGCGCAGCTCGGGGTCCTTGGTCAGGTCCAGAGTCCGGCTGAAGGGCGGCTCGTTGAGGTAGCGGTTGAGAGACGAGCGGATGCTGATGAGTGAGCTCTTGCTGTACAGCTGGCCGCTCTTGGAGCGCGCCTCGGCGTAGAAGGAGCGCAGCACACGGCACAGCGCAGCCTTGTCCATGCGCTCGAAGTCCGGGCTCTGCGCCTTCTCGCTCAGGTACTCGCGGAAGATGCGCACCGCGTAGCGCGTGGCCAGTCGCGTGTTCTCGCTGAGGCGCGCGCGCTCCGGCGGCCGCGGGGGCTGGTGCTGCTGCTGCAGCTGGCGCAGGAGCAGCAGCTCCTCAGCCTCCAGCGCGGACGCGGAGAGGGACGCTGAGGAGGACGGCAGAGGTCCCGGGTCGTCCTGCTCTGCCAAGCTGCGCACCGGGGCCAGCTGCCCACCCGGCTGCAGGATGCCCTCCTCCCACTCCAGGGCCATGCTCTCCTCATCTTCCTCTTCGGGCTCGCGGCTGCTCTCCAGCTCATCGTAGTCGTCGTCCAGCAGCTCCTCGATGTCATCGTCCTCATCATCATCATTGCCCGGTATTCGCACCTCCTGGATGTCGTCGTCTTCGTCCTCCTCCTCTTCTTCCTCCTCCTCCTCCTCCTCGCCTGCGCTGCCGGGCTGCGGAAGCAGGAGGAGGCGGGGGTGCTGCTCGCCCGGGCCGGGCTCCCCTCCCCCGGCGCCCCCTGCTGCAGCCGCCGGGCCGGTGCCGCAGTCCGCGCTGCCAGGCATCCTCGCCATATTGCCTTCCTCTCGCTATGAGCGCCCAGTCCTCGGGCCAGGGCGCATGCGCTATATTGGACCGCGGCGCCGAGCGCTTTTGTGTTTTAATGACCTTCAGCTACCGGGAGGCACAGCCGCCCCTTAAAGGGACCGTGCGCCCATTGTCATCCGGGGCGCTGCCAACCTGCGCGTCTAATCCCAATACCAGGGCAGGGGGGAGGCGGGCGCACACCCCAACACCCTCCCCTCAGGGGGCCGGAGAGCCACTTACCATGTCCGAGCAGACGCACACCTGGCGGGGGTGGGCTCCCTGCTCCAAGCCGTGCCCCGGCTGCGCAGCTCCGCCAGCTCGGCCTGCATCACGGGCGCCCCGGGGCAGGGGCTGTGCTTGTGCTGTCATGTGTGCGCCCGAGGGAGGGCGCCTCCCCCACACGCACACAAGCACAGGTGAGGCCCCAGGGCGGGTGGAGCTGCACAGAGAGAGCAAGGCAGGGAGGGACAGCATGGCAGGCGCCAGCGGAGGGAGGGAGGGAGGCAGGCAGGCGGCACCTGGGGCAGGAGGGCAGCCGCAAATTGCAGGGCAGCAAGAGGCTGGGGTCTGTGAGCACATCGGTGATGGGGCTAGACTAGATGAATAGCAAGGAAATCATAAACTGGTCCATCAGGGAAAGGGATGTGAGAATAAAAAGATAACATGTGAGATTAGGAGGACTGGGGAGGGCAGTCATAAGAGGGAATGAATGCCAGAAGGCAAAACAAACAGATGCTGCAGGGCGAGGGCAGCTGCGACCAGGTGTGCATGGAGTGAGAGAAAAGCAGAACAGAAGTAACAAAGACGCAGGAAAACAGTAGGAAATAAAATAATGAAAAGTGGCAACACCATTCAGAAGGAGGTCGATTAATCGAAAAACGAGAAAAGTCAGTATAGGAAATGAGTTGTGGTAATGTCAAAGACATCAACCACATGGGTCAAACATAAGTTTGGTGGAAGAGAAACAAGAGCCATATAGTGGGTGGTGGGAGGTGGTAACGACCACATGTAAAGTGACGTTCAGTAAGAGGAAACACCAGCATTAGGAAACGGTGCAGTAGATTTAACCAGTCACAGTGGAGGCCCGAAATGCTGGTACGGGAGGGCTGAATTTGCAGCCGCGGCAGCGCCGCCCGGGGCTCTCCGAGCCCAGGTAAGCTAAGCTTGCAGAGGGTGGGTTTACGTCTCCACGCCCTCCGCCTCCAGCTATTGCAAAGACTGCTGGAGAGCACGGACGACATTTTTCAAATATCTCAAAATCCTGGTGCGACTCCTAGGGCAGTTTGGCCGCAGCATTAGAATGGCTATCACCCCTACGGATCTTTCCAGCGTATGCGTTTTAAGCTTGTTTGTACAGTGCTTTTATGACCAGTACAGCAAAAACACTTCACAAAATGGAAAAACGCATTTTAGATGCGTGTGTGCATTTGTTTATGAATCCTCTGGGCTTTGCAGGGGTGTACTCACAAGAGTTTTGCAATTGACCAACACTTTTCCCGCCTCGTGCAATAAGTGACGAAGCCGGTGGTGTAGGAAGCTGGCGATTGTATATATTCATATAGCGCAATGTGTTTCCGGTGCATAGCTCAGCTAGCGTTTGCAGAGGACTTTTGTTAAAACCCTATCAGGTTAAGGACTGCGCCTCAGCAAACGCGCTTCCTACACTTGGTAGAGGCGCTGGACGCCTGATATAAATCATAAAACATCCATTAGGTATCAGTGCGAGTGCAGGCGCACAACGTGGTATATATTTTAATCTCGTGTCTGAGCGCACAGTACACGCATGCTTTTATAGTTGCCATCACCTCAGTGTATGCAAGCGTCTAAACTGTCCGCCTTTCAAAGTGTAGCTATGATCCTCGTAGTGTGAAACGCTGGTCCATCATGAACTTTACCTTGACGTGCAGCGGGTTTGGCACGCGTTGCGGACACGGCTCACAGCGGGACATAGCCCTGTGTGTTTTTTTTCCCTAACTAAAATTGTCGCTTTACGCCAAGGTCAAAGCTATGGCCTCCGAGGCGTTACACAATGACTTTGAAGGGAACAGTCCTTGGTGTGGTATTTTACCTGGCCTGTCCCTCCCAGTATATCCCTCAGGTTTACTGTCCCTCCTTAATCACTCCGAATTCCCAAAGCAAACACGCCGCTCATTGAGCCGCAGATAGCGCGTGCTAACAGCCCCCCTCCCCTGTGGAATGTCTTTGACCCGAATGATGGGTTCCTCTGAATAGAAAAACAATGGTCTCGCGGGGGCGTCGTGCCTCCTGCTGCCGCCACGAGCATCTACAAAAACAAGGAAGGCTGGAATAATAAACAGCGCGCCGTGAAATGGCACTTGTGAAAGGAGCCGCTCAGCGGGGCAGAGGCGCTTATTGCATCCCAGCGGGAAGCGCTGCTCGATTGACACACCGGACCACCAGACATTCTGACAAAATGACCGAGCCAGGGACAATCTGAGAGTCACGTGCATTGTTAACCAGCGTCCCCCTTTCAGCCTGTGGCATTGCTAGCTTTTTGTATCCTATGCTGATTTAGAGGCAGAAGTATTTTCAATGACTGCGCACTTAACAAGAATAGATTTTAGTATGTACATACACTGTCGAATGCAAACTGGGTGCTCACAGTAAATATAAATACGTTAGCTGCCCCTTTAAATAAGTTCACAGCAAGTTTGACCCTACATGCCTCGCATTTTCTCAATTGGAATAGTTGGCTTTGCTTCCTTGTGTTCACATGGGCAGGGACATGCGAGGTAAACAATATACAGAGGTGATGTCCCTTCCCACAGGCCTGAACATATGGTTGCACTTCCGGTTAGAGTGCTAGTGAGCGGAGACACCCTACATTTCAAACAAGGCTAGAATGATTTTTTGTGTGTATTATTAGGGTGCCAACAACGAGAACTGTTCTCAAACCAAACAACTTAAGTCCCTAGGTACCTTCACATATGATTCGAATGCGCACGCCAATTAGTGGCATCTTGCTTTTCCCATTTGATAACGTTATGCAGCATCAGGCTGGTTGACATTTTGTTTTCGTTATGTAGACATCTGTGGGCTTGGGGCAGCCGTCGGAATTATAGCGCAAGGGTAGACAATGCAGCATATTATGCGATAAAGGATTAACTTTAGCGCAATATGCCCTGGCACGTTTCTCTAACTATTTTAGCGCATATGGGCGTTTAGAAAATAGCGACCCAGATGCTGTATAAAATGTTTCTGAAATAAACTAGCATTTTGAACATTAAGCGATGAGTGTATAGTCACCGGCCAATCAGTGCTTATGGGTTGATTAAGAGTTGGGTGGAAATAGAAGATCAACTGTTTTCTAGTGGTAGCGCTAAATATGGAGGACTATCACAAGCACTTTTTTCCTCCATCCAGGGATGTATAAGAGAAAGTTCCACCAATGGAATGTCCTCCAGATTTACCTGGGCAAAAAAAGGGATCTTCGCTACTGTGCGATTCAGGTCATTTTTGGGATAGAATTGTAGGAGCATCATTTTATTAATACAGTCGGTTTTATATCAAAGAATAAATTCATTTTTGCTAAAGTATATGTTGCATCAGTAGAAAAAAATCATCTACGTATTTTTGATAAAATATGCATCACTTTTATTCTGCATATTCTATATTAATTTTAAAATCAGACTTTTTGAACTCCAGGTCATGTTTACTGAGCAATCACTTTATTTTAAGTCATAATCGTCTCACGAAACTTAAAATTGTAGTTTATTAATGACAGTCCACACAAATTTTATAGTGATGTCCAACAAAACAACATGAAGACAACGTGGACATAAATCTATACAAATATTCAAAATCACTGCAAGAAAAAAGAAATCTAATAACATAAATCAATCTAAGCACTCCTGCCCTAAGGTAACTATAACTCGTGCCCCACCATGCAGTTTTCTCATCAATAATTGTAGATCAAATGTTGCTGTGAAATTATCAATGATAGAAAAGATTAAAAAGTCCCTGACTTATAGGCTAGTTGGTTGGAAATAGCTAGAATTATTTTTAGTAGGCCTGATCTAGCTTCAAAGGGACAGTTCCCTATATCATCATACATAGGACCAGATTATATACTAGGCAAAATAGACAGCAGAACCCAAAAACAATTTTTATAAAAAAGGATTTAAACACACAGATGAATATATCAGTCAAACGATTTATGTAATATTTAAAAATGATCATGGATTTTATTGTTTACCTCCCAACTGGGTTACAGTCTAAAAACATAACACACATGTAGTTAAAAATGGCGGGAATTATGGAACAAAAAGGAAAATTATCAATTATGTCATAGAAGCAGCAGCCACCGGTGCAGGTAAGAGGATGGAGTGGGGATTCAACAGATGACCACGAGGGAAAATTAAATAAATTATACATTTTTCCCTGTTGTAGTCTGACTAAATCCCCCCTACCCGGCCCCACCACTCTTACCTGCATGAGCCGCTGTGGCATAGATGTCATGAGTGATGTAATATGTGGGGTAATTAGCAATGCATGGTGAGGGCACAAGTTGTAGTTACGCGAGATAACAATAATTGCTAAATTTCTTTGGTTTAGTGTGTATAAAATATGAACCTAGCTATACTGCATCTCTAACTTTTGTTTTTTTAGTGAATTTCTAGTTTCTTTAATGTAAAATATTATTGAATTACTGTAAAATCAATCCAACAGCAGCCATGCAGGGCCTTCCTCTGTGAACGAAGGGGTTGGCCGCAGGGCTTGGCCTTTGGCAAGGCCCTGTGGCCAACCCCCACATGTAGCCAGCCCCCTGGTGCACACAGATTTTTGCCATGCAGGGTGGGGTGGGGGGTGGTACGCTGGGCCTTGCTTGGTCGTGGCTGGGTCTGGTGGGTTACAGGTACATGCATCAATGTAGGCTTTTGCGATACCTAGATTGCGATTATTAAGGAATCTCAATTAAGGAATTGCAAAAGCCTATGCATGTAGGAATCGCTAAAAAATGAGTGATTCCCAGACATTCCTTAATTGCAACTCGCAAGTTGCGTGTCGCAATTAAGGAATGAATGGGAGATTGCATGCGCAATTTGGGAGTACCAATAGGTACTCGCAAATTGCGCATGCAATTTCAAGGGTGCAAGGGTGTCAAAGGGACACCCTGTTGCACCCCTTAAATTGCTCTGTGCACACATGTTGCACGCACACACATGCCCCAAGGGCATGTGTTTGTGTAACCTACAACTTTGAAAAATGCACTTTAATGCATTTTTCAAAGTTTTTGCAAATTACCATCAAGTTCAACTTGATAGTAATTTGCGCCCCCTAGTAGCGAAATCGCTATTCTAAAGTGATTCTTGCGTTGCATTTAAGGAATCACAAATTGCGATTCCTTAAATGCAAACGCAATTTGAGAAATCACAATTAATTGCGAATTCTCAAATTACGAGTGCCTTGAACCTTGATGCAGCGCAAATGCCTTTTTGCGGGCACCAACGGCCGATTTTTGTGAATCGCACAGTTTGAGTTTGCAAAAATGGTTGATGCATGTGCCTGTCAGTGGACTAATGCATCCACTGCAGAGGGCTGTGTACGACCTCATGGTCACACGTTCAAATACCGGCGGGTCCACTTAACCTTTCATCCTTCTGAGGTTTATAAAATGAGTACCATTAACTTAGGTAACAATAAACATGTTATTCAGTGCCAAGATACCCTTGGGTGAACGTACACTTTACAAATACAAGTTATGGTATATTGCCTGCGGCCAAACCCTCATGCAACCAGCTGTGCGCAGTGAGGTGTTGGCTGCAGGGCCTGCAACCAACCCTCGCATGCAGCCAACCCACATAGCCTCCATCCCTGCATTAAATTCAGCACCGGGGACCTTAGCCCCCAGGGCCCAGCACATTTTGGGGGAGAGGGATGGCAGTCCCCCCCACCCCCTCTCTGGGACGATTTTGGCCCTAGGTACCCCATCCATGGGGACCCGTATATATACACATACATACACACACACACACTCAATCAATCACTCTTACTTGATTTACTGGTGGGGGTATGGTGCCCCCCCTCCGGGCCCATTCATGGCTCTGGGTACCCCATCTCTGGGCGCCAACCACAGTTAATTATGAGGAGGCGGCATGTAGGCCCCCCCGCCCTCTCGAGGCCGCTTGCAGCCTTGTGAACCCATCTTACAGGGCCCGGCCCAATTGTAAATCGGGCAGGGGCATGCAGCCCCCCTTTCCTAGGCGAATTTCGGCACCAGAGACTCCATCCCCCCTAGGCCCCAGCACCTTTTGTAAATGGGAGGGGGCTCACAGCCCCATCCATGGCCACTTTTGGCCTTGGGGACTCCATTCCCCTGGGTTTGGCCAATTAGTAAATGGGCAGGGGGGCCACAGTCCCCTCTCACTGGGCAGATTTCAGCCCAGGGGCCCCATCTAGCAGGGCTCAGCAGCTTTTTAATTGGAGAGGGGCATACCGCCACCTCGGGGATCCCATCCCTGGGGCCTGACCATGAATGGTCAAGTGGTATGCATGGCCAAGGTCGCGATCCCCCTCCCCACACCCTAAGCTACAAACTCCCCCTGCCCCTGTCCCGGCCCTGAGGTCCAAATACCCCCACCTACTCCCAACCCCCATGCTGTCCCTTAACCACAACCTCAACCCCCTCCAACCTCCTTGCACTGTACCTACAACTATCCCACCCCTTCTACTGCCATTAGACCTAAAACCCAAACCTCTATTTTGAAAAACTACTGACCCCCAAAACCCAAAAAACTACCCCACCTTCCCCTAAGTCCTAAAAACCACAGACTACCCATTCCCCTCCCCCTATTCCTTAACAAACTATACCGACCCCAGCGCTTCCCCTAGAGCTACCCCTTCCACGGCCCTTAGGCCTAATATCCTAACACCTAATTAAAAAAACAATGACCCTCCCCAACCCTGATAACTAACCCAACCCCCAGCCCTGAAAACTACCTCCTACCCCCTACCCTGAAAACCAGCCTTGACCCCCCCAGGCCTGAAAACTATCTCCAACTCCACCCCCACCCTGAGAACTAGCCCGACCTCATCCCTGAAAACTAGCTCGACCCCCCCACCCTGAAAACTACCTCTGACCTCCCCCTGCCCTGAAAACTAGCCCCACCCCCCATCCTTGAAAACTACTTCCGACCCATCCCCAGCCCTGAAAAGTTCATCCACCTCAGCTCCTTATTCAAAAGTTTTGGGGTGATCCATCAAGAAGGGTTTGAGGAAAAAAAAGGGGGGGGGGTCTCAAAATGTAAAATCACCACACATTTAGCATAAACTTTATTAACCAGGGCTACAGCAAACACTGCTGAATGAAATTACCTCAAATTCAGCAGGATTCTAGATCTTGGCCCAGCGATTGTGCTTTTTGTGATTTGGTGTAAATCTGTTGAATAGTTTTTGGGAAATTAAGAGTGAAAAATAATTGCATATTTTGGCAATTGGACATGCGAAGGTCCCCAGAGCCTCCTGCGCAAGAGCGATAAATAAAAAATGTAGTCCTGCGATTAGTTAAGAGGCCACTTTTCCCCGTGAGTTTTCACACCCTCGCAAGCACTTTTATGGTTTTGTCATGCTCAAAATGAAATGGCTTCCATTTCTGTTAAGTGTGAAAAATTGGTATAAGTGTAAATGAAGTAAAAAAAGCTATATAATGGGGCATCAGAAAAGCATGCTGTCCCTCTAGCTTTAGAGAGGAGGTGTCTAAGGGATAAGTACTGTAAAGAAAATTAATGTACATGGTCTTTGACTAATTTGTATGATATCACAGGACTCTCGCAGGATCAGGAATAGTAAAAATGAGTAGATGAACTCGCAATGCACTATTAGTAGGAATGCATATAATAGTTCTTGGTTTTGATAGGAAGTTTTTAAGAGGTAAGTACTGTGATGATTAGAATGTTAATTTTTTTTATGTTACTACTCTTGCTGTATTGTGAAAAATAGAGAGGAGTAGGTGATCTTTGAATACAATAGTATGACCCTTTCTGCTGTAGGAAGGAGTATTAATGGAGATGGTGTTTATCAAAGTTTATTATTTATGCTTGGTAAGAGTTGTAAGTAGAGTTAAGGCTTATCCACACTAGCTACAGTACACATTCATCGTCAGAGAGACGTCTCCGTGGAGAGGCCATTCTCTCTCCATACAGTCTACCTCGCACACCTGTCATCTGAGAAAAAGATCTGAAAGGAGAGGCCAGTTCTTCTCCACACCGTACTAAGCATACCGTCATCTAAAAAAGAGGTCTGACCGGAGATGTTTGTCCCTCCCTTGTACTACTATACATGCCTGTCGTCTGAGAAAAAGGGCCAATCCCTCCACACACCCTGCTATGCACACCCGCCATATCTGAGACAGAGGTCTTAGTGGAGAGACCATTGTTTCTCTACACACCCTACTATCCATACCTAACATCTTGGAGACAGGTCTTACAAGAGAGGCCAGTCCAATACACACTCTAATATGCACACCTGGCATCTCAGAGTGAGGTCTAGGAGGGAAGAGCAGTCCCTCTTCACTCACTACTATGCACACTGTTATCAGAGACACAGGTTTCAAAGGAGAGTTTACTCCATCTGCATACCCTAGTATGCCCACCCATCATCTGAGAGGTCTGACAAGAGGAAGAGGGAGAGGGAGAGGTCTGACAAGAGGGAGAGGTCTAACAAGAGGGAGAGGGAGAGGTCTGACAAGAAGGAGAGGGAGAGGTCTAACAAGAGGGAGAGGGAGAGGTCTAGGGAGAGGGAGAGGTCTGACAAGAGGGAGAGGGAGAGGTCTGACAGGAGGGAGAGGGAGAGGAATAGGGAGAGAGAGAGAGGTCTGACAAAAGGGAGAGGGAGAGGTCTGACAGGAGGGAGAGGGAGAGGGAGAGAGAGAGAGATCTCAAAACGTGAGGCCAGTTCCACACACACCCTACTATGTACATTAGTTATGCAAGAAAGGGGTCTCAAAGGAGCAGTCAGTCCCTGCACATGTCCAATTATACATAATTATCATTTGAGAGAGAGAGGTTTGAAAGCAGAGTGTAGCCCCTTCTCATACTTCAGTATGCACACCCATTATCTAACAGAGGGTTTTCAGTGGAGAAGCTAGTGCTTTCCATATACTATTTCCCGACAGCTGAGTTAAAATCCTGTGAGAGTGGAGTGAGAGTGGAGTGCAAGCTTCAGGAAGTGAGACTTAGCGCATGAGACTCATGTGATCCTGCAAGACACTCGGAGGGTAAATTGTTGAGACTGCCATGAGGTGTTTCATGATCCTGCGAGACACTCCCGCGACCCGCATGAAAAATTACGGAGCCTGCCATAAGGTGTTTTATGACCTCGCAAGATCATATTGGGGGGAGGGGAAAAAAAGGAAAAGGCTCAACCAATAGTTGCCATTCTTGTTACATGGTTTAAGAAATGCTGTGATGTGAGTGGATGCACAACTAGAGATAGCTTCATTTGTCCTTTGTGCTTTGGAGGAGAAGAAAGTCTGTTTGAGTTGTACTCGGGCGAAGTGAATTTATGTGGAGCTGAAAGAGACTAGTGTCTTCATCTGCATTTGAGAAAGACATACAAGTTCAGATATTTAATAATATATTTTATAAACTTTGTTGTGATATGTCAGTAAGTGCATTAATGTTAGTCAACTTATTCTACATCATGTTTACAGAGTGAAAACCCGCTTTGGGGGGTGTGGATGTGTTAATATAGCTTTTGAGAGGTACACATAATGTAGAGAGATGTGACCTAGGTTTACAGATTGTGTTAAAAATGAAGTGTTTCAACTGTATATACTTTTAAGTAAAGGAATTACTGTTCGAGTTCTAAAAACAAATAATGTAATACAAGCTCTACTGTTCTTATATATCTCATTGTGTATATATTTTAGCCCTATGAGATGTTGGAGTGGTGATATTGCTATTTCTAGAGTGAAACTTTATGACGAGTGTTAGCAAAGGTGTGTCAAGATGAATGTGTTACTTTATAAACTGTCATGAAAGCAGAGTTCATGCCTTGGTATGATTTAATTGTGAAATATATGGAAATATATGAAAATATACTGAGGATGTGGATTGTGTCAGGAGAAAGGAATAACAAGCTGCTGATGCACTAGATATAAATATGTACTTGTGGGTGAAAAATGTAGTAAAGCTTAGACAATATAGTGATGCATCACTTATCGATTATTAATCAGTACGCAGCATATTTTTTTGTTATTTTGTCTTTTTCTAGGAGGAATATGAAAATAGTCTTGTGCACGAGCTAGGTTTTGTGAACTGTAATTCATAGATATGCTGCTTGAACACCTAGCCTGTTATGATATAGCAGGAACGCAAAGACTCTTTCGCAGGCTAAGGTGAATAAAAGACTGGAAAAGTGCTACAGACATCAAAATCCAGTAGGTAAATAAAGCAAAAAGGGGGGAAGACATTAGCGCCTGCTGATGAGTACCGAAGAAAAAGTTATAGATCTCTAAAGTTGTTCGTTTTGTTTGTATTATGGTTGTTCATATAGTTTGTTAATGCAGTTGTAATTTTGTATTATTTACTTGTTCTGTTGTAATAAAAATCATTAAACTTTTTAGATTTTTTTTAAACAGTTATCACTTTTAATTTTATCATAGTATTGCAATATTGACTAAAACTGTCCGTTCTCAACAGAGAGGATACTCCATTGTATACTCTACTATGGACATTCATCCCTGTGAAGAATAGTCTCCAGCCACAGTCTACTTTGCACCAATGCTACTCTGGGAGGATGTCTCAGCTGACAGGGTAGTGTGCTTCCATACCATAGTCTCTAAAGTTGTTTTGGAAGACCGACTTCTCAGCATAGAGGCCATTTCATCCCTACACCGTACTTGTACACCTGTCATCTTGAACAAACACAGAAATTTAGCAATTATAGTTAGCAGCACTAAGTATAACTTGCATCCCCACCATACACTGCTTATGACCTCGTTTTTTGCAGTACAAATTAACTTGTGTGGAACATGCTGTCACCTGCTCCCAAAGTTACTGTTCTTTACAAAGATTTATAATGTGTTCAATACCCCATCATACCTATTATACATTAGGAGCACGTATTTTGTAAACACTTGTACCCATTAAGTGAACACAGGCTGTACAAAGTTAGGTACTTATCAGTCGCGACAGGGTGTTCAGACACACCACAGAACAAAAATTGCCAGAATCTGATAAGTCTCTGTAATACACACATCCAGGGGACTACAATCCCCAGAAACTGGTAAATCTCTAATACGCACATGCGTTACCCAGGTGTCCCGACATGCAGACACCCATGGGTGTGGTCTCCACCCGGAACAATGCGGAGACGCTGGCTTTAAGAACATGGATGAGATGTTCCTCGGGGTACAAGCCCGGGATGCAGACCAAGTAGGTGCGTTTACGGAGCAGGACCAGGCCCGGACTGGCCATAGCGGGCACCTGGCAATCCCCCGGTGCGCCGCAAGGGTGGGGGCCGGTTTTGGGCCCTGGGGGCTGTTTTTGTCACAGGGCCGTTTTTGCAGCATGGCTGCAAATCGGCCCTGTAACAAAATCAGCCGAAAACCGGCCCTGGCAAAGAGCTCGGTCGCACCCCCAGGTGGGCCGGCTGAGCTTCTTTGCCAGGGCCGGTTTTGGTTCTCAGTCCGGCCCTGGGCAGGACCCTTGAAGGATTAAGTACAAGAGGGGGCAGACTGCTGAATATTCCGCAAACAGGTATGCTCTAGCACTGTAATGCTGACACGAATGACTAAAGGCAAAAGCAGTGCCTCTCTCTTCTTTTTTGTCTCCCTCCTTTGTTTGGATTCATAATGGGCACACAACACGATAAGTACTCTTCAGAGGGGAGCTGAAGACTTATAATGCTCTCAAAAGCGTTAAGAAACAATATTATGGAAAAAGAATAGATGACAACCGGAACTCACCTAAAGAGATATAAATTGAGAAGGAGCTCTGCAAACCTACCTGTATGTCCCATACTATGACGACTTCAAGTAATAACTGCGAGATAATTAACAAATTCTTTACCGATAAAATCTACTCTTCTTTTAAAAGCCAAGCCATTTCCGATGAACTAGATTGGGAAACCCTAGCCCCACACCATGAAGCACATGCCTATCTAGGCAACTTGGCTCCTATCACTGAAGAGCAGGTCGCAAAAGCTATGACCAAGGTCAAATCAGGATCTCTGCTTGATCCCTGCCTTCATTTAATTTTTTCTCACCTTGCACCAATTTTAAGTTAATTTATTACACAGATTTAATAAATATCTTGATACTGCAGTATTCCCGGATTTATGGGAGGAAACTATTGTATTTCCACTACTAAAAAAAGCTGGTACAGATATCTATAACCCTGTAAATTACAGACCAATTTCCCAATTGCCATACCGGACTAAAGTATTGGAGAAAATTGTCTGTAAACAATTGGTTAAACTTTTTGGAAACCAGTGATCTTTTGGATCCATCCCAGAGTGGCTTTAGAGCTTCTAACAGCACTAAAGCCACCTTACAGTATCGGATAATATCTGATCTTTGGTTGATCAGGGCAAAGCTGCTGCCCAGATCCTCCTGGACTTGTTATCAGCTTTCGATACTGTATCCCATGATTTTCAGTTGAATATTCTGCATGAAAAGGGATTACACTCAAAAGCCCTTCAATAGTTTAATTCTTTTTTACGCACTATAACACAAACAATTCAGAAGGGCCCTTTTTCTTCCAGCTCAAAAAACAAATTACAGTGTTCCGCAGGGAGCTTCCTTGGGTCCAATCCTTTTAACATCTATGTCTCTTCGTTTCTAAGATCATCAGGAAAGGGGGCTTTATTATCTGCTCCTATGCAGACAATACATAGCTTCTGGTTGCCTTTGAAGAAAAGTGCAAGGACAGAAGAAATAAGCTCGTCAATTGCCTCTCAGAAACAGCAATTTGATTGACAGAACACTGTCTGAAGTTAAATGCTGAGTAGTTTGAAATCCTGCTCTTCAGAGGGGCTCACCTACTCTGGAATGACCCCTGGTGGCCCCAGTCACTAGGTGCCGCCCTGGAACCTAAACGTGTTGCTAAAAATCTGGGTATACTTATCGATGATGCATTAACCGTGCAAGACCAAGTGAGAGCACTATGCGGAAAAAGCTTTACTACGCTAAAAATATTAAGAAGACTCTTCTTCTAGATCCCCTAAAGCTGCAGAAAGACTATTACTCAGGCACTACCTTCCAGTAAACTAGACTAAGGGAATGCGCTCTATGTGGGCATGCCTGAGTATCTCTTCTCCTGACTGCAGGTGATCCAAAATGCCGCTGCCAAGCTAGTCTAACAAAAGTAAATACAGCTCAGCATCAGAATGCCTGAGGGAGGTCCACGGGCTACCCGTGCGTCAAAGGGCCAAGTTTAAGCTACTGTGCTCTGCACACAGAGCATTACATAAGTGTGGTCCACAAATTCTGCTGGACAAAATCGAATTTCATATTCCAACATGAGAATTGAGGACCTGCCATCATGCCCTTGCTATATTCAAACGTATTAAGACAGCTAGGGCGGGGGGCGCTCCTTTTCCAGTCTGGCAGAAGCCTATTAGAACGAACTTCCCTTAGACCTTCGCCAAACGATTATTCGTCGTTCAAGAAGAAGCTGTAAACATGGCTTTTCCACCTGCTGCCCCTTAACATAGTCCCCTTTGATTATATATATATATTTTTTTTTTTTACACACACACACGGATTGTAAACATACATCTAAGTAGATATTTTATTTAAAGACTCAGTCTGGATAGTTCTATTTACATCACTAATACTCAACCTATATACATACCTGATTTTTCTTTACGCTTGAAAATATGTAGTCTGAAAATATGGTAAATCCAAATTCTTAGATCACAAATAATGGAAGGTCATAATTGCTAACCTGCAATTATGGCGGTACACCCAATGAATGAGTGTATTCATATTTGAACAGACTTATGCTTTTGTTAAAGCTTATAAGTCTGTGACAGATAATGGACGTTAAATACCTGGCTTTTACAGATGAACAGCAAAAATAGTTGAGTGGTCTATCAATGTTAGAAAATAGGGGTTTTAGTGATCCTGAATGTCACTGAATGCAACAAGCTTTCAAATCTAAAGAACCAAATTCCATGTGAAAAGTATGAACGTATACTGTGAAGTGGAAATTAGATCAGTAGGTTTTAAAGGTAAGAAGTTGACCATAACTATTTAATGAAAATCCCAAATTTAAAGAGTTATGGAGCTATATCACCAATATGCGCTGCAGAGTTTAGCTGCTACTTATAATAGAGGCAATACAGTAATTCATACCAGTCTTGATGAGCTAATTATAAGAAAGAAACTTTTAAACGAAAAGCATATCAGTGATAGAGACATAACAAACCTAAAGAAGACCGATGCAGACACATTTAAATTGACCATTCACAAAAATAGCATACAGGAAACAATTATTAAGAACTTTTCAAAAGGAAATGCTGATCTTAGTAGTAGTAACCTGTTTTTAGTCTTCTCTGGAAACATCTTCAAATGTTCTGAAGTAAGAGCCTGTAAGTGTCACATCTGTGCCTGGTACTTGATAGGTGGTGAGAATAAGTCATGGGAATGCCCCAACCAAATGGTAACAAAAATTCTCGAGCCAATCCTTCCCACTTTGAGCACTGTAAAGATTTCAAATGTCTTTGTCCATATTAAACGTAGGTCCTGAAGGCTCAATGCATGTGTCAGTGTGTACTATGGTACCCACTGTGCCCACAATCAACCCAGAGACAAAAGGCTGATAGGACGAAAGCAGGCTTCTTTAGCAACCTGCCAGTGGTACACACAAATTGTCTTGGAATCCTATTTCCTTCCATTCAATTGGTACATGCGGCTCAGCAGAACTATCAACAGGATTTGGCACTGCTGTTGAAAGGAGGCCCACAATCCCACCCTTCATACTCTGCAGAGCTCAGAGCAATGATCTCTGCCTATTCAAATCAGACTATTGTTTGCTCCTGGGAGGCATTTCACACTTATTCAAAGGCTAATAACTTGCTGGGAGCTGGCAGGGAATTATGCTGAGTAGCCTTCTGACAGTCGAGAAAGACAAAAGGTAACTTTCTAAAAGTTACTTTTCCTTAATATTTATTAAAGATCCAACTTCCCCATTGAGTTGGGTTTTTAATAATTATTAGAAATCATGATTTAACTATTTTTCTAACTGCTCCCATTCCCTAAATACATTAAAATTTAATTTGTACTCTGGTTATCTACACAGGCCAGCAAGACCTACCACAGGGAAAATAGCTGTTTGGTGCTCGTCATGATATGTTAACATTTGTGCAAGCCCTACTTTTAAAAACCATGCACTCTTTCTTGTGGTCTACCAGGATTACATAGTATGACTAATATTTAAAAAGGAAGCTTTTGACCTGTGAAAAGGGTTTATTTGGAAAGGTTGAATTGCAGTTTTTGCCCGGCTACAGTGGGACGCCTGAAGTCAGGTTTGCACTGCTACTGTAGTGGATGGCACAACAGGTGCTGCAGTCCACTAGTGGCATTTCATTTCCAGGCCCTGGGTGCACGTTGTACCATATAATAGGGACTTGTAGGCAAGTTCAATATAGCTTTTAGGAATATGCAGATTCATCAATGTTATAAGGAGGAACACAGGCACTTCACTACTGGTTAGTAGGGGTTAAGTGTACAGAGTTCTAAAGCAAGCAAAAATATAAGGTCCAGCAAAAGGTTATAATCAGGTGTGACACAAAGAAAAGGCAGATTTCCTACACTGTGTGTCATGGAATTACCATTTTATATATGTTATACCTCGTTGAGGACTGCTAGGTTGGAACAGTAACTACACAAATGAATAATATTTATGAAATGAACTGTTAACCCAAATACGGTGTCCTGGCAATGAACCTAAAGTACCTAAAAAATCAGATATCAAGGATCAGAGTCTCGAGACAGACAGATGAGAACATAGAAGTATCTATAGTCTGAATTGTTAAATGATTGGAACAAAAATTATTTAACAACTACTTTTTAAGGCCCAGCCATACATATAAAGCGGACGCGCAAGGGGCCTCATGCTTAGAGCGTAGTAGATCTATATGCAGCAGTTATCTATTTATATGCAGCAAAATCTGCAAAAAACATTTATAACATTCCACTTCTATGGGGATCCAAAGCAATGGTGTAAGTAGATCAAAAATTGGTGACCTCAGTTGACGTACTGGTATGCACGGAGAAACAAAAAGCATGCATTAGGAGCAAAAAAGACCATTATATGCATGAGTCTAGTATATTGCTTTGTTTTTTAGGAAAAAACATTTTGAAAAGCTACAACCTCCCCCTTAAAAATACATTTTAGGTTTTTGTACATGTGAATTAAATAACATAGTATACTTATTTCTGTGTGCTTATATTGTTTTTAAGTTTAAATAGTAGAAATTATCCAATGTGTGTATTTTTCTTCCCAAATACAATTACAAATACAATAACTTTCTAATGTAAATAATTGGTGCTATAGGGTTTGCACAGATTGTTAAATAATTAGACTATTTTGACATGCATAGGCTATTACCACCCTTTCCCATGTGGGCAATTATTGGAAGTAGATGAAATTATGTTTATGCCCTGATGAGTCATGTCAAATTGTGTGCAATATTGATCAAATAAAATGACCTGAAACTAAAACCTTTCCAATATCAATTAACTGAATAAGTCCGATCAACAATTTTGTGAGGTGGAATGATGAACTGTTGCAAGAAGTTAAGTACTACTTGAAAGCAAGGATTGATTTGTGCACGAAACCTGTGTGAAAAGTAAATATTTGCAATGGAATAATTCCATTATTCAATTAGTTTCATGGTTTTCCCCAGACATCTTATAAAATAAACGGAGGCTCTATTTGCGTATAATGCCATTCTAAGTTTTGTTGAAAAGGTGTATGTCTTGAGAAGTACCGCTCCTAACCCCCCAAATTCCCGCATCGTATTAGGTGTCCTCTATTATATTTGATAGTTTTCGCTTGGACTTAGAAAGCACTCATTTCCAAGGGCTTTCTGTGTATTCGTGCCCTGTTCTAGACAACAATCCTTCCCAAATAACACTATTTTGGTGAAAATATCAGCTCTTTAATTCCGGAGTACACCAACGTATGAAAGATGACCAGATGAAAAGTTTTCCATATGCGCATTTATTAACGTGATTTTTTGTGTGAAAACATGGAAAATGCAACGGCAGGCAGATTATGTGGCCGAAGCTACATATTTTGTATGATGATATGAAAAACATAAAAATCATATGATTCTAGTGGCCCCACCTACATTTAACAATAGTTTTGCTGCTTGATAAGCTGAAGGAAAACACAAAGTACATACGGCTACCATTTAAGTCATCACTGTGAAGAGCTTCATTAAACAATTACAATTTCACCCTGTGGGTGCTGACCTTTACAATATGTCAGTGATCCAGCTTTTACCAAATTGTTGCATCTAATCCAACAGTAAATACATAAATAAATAAATAAATACAGTACCTCCTGGCTCAGTGCTGCGGTTGAGCAAATAAATCTAGGAGCTGTGTAAGGGGGTAAATGTAGTTCTACTGGTGTTTAAAAAACAAACAAAACGAAATCCTGTGTTTGGAGACTTTTACACATATTACAGAAAGTAATACCTTGCATGAAAGTTTTCCTGGAAAGTTCCCCAAAAACAATGGACGTGAAGTCATTCATTTTGTACATGCGATTCTATTAAAATATTTCAAGGCTAAATCACAATTTCTATTTTTAAATTAAGGTTCAGTGATTTGCATGCAATTCTCTTTATTTTGCAAAATTATTGTTAAAGGCAGACGTGGTTTATTCTGGCAATATAGGTCTAGTATAGACTCGCATATTGAGCAAGGCAAACCCTTTAGACTTAAGGGGTGACTACCAAAGTATTACTGAAAAGGCTTCCTAATGCTACATTTACAATCTTTACATCTAGCATATTACCTAAATGAATACAGTTGTGATGTATGAATGATGCAAGACTGCACAGGGCAATGACGTTTGTTGACCCACAATTCTCATTGGACTATTCTGAACAAAAAGACATCCTTGCATCTCATTACCATGCCATTGTCACATGCCAAACATATTTTCCTAACAAGGTAATGGCTTAATTAGTAACTAATAATTCAGTGTTGATCTGGATAAACACCTCTATGAGAGTCTACATTGTTTTATGAAATTTATTTGAAATGGCTATTCAGTGGTGGTGCTCAGTTTCTACACTGCATCTGTTTGAACATGGGCTTCCCGCCTTCTTAGATTAGACCCATTGGTAATCTGTAGCATGTGTCACCCAAAAATCTCTGCTGTACCACGTTTATTTGTATGTGTGTCTGTATGTGCGCGCCAAAAGTAGGAACTACTACGAGATCCCTCTACTCCTTCACCATTGTCCATTGGTCGTGAGACATTCCTGTATTAGTCATTTTCCTTTGTGCACATGGCATCATCTGCCAGCTGGACACCATCCTGGCAAGAAACAAATTTATTGTTATCACTTTTAAAAATCCTGGCTTCTGAGATAGTGGAATCCGACCTATTCCTTCCTTTGCAAGGAATCCTATTAGATGGAAAGCGGAAACTGAACATTGAAGGGTTCAGTGAGAAAACCACTACTGAAGAAAGTTGATTGGAGAATCACTTCAAATTATAAGCTAATCAGCCTTTTAGATGTGGCTGCTAAGATTTATGGGTTAAGGGTTGTGGAAAGAAATCTTTTGCCTCCTGAACAAAGAGGCTTTCAAGCAGAACACTCCACAACTGACCACTGTTTTGCTGTTTGGGCAAATATTTAAAAGAAAGCCCTAGAAATAAATCCGAGATCACGCAGCTGCTTTGTAGACTTCCACACCACATTTGATAAAGTAGATAGAGGTGGTATATGGAGCAAACAGAAACTCCTTTAAAAAACAGGAAAGAAAAGACAATGCTGTATTAGCATATTGTATGAAAAACCACTTCAAGATGAATATGAAAAAGATTTAAGAGATAGTTTGAGAAAAGTGTTCTTTTAGTTGGCTCTTAAATACAATGAACATTGAGAGAGTCAAAACAAATATTAAGGAATTATTTTAAAAAAGTAGAATCAAAAAATAGAATGACTATATGAAGGGTATCAAAACTAGAGCACTGTTACAGGTAGTCACCCATGTGCAGTTTAATGTTTTGTATGGGGAATGGCCTTGTACTCCACAAATCCCTCCATTGAAACTTTATGGTACGAACATATTTTGTATAGATAAGAGTAATATTTTAGATTTTTGGGAGAGTGTGTTTAGAAAGGAATGTAAACCTACCGAAAGGGTTAATGGTTCAAAGTATTAGGTGTGAATTAAAATGGTAATCATGGGCGCATATTACTGGAATCCAAGTTCTAACATTTTTAAATAGACGGTCACTGGTTGGTTGCTTGAATAGAACTACTCAGATCTGTTGGTTTGAAGCACAATGCAGTGAACTAAATGACCAGGTCTCCCACGAATTATATAAAAATGTGAAAGCGTTTTCATATCTGCTGAGGTGCTGGTAGTTTGGGTCCATTGCCACATACAAAAGTTACTTCAAGAGGGCCAAATGCCCTATAAAAAGATATGCTGTACTTATCCAAAAAACCCTTGATTAAGATGACCTTACCAGCTCTGGGTAATTTAGATAGATTTCCACATCTCTTATTTACTGGATCCCTTACTCTGCCATGAAATCTTAAAATATAGACTAGGATCTAACTCTTTAAGGGGGGTTCCAAGCCTCACCACAAAAGTCAGGAAAATTGGAGGTCTGTTTGTATGCATTTTAAAATTAAATGTACTATAAAATGGTTTGTGTTGGCATTTGGACTCTCTGCATTTTGCCACTGCTAACCAGTGCCAAAATGTTTGTCCTCTCTCCTTACAACATGGCACAATTAACTTACACCTGATTGGCACATCCAATGTAATTATAAGTCCCTAGTGTATGGTACTACATGTACCCAGGGCCTGTTAATTAAAGGCTACTAGTGGGCCTTCAGCACTCAGTGTGCCACCAACATAAGTAGCACCTTAAAATGTGTGTCAATTAAAAAACACAAATGTCCCTCAACATCTACATTTTTATATTAAGCAGCCCCCTTCCCCAAGCTAGAAATGGGCCCTGGGTTATAAAGCCGGCTGGGGCTGCTGGTTTCTCCCCTCATGGCCCTTATTATGTTTTGTGGGTTGCACAGATCTAGAATGAAAGAGGCCCCAGGGAAATCGGGTCCTAAAGCCCAATGGCCCCCTCCCCTAATGCAGATGTGTTCAGCCCTGCTGAATGGGGTGCCCAGGACCTCTACAGGCTCAGGGGTGGAGGGCCGCACACCTCCCTCCCCCAATATATTTTTCAGCCTGGGTGATGGGGGGGGCCCCCTGGGGCCAATAGTGACTTGGAGGGGAGCTGTGTGCCCCCCTCCCCTTTATTAAAGAAGGCAGGGATGGGGTCTCCAGGGGTGGTAGAGGCTCTCTGAGGGGGCTGTATGCCTTTTCCTCTTAAATATAATGGCTTGGGGGATGGCATTCCTGGGGCCCTTTAGGCTTGGGAGGGCATACGCCCCTTCCCCAAATTTTTTTTTGTTGCCAGTTTCCACCACACCCTGCGGCTCACTGTCAGGGGATGGCAACCCATGAGGGCTTAACCCTGAAGCCGAAACCCCCATTGTGCACAGCCTTCGACCATCCGCAGCAGGAGGTTGGCTTTACGTATGGTAATAGAATAGTACTTTACATTTTTTTAAAAACTCAAAATTGACTACAAAAAATAAGGTTAGAGGGACATTGTTTGGTGTCAGTGACAACAAAGCTTTAACCTCAAAATAGCACAGAAATTCTGCAGTTATAGTTATCGCTGTTAATAATAACTTGCACACCCATTATGCACTGCATATGGCCTCACATATCACATCAGTTAGGGCATGTTCTATAACCTCATTGATGACAGGAGTCACCTCACACCTGTTTATATAGATACATTCCTTAAAATGAGAATGAGCATTAAATCTCATTTTCATAGATCGGGAAGAAGACTTGGACCTCATGCATGAGGCATGAACACACCTCTCAGGAAAATGTTATGTGGGGTTAAACTATGCAAACTTTCTTACAATACTCTGTAACTAGGGGTGTGTACGTGTAATTATCCATAATGCAAATCCATCACTTCATGCTATATTTTAGCATGAAACACATCCTTGCATTAAATTTGTAGCATTTAAACAAAGCACCCTGAACAGTGGCGGTGCGTCCATTAGGGCGCTGGGGTGTTGCCCCACAAGCCACCCGCAACTCCCTCGGTGTCTCTGAACTTAAGTAAACTCTCAGTTTACTTAAGTTCAGAGACGCAGAGGGAGAACGGACAATGCATGTCAGTCAGCATGATGTCGGACCACCCACCCACTTCAGAGTCTGAAGGGAGTGGGCGGTCCAGCATCCTGTTGACTGACAGGCATTGTCAGACCAGGGGCAGGCAGCAGCACAAGTGTGCATGACAGGTGAAGGTCGGCAAATTTTTCCGACTAGCCCAGTCATGCGCACTAGTGTCTGCTCAGGCTGCCGGCTGCGCATGAGGAGAGCGAGGGTTGATGAAAGGCTCAAAACTTGGTCGCCTAATGGGCAGGCGGGCGGCGATTTTCCCTGCTAAGCCAATCCTGGCGCTGCTGGAGCAGCGCCAGTATTAGCCGAGAGGGTTTGCCACTCCAGTGCTGCTCCTGATCGGTTTGGAATTCGTGAAGGTGCCAACGGGACCCAGCCCAGGAGCAGAGGTAGCGTGGACCCTGCCATGTCAGTTAAGTATTCTTTCTTTTGAATTTTTTTAATTAATCTCCCCCCCGGTCCCCCTGCGCGCCCCCTCGAGTATTGCGAGCACGAGCCACGATTGCCTAAGGGTGAGGGCAGAAATCTCCCCCTCCCGGCCCCCCCACGAATATTGCGAGCCACGACTGCCTATGGGTGAGGGAAGAAATGGAGATCCCGACCAACTTAAAGCCCTGCGGACAACCCTCGCATGCCCTCAGTTGGCTACTGTAAAACAGCCCATAACTGGGGTGCAGTTAGCCCGCAACAGCCTTGGACTGCTGTGCCACTGCACCCGCTGCACTGGTGATATCTACGCTCCCTTTGTGCCAGTCTTTGATATTAAATGCAAGAGGAGCAGTGAGTTTCAGGTCACAGGGATCTTGCTGCGTTAGTCCTGGATGTTAAAGCAAGGAGTGCAGAGCTCCGGCCGTTAGGTACATGCAGGGTCAGACCTTGGTGCTTCAAGCTGTGGCACAAAGGTCTATAGGCAGGCCGGGCCAGTCGTCTACATTGAAGGCGTGGGAAGGCCTGCACTGAGTTCCGGGTCACAAGTAGAGGCTGGGGCTATCCTGATATTAAACACAGGGAGAGCGCGAGCACCTGGTGACTAGAGACAGGCTGGCTGGTTCGGTAGGCAGGGTGAGAGGACCAGAGAGCGGCAGGTTACGAGGTACAGTTTAGTCCTGATTATTACTAGTAAGGGCAGAGCCGAACTCCGGGTTACCAGGGACAGGCCATTCCAGCCGCAGATATCAAAGGCCGAGGATTTTAGAGCTCGGTCATTAGATGCAGACTGCCCGGTTTGGGATATAAAGGCCTGGTGATTACAGGGCTCTGGGCCTGTGGGCCTATGTGCGCTCTGTAAGTGCACTTAGTCAAGCATTAGAGGCAGCGCGCCCATCCAGTTCTAGCCATTAAAGACTCATTTTCATCACACACCAAGTCCCTCTCCCACCTGCGCTACAACTGCAACAGGCAGTTTGCCCCAGGGGCATAATTAGGCAGAATGCAGGATGAAGAAAACTTTCCTTCGCATTTCAAGGGGTCAGGGGAAGGGGAGTGGAGCAGTGAACTCGGCAAATGGAAGGTGGGCACAAAAACACTCGGTCCCAGCCAACCCACTCTAACAGCAATAGCCATGGAGCACCTACAAAGCACACACTGCGACCTACTTAATGTAGTGCTGCTCACTGGCCCACCTTCAAAAGATTTGGGTTGGCGCTAGTGGGTTACAAACTGGCAAACATGCAAGTACCCAGTGTATAAGTCAATTTATGGTTGGCATGTGATATAGCGCACTATGACGTTTTTTCAGCTTCAGTGCGCATCTCATAAGACAGAGGAGGGCAGAAGAAGAAAAAGAGAAATGATTAACTTTAAGATTGAGAGCATGGGGTGAGGGCTTGATGGTTTTTGGAAGAGTAAGATAAGGGCAGCCTGTGTTGAGAGGGGCCGGGAGAGGATATTAAAAAAGCGCAGAGACATTTTATTCCATCAGTCTTCCATACATGATTCCTTTTATGGCATTCATGGGAATTGTATGTGCATGAACCTCTGTCTGTCATTTCTAGTCATGCATTTGCAAACACACACGACAAAAGTATACCAGAAAGCGGGAGAAGTGGGAAAAGAGGAGCACAGGTGGCGGTAAAGTTGAAGGTATAGGTCAGGAGAAGGAGACAGAATGGTTTCAAAGCATAAGTAGGCAATGTGTGTGAAAGAAGGTAAAGGCTTGGCTGTTACAGTAGACAGAATGCATGTCGTGTTATGCTTTGGCTGTGTTGTGTCGGTGCTCAATAGACACTTAAGCCCAGGAGGAGACATTCAGACGGGGAGAGGTTAGTTGAGAAATCAAGGATGGCGCAGAATAGTAGCAGGGAAAACGAATACTTAATGGATGGATTTTTGTTCATATGACGTTTCACGGAGTGATGGCGTGGGTGAGCGGCAAGAGTGAGTCTGTGAGCTGGAGATTCAGAGCATATTGTCACGGAGCAACGAGAGTCTATTTGAACCAGGTACAGAGTCCCAAACCTGAAGAATGCTTCTCCTAGCCAGTGCCGAGGGAGTCTGAATCACTGGTCTAGTGATATGCACGTCTTCGCAGTAGGCGCAGTAACTCACTGAGCTATTTCCGGATCATGGTTTTAAAATGCACTTTACTGCCTGTGATATAGCATGTTAAACATACATGCTAAAATAATTATATGCGGTTTAGATCTGGCTGAACAGCCCAGCTATCTGACAAACTATTGTTACCAATGTTTTAAAACATATCTGGGGGCTGATTAACCAAGACTTTGTGCTGACGCAAAGTGTGGCAAAGTTGTGCAAGGGTACTTACTCTCCAGAGCCAAAGGTGCGCTCCCCTTCTAAGTGAAAATTGCCCTTTGTGCTGCCCTGTACCATTTAGCGTCAAGGTAATGTTACATGGGTGGTACTTGGATCTATCAGTGCAGTCATCCATAGTTTTGGATGCAAAGGCCATCTACCAAGATAGTCAGACCGGGCTTTGCATCAAAAAGGATCACTTCCTTTAAGCACCGCTTTACCATGCCAAGCAGGAGGACTTCGATATGAAATCAGGGACATTGTCTCGTTAGTTGCAGGCCCCGTGCAGTGTTAGAGGGTGCACAGGAATGTATGTTGTTATGCAGTCTCTATACTGATTCTTTCTCAGTATTTGAGAATTAAAAAATGTTCAATGTTAATTATTTATAAGAAATCATTGTTGTTAATCATTTATCTTAAACAGCTGACACCTAGCGACAAAGCCAATCATACTGACAGGCTTTAGGCATATGTCAGTTGCTGTGCCATTTACCTGGATAACATATCTCGGAGAGAAACCAAAATACAGGTCTGGTGGCACACTATGGGAATCACAGAAATGTATTTGGCATGTTTCTTTATAGGGAGCACCCACTTTTTTCATCTCATTTAAAGACCTGTCTGCACATATTTCTATATGACTGGTTACAGCCAGCAGCTGTGAGTGCTTCCCGAAGTCTGGTTAGAGCATATTTTTCCAAAGTTAATGCTGCATGCAGTGTAAGAAACTCGACAAGCATACATTTTAAAGGGCTAAAGTTGTCATGCAGAACAATTTACTATATTACTGTAACTGTTGAACAAATTAATGCAAGAAGATACTGGGCAGTTTTTAATGTGTTTAATATTTCAAGACTACACGTTCCCACTGCTTAGTAAGTCTTGCTTTATCGCTGCACTCATTTGCTTTAAAAAGCACAATTTCCCAATCTTTTTTAAATTTCTTTCTAAGGAGAGGGACTCTTCCCTATACCGCATGTTTGACCATTGAACTTGTTCACATTGCTAACTAGTGTTTTCTATTGGAAAGGGTAGAGCCAAAGCAGTCTTCCTTAGTACCCTAGCCCTCTTCAGAAGTCAGACTTGCTTGGCAACCCAGAAATTCTCTGAAATAATGTAGGAGTTTTCTTTATGAAAGCCTAGAAGAACTGAATTTTTAGTCCATTTATCACAGAAATAGTGCTGAAAATTGCACCAAAAAGATTCCAATAAAAAAAAAAAGTTCACGGGGGTAGAACCCCCTCAAACCTCCCTTATTGCCGCCAGTCTCGCTCGCTGCGCTCGCATACGTTGATTCGTTCAGCTTACACCCTACCAGTTTCAAATTCCACCAGTCGCCACTGACCCTGAACAAAAGCCGTCATGTTCAGTTGTTTGCATTCAGTCTCACAAATGCCGCGTTATGCTGTAATTTTTTTCCCCGCGAATAGCTACTAATTACGCAAAGTGGCTAATGACATCATTTTGTGTAAAAAGCACAACACGAAATCCCAAAAATGCGCAAATTACGTCAGGGTCATTTAAATTTCAAGCCAGGCATAACTGCCACCAAACTTCTAATGCTTATGTTGCATTATTATATTTCAACTCGCTGGTCACATTTCATGAGTGGCGATTAGGGGAACGCTGTTAAATATAGTTCCTAGTATACCAGTTTCCTCATTATAATTAATGAGAACTATACAAGGAATTGTTCGGGATGGTGAAATAGTGCAGAGTTACCTCCCCCCCCCCCAGCTGAAAAATGTTTTGTCTAGGTGCTTAATTAATACAAGCTCCAACATCTCCCTTTTTGTAGATGTGCGAGTATTCTGAACAAAATCAGCCTTTCAATCTTCTGATGTAGATGAAATATATAGTGGGCGTCTGGGAAAAGGTAACACCACTTATTAAAGTACCATGACACTGTTCAGTTTGAGTTGAGTGTTGTGTGCCTATTGTGAAACAAATTGCTGTTAATACATAGGAGGGATAGAGAAGAGGGTATGAGAGACAGACAAAACAAATGAACATGTTTCCGGTTCACTGTTTTTAAAACCTGCAATGTCGCGGATTACAAGTTTCTGCAGTGCCGGCGGATGCAAGGGGCAGGGTTCAGATGTGTTGCAGGGCTGCTAGCTAACAAAATACAACTTCTTAATTTGAGATTAAATTACCAGAGACGAAATATGAAAGCTGGAGGAGTTGCAGCACAGAAGAGGAAGCTGTGACCTATACAGTTTCAGGACTGATAACTTGGCAACCACAGCATCCTGCTCCCATCCTCACTTAGGCGGGGATGGTGAGGACTGTGTGCACCAGCCCACATCACTGGACCCACAGTGGAGAACCCCTTGCCCACATCCATGACTATTGAGGTTTGGCTGGCAACATTGATAATACCCCTCAACAAAGGACTGATTCTTAGGGTTTCTAAATTAAGCGAATAGGCTTTAACTAACATGAAGGCTGGGAAAGGACATTTGAGTCCCAAGGGAGTAGGTAAGCTCCTCTTGGTGGAACTTAATCACAGTTGAAGCAATAGCCGCTTCCTTGGGAGACTGCCACATGATGCCAACCACAAAATGGCCTCTTGTTGCCCGTCTCTCGTCACCACTGACTGCAGACGTGGCTACTGGAACATGCAACCACAGTAGCGAGACAGAGCAGTGATAATAATAGAGGTGCAAGTGGAGGTGAAATGTGGCACTGTGCACAGGAAGATCATCCTACAGGTGAAGACAGTCAATTTACAGCCAGTCTGTTACAAATAATAGTAATTGAACAAAAATACAAGGCCCATGAAGGGGAGTCAAACAAGTCTTAGGTGGTTGCAGTCATTTTTAAGGATTAAGGTTCTATGAAACTGAATAGAGGAAAAGTAAATCAGTATCGAAAAACTGAAAAAAGAAAGAGGGGGTATAAAAGTGTTACAAATGTGGAAGCGACACTCATTTGTCATTCAGTAAAACATGCCCAGTAATTGGCAGAAGGTGTGATAAGTGTGGTAGACAATGCAGTTTACTAACATACATGAGGATGCTACAATTACGTAGTATTTTGTGTAGAATGATGCGAATTAATGTACTATGAGAATATAGAGTGCGATTGTTAGTGTAAAAAATGATATTTAGATGACATGAAGGAGAAAAAACAATTGACAAAACTGCTCTGCTTAGTGGATGCTAATACGATGAAAGTGTACGGAGGTAGTGATTCAGATTCCTTTTTACATTGTTATTCCTAGCTGTTTGTAGAAGCCAAAAGGGGTGCAAAAAACATGCATGGGAGTAAATTGCATCTCAATGTCTGCCCTCATAAGATTTGGTGATGCAACGTTAGCATTTAAAGGATTATGATGCAGAGGAAGGATTTATGAGGCTAAGTATGGATCTGAAATTTTAGACTGGAATCAACAGCACGTTGAGTCAAGGAAGTTGAGTCATAAGTCTGAGGAAGGCTGTGAATATGAGCGTCGAGGAAATACCTAAAATAATAGTCGTTTTTATGGAAATTGTTTATGAAATAAAGGAGTGGAAAGATTAGCAGATAAGACTCTGATCGAGACAGGTACTCGCTATATTAGGGTAGGCTTAAAAATTATTGCGGGAAATGAAAGAAGGACGATTAATTAATTGAGCAAGTGTTAACGGACTAGAGAGATAATATCAAGTTCAGACTTTGTAGACACTGCAAGGTGAAGAAGAACATTTACTGCGCCGCTATCCTTTAGTGAGAAATAACATGATATGCTACTGTTGTTGGAAGGAGTGAGAGTTATATTAAAGCAGATTTGAAAGGACATACCTACAAATAAAAATTAAAAATAAACCAAACTGAGCTTTAACAGGGGTCATAAAAAAAAAGAAGGTACTCAATTCAAAATACTTGGACTCCGTTTTTCTAAGGTTGATATGATGTCCATTATTCAAGGGGCAAACATTTTTTTCAGGATGATCTTTTAATACATGGTGAACGTGAAAAAGAATTCAATAAGGTGTTTTAAAGTGCTATATTCAAGTTGTAAGAGGCAGAATCACACCAAGGAAAAAACCCAGCAACTTAGGGGGAAAATATCAATATCATAAGCGCTTAATGACAGAGTTGTCATAGTTGTCATAAAAGAATCACCAGCTCCCACTGATAAAGATGAACT
This sequence comes from Lissotriton helveticus, assembly GCF_964261635.1. NCBI lineage: Eukaryota > Metazoa > Chordata > Amphibia > Caudata > Salamandridae > Lissotriton > Lissotriton helveticus. The sequence goes on along the minus strand of NC_136063.1, from coordinate 761,887,259 downwards.
GCCTTCTTTTATTGAACTGGTAGAGTACTGTGGGGAAAGCTGTGGTGCACTTCAGTATATTAAAGGATTTGTTAAGGTTAAAAATTAAACATGTTGACCAGATGTTTTTTTTCATATAGATGTGTAGGATACCCAACTCTGTCCTAATACACATCCTGTATATATATTTTTTTAACCTTAGCACTACCCCATGTTCTAAATAAAGTCATAAGATATTGGAGGTAGAAAGTAATTTTAAACACTTTGTTTCACATAATGGATTCACGGTTGTCTCTAGCATGAGACATCTCTTCCTGGTGGAGGATAGACCCAATGATGTTACTATTAGTCATTAGTATGTCAGCAGGAAACATGCAGCGAACAGAACATTGCTGTTGAGGGCCCTACAAAAAAATTGGGAGATCCTCTATTTCCACATAGTGCTTTTCCACTCCTTTTGATGGTTCATTGGTTCAGTATCAATGAAAGATTCTTGTCTCAAGATGGATGACAAACTATTTCAGACATTTATGGGCGAATGAATTTTATTGGGGGCCATATCACAAACCACATGACAAAATATTAGCACTAGGTGGTACCAACCAAGATCAAGGCACCTACAACAGTCTGCCACAAGGTGGTGCTGTTTTTCGAAAAGCACAACATCAGTTGTTTATTAATTTAATATACATTAAAATAACTAATACCACAGAGTTTGAACCAGGTTGGAAGATTTGCCTGGCACACTGCCTATCCAGGTCATCGGGGAGATCAAGTGACAGTGAAGAATTTGAGGAGGGGTAAGAAACAGTTTTCGCAAACATTGATTACATGTTGGAGGAAAAGTTGTCATAACCTTACAGCAAAGAATTGTCTGAACCATACATCAGTGGATAGAGGCTCTTACACCGCACCCAATGGTTATCGTTATTTTATACAAAATGAACACTGGTGGTATACAGAAAAAAAAGGTACGAAACAATGGATGCAAGCTCATTGGAGATCGAAGAAAGCAGTCAGTAGAGGAAGGCATTCTGTTGTCTGAAACATTTTACACAAGTTGAGTTCAGAAAAAGTGGTAAGTTTTAGTTCTGATGGTACTTTAAGAAAGACACTTTAGAAGAAAAGACTCAGATAACTTTATAGGTAGACGAATTAGATACAAAAATGGAAACATGGACAAAGAGCGCATAAAAAGTGAGAAAAAGTAGGTTACTTGCACATTCCTAAGACAGGTTCGTAGAGCAGAGATGGCGTGGAGGAAAGTAGATATGGACTTTCTTCGTCCTACGCATAAATGCCAACATGACCAACTGTGGTAGAAATGAAGTCCATGCAGAAAATCACAACTAGGGGTACCGTGTTTTTCCTGAATTTAATATCGGGAAGAAAGCCTGCCCTGTGAATTAGCAGCTAACATCAAGGCTCCGTTCACTTCGAAAGACAGGAAAATATTTTTAGGGACGTATGGAATAAAACACCCTAAGACAATTCCTTCTTCACGCAGCAATGATCAAATGTTGGGCATGCGCATTCTCGTAAAATGTTGCCACACTATTCTCTCCAAGTGGTAACATCGATGTTACTGTAACCATTCAAGCATTATTAAAACGTAAACAGATGAACTGTAAGTGAGGCTACTGGCCATTCACTCTTTGAACTCATGAGGGATACAAACGTTTTAGTAAATTACACCTGAGGCAGCTTGAGTTAAGCAAGGACTAATAATGGAAGGTATAATTATTGTACACTCTAGCTCAAATAGAGAAGAATGCTATGATTTATGAGAGAAAGCAAGTAAAAAAACACAACGAATCTTGGGGTGATATGGTAAAACTAAAGCTACAACAGTCACACTACAAGGGTTTAGAGAATAAGTTTGTTTCACCGAGGCAGGCACGTGGATTCAAATAGTGACTGAGAATAGGCTGAATGTCTTAAAGGGGGCGCTCTTCCAGAAGGGTGAGCTCTAAAGGGTGATTGTTCAGGATGCCCAAAAAAGGATAGAATGTGATCTTTGGTTTGGAAAATGATGGGTTGATGGAAACCCCTGACCCGACTGATATAGGTAGACAGAAAGATGGGCAATTGGAAGTGCCAAGAGTAAGCACAAAGGATGAAGACAATACTTTGTCAGAGACCAAGAACTCACAGGAGAAAACAAAAATCCTGGAAGGATTATCTCTGGAATTGCCTTTCTTATATCAAAAAGTCACCCGTGCAAAAAGAAAGAAGAAGTGAAAGAATACAGAGATAGAAAAGAAGCATCCTGGGTGAAAAGGACCCCCCTGGTGAGATGGAAGACCACTAATAGTCCTATGGTGCCCTCACACATCCCAGTAAGTGGTCTTGATCTCACTAAGGGGTCCTTTTCCCCTAAGATGCTTCTTTTCTATCTCTGTATTCTTTCACTTCTTCTCTCTTTTAGCACGGGTGACTTTTTGCACCCAACTGTAGGAACATTGTCCCTTTCTTGGTTCAGATTTATGTATTAGGAGCAAGGGCACTGGACCTTTAATAGCTCCTGGGCCCCCTTTTTTTGATGTTATATTGCCTTTCTTATAGCCATGTTTATATAGAACTTATTTTTTGCTTTATCATTTCCATTATTCATTGTTAGATTTGAAGAAAAGAGAGGCCGTAGTGAGGTCTATTAATGTGGTCAAGGTACATGCAGCCTCTACGAACTTTCTGGCACACAAGCCAGAGCACTGCAAGAAGTGATGCATGCCACTGTTAGATGAGCAGCAGTTGCTTCCCGCCTGGTCTGATGACAGGCTGTGTTGTAGTGTAGAGGATAATAATCCGTGCTTAATTTGAGCCAGTGGTTTCCTGTGCTCGGCACCAGCACTTAATTGGCAACACCGGTGCTTGTGACAGTCTGCCACAAGGTGGCACTATTTGGATAATTTAGAGATGGCCATAACAATAGGTAATTATTATTTAATATACATTTAAAACTAGTAGTACCCGACACCTAAGCTTCACTAAGATTCAGGTTTGGGAACCTGAATAGTCCAAATTGTCACACTGTAGAAGTGTGATGGTTAGTAGTTGTGTTGGTGCAGTCAGTGGCAGCATAGCAGTGGCAATGTGTGGTGCAAGCTTTAGGGGCCTCCTGATGAGAGCCCTGTCACTTAACTTTATTACAAATTAAGAAAGTATTATAGTTTGTTATGCTTCAATTTCCTCCTTAGTCACCTGCAAGTCATCACTACATTACCTTTGGTACTTTCACAGTCCTGAGCTTGATTATTGGTGGGTGCCTAGAAGGATGAAGAGGGCTGTAGGGAGGAGCTTCACTATGGGGGTGTATGCTGCACACGGGCTTCTAGGGTAATAGCTCCAGAGGTGGGCGAGAGTAGTGACAGATGCTGCAGGAAGTAGTAAGCAATCAATGGTGCAGTGCAAGCACAGGAGAGATGTGGAAATGTACTCAAAACTGAGCACACAGTGCAGGGTCACCTTCTCATCCACGGGTTCCAAAGACTAACAAAAAGAGTTGAAATAAAATAGCAAGTTTATTAATCACTCATGAGTGGGACCACGTCCACACAACACACTCAAGTGTTGCAGGAGGAAATACCCTGAAATCACAGACAATTGTCCTTATAGACTCTTTTTCTGCAATGTAAGCATGTGGACAGAAATGGAAAGAACAAGTTTAGAAATAGCTATCAGCAAACAAGGGCAGACGGATAACCACTTGGTCAGCAAATAGGGAGGGGGAGCAGGAATGCTTATGGCAGCAGTAAACAGTCAACAGATAACATCTAAGACCAGGTGCACTGGCAGCTACAAACCCCCAGCACGTACATATCTCAGCCATGTCAGGAGGTAAACTAAAATAGATGCCACAAGCAGAGTGAAAAGGCAAACAGCAGAGTACGAAAGAATTACAAAGGAAACTAAATGGACACCAGAGTCAAAATGGCTGTAGCTTATGCTAAGTAAAATACACGTTTCCACAGAGGAATAGGTTTTCTGTGCCTGCGAATGACAATGTTGCTCCTAATTAGAACAGTAAACCTGCCACATATTCCCCGACAGGTTGGAAACAAGGAGGACAAGAAATTGTGGCCACTTAGTTACTCCCAAACTCTAGCATCTCAGCTTAACATCTAGTGGACGATGAACAGTCAGCATCTGGTGGACGATGAACAGTCAGCTGGATTATGATGACGCAGACTAGTCCAAACTGTTAAAAGATCATGATAGCCATATTGTCATTGGGGTACTTTAGCATCCAGTGATGGCACTGGACCACTGATAGATTGGTGAGAGCTGGCCTCTCACTTGATGCTAAATGTTGGAGATACCAGCGTGCACGAGGAGACATAGCCCATATACTATGGGAGTGCCCAAAATTAACTAGTGCTGGAAATACATTTTTCTGATTCCTCTGGCCTAACAGGTGATCTCACAAGCCCGCAGTTCTATTACATGACTCATCCCGATTGTCGGGGAGCACACAGCAGCTAAACTGCTGGTCAGCTACTGCATTGGCAGTTGCTGAAAACAGGAATCCTAGGTCTCTGGAAGACTACACAACTACCTAATTTTGAGAGGTGGGTGCAGGAAATGCACCAAATTGCATCATACGAACAGCTAATTCATAGATTGGCCAATGGGGTGTCGAAATTTGGTGCAATATTGAGATCTTTTCTTACTGCATAATTGGAGCGGGATTCCTCACACTCCCTATACTTATTCATGGCATGCACAATGTAGCAGTGCCCCTATGGTTCTTCCATGGTTGGTACCAAGTAAAAGTGCTGAAAACTCCACATGGCACAGAGACATTCACCGCCACGTGTCATACTCGTATGGCGGAGGCATGGCAAATTGCTATTCTACATTGAAGTGGCAGCAGGCTGAGTGTTATGAAGGGATGCTATACAAGAAGAGACATCCTCAATCCATGGGGAGTTTGATTATGGCAGGATCCTAGGCTGGCACCATGCCTTTCGATAATTTGAGACCGTATAGGCGAGTAAGCCCATCCAAGCGTGCACATGCATTGCCACAACAATGACAATTTGGCATCCATTTGGATAAGGCACACCATTGAGCAGAACTGATGTATCAATGCATTGTATACTTGGATTAATCACATTACCCCAGTTGGTGCTACTATTGCTGTTTTTTCCCATCATTAATGAAATTGTGGTTATTGCGATTACACCAACATTTTGCACAGAAAGCAATAAAGAAGGAATGTAAAAAAACTCCAAAAACACACTGTAAAAACCTCACTTACATTTCGAGAAATAGAGTAAAAATGTAATAAACAAAATCATACGAAAACAGCCCAATATGGGGAACTGGAAATATGAAATTTTAAAAGTCATATGGAAAAATTGTTCCAAAAAGCACTAACCACCAATATTAGTATGGTCACAGTAGACCGAGACCTAGGTACAATATCAGGTCGACCTCAATGAAGCATAGGATGGATACACTAACTAGGTTACTCCTAGTCAGAGATTTCACCTTGGAACTTAGGCTCTTAAATGGAAGTCAACATCCTCCTGCGTGGAAAAGTTGCAGGCTATATCCAACAGGGAGTTACACAATGCCGGATACCTTCTTTAAAGGAATTTGCTGCTGCAAAGAAGCTTCAAGTGGAAAAAACTTCTTCCGTCAGCCCAACAAGGTCTCGCACTTAAGGGAAAAGGCCTCTTGCTTCTGTAGGCACGTAGGTCAATAAACTGACTCTTGGAGTCTGCTTCTTTGTCCTGGGTACATGTGGGAGCATGCCCAGCCTTTCAAGTCACCACACAGCTCTCAAACAGCATGTGCAGTCCTATTTTTCCACAGGTCAAGAGTATTTGGAGAAGTGTGCCTTGGGATGCCACTATTATGGTTGGCACTAACTAGCGGGTCGGGTGACTCCTGATCTTCCCTTACCCTTGGGTTAATGTGTTTCCAGGGGCAATCCTACCCACTTTTGCAGCAGTTTCTGTTTACCCTACTGTAAAATGATTCGACAATGTGATTTACTCCCAAAATCCAAGTCAACCCTTCCTTCTTTGTGAAGAGCCTGTGGGCCCTTTCAGAGGTGCGGCCAGGGAAATGAGTGGGCCCCTCCTGGGTGGCCACTCAAAACCAATTCTCTGGGGTAGGTCCCCCTCTCACTTGCTTTAATGCCAGCTTGGCAGGAGGAACAAAGGGTTGCCTTCTCCCAGTCTCACCTTATATTTACTTGTGAAAGGGTAGGCGCTTTTACAACTTAAGAAAGTTTAATCAATCAGTTGATTTTTATAGCGTGACTAATCACCCAAAAGTTTATCCAGGTGTTTGAGGCTTGTGAGGGGTTCGGTGACTCAGTTTAACAGCCAGGTCTTGAGTGCCTTCATGAATTCCAGGAGAGAGGTGGAGGTCTGTAGCTGCAGGGGGAGGTCGTTCCAAGTTTTAGCCACAAGGTAGGAGAAGGAGCATCCTCCACTGTTGCTTTGGTGGATGCAGGGGTGTGGGCGAGTGAGAGGGATGTGAAGCACAGTTGTCTGGTAGCTTGGTGGAAGTACAGGAAGTGGTTAATGTACCGTGGTCCTTGGTTGCGCAGTGCTTAGTAGGCGTGGGTCATCAGCTTGAATTGGCACCTCTTTTGTATAGGTATCCAATGGAGTTTCTGGAGGTGAGGAGTGATGTGGGTCTATCTTGGGAGGTCGAGAATGAGTCCAGCAGTGAAATTCTGTATGGTATGGAGTATCTGCAAAAGGTGTGTGGTGATAATCGCATAGAGTGGGTTGTCATAGTTTAGTCAACTGGTGACTGAGTAACGATACATCTGGTGTTACAGGGGAGGCATTTAAATACTTTTCATAAAATGCAAAGTGTGAGAAAGCAGGCGGAGGAGACTGCTGATCTAGGACTTCATGGTCAATTTGCTGTACAGGATTATGAGGAGGTTTCTGGCATGGTCGGTTGGTTTGGGTGATGTCCTAGTTCTGAGGGCAACCATGAGTCATTCCAAGTGGTGTTGCTGTTGCCGAAGGCAAGCACTTCTGTTTTGACTGTGTTGAGCTTCAGACAGGTGTCCTTCATCCAGTCACTGACACTCGTCATGCACCTGTATAAGTTGGTTCTCGTGGTGGTGGGGTCTTCAGAGTGTGAGAGGATGAGCTGGGTGTCATATGCGTAGGATATGATGTCCAGTCCGTGGGATTGATGTTGGGTAAGGGGTTAATGTAGAAGTTGAAGAGAACAGGGCTGAGGGAAGAGCCTTGAGGGACACTGCAGATCAGGTCCTTGGGTTTGGAGGTGAATGGTGATAGGTAGACCTTCTGGTCTTCTGGTGAGGAAGGAGGCAATCCACTTGAGGGAATCTCCTTGGATACGGATGTGATGCAGCCTTTTGATCAGGATGTGGTAGGATATGGTGTTGAAGGCTGTGGAGAGATCGATGAGGATCGGAGCTGCCATTTTTCCCTGGTTGAGGACGGCTCCGATGTCATTGGTGGCTGCAATCAAAGTAGTCTCAGTGCTGTGGTTGATGCAGAATCCAGATTGGGAGGTGTCAAGGAGAAGGTGCTCATCCAGATGTTTCATGAATTGTCGGTTGATGGATTTTGGCAGGGCAAGGGAGCAGGGATATGGGGCGGTAGTGTTTGAGTTCACCAGGTCGGCAGATTGCTTCTTGAGTAGTGGTTTGACTGCTGCATGTTTCCAGTGTTCGGGAAAGGTGACCATGGTTATGGAGGAGTTGAAGCGACTGGTGAGCTCACTGCTGAACATAGAGCTTCCGAGGTTGAAAATGGGGTGCGAGCAAGGGGAGAGGATGTGTCCTAATAGCTAGGGCAGTTGAGTTCAAACCTGGGGAACCGGGTTAGAGTCTCAGCAATGACGCTCAACCTCCTGTGGTTCTGGGCAAATCACTTATTCTCCCCATGCCCAAGAAAAAATGAATGTGTCCTCATGTGGTGCAACTGGTGCTCATGTAAAGCGCTCTTATACCTTAAGGTCAAGTTCGCGCTATATAAAACTCCAAAATAAAAGTGTTCCTGAGTGAAGGGAGTTCATGATGGGGGATGAGCTTGCCCCATGTGGTAAGTTAGGGGTCAGTGTTGGTTTCGGTGAATGCGTGAAGATGGAGGAAGTCTGAAGGCTTGGGCTGAGGTTCGAAGTTCTTGTAGGTGGTGATCAAGTTGTGGAAATAGTCGGCGAGCCGGTCACAGTTCTTAAGAAAGGTTGATGTGGTTTTCTGTGGCTGTGGGGTTGGAGAACTCGGACAATGTTGAAGAGCTCTTTGCTGTGGTTTGAGCTGGACTCTATGCTGCCAGCTAGGACATTTCTCTTGGTCTCTCTCAGTAGTCGGTGGTAGTGGTATAGGGAGCTCTTGAAGGTGGTATTGTCTGAGATGCCCTTGCTTGTGTGCTATCTTTCCAGTTGCTTGCATTTGCGTTTTGCTGTTGTCAGTTCTTTGGTGTACCATCTGGCCTGCTTGGTGCATCCCGTGTGTCTGCTGGCCTTGATGGGGGTGATGTTGCCGGCGCAGTTGGTGATCCAGAAGTTGAAGTTTTTGACAGCCTGGTCCAAGTTTGATGCAGTGTTAGGGTAGGATGTCAACGGTGGGGGGCACTGGGCGACTTGGAGGAGGTGGTGTGGGGGCAGGGGATGTTGAAGTGGACGTTTGAGTGATCAGTTCAGGTGAGTTCAGGGACATGGCTGTCCTTTACCCTGCTGCTGGAGGTGAAGATGGGGTCCAGTACGTGTCATGCATTGTGGGTGGGGTTGATGACTAGCTGGATGAGCCTGATATTGTTCATGCGGTCAAGGAGGCTGGCTGTGTTGGTGCCGTTGAGGTTGTCAAGGTGGATGTTTAGATCACAGAGGAAGATGTGGTCTTTGGGGACTATGGCAAGTGGGGCAATGAAGTCATGAATGAAGTTACAGAAGTTGGGGTGCGGTCCCAATGGTCTGTAGGAGAGGGTACCTCTGACAGTGTATTTTCCATCTTTTTGAAGTTTAAGTGTTCCATGGTCAGAATGGGGTCGTTTATGGGGGTGGTGCAGTTGATGTTTTCTTTGTGGATGATGCGTACCCTCCTCTAGGTTTGTTGATGCGGTGTCTGTGTGTGATCTTTTATCCATCTGGTGTTGATGTGGCAATGTCGGGGCAAAGGCGGGGTTGAGCCAGGCCCCGATGAAGAAGACAATGTTGCGAATGAGGATGTTGAGGTCCCAGATGTCGGTGGCCTGTTTCCAGAGTTAACATGTTTTGAGGAGGAGGCAGGACAGCTATTGAGAAGTGGATATATTGTGTTGGTTGTCTCATGCGGTGTTGGGCAGCATGTCAATGGGTGGTCCGATGTTGCAGGAGAAGGAGCAGTGGATGCAGGAGAAAGGTCCCATCATGGAGCAGTTCGGCAGCAGTGGTGGTTGCGGCATCTGGGGTACAGGGCTCGGGGTTTAGGGATCGGTTTTCAGTTACGTAGCAACTGTAGGGTGTTGGAGATCAAGGGTTCCTGATGCTTAGCACAGTCCAAGAATGAACAGGCGCAGACAGGCTTACCTTTGTTGCGCCAGTGGCCAGCCGCACTGCAGCCTCCATTAAGTTGGTCCTGGGAGGAGGGAGGGTTGGAGGGTGGTGGTGGGCATGGCTTGCAGGAGACTGGAAACTGGCAGGAGAGACGGCAAAATGGGCAGGAGATAAGGAGAGATAAACAAAGTACAAAGGCAACAAAGAAGAAAAAAGGAGGAAATAGGCACATAAGGGATCAACGAAGGAAAGAAGGCACCACGGACGGGGTCACAGAAAGAAATAGGCACAAAAAGGCAAAAGGAAAAATTAGGCACAAGGCACAGCTGGAGTCCAGCTGTTCGGGGGCCTGAAAGAAGGTGCGAGAGCTGTGCCTGAGACCTGCTCAGTGGGGTTGTGCTGTGGCTTCCATTAAGTAGGTGTTGGGAGGAGAGAGGGGGGCACCGGGTGGCGATGGGTGTGGCATCAGGGAGGTGAGAATGTGCCGGAGAGGTGGCAAAATGGCGGGAGAGGAAGAGGGAGGAAATAACAAGGCACAAAAGCAGCAAAGAAGAAAAAAGCATAAAAGCGGTCACAGAAGAAAAAGGCACAAAAGGCATCACAGAAGAAACGTTTCTTGGTCCAACTTCACTGTTCTTCTTGCAAAGGGAAGAAAAACACTTCCTTACAGTTAGGCCACTGTTCTTGCTCTAAGTGCAGTTTTCATACCTGATCAAGGTTAGCCCTCAAGTACTTCAGGCAGGAAAATAGGAACATTCTAAAAAGTTACTGTTCTTAAAAATGTGTTTTAAAAAAAAATCCAACTTCATCTTTGAATTGGGTTTTTAATAGAACTTAAAAATACTGGTTGAACTATTTTATAGCTGTTCTCAAATCCAAGCTAGCAGAATCAATATTTTAAATCTGTACTCTAGTTTCCTTATACGACAGACAGAACTTCCCACAGCTGAAATAATGTTTGGGGCATTGCTACTGCAGGAACATGGTAACGTTATATTTCTAAATGTCCTACTTTTACATACTTTGCACCCTACTCTATGATCTATAAGACCTACATAGTGGTGCCTTATTAATAAGGGTTATTCTGATAGGTCAGACTTCAGGTTCAAACTGCAGCGGTCAAGGTACATCGGTGAGGCTGAATCCATGTTTTCCTTGTCATACTAGTGGTTGACATAGTAAGTGCTCCAGTTCACATGTGGCATTTTACTTTCCATGCCATGGGCCTATTTCTGCACTGTATTGAAACCCTATTAGGAAAGTAGAATATGCCAATCAGGGATTAGCAATTTTGACTTGCTTTAGGGTTCAGAACACAAACACTGGGCAGCAGTTTAAAACAAGTTATAAAATTCAGCACACAAAACGGGGATGACCACGCAAGTTGGAACATTTTCTCACACCTGGGACAAATTTCTTCAGAGTACTTCAATTCAAGCTTGAGATGCATGTGCACTGCAGTTCATGACAGATCTATAGCTTAGAGGGCTCGCATATCGAGGACCTGGGCAGTCCTGCCATCTGGTTGATCAAGAGATCAGTCATTAAGTCCCTCAGCTTACATGTTGATGTCTGGTCATGACGTAGGACAACATTCAGTCTCCAGTTAAGGACATATGGTTTGGGCCTTTTTCAGAACTATGCAGCAAAATCTTAGTGGTGCATGCACAAAGCTCACCTTGTTCTAATTTCTCTCTTCTTAAAATGTATGTGTGCCTGTTGCTTTATGTAGACAAATTGTGGTAGACAGTGTATGTATATATAGTAAGTGGAAATGTCAAGCTGATTCAGATGTAGCTCTACCCATTCATGCAGAAGGTCCAGCTCTTTCATGGCCTGCCCAACACTATGGAGCCAAATAAACGATGAATGCCAGTGTGACTGCAAGGGTTTGTGGGAAGTCTATCACAACATCAATGCAACCATGCCAGGTAAGTGGGCAATACACATGTTTGGTACATACCCGTCTTTTTTTCATGGAATCAATAACATTTAGTTTACATTTATCCAAAAGACTTCCTTTTATATTCTCTTTAACAATACTTGCATCATCAAGTCTCTATACTCATAATGTGTGTAGTATTGTTAAGAGTATTCTTTGCAAACAGTAAGTTTGAACACCTTTACCAAGCGAGGGACACAATAGGCGTGCATTTCACCCCTTCATTTATAAGCATCTTTTCACATTCACCAATCATTAGGTGTACTGCCATGAACCATATAACCGCTTTTGATAAAAGAAAACACATATTTGGCACTTTAAGTAAATTGCAGTTGTGCGCAAAAGATTTTCTTAGCCCACCTTCAAGGAATAAATTCATATTTACTTTATTTCGATTTTAAAAAAATCACAAAAGTCAGCACAATATATATAAAAAAATACAGTGTACAAAATCAGGGGATTGATCAGAAACCATTGCATCGCACAATTCCTATACACCAGACTGTGAGCAGAATCCCAAAATAGATCATTTAAAACAATAAATATTATATGACAGGAATTAAAAACCTTCCTTTCTGTAGACTAGAAGCAGTTCATAATTAGAAATACATCAAGAAATTGTATAAAATATTTAAAAATATATACAAGTGGGGAGAGACCCATAGTAAAGATTACTGGTACTTTTCTTCAACCCATCGAGTGACCAACACACGACCCAGGAACTTGGCTAAGGCGACCACAAAAGGGCCGTCCACAGCAGATTTAAATAGTCTATATGCCTCACTATGGTCCCTGGTCCCCATCGAAATACAGATGGGTTTAATCCAGTAACGTCTCGAATTACAGTAAGCTGGGCATGCAAATAGTATGTGGGCCACAGTTTCTACCCTATCTGGGCAGAATGGGCATTTACTATTGCTATTTACAGACCCAACCCACTTGGAACTAAAGGCCTTGGTTGGTAAGCTACCAACTCTGAATTGGTGAAAAAGCTTGCGGTCACGTGTAGAAGTAATTAGGTCCCAATATTGCTCAAATCGGGGTTCCGACTTTGAATATAAGAAGGTGCTAGAGAGAGTGGGGCTATTGGTGGATGCAAATTGTCGAGAATAGATCCAGGTCCAATATATCGTTTTAAACTCTTGTTCGTAGGAAATACACTTCCCTCTGGGTGGGACCACAGCCGAGCCAAACCCAACACAGTAAGGGTAGATTTGATTCCCCTAAACCACTCAATTTTATTGTACACATCCAGATCACGAATCTCCTGGACTGCCGATGCATAGGAGATTGATTCCAGAGTCACCCAAAGTCTTCTCCAATATAAGACTGATCTAAGTCGGGAGACATCTCTTAGTGTGTGACAACCCAAATCAAAGTAGAGCGGAATTAGGGGAGTAGATTGTGGCAAACCTGTTACAGATCTTAAGAATTTGTTTTGGCTTACTACTAATGCGTCTAGGTTAACATACTCCCACAACTCGGAACCATACAAGAAGGCCGCACTAACTTTAGAGTTATATATCTGGAGAACTGGGGCCACCGGTTTAGTGTGGGAACGATTAAATTCCCTAATCAACGCCCCCGAAAGTTGGGCATGTTTAACCAATAAGCAATCAATTTGAGGTTTCCAGCTCAACTTTTTATCTAAAGTTATTCCAAGATATGAAAATGTCTCCGTTAGTTCCAGTGGACCTTCCCGCATCCTTACAGCGCCGATAGGTTTCGGAGAGCTTTGGAGGACCATAAACTTAGTTTTGTCCACATTGACCACAAGATCATGGTCCTCACAGAACTCCTCAAAATGAGACAGGGCACGTTGAAGGCCCCGTCTTGTTTTTGATAAAATAAGAGTATCGTCGGCAAACATCAGGAGTGGTATATTTTTTCCACCTTGACTTGGGGCGTCCGTTGGATAGTCATCTTAATATTTCAAAACCCCGTTTATATAGATTGAAAATAGTGTCGGTGCAAGGACGCACCCCTGCCTGACCCCCTTATCAACAGGAAATTTATCTGTAGTATGACCAGCCGAGTCCCACCTAACCTAGGCATAGTTATACGTATGCAATTTAATTATAAACGACAAAATTCCCAGGGGTATACCCAGTTTTAACAAACTATTCCACAATTTGGGGCGAGGCACTAAGTCGAAAGCGGATCTTGGATCCACAAATGCTGCGTAAATAGCACCATTTAAATGTTATTAATTCATATGGGATAAGGTTGAGAGTCAACCTTATCCCATATGAATTAATAACATTTACATTTGGGATAGGTGTTTACAGGTTCTACAGAGAAGCTAACTGAAATTCATTGTATTCTTCCTGTATTTCCTGTCTGTATATTTGTATTTTAGACCCCTTGTGACCCTTTTTTTGGATAAAATCTAATATTTTGAATATACACCTTCTTGTTGTTCTTGTTTATTGTTTAAATGTTTATTGTATCTTTGTACGTAAAGTTATCAGTGTATTTAATACACATGACCAACTGAACTTAACTTCATTAGGACCATTAACTTGTCCTATACAAATATTTTCAAAATATCTAAAACATTCTCTTTAACAAACTCCCTTGGAGGCACTCCTTACCCATTACACAGCTACAGTTTAGACAACGATGAATGGTTATATAGGGGATGGCCCAGCCTCCTCCTGGCTACAACGGGCGTGGACGGGCGTGGACGGGCCCGCCCGCACCGCATTCTTTTAAGCGCCTCCAGGCGCTTAGGTCTGACGTGGTGTGTGCGCGACCCCGGGCGCACTGGGAGTTGAAGTCCACAACCGGGAATCGCGGCAAACCTGGTGTGACTGGGTCGCTGAACAGGGCTTAAACAACACAGTAGCCCTCCCCCCCCCCCCCAAGACAAATGCCTCCAACAAAAGGAGGTAAGGGCTGACAAGGACGAAGGCGTCCCCTTCAAGGAATATACTTTTTATTCCCTGACACACAGTACCCATTGTCGTCTTGACTAGACTTCTGATGCCTCACACATGACTTAAGATACACACCCATGCAAGCCCTGAATAGCCAAGCGGTGCCTAGAGCCCTTAACGATACACTTTCTGAATCCTTCTCCAGCACATTGATCTGCACCTGTGACTATTGATTAGTCACAGGTGCAGATCACGACCAGTTTCTCCAATGGATAGTTCATAGGTAGTTACAATACTCTTCATTCCCATGGTGTTCATTGCACCAACGGTTTTTGCTCTAGTAAAAGGATTCACCTCTGTGAGAACCGGGCACAGTCTTATTTCACGACATTTCAGTCCTCTGATCTGCTCATCGGCATTATGGGTCAGTGGCGGTGGCTAGTGCAGTCAGCGACTTTGCACCCTCGAGATCAGCATCGCCGAAGGAGGATGTCAGCCAGCGGCCTCAGTCCTCCCTGGGCCACTGGAGTTAAAGAGTGCAACAAGACTGCTCTGCAGATACACGTATTTTGCAGTTTTAGTCTCTAGGATGAAAGAGAGGGGGGGCAATTATCTTCTGCAGTTGTGGCCTCCAGGTAAGGCAAGGCAGGTTCTCACTGATGAACACCGCAGGCAGCGACCCAGGGCAGAGACTTCAGGGTCTGGATGGATGGATGGATGGGTTTTTATATAGCGCAATATCACCGCCAGGTCTCAAAGCGCTTTGCATTGGGAACCCGTCCTGGTTTTTCCCTGTGAGATAGCCCCTACTGGGTGTCCCCAAGGTGAAAGCCAGGCATTCCGCCGCGGGGGGCCGTAGTGGAGATTAAGCAAGCTATTGCCCAGAGTTGCAGAGTGAGAACCTGTGATTCGAGTAGGCACCGAAGCGAGAATTACTGAGTCTGTGGACATTTTGGGCTCAAGACCCTGCCGCGTCGGGAATTGAACCCTGGTCCCGGGTCTGATCTCAGCGTCCGGGTCTGCCTCCTCTAACCAGTGAGCCACACTTCTAAGACTGCAATACCAGAAAATAGGAGGACGTTCTGATGGATAGCTTTTTTATGCCACGCTCGACAGGAGCTGCACTTGAAGATTATGGGACCACTCACAACTTAGGCCAACACCAGCTATGCCCCCTAAAGGCAACCAGTTACTCCTGGGTATTGTGCATGCAGGGCCTCTCGTCCGGGCCATTCTCAAGTCCTATGGGGTCAGACACTCTCCTCGTCTCTGAGCAGACAGTTAGGGTTCAAGGCTCTTTGCAGACTCTCTGCTTCTCCAGCAAGTTGCATATTTCAGGTGATGTCCCAGACTTCTAAGAGACTGGCTGTCATGCAGAACCAGCCCTGGGAATACATCAGTCAGATTAGTCTGAGAAGCACTCATTGCCTTAGTCAAGACAAACGTGGAACTGAAACAAAGTGGGGATAGATTGGGCCCCACTTTTAAACTGATTTCAACACTAGGATGTGGATCCACTTTGTAAGGTTTAAGAACCAATTTGGGTTGGTTCGCTTTTAAATGTCATTTTCTACCTGTTCCTTAGACACAACCTTTGTGTAAGATGATGGTTCTGACAGCAGGAAGCCATGACACTGGTTAAAAGCAGTGCACAATGAAGTGTGACATCTTGCACCTGGCTGTCATCAGCCTTTCTGAAGCAGTAATCTGCAACAGACTAAAGGGCAGAACCTACCTTGCTAATTCCTCACCTTGAACAATAGAAATCGCAGTCCCAACTCTCACTCCTACGCCCTACCAAATGGCAGTACTAAGGAAGTCCTAATCAGCAACCCCTTTCCTCATAGAATTTGTAAGAGCATCCCTGTCTCCCTCTAGCCTCACTTCAGTGTCTAGCTCTCCACCCTTTAGTCACAGGAAGGAAGTCAATACACCTGTATCCACCCTCCATTTTGTGCCATGCTAAAACCAGGGGCCATCCAAAATGGATCCTACTGGTTCCAGTACTCACCCTCACAACATCCAAAGTCCTACTACCACAAATTGCACATCCACTGTACTTGCACTGGCATTCCATGTGTATGTTGAGTGTTCAAGGATCGGTTGATCACACTCAGTGGAACTTCACGAGTGGGGACAGTAGGGCACACTTTAATCTACAGAGAAACAAAACTTGTCTCATTGTAACTAATGAATCACAATAATTGCATACTACTCCCAACACTACGTGGAAAACCCAGAGCATGACCAACAGTCAGCCACGGCTGGTGGTAGGTGCAACTGCAGGGCGGTGACGTAGAGAGGGGGAGGGGCAGGGTGGGGGGTTGTAATGTATAGATTACGGACTTTAACAGGTAAGTAAACATTTAAATAAATAAAAAGAATTTCGTTGCGCGCACTGCATCGCATTTGGCGATGCAGTGCACACAACAAAATTCGTTTTATTTATTTATATGTTTACTTACCTGTTAAAGTCCGTAATCCATACATTACAACCCCCCACCCTACCCCTCCCTACGTCACCGCCCTGCAGTTACACCTACCACCGGCCGTGGCGGCCAACAGTCCTATGTCAGCTGTGAGATCATGTTTGGAGCACCCCTGCAGATCACAAAACACGTTCTGGCCCTTTCATTACCAAGGGCAGGCATTTCACTCTGTGCGCACACTTGATTAGTGCACTTAAAGGACCACACAAAAACCAGGACACTGGTTTCACATGCCGTCTGCACTCATGGCAGGGTTGCAGGCCTGTTTACATGCCTGCCCCAACAGTGTAGCACTCAAAACCCAAGGCACTCTGCAGATATAAATTTTAATCAACATTATTTATAGGTCATTCCTTAAGTAAGCAGTTTATTTTTTTAAGGCAAGCCTCGACTGTCCGCAGTTTGAAAAAGCATTTGGAAAAAAATATGTTCTCTAGAAATGCCCACTGGACTCAGAAACCCGTGTTGTTGCTGGGGGCGTTTTATGTGCACATTCGTCGTATGAAAATGCCACAGCAAAATGAAAGATGATCCTCCCCAGATACATTGTTCCCCTTTTTATTTTCACGGAATAGCTGAAAACCTCTTCAAGAAATACCTCGTCTGAAAAAAACCACAAATCCAACGCGCCACTTCTGATGGGCAATAACTAACCATGGTGTGCAGGATTTCCTCGAGCACCTCTCTCCTTGCACGATTCTCATTTCACAGGGAATGAGGACATGCTTAAATCTAATCTAGACCATTCGTACTGCCGAGATTTGCCCACTTATTCCAACATCCCAATCTATGTCTTTTCAGGAACGTTTTCTTGCTGATTAGATTCCGCTATCCTTCCTCTATGCTCCATCCCTCACTACTACCATTCCTGGAGACTTCACATTGGAGGTGAGGTTATCCCCTGCCCCAATGGCCTCCCTTGAAGAAATGTCACCCAACATTTCTATGAAACTTAAGGTCTTCCCAATGCTATTCCCAGTCTCACTCTTTCCCCAGGTGTGTCACCTTACTGGCAATGTTCATTTCCTTTGTTTCCTCTTTTCTTTTACACTTTACAGCCCTCCAGCCCATTTGTTTTTGCCTTACTCTTTCTTAGACTTATCCAGGCCCCCTTTATATGTGGCTTCCTTCAATTCAGACGACTTGCCAAAGAAGCCCATTCCCCCTATTCCCCGGCCTTCCCACGCATCAGCACTTTTCCTCCTGCAGCTAGGGTTCATCCTTCCCGCCAATTGCACGAGCCTGATGAAATCACAGCATTAATTTATGTAGCCTTAGTTAACCCTATTGGACTGCCTGTTCTGTGGAACCAACTTCAAGGACCAAAATCAGTCTGGAACTTAGCAGACGATGCTGAAAAGCCGAAAGATTATTTCTCTCAAAAGCCTGTAAATTCTTTGGTTATGTTATGACCAGTATCTCGTCTACATGTTTAAGGTAAGCTAAGTGACTGGTGTGTGAAGGGAAGTGCTTTATTTTATTGTATGCAATGGCATGTACTGTAAAGTGCGGTTTGAAGTTGACATCTTAAGAGTGCTTGGGTTATGTGTTCCTGTATAAACTTGGGCACAATCAAGGGCCGGACTGGGAACCAAAACCGGCCCTGGCAAAGTGCTCGGCCGGCCCCCCCTCCTCCCCCTGGGGGAGGAGGGGGGGTGCCACCAAGCTCTTTACCAGGGCCGCTTTTCCGTCGAATTTGTTACAGGGCCGATTTTGCAGCTTTGCTGCAAAACGGCCCTGTCACAAAAACGGCCCCCAGGAGCCCAAAAACGGCCCGCACCCTTGCGGCCGACCGGGGAATTGCCCGGTGACCGCAACGGCCAGTCCGGGCCTGGGCACAATGTAGGACAAAACAGCAGATATTGTTTAGTTTCCAATGTGCGCTAAATTGCATATTTACCTCGTGCTTATGATGCGGGGGTTTCATGTTTGAGACAAGAGGGAAGCTGGTGTGAAACACAGGTGAGAATAATATCAAGTGTGAGAAGCACAGACCGATATTGTATATCACTAACAACTGTTATACTTACGTGCGGACAGAAAAATGGAAATTTCCAATGTAGATGAGGAAGTCAACTTGCAACATCATAGTAGATGTATGTAATTACATCACATACTAATACCAGGCGTGCCATTACAACACGTGTATTACTACGCGATGTCAATGACATCGCATGCCATTACATCGCATACTTTTACCACGAGTATGCCTTTACCACGCATGCCATTACAACGCAAAGGCATGCGTGGTAAAGCTATACTCGTGGTAAAAGTATGCTGGGTAAGTGACAACCCTACACCTACACAACACATTACTCCCACCCCTACACTAGCCCTCACCCTAAAACACTACTACACTACAACACTACCCACACTACCCCACCACTACACTACCCCTAACCCTAAAGCACTACTACACTACAACACTACCCACACTACTCCCACCCCTACACTACCCCTAACCCTAAAACACTACTACACTACAACACTACCCACACTACCCCCACCACTACATTACCCCTAACCCTAAAGCACTACTACACTACAACACTACCCACACTACTCCCACCCCTACACTACCCCTAACCCTAAAACACTACGCTACAACACTACCCACACTGCTCCCACCCCTACACTACCCCTAACCCTAAAACACTCCTACACTACAACACTACCCACACTACCCCCACCCCTACACTACCCCTAACCCTAAAACACTCCTACACTGCAACACTACCCACACTGCTCCCACCCCTACACTACCCTAAACCCTAAAACACTACGCTACAACACTACCCACGCTACCCCCCACTCCTACACTACCCTAACCCTAAAACACTACGCTACAACACACCCACACTGCTCCCACCCCTACACTACCCCTAAAACACTACACTACAACATTAACCACACTGCTCCCACCCCTACACTACCCCTAACCCTAAAGCACTACTACACTACAACACTACACACACTACCCCCACCCCTACACTACCCCTAACCCTAAAAACACTATGCTACAACACTACCCACACTGCTCCCACCCCTACACTACCCCTAACCCTAAAACACTACTACACTACAACACTACCCACATTGCTCCCACCCCTACACTACCCTAAACCCTAAAACACTACAACACTACCCACACTGCTCCCACCCCTACATGAACCTAAACCCTAAACAATACTACACTACCCCCACCACTACACTACCCTAAACCAAAACACTACTACACTACCCACAATACTCCCACCCCTACACTACCCTAAACCCTAAAGAACTACTACACTACAACACTACCCACACTACTCCCAACCCTACACTACCCTAAACCACTACTACACTACAACACTACCCACACTACTCCCACCCCTACACTACCCCTAACCCTAAAACACTACTACACTACAACACTACCCACACTGCTCCCACCCCTACAC
Source organism: Lissotriton helveticus (assembly GCF_964261635.1). Taxonomy (NCBI): domain Eukaryota; kingdom Metazoa; phylum Chordata; class Amphibia; order Caudata; family Salamandridae; genus Lissotriton; species Lissotriton helveticus. The sequence goes on along the minus strand of NC_136063.1, from coordinate 761,867,047 downwards.
TACCCTAAACACTAAAACACTACTACACTGCCCACACTACTCCCACTCCTACACTAAACCCTAAAACACTACTACACTACAACACTACCCACACTGCTCCCACCCCTACACTACCCTACACTACCCTAAACACTACTACACTACAACACTACCCACACTGCCCCCACCCCTACACTACCCTAACCCTAAAACACTACGCTACAACACTACCCACACTGCTCCCACCCCTACACTACCCCTAAAACACTACACTACAACATTAACCACACTGCTCCCACCCCTACACTACCCCTAACCCTAAAGCACTACTACACTACAACACTACCCACACTGCTCCCCCCCTACACTACCCCTAACCCTAAAACACTACTACACTACAACACTACCCACACTGCTCCCACCCCAACACTACCCTAAAACACTACAACACTACCCACACTGCTCCCACCCCTACACGAACCTAAACCCTAAACAATACTACACTACCCCCACCACTACACTAAACCAAAACACTACTACACTACCCACACTACTCCCACCCCAAAACCCTAAAACACTACACTACCCACAATACTCCCACCCCTACACTACCCTAAACCCTAAAGAACTACTACACTACAACACTACCCACACTACTCCCAACCCTACACTACCCTAAACCACTACTACAACACTACCCACACTACTCCCACCCCTACACTACCCCTAACCCTAAAACACTACTACACTACAACACTACAACACTACCCACACTGCTCCCACCCCTACACTACCCTAAACACTACTACACTACAACACTACCCACACTGCTCCCACCCCTACACTACCCTAAAACACTACTACACTGCCCACACTACTCCCACTCCTACACTAAACCCTAAAACACTACTACACTACAACACTACCCACACTGCTCCCACCCCTACACTACCCTAAACACTACTACACTACAACACTACCCACACTGCTCCCACCCCTACACTACCCTAAACCCTAAAACACTACTACACTACAACAATACCCACACTACTCCCACCCCTACACATATCTAAACCCTAAACACTACTACACTACCCCCACCACTACACTACCCTAAACCAAAACACTACTACACTACCCCCACCCTAAAACCCTAAAACACTACTACACTACAACACTACCCACACTACCCACACTACTCCCACACCTACACTACCCTAAACCCTAAAGCACTACCTCACTACAACACTACCCACACTACTCCCAAACCTACACTACCCTAAACCCTACTACACTACCCACACTACTCCCACCACTACACTAAACCCTAAATCACTACTACACTACCCACACTACTCCCACCCCTACGCTACCCTAAACCCTAAAACACTACTACACTACCCAACTTACTACCACCCCTACACTACCCTAAAACATTAGTACACTACTACACTACCCACACTACTCCCACCCCTAAACCCTAACATACTACTACACTACCCACACTACTCCCACCCCTACACTACACTACCCTAAACCACAACCCCCACCCCAAGCACAATCAGCCTTACCTCTTTCCTCGTGGTTCCAGCGTCACCGTCCCTGCTCCCGGTTCTTGCTTCCTGCATTGTCAGAGGTCCACGTCGTTGTGAGGAAACAGCCTCAGTTTCCTCACAACGACGTGGATAGCCATTACATCGCATGCGTTGTAAAGGCGCATGCGATGTAATGGTATGCGTGGTTTTTACCAAGTGTTGTAACATCGCGTGCTTTGTAACGCATGCAATGTAATTGCAATGCGTGGTAAAAACCACGTTAAAAATGGCTGTTCCTCCGTCATAGTTACCCGTTTTCAATACTTATTTTTCGTGGGGGGGGGGGGGGGTGGTGGTTGAGGGGGTGGGGGGGGGGGAGGAGGGGAGGTAATTCCAGTAGGGATTTTTGTGTTTTCCCAACTTCTGGAAGTCAATTTTCAGAATTTATAGTTTTTGGCACCACAGACATTTTCTACGCACCGCAACTTACAGTGTGACCAAAATACATTCATATTTCGCATTTTGGATTACCGCAGTATCATCTCTATCACGTGGGGAGTACTCGATAAAGTACATGCAGCAGTAGGTTAAACTCCATACACCTTGGTTATCCCTCCTCTCACACATCAAAGGCATACACCTGCATATATTAAAAGGTGCGGGACACAGATCAAAACGCAATCTAGCTGAAGGGTGGAGCGATGTACAACTCATGAACAGAGACCTACAACAGTATGGATCATGGCGGTGTGATGGTATACAGTGTACTGTACTTTCCACCCCAAATGTCTGGGCTCAAAATGACAACTTGTACATCTGAACCGCTCATTGCCGAGCTCAGAGCCCCACAGACCACAGAGGGGCTGTGGTTAAAGTGCAGCTCATCACAGAGATCCTCTTTTTTATGTATGGCCCTTGGAGCAGCATCAAGAAGCAACAGCATGAACAGACAGCACACACTGGAGCAGTCCATTGGCCCTGGGAGTGCTGGTAAATGCGGCAGAGATGAGTAAAACGGATTGAAAAAACTAAGGCTATTTGGGGCCGCATGGGAGTAAAATGGCTTGCAGGGTACATAGACCACTTGGAGAAAGGAAATGCAATGAGAGCTTTTGAAACGCTCATTGGGTACTTTGCGCGTGTTAGAGCCCTATTGGTAAAGTAGATTCCTCCATCAGAATTGAAGAATCATACAGGGAGTATTATGGCCCACAGGGTGTGTTATGGCGGACACAAGAGGTAGTAAAATGTTGACAGTGCATTAAGGCATTCTGGGGGTATCGAAGAAACCACTGTGGCATTTTAAGAGCTTGCAGGGGTATAATAACCTCTACCCTGGGTTGAACTGCAGAAGCGCAATATGCACTACACTTACTAGAACATCCTCTGATTTTAAGGCCAATTAAAGAATCTGGTAACTCCCAGGGAAACTGAAATGGTAGCACTGGGTTTTAGAGTCATTTAGAAGCAAAAAAAAAAAAAAACAAGCATTTCCAATGCAGTAGGTTTCGCATTTGCAATACTTTAATGTATTGGCATTGTAAACTTTTCAAAACACAAATAAAAGGCATTGTCATTTACAATGCCAATACCTCAAACGGTCACCAGAATTAATCCCTGACGAAGTCGTTTTGTGGGAAGATGCACATTGGCTGGGCTGACATCGATTGTGAGAAGTGGGGATGGAAACTGAAAAAATAATATATCTTTATAAACAAAAATACTGTGATTGTAATTCATGGGATGATCCCACAAGAATTGTAATGTTCCTACATCACAAACAGTTGAATTTGAAATTTAATGAACTCTAATGTGTTTAAGGATTGCATGGAATTTTGAGTGATTCCCTCAATTTTTGTACTGTGCACAGATTAATTCCTTAGGCAGCTTTTCTTAACCTGAGATCCTAGGACCCCTGAGTGTCCACAACGCCTACTCGGGGGGAGGGGGGGCGGGGGGTTAGGGATTGCTTCGAAAAATAATATTAACAAATGAATAACTTTTTCTTTTTAAACTGTCTGTAAATATGAAGGAACTGGAAATGGGAAGTCAAACTTAAATTAGTACCTTCAGATTGATTCAAAAGAGCAGTTCAAGAACATCAAATAGAATATAGTATGGGAAATCTGTATAATCAATTGAATTTATAAGCACTCCAATCTTACCATTAAAATGAAAATATATTTTTTAAATATTTCAACATTTGTTTGATGAATGCTTGTTTCTGTATTCTTGTGCATTGTTTGCAGTAAATAAATATCAGAATTGTTTAGGCCAGGGTCCCCAGAATCCAATAATGATTCAGTTGTGGGTCCCTGAATTCTAAGAATGATTCAGTGGGGGACCTGGATTCCAAAAATGATCGCGTGGGGGTCCACTGAAGTCAAAAAGGTTGAGAACCGCTGCTCGAATACCAAGCACCATATTTGATATATCACTTGGGAGTTGAATCTGTGCTGTGTGTTAGGACCATCACAGCCAGAATTTGTTGTTTAGGAGCATTTAAAAATACCTGCTGCAGTTGTGGTCTGTGTACAATGCATTTATGAGATTAGAAAAACCTTAGCATGACAAGAAATGTGAAGGTTGAGGGTGCTTTTTATAGGTAAAATATCATCTTATATGCTGTAATGCATGCACTCCATAGGAGGTGGAATAATACACTGAGTAGCCGACAGCATGTTGGGGGAGTCAGATCTAGTCCTCTGGCCAGATCCATCATGTGATTGATCGTGCCTAGCCAATGTCTGGAAGACAATGGTTGACTTGGGTGGTGAGTATTGACCCAAAGCTCACTCTATCCATATTGTAAGCCAGTGGTTTTCAAACGTTTTAATGCCGCGCTCCCTAATGGGCGGGGGGAGGGGGGAATCACTTGGGCCCCCCTCAATTTTTCACAATTATTTTATGTAACTGGCAATGTTTAAATATGTATAGACTTATTTAAAACATTGCAGTTAAGTTGTGTTACTGTTATACAAATGCAATCAAATACATGATTGCCAAACCTACCATTCTGGACAAGTAGGCCTTTCTAACGTGTGAAAGGACCCACAGTGTAATTATTAGAAATGGAGTGGGGGTTTTGAAGAATATTGAGAGTCTTTACTTTTGACACCTTCTCCCAGCTAGAATATAAATGACAAAAACTGTTAGTTATGGCTCATTACAGAGCGGCTTACTGATGCTCATTTGTTTCTGCTGAAAACAAAGGAATGTTATCAGCACAAAGCTTCTTTTGGCCAGAGCCTGGCACCCCACCTGGGACTACTTGAGGACCCACCCCCCACTTTGAAGACCCATGTCGTAAGCAATAGGTTGTGCAAATAGCTGCTCGGTCAGCTTAGGCCTAAAAATAGTGTAACTCGGTTCTCATTTATACTTGCTCACTTGGATCAGTGTCTTTAAGAGGCTTTCAAGTAGTGCTGCAGGCTCACAAACTGTGCACTGATCTTCACAAGGATAACATCAGGCGGTCTTTCGAAGACCACTGTGCTGCGCAAGGGGGACAGAAGCAGTAAGATAAGGTACTGGAACACTTACAGAGTAATACAGGTGTCTGGTACAGCACTCTTCGGGGTGCCTCCTGTTGTACCCAGAGGCTATATAATAAGAAAATAAATCTGAGAATTTTAGGGCCCCCAACAATATTTGAAAAGTGGGCGTCACTTGACAATGTATCCTTGCATGAAATGTGTACAGGGGGACAGGCTTATTTCAAATTGCAATTATCTGTTCAAGAGAAAAAGAGCAACTAGAGATTGTCAAAAGAGGAGAAAGCACAAAAGAACAAGCATTTGCCATGCGCATTTACGCACGTTTGAGCTATTGGCATTGTAAATGACAATACCTTATATTTAAGTATTGGTTTTTAAAAGATAAATAAAAGGCATTGTCATTTACAATGCTAATAGCTTAAACTAGCAAATTAGAGATCTATTGCATTGCAAATGCTTGTTATTGGAGTTGACATACAAAGGGGCAAGTGGACCAGGTGACCCCAAGTTCCTTTTCCATCTTACCTCAATGGTTCTTTTTGTGTAATTTCACATCCAGATAACTCACATATATGAAAGCTAGCAAGGAATCTGTGAACGGAGTTCTTCCCAGCTGCCTTTCTATCCCAACTAAATGGTCGTATTTGCTTTATTTTTCTATCAAAAACATCCCATCTGCAGTGCCAAGCATGACACAGCATGGTGCACTCTGTAACCATCACAAGACCCCTGGTGGAACTGCACAGTGAATATGACAACACAGCTTAGGGAATTCACTTTTTTGGGTTTTTAAAACATTGCTGATAGATTTGATCGGTCATTGTTTTGTAAACCATTGCTTTACATGTTGTTTAGCTAAATGTACAGTTTCAAACATGATGTAATATAACTCAACATAAGTTAAAATGGCAACATCATATGATACAATAGAACCTCACAAGCCACACAGGATCCCAGTATATCATAGGAAGATGATAACATAACCTAATAACTTCAAGATTCACTCATTTATATATTCACTGAAAAAACCATAGGTTTCAGGCCTCATATAGTTAGGAATTAGCATTTAAAAAACCTTTAAAATTTACTCAAAAAACTATAAGTTTTAGGGGTGTTCTAGTTAGCTGGACACTTCACTCATACAAAACCATTGAAATTGCTCCTATATAGTTAGTTGTACTAACTATTTTTCGCGCACCCGCAATCCACTGCTGATGATGTCACATATTACATCATTCATGACATGGTCAGTGACATCACTGATGACATCCCAAATGACATCACTGATGACATCACTGATGACATCATCCACATGACAATCACATACTCCTTTGAGCGAGAGAGACCCATATAGAGGGGCAAGAGAACGGGTATCAAGCCAGACCTGCATGCTTGGTGTAGCGGTTTCATTATGTGTGTGTGTTTGATGTGTGCTTGTTGTGCGTGGTTGTGTGTTTGTTATGTGGCTGTGTTTGGTGATTAGTTGCGTTTGGTGTGCGTGTGTTAGGTTTGTGGTTGTGTTTGTGTGTGTATATATGTGTGGTCAGTTGTGGGTTTGGCTTGTGGTTGTGTTTGGTGTGGGTGTATGGTTGTGTGTTTACCTGAGTGCACTGCCTGGCTCCTTCCACAAACCTCTGGTACGAATGCACTGTTAACATGATTTTGCTCCCACGCACGCCAGCATGTCACCAGAGGTAGCACATGCCAACTGAGCCATTCATGCAAGCAGTGGTGCACACATTATCAATTCTTTATGAGCGTTCCTCCATTCGGTGCCGCATTCTACTATTCACGCTCCGCTCAGGATATATTCTACATCGCATAGCCTGCATTTTCTTGCATTCCCTTGCACCATAAGTTACTTTTATATAAATGATCACATTGAACTTGCAGCAAAATCCATATCTCAGACTGTAATTAAATTCCACACTAGGGTTTATGATGACCTGTGACCATTGAAAATATGGCGACAATCCAACTTAAAATGATTAGACAAAATAAGTTGAATTGAAGAAAAAATAAAGTATGTTTGCGATAAAGAAGTCAGAGCTTCCCTGATCCCTAAGCCCAATGTTTTGAGTTGAGCACTAAAGTCAGAATCTCCCAAAACACATGCCCTATGTGACCGGGCTGGTGTGATCGGAACGTTCAGGAAGGAAATACAGTTAACACTAAACGACTTAAAACCCATGATGGAATATTCAAAATACGTTATACAAATAATCATAATAACGACAACCGGTAAAATAGACATGATTTGTATAGAAGGCCATTCTACAGAAAACTAAATTTACTATTGCAAAAAATTTTCAAAGAACATTTGAAAATGGTTTCCCATATGCTGATAGGCTTAACGTTCTCCTGACAGGCAGAGTACCATAAGAGACTAGGGCCAATCAGCTTGTAAGTAACGTTATTGTGCACACTCACTCCCATGATGCTCTTGTGGTAGCAAGAACACTCCTTGGGCCAACCTTCATTGGTCAGAGCCTGCACATATGCTTACTGATTGGCTATTCGCCGTTCAGAACTGTAAATCAACGCTTTTGTCAGTGATTTGTCACAGCAAGAAAGGCATAAGACAATGTCACTTGCCTCCATGTATGTATTTATACTTGTAGGGTGTTGCAGAATGAAAAACAGGCATTTGCAATGCAATAGGTCTGAGTGCATTGCAAATGCTTAAGTTTAAAACTGAGCACTGCGCCACTTGAAGGACACCGCGCTTGTTGTTTTTTTTTACTTTAACAATGAACGCGGTGTTCTTGAAGCGGGCGCTGCGCTAAGTATGAAAGTTAAGAACGACGGGGGAGGGAGGGAAAATGGTGTGCGCGTTGTGCTAACGCCGCGAGCCGTACGTGTGCACATCCCCTGTCCTCCTTACGCGTGCACATATCCTGTCCCCCTTCCGAAAAGAAATCGACAATAGAGCTCGTCAAGCGAGCATCGCTAGGCGAAACCTAAAAACGGTCTAAGAAAAACATGGTAAGGGGGAAAAATGAAGCAGCTACAGGAAACTAGCCAATCCTAAAATGAGCGACTGAAAAGAATAGAAAAAGAAAATGAGAAGAAGCTACAAAATGTTGATATAAGAAGATGAAGGCGGAAGTATAATATATAACAGAGGGGATAGAACTAAACAGAGGGACTTTCATTGGGAGAAAGAAACTAACAATCGTGTTTTCAAGTCAATAGAGAGAATTAGCAGGGTAAATTTAAGGCCGAGGCTTAGATGCCGACAATATCAATTTAGACCGGAGGATCCAGTTTTTTTAAAAGCAAAAAAATGGCTTTATAAATGATAGTTTTTTTTCTCTTACATAAACAATCGTCCACTTAAACACATTTAATTTCCTTCCATTTCTTTCCTGAAATATTTACTCATAAAAGGCACCACAATCCTGTGTCGACTGCAATTATGCATTCTAGGTTACTAAAAAGACCGAGCCATGGGCTAATCACTCAAACCTCACCCATGTTGGAAATCAAACCGATTCTTGACAACAGTAACTTTTTAGGGCTAGCTTTTCAATGGAGGACACGCGCATCTGGATATTGGCGTTGCTGAAGATCCCTCCCTAGTCTAGGGAGGGACCATCAGCAACACCAATATTGAAAAGCATTAGAAAGAATCTCTGTACTTCAAGACATCTCGCCCCTTCCGATAAGCAGCTAAGAAGTACTGTTGAAATTGGAAACAACCAAGGGCACCTGCATATTCTGCTTTTAAGTGTTTTGACCGCCTGCAAGCCCTATATATGGGAAGCCCACGCAGTCCCATCATCTCTTACAAGTAAAACAACTAAGTAGTCAGGTATATGAATATAATAGATGGATTACGATTGCTTCCCATCATCCTAGTTTGTGTCCATACGAGGCAGTTTGGTACCTACTAACGTCATTCTCAAGACATAAGCACAGTGTTCTTCGGATATTATGCCATTAGCAAGGGGCATTTCAATATCTTATCTCCTCTAACTGCAGGCCTCTTCTAAATAACATAGTGCATTTATACACAGTAAAGATTCTGAGACGGAACACTGAATAACATACCGCCAGTTTGTACATACAGTGTTTATTCATCACCACAATGTTGGGTTGCAACTAAGGTCTTGAAAGTTAAATCATCTGCTGTAGATTACGAATCATTTATGCTACCTATGTACATGGATTTGTGTGACATTAATTCATTCAAGGAAATTACCTAATGATTAAAAAAATAATGATTTTTATCCAATTTATACTAGAGACATTCACATAGATTAAGAAAAAAAAACAATAGGTCTTTTTTTGTATGACTGTATTTAATAAATATCTATTTTTGAATATATGTTTGATTCACTACGATTGTTTATTGATTGATTTGAAATTGTTATGCCCGCATAAGTCATAAGCCACTTTGCCCAGGTGTTGCTTACCATTTGTGGATGAATTAGATCTTTTCCTTTTTTCAAAAAGAGATTGTCCCATACAAGGCTAAGTATGCTGATGCCTCCTTTAATATGGAGGCCGTTACCACTCCTGTAGCTTGTAGAGACAATCTTAAATCCTGCTCCAGCCCTTGGTCAGCACTTATGTGCTTTGGGAACTGTAAACATGGAATCTGAGGAGCACAGAACCCGCTCATTGAGGATTTTACCTTACTTGACGAGTGCATCAACTTGAGACTCCCTACACTCATGAGATGTGGCTCTCCTAAGACCCCACTTGGCACTTCACAGGTAACTGGCTTAAAACTCTATAGTAGTACGCCATCAGACCAATCATCAATAGTATTATGGACTTCTGTGACAACAGACTTAGAAATGCCTAGACATTCAAGTGTATGGAAAGAACCCTGTTGTCTGTTAACATTCAAGACACCTTATTGGTAATTCTGAAAGTGCTGATGGGATCAAAGGATGAGGAGGTGGTCCTCAATGAGGCTCTCTAAACAACCATAATTAAGACTTGTGGAAAGTTGGGCCTTTTGAACCCTGGTCCACCTGCTGGAAACCTTAAGAACCAGGTGTGTGAGGGTGTTCCCCAACTACCTCAAGCTCTGGGCCAAGGGACACCAGCTGGCAAACCCCAAGTCACATCAGTTGAAGTGTCCAGTAAGAAGCTGCCAAACATGGAAAGTTCCATCTATTCGTAAAAAAAAAATCTGTGTGACGGGCTCTCCCAGTCCTGTTGCTTCCAAATCAGTGAAAACCTCTTGTCCTGGGTTTGAGGCCTTCTCTACTTTCAGACCTCATGACCAGGCTACAACAAGCTCGACTGACCTTTCGGGTCTGGCTTTTTCCAAAGGAAAAGCTAAAGCAAAGAAATAGTCTGCAGAAAAAGAACAAATGAAGAATATCTAAGAAAAACACAAGAAAACAATTTCCAAGAATTGGGGGACTCCGGTGCCCCTACTACAAAGATGGATTATTGCTCTATATTAAATCCTCTGGCAGGGTGGAGGCCGAATCACCCACAGCTGATCACACCTCAACTGGTCCGGTTTCTTCTGAACTGAATCCCATGGCTGATCCTTTCTTTTTGCACCAAGGGTAACCGCAAACCCCATGTGACTCAGTGGAAGAATTCTTCCATCCTCTTATACTTCCGTGGACACTCTTAGGTTGGATTTTGTGGCTTTGACTTAACTATGAACCATGTTTTGCAGAGATTAAAAACCTGAAGATGATACAAAGTAGTGACATCTCTCTTGGGCACTTACAGCCTGATTCATGAAAAAGGGAATCTGCGATTCTCAAATAGCGATTTACAGCGAATCGCTATTTGAAAAGCTCAGATCAGCATTCATCATAGTTAGCGAGAAAAAAAAGCGATTCGCTCCCGGCCACAAAAAGCGTTAGCGAATTACTAAAATCGCAGAAAAATCGCTATTTCCCTCAAAATCCGTGTCGATTTAGCGATATCGCTATTAGCGAGATCGCTAATTGCGAGATCGAAAAATACGATCTCGCTAGTAGCGAGATCGCAAAAACGGGAAGTCGCTTTTCGAGCACAGTGATGACATCACAACCAGGAAGCAGGCAGTTCCCACCCCCATTCAGTACTGTTAGACTGATCTCGAGGCTGCAGCTGAACAGAGCAACTACCAGGACACCTCCAAACCTGCTAATCCCACCCATTAGTGACTGCAGCTATGTCAGAGGAGCCAGCACCAGGGCCCAGTGACCCCGGGCGCAAGAGGAAGCTAAAGTTCTCCGAACAGGAGTTGGAGCACCTCATTGAGGGAGTTGTTGAGAACCACTCCAAACTATTTGGGAAGGACTCCAGGAGGGTGCCGGAGGTGGAGAGACGTCGCATCTGGCTTGGGATAGCTGCGAAAGTGAACGCTGTGGGCGTGACACACAGGTCACTGGACGAGCTGATGAAGCGGTGGTACGACCTCCGAGGTCGTGCCAAGGAGAGGGTGGCAGAGAGGCTGGGCGAGACCCAGGCTACTGGGGGCGGCGATCCAACAGTCCCTCCCAACACCCCCATGGAGGACCGCATGGAGGACACTCTGGAGCCAGAGGCGTGCATAGGGGTCGTCAATCTGGACTCATCCCGACCCAGCCAAGACAGCCAAGGTAAGTGGCATGCGACTGCGACCCTGTCCCCTAACAATGGCCATGGCCCTATAGCCTCCCATATTCATCCCAAGTCATGCAAACCATGCACATTAGGTCATGCCCAAAAGCATTGTGGGACATGTAGTCTGCCCACAATGTACCAGAACCCCAATGCAGCCTCATGTCCCAAAGTACGAAATGCCAAACCCAGGCAGGGAATGTCATCCAGCATGCATGTAGCAACTGCACGTGTGACAGATACATGCAATTAATGTACGTCCTATTCCCCCCACAGGTGGCGCTGACAACAGCAGCGACAGCGACAGGCTGTGCATTGATGATGCACGAGAGGATGCCGAGGAGGTGCCAACACCGACACTTCCTGCACCATCAGGCGCAGCACTTCTCCCTGCAGCCAGGGCAACACCAACTGCGCCAGCACCATCAGGCGCAGCACCTCTCCCCGCAGCCAGGCCAAGAGCAACTGCGCCAGCACCATCAGGCGCAGCACCTCTCCCCGCAGCCAGGGCAACACCAACTGCGCCAGCACCATCAGGCGCAGCACCTCTCCCCGCAGCCAGGCCAAGAGCAACTGCGCCAGCACCATCAGGTGCAGCACCTCTCCCCACAGCCAGGCCAAGAGCAACTGCGCCAGCACCATCAGGCGCAGCACCTCTGACAACCACAACTCCACCACCAGCTGGACCATCTACATCTGGTGCAGCTACTCTGGTGACAGTGCGCACACCCACTGTGGGCAGCCAGCAGAGCAGGCATGGCAGGGATCGCCAGCAGAACACAGCACGCAGCGGCAGGAGGGGGATGGCTGTGCGCGTGCCAGGCCTGAGCGTTGAGCGCCAGATGCTACGCATACACCAACTGCAGGCACGACGGCAAGGGGCTATTCAGCTGCAGCTAAACAACATTGGCCGAAATGTGGCCTATGTGGGCGAGAGGATTGAGCGCATGACGACAGCCATGGAGGCCAACACTGCTGCGCTCATATCGCAGCGCAACTCCGCCCGCCGCCGCCACCGGCAGCTTCTTACGCGGCTGTCAGCCTACACCCGCTCAAACTATATTATCGGGAATGCCACCTCCCAGCTCTCACGACGGTCCCTGGCGCAGCAGCAGCAGTTGATCCAATGCATGGAGGATGTTGGACGAGTGTTGGAGCAGGTCACCACTGCCGTGCTGGCACTCCATCCTACTGGGCCAGGCAATGGGGGGGGGGGGGACGACACCAGTGAGGGCACCTCCAGTGTCAGCAGCCTGTCTGCCTCACTAGTTGGCGTGTTACGCCGCAGCACCGGGCCCAATGCAGGGACACGTGCCGTCCAAGAGGAAGAGCCCGAGAGGCGTTTGGGTGCTGCGCGCCGGAGGCGCAATTGAGTTACATCTACATTGTCTGGGACATGCTGCTGATACAAGCATGTCCAGTGTTTTGTTAGGAGCAGTATGGCGCAATACTGCTAGCATTTGATGAATGGAGACATTACATTATTATTGTGCATTTAACAATAATATTTATTCCTGCATCATACATCGGCCTCCTGTCATTATTTCCATTGGCATGCAATTGTGAATTGTTGGGTGAGGGGAGTGGGTGCACTAAAAACTGTTCATTGTGATGTGGTTGCGGCGTCTGTGTCCTTCAGCTGGGTTCTCCCCGCGTGCATGACGCACATGTGCAGGTGGCCGGTCGTCCCCTTCCGACTCACTGCCAGAGATCTCTACAGGTATCCGGCGCTTGGTAGCAATGTTGTGTAGTATTGCACACACAGCCACAATGCGGCAGCACACATCAGGACTGTAGTACATGGCCCCACCAGTCTTGTGCAGTATGCGGAATCTGCTTTTCAGTAGCCCAAATGTCCGCTCAATGCAATTCCTTGTGCGTATGTGTGCTACATTGTAACGCCGTTGCTGTGGTGTCGCAGGGTTGAGGTATGGGGTGAGGAGGTATTCACGGAGGGCGTAGCCACTGTCACCTGCATGAGAGGAGCAGAGGGTGAGTGCCTGTGCAGCGCAGATACTACATCACAGTGTGACATTGTGGGGCAAGTGTACTTACCAAGTAGGTGTCCTTCACCAAAGTCTCCCCTGGCCAGTCTTGTGTGGAGGCCGCTGTGCCGGAATATGAAGGAGTCATGTGTACTCCCCGGGTACTGTGCCACAATGTCCGTGATGTATGACTTAGCATTGCAGACCATCTGGATGTTGAGGGAGTGGTAGGACTTGCGATTGCGGTACATGTACTCCGTAGCAGATGGTGGGCAGATGTGGATGTGAGTACAGTCAATGCATCCTATCACATGTGGGAACTGCGCAACATTGTAGAATTGCTGCTTGGTCGCATCCAAATCCTGTTGGCTGGTGGGAAATTTGATGTGCTGGTGTAGCTGGGTCAGCATTGCGTGAAGGAAACTCCGTAGGCAGCGGGACATGGTAGGCTGGGATATCCCCCCAGCAGCCGCAACTATCCCCTGAAAGCTCCCGGAGGCCAGGAGGTGCAGGCTACACAATACCTGGACATGCGTAGGCACGGCATTGGTACGCCTTGTTGGGTGCTGCATCAGGGGGTCAAGGTCCTGTATTAGCTTGATAATCATTGCCCCATTCAGGCGGTACTTTGCATATATTTGCTCTCTGGTTTGGCCCAGCAGGGTGACCCGCTGGCGGAATATCCTCTCCTGAATTCTGCGTCTCCTCCGTGCTGCTCGCTGTAGCCTTCGCCGCCTGACCACCATGTAGAGTCCTGGCATTGTGAAACTCCTAATGCTGCTGCTGCATCTCCTTAAGTGTGTTTGGTCAGGCCAGCAACTGTTCCTGATTGGGTAACGGTTTTTCAAATATTTTTTTAAGGGGCTCTGATGGTTACCACCTGCTTTGGGTTGTGCTTAAAATGCGCCGCGCTAATTGCAATTTAAGGGATTTTCGGTATTAGCGATGTTTCTTGAATAGCGATTGCGATTATATTGCGGTTTCGCTATTTCCCTGGTTCCTCGCTATTTCCGATTCGCAATTGGACGGCTGGCGGGAATCTGCAAAAATATTAGCGATTTCGGTATTCTGGCTTAGCGAATTCGCTATTTCCTTCATGAATAGCGATTTTGACTAATGCGCTCGCAATAGCTTTTTCGCAGCTATTGCGAGCGTAATTTCGCTTCATGAATCAGGCTGTTAGTGCACTCTTCTGGATTGCTGAACTCAAAGGTTCAGTTCTACTGCAAAATGGCTGTAAATGTGATTCTTCAAAACAGTGATTTGTTTCAATGTAGAGGTATTAATGTAATCCCTATTTTTTGTGCAAAATGTAATCTCTAATTGGCACTATTTTACCTGGAATCAACAATGTCTGACTATCATTTGTTGCTTTTAAATGAGCTAAACACTGATGAATTATGAAGCTTGTGTGTTTCTGTAGTAAATGGAGGGAGATCAGTGAGGCCTTTTGGGTCTAGTGTCCCCGGAATCTCTCCCAATCCAGTAGAGGATAAATTTATTTGAAATGGAATTGGTTAGCTGGTGCATTTAATGGTGCCCGTACATAGGGTCATGACTCAAAGATTTCTCATTAGCAATAACATTAATTGGTTTCGTGGAAAGCAGCTGGCATAATGAATACCTCAGAGAAAATATAATTTTTAAACAGCTTAAACGCAGATATGATCTGCATTCAGGAAACCTGGTGTTGTTTTGTGTGATTGCTATTTTGTCTTAAATTGTAATGCCCTCCCTTCTAAGAAAGGACATGCTAAGGGAGGGTTAGCTATTCTGTTGAGCAATGAGTTAATATGGGAATACAATATCTTTAATGACTCCTATAATCTCTTCCAGGTTTTATAGATTGTTCTAATAGCAGAAAGGGGTGTGAGACTTGCACTACTAGTGGTGAATGCTTCTATTCCCCTAGACAAAAGCTATAATAGCATGCTTTTTGACATTCTCCTTCTTATCGAAAATTGGGAACAATGAGGGGGATTAACAAGTTCAGTTAGTTGGAGACTTAAACTGTAAAGTATCCAACATGTACAATGTATTTATGAGTGATTTACATCTACCAAGAAATGTCCTATGTGAATGAGTTTAAGCAAATTGGACCATTTTACCAATAGTCCATAGTTGGACTACTCTCCACTGTAGCAGTAGCTTATGCTGGTGTTTGGCTTCCCCCCCCCCCCCATCCCCAAATGAAGCACAGATATCTAGAATAATCATCATATTGGTAGGAGCACAAGGCGGACTCTATAATGAGGGATTTGTTCTCCCTTTTTCCGATCTGTGAATTTTACTTGGATTGAATATGACCTAAATCTGATGCTTTGACTCTAGGCATCTCAAATAGCAATTGTACCTTGCTCTGTTCGATGCGTTTGCACAGTTTAAGATGTTCCCCTCTAAGTTTACCTCATACTATGTTGCACTTCGCCCCTAGGTCATCAAGCACTTTATTGCCACATAGAATTATTCCATCATGAACCCATTTGCATGTTATCCGATGCCACATATTATGTATTACTAAATATGTATCCTGTGCTCATTAGAATTTGTACCACTTGTGATTTTTAACTTTTTGTTGTTGTAAATATATTTTATCTTGTACTTTTATGGCCGTCTGGCAGAAATAAAGCTTAATAATAACAGTATCCACCCACGCCATTATTCTCCGACATAGAAAAAGAAGCAGCATTCAATATTCCGCCATTACTCTGCCCACCAAACTTGAGAACTGATAAGAGGGTTTCAACACATGCGCCATTTAAGAAATAATTATTAAGTGATTTTAAAAGGTAGATTTACAGGGAATTTTCAGATTCAATTTACTCATAAATCATCTCAGGTAACCTCTATCATTGATCATCATATTTCTTCCTATAGTACTGTTCAATTTTTGACACATCGTGAAGTTGTTGATTCCCCACTTAAATGACCATAGAGTTCTTGTTTTTCCCTCAAAATGTAGCCTGTCCCCTGTAGGGCCATGGAAATTTGATGGAATCAACTCTATGTTTGATACAAAATGTCATGTCAACCATTACTTTCACTGAACAGGGAAATTAACAAGTTGACTCGAATGCAGGTTTTTTCTTTGTGAGGGAAAAAATAGACTTCTTTCCTTATTAAAGGGAAGGAAGAGGCATTTGAAGGCTGGTCCTAGAAAGCAGAACAATGACCATAGATCGGTCGACCGGAGAGGTGTAGCTTCTATCAATCATGCTAGAAAAGTTTGGTCGATCATAGCAGATTGTTGTGGTTCTAAAGAGAGGTCTCATCCATCTCCCATTCCTGAGGTCATTTAGAGAGATTTGATTCTCTCATTATATGCAGAGAACCCAGAAGTAAAAAAATTCAATCCAAAGATATATCTGCTGAGCTTAAGCTGTTAACCTATAGCTATGGTCCCCCTTTGGTGGGTGAAATTGTGTCCTCAATCAGAGAACTGCGATCCTTAGGTGCAATGGGCCTGCTCGATCTCAGTGCAGCCTTCGATACTGTCTCTCACAGTATCCTTCTCAGTAGCCTTGCCTCCTTTGGCATTTGTGACAAAGCCTTGCTCTGGTTCTCGTCTTTTCTCACTGATAGGACTTTTCAAATCTTTTCTAACACTTCCACTTCCAACACCTATCTTTCCCCTCATGGTGTTCCCCAGGGTTCCATCCTTAGCCCTCTCCTTTTTAATCTTTATGTTGTTCCGCTAGCACATGTTGCACATCACTCTGGTCTTAATCTCTCTACTTACGCCGATGATTCTCAGATTGTGTTTTCTTTATCCCAAGCTGATCCTTCTTCACCTTCTTCTCTGCAATCTGGTCTTAGTAACATTTCCCGCTGGATGAGCCGTAATTTTCTTAAGCTCAACAGCGATAAGACGGAGGTGCTCGTCTTTGGTAACAAGCCTGACCTGTGGAGTTCGAGACACTGGCCGCCAACCATGGGCGACTTACCCATTCCATCGGAACGAGCAAGAAATCTAGGGGTTCTTATCGATAGGGATCTATTGATGAAAGACCAGGTCAATAAAGTTACAGCCACCTGCTTAACTATCCTAAGATGGCTGAGAAAAATCTTCTGGTTTCTGCCATCCGACACCCAAAGATCTGTTGTGACGGCCCTGGTGACCTCTAGATTAGACTACAGCAATGTGCTCTATCTGGGGGCTACCAGGGCGGTCATGCGTCGTCTCCAACTAGTCCAGAATGCCGCTGCTCGGCTTCTATGTGGATGCCGGAAATATGATCCAATTACGGAACGCATCAAGCAACTCCATTGGCTTAATCTTGACAACCGGGTAAAATTTAAGGCACTATGCTTTATGCATAAGATTAAGACTGAAGCCGCTCCCAGTTATCTTCAATCGCTCGTTAAACCTTATATACCCGCACGCTCTCTTCGCTCTTCTTCCCAACACCTGTTCTGCGTGCCTAAGTTCAGACTTTCAAGAGTAGGTGGCCGTTCTTTTGCTGTACTGGGACCCAAACTCTGGAATTCTCTTCCCCTGGACCTACGAATGGAGCAGTGCCATCTCCGCTTTCGAAAAGCCTTAAAGACCTGGTTTTTTGCCCAATAATTTTTTTTCTTCAGGATCAATTATGCTGTTCACTGTCAATTAGCGCCGGGAAACCCTCACGGGTAGCTGTCGCGCTCTATAAGATTAATAAATAAATAAAATAAATAAATGGGCCCTGACGAGGTCCCAATTTCGGTTATTAAACAAGAGGTCACCCTCTGGCAAGGATTCTTCAACCATTTTTTTAATACTATTATCTTAAAGATACAGGTTCCTCCTAGTGGGTTGGAAGTGTCATCATCCCATTGCATAAAAAAGGTGATAGAAACTCTCCTGCCAATTACCGTCAAATTGCTCTCTTAGATGCAGTTGGCAAGGTCTTTACCAAGTACCTATTGGACCACCTTAATACCGGGATAGAGAGCAGCAAGATCATCTCACTGGAACAAACCAGCTTCAGGAAAGGTCATGGCAAGTTACATAATATTGCTGCTTGGCAGATCATAAATGAAAAATATGTAACAATCAGGGGCTCCTCTGTATATGCCAGATTTATAGACTTCTTCACCACCTTTAATAAGGTTGATCGTTCAACATTGTGGAAGAAGCTATTTAACCTCGGCATTCCAGCAACTTTGCTACATTTAAATAATACTTTGCACTCTTCAACCAGGTGCAAAGTTCTGATGGGAGGTGATCGAGGCCTATACATGGATTTCTCTACAAAAAACGGACTGAAGCAAGGATGTTTCTTTGCTCCTTTGTTATTTTCATTATATATACACGATCTTCCCAGTTTGCCATCGAAAGGCACAGGTATTTCACCAAGTATTGGAAGTTACTCTTTAACTAGTCTGCTTTATACAGATGGTATTGTAATCTTAGATCTTACTCCAAAAGGTCTAAACAGCCGCTTGGCAGCTCTCCAATATTATGCAGACCTTCATTACTTAAAGATCAAATGAGCAAAAATCCAAATATTATGCTTTCAGGGTAAAAACTCATGTAAAAATATTAACTTCTCCGAGCATCTGGGATCTCAAAGACTAGAGAGGGTTAAATCATATCGCCTTCTAAGGAAAATTATGTCTAGCTCATTCAGCAACTCAGATCATATATCAAACAATATGGGTAAAGCAGTGTCTCAAACCAAATGGTTAGGTGCCTTTTTTTAATGTAGTAGTTAAGAGACCTTTTCCCATCTTCTCACTGTATATCAGGCCAAGATCCCTTCCACCTTACTATATGCGTTGGAGCCAATAGATGTGGCAGCCTGGGATTTTTTGGATAAGACGGAAGGCCAAATTCGAAGAAATCTGTCCTCGTGCAATACCTTAGCGCAGACTGCCGCTCAAAGTCTAGTGATTTGGGATCAAAAGTTCTTTTGTACAAGGATTGGTAGGAGTGACACAATGGGCTTCTTGTCTGATCCGAAGTGACGTTTCATCACTAAGGCACTTTATATATAAGGAGGATTTTAAATTGAAGTTAGAGAAGTCTCTATTGTTTAGAAATTTTAAGTCTGCGCTAGAACGACTGGTGTTGGATCAAAATGTGATATCTTCTTTATCGCCAACTCAACTAAAGCATGCCTAAAACATGTTTATATAAATTTAAGTCAACGCCTTGATACTGATTTGTGAACTTAAAAAAAGAGATATGATGTTTTAGTAAAAACCGCTATTATAAAAAGTCTGCAACCATATTTGGAATGGAACTTACTGCTTGAGGTTAGGCGTTTTTGCATTTTACTAAAATTGGACATGCTTCCATTAAATGTTTTAACTTCTAAATAGTATGGTATTTTAAATGTTTGTGATGTATGTCAAAATGGAATCCAAGATCGAAACCGGTCTTATTTGTTTGTCCAACCCTATTGTTATGTCGACGAAAGTTGCTGAGACCTCATTTTTAGAAGTTTTGCATACGAACTACAGCAGAGGCTCTCCAGTTGTTATATAATCCTTCTAATGAAATGTTTTGTTTTCAAGTTAACTTTTTAAAATTTGTACTGAATATTTTAAATTGACTTTCTGGCCTTATGATCTGCTAATTTCCGACTGCTTAAATTTTGGGTAGCAACTCGTTTTTAAGAACTATTTCTTATGTGTTTTATATTTGTATGTTTTTGCTATGTGGCCCTCCTGGAAGTTTCAAAACATGAAATTAAAGCCTTAAACTTGAGTGCACTCAATGACAGACATGCACATATCGATTAAACTGTGAAGCCAGTCTCCACTCACTTATAAGTGAGCACACTCCGCATTAGCATATGAAATATGTACACAATAGTAATACTACACACTGGATGTATTCACTGACAGGCAAGCACAGTTACGAGATGTGTGAAGTCCATTTCACTCTTACTCAGGGCCGGACTGGCCGTAGCGGGCATCGGGCAACCCCCCGGTGCGCCGCACGGGTGGGGGCTGGTTTTGGGCCCCTGGGGGCCGATTTTGTTACAGGGCTGTTTTTGCCGGCCCTGTAACAAAAACGGTTGAAAACCGGCCCCGTCAAAGAGCTCGGCGGCCCCCCACCCAGATCCCTGCAGTAGGTGCTGTGATCCACTAACCTATGTAAAGCATTTGCTAAGTTATATTTTATGAAATGGTTCAACTACAAAATGTAACCAGTCACTATTTTAAATTTTAATTTGACTAATCCACTGTGAAAAGTAGATTGCATACTGAACCAAAAACTCTAGAGTAAATACAATTTGGTCCTAAACGGGACGCAATAGTCCTTTCGCCTCCATGAACATGGAAGTGGTGTGGATTGTGAAAATGGATTACTGAACCTAGTATTCAGTGTCAGCACCAGGGATGTGACCATGAATCTTTAACATGCCATCGTAAGTGATTGTTATGGATGGTAGCTCTTTGAAACTCTCATGGTGCACTGTACACAACATGTTCTGCGATGTACACACGCTCAAAGTACACCGGCTCTAAAGCCGGTCAATTTAGCAAAATTAAAGACCGTGCTTGTCTTGTCACATTCCCTCTGCAGTCAGAGACAGAGGTCAAAAGTCAGTTTGTTTTCTTACATTTACTTTTCTATATCGAACTGTGAAGTTGGAGGATTTTGTAAAGTTCTGCTGTGCAAAGTGTTTGAAATTAAAGGCTGTAAGATGTCAGGCCTTTTTTCTAACACAGCATTTAAACACTAATAAGTGAACTACACAAATATTATAAAATATATTTCTTTAGATATGAAAACACATTTTTGTAATTCTGTGCAGTGAAAATATTTTTTTATAGGGTGAAAACTAAATCAGAACTCTTTACATGATGTGCAAATTATGAATAGTTTTGCTGAAACCAATTTTCGAACATTGTTTATGCGCTATATAGTTTTATCGGTAAAACTGCATGTCATCGGGAAAGTTTATGGCCATTTCAATAGAAAATGAGTTGTCCGTAATTGATACGCGCACTACCACCTCATGCTTTAGTAATATATTGAGTTGCTAAACAGACCAAGAAATATTCCTGCCCCTACCCTGATGACAATTCTATTAGTAAACTAAGAGGCAAGTCAGGGGTCTTATGTAACATATGTGGGGTGAGATTCTTATGGAGCCTCCTTTTTCTTCCTTATCACATAACATGTGATAAGGAAGAAAAAGGCGGCTCCATAAAATTAAATATTGGAGACCAGTTTATGGGTCCAGTAGATTATTCAAGTTACTAGACATTTAAAATGACAACTCAATGGAGAAAACTCTGGGGGTGTTAAGAGGCCAGGATCGGATCTGGGGATGCTTGTCAGCTCTCAAAAAACATTCAAATATTTTTTTAAAAGAGTCATGTACACATATGTATGCGTGTAAAGTTATACACACATCTGTATGCAAGATCCATTTATAACACATGCACATATACAATGACAGGCAATACCATACAATACAATTATAACCCATACGATACTACACAATGAGAAAGTATGCCACAGTATACAATGACAGACCATACCATACAATGACAACACATACCTTCCTATACTATTCTATTCAATGACAGGCAATAATATACCATAGAATACAATGACAAGGTCACACCCAACATACCATACATACTATACAATGACAGGGCATACCATATAATAACTAAAATAAACATTGACAAAGCCAATAGATCACGCACAGGCGACACCTACTGATTTTCTAAATGCTTGTTTTATATGGTGTGGCAGTGCCCTGTAGCAGCTCAGATCTTGAATAAAGTGCTCAAATGTGTGGCTAAGGTGATCAATAGCTCTGTACTGGGGAAGCAAAATGGTATCTTTTAGGTCTAATGACTCGTACTAAAAAACAAAATGTGTGTGCAAATTTAAATACTTGGCAATGAGCTTGGCGAAAAGGCACATCACTATGACCTAGAAAGCACAGTTAACTCTGCCATCTTGGACTGGCATTCATGTATTTTCAGTTGTTGATGACCAACATGCCGGATATATCTGGAGTACATTTAGGAGAGATGCACGTGGACAAAATGTATGCTGGTGGGCCTGCCTGCTTAGTGCGGTCGGGTGACCCCTTACTTGCGACAGGTTCTGTGGTGGTGACAATTAAAGCAATAGACTCCTGTGCTTGGATTCATGGTTCAAAATGGTTCATAGAGTAGTACATGTTTGGTTTTAAATGCTCCCAATTAATGATGACCGTTTTCAGTGGTGTCAGTAGGGTTGGTGTCATCCGGTGCGGGTAACTCATGGTGTCACCCCCTCACGACTTACCGCAAGGACCTCCTCCGCTCCGAGTCCGCCAGTGGACACAGATGGCAAATAACGGGACCATACAGAATCCTTAGTAACGTTTGTAAATTTAGTTCCTATATTTACAAAGGCCATAGAAGAAAATTTTATTTTCAACAAGGTCGGAGGTAAAAGGTTGTAAGAAGTTAAGAACTAAGAATTACATAGAAAATATGTTACTGTCTTTTTTACTTTTATTTTAACATTAAACTTTAAATTTTACTGTTACAGGAGATAAGGTTGTAACCGTTCTGCATTGGGTTTGCACAATCAGCAACTGCCAGAATAGTACGCAACAGTACAAATTACAATGTCACATCAAATCTAGACTAATCAGAATTTTCCTTTCCTGGCCTTTAAAGCTGCAAACTTGATAATTACTTCATCAAAATCAACTCCTTTCGCCAAATCACTTTCAATTGATAATATTGCAAGATCAGAAATCCTTGACTGTCCCATGGTAGATCGCAAATAGTTCTTTATAAACTTCTGCTTTAAAAAACTCCTCTCACATCAAGCCACAGACACACAGATTGTAAGAAATAGTTGTAGGCTCAATGAGAGATATGGGAGAGATTCTAGAAGTCCCATTCAGCTATGAATTTCAACTGACCAGTCTTTGGCTACTCTGAGATGAATCTCTGCTGCCTTCAGGTGCCATCGTAGCCTTGGTATTTCTAATAAAAGCTCTCCCTCGGATAACTCATTATAGAAAGTGGTCAATTTTGGAATGGACACCAGTAACTCTTCTTCAGTGGCAGATATCAAACTCTTGGCTTGAACAGCCTCAAACATGGCTGCTACTTCATTGATTGCTCTTGATCTGGAGTTCAGAATGGAAACGATCAATACACTCAAGCATCGCCCTCTTGTTTTCTTCTTGCAGAATTAGTCGAGCATGTCATGTCTTCTCACCTGTCATCCTCTTCTTGAACCTGACTCTACTCTCTACTGAAATTCCATATTGGTCTGATTTTAAAAGCGCCTGTTCAATTGCCTTCTCCACTAGATGATTGCGCTACTTGTCGTACAGAAAAAGTCTTCGTGTCTCTAGCTTTTCACCACCTTGTCAAGAGTTAAGCCCTTAGTCTGAAGGTACAGCTGTGTAAGATTAACTTATTCAAGTACATCACACCAAAAGTAGAGGTAGTACAGAAACGTGAAATTGCAGACAGCAGGCAAAAGACCTCGGGCTGTACCTCTTGTGTCTAAATTTTCCTCTGGATCACAAAGAGCTTCAATTGCCGCCACACATTCATCTAATTTTTCTTTCACTGCCTTTACTGCGGCATGATGAGCACTCCAGCGTGTTGTGGTTAGTCTTTTCACTGAGACTCCAGTGTGCTCCATTAAAACATCCCATCGGTGAGTGGAAGCAGCAAAGAAGGAAAACATTGTCTCAAGAGTTCCAAAATAAGTCACACACGAAGCATTTTCAGCAAAAGAGTGTTGGCCGCAAGGGTTAAGCGAATGGTCCACACATCCATTAAAAATAGCTTTCCTGTTCTTTCTTTTCAAAATGGCTTGTACACCCCCATGGATTCCAGCCATAGTGGCAGCATTATCGTAACCTTGAGCGCGGCACATCATAATGTCGAGTCCATAACTTTCTAGATTTTTAAGAATATCAGAACTGAGGTCAACAGCTTTTTTCCCCTTTAAAGGGAAAAATCCCAGAAACACTTCTCTTACTTCAACTTTCCTATTTTGGATTTTCACATATCTGATCACTTTGGACATTTGGTCAGTGTGTGATGTGTCAGGTGTGCTATCGAACATGATCCCAAAATACCTGGCAGATTGTATATCCATGACAAGCTTCTCCTTCACATGATTTGCTAGGACATGTATGAACTCATTCTGAGTTTGTGGTGCAAGATACGATACTGATGCTTTGAGTTTACATGTGCTTCGCTTTAATCTCATTAGGTGCTCTTTCAGCACTGAGTCATATTTAGAAAGCATCTCAACCATTTCAAGAAAGTTTCCTTTATTCAATGAAGATTCATCTTCGTTGTGGACCAGGAATGCCAGATTCTGCTTGGCAAGAAACAATGTGATATCGAGCAACCTGTGCAAAATGTCTTGCCACTTTTTCTTCTCTATGTCCATCAAAGCAATACTTTCGGCGTCAATTGTTTTGTGCAGTCTAAGTCCTGCTGCCAATGTCTTCCATTTTTCAAGGCAATGTAAGTGCTCTTCGGATGTCTCATGATTATGCATTTTCGGGCTCAGTTTCCACCACGTCTGAAATCCAGTCACAAATTTGGATGTCGTGTCTGTAGCATGATTAGCCGCAAAGAGTCGGCAGCAAAAACAATATAATTTGTCTCTGACCAGTGAGTAAACCATCCATGATCGCAACACTTTCTCGCCATTTGGCATCACCTTGTAAAACCACTCTTTTCATAGCAGGCGAACATCTCCTTTTGCTTTTGGATCTTGCCTTGTTGCAATTCTGAAAGGGCCATCTTTGTTCTGGAAAGAAGCACTTCCTCTTTTGATGATTTCAACCCGCAAATGATCTGGAACTGGTATATTCCAAAAAGAAGCATCATCTAAAATATTCCAATTTTCGCCCATAACCTCATTCATCGTCTCATTTACAGTATCATGGTCAGAGTCATTTTCAGTACTGTCTTCTGCTTCAAATTCATCCATTTGAATTTCCATTCCTTGTTTTCCTGCTTCATTTTCTTCTATTTCAACTCCTTCCTCTTCTGCAGAATGCATACTAGCATCAGAATCAGCGTTATCAATTGGTGGCCGAGGAACTGTGTCTTTTGATGAACCTAACTTACCCTGGCCATCATCTGGTCTCTTGACATATTGAAGCATGGATCCACGTAGCGTTGAGACGGATTCATTTTTTTTCTTTTCTTTGCTGGCATCCACTTGGCCTCTTTGATTTATGTATACCATGTGGCATGATTGATATAATATATCCAAAACAAATGTGTTTTTAAGCACGTGTAGTGGGCGTGGGCTGATGAAACAGCGGGTCCAGGTCAAATGTAGGATGTCAGTGTCACCTCTAGTACGAGTGGTTCATGCAAATGATTTGGGAGGTTTTCATCTTGGTCGTTTTGTGAGTCGCCCTGTGCTGTTGTTCACTTTTTTGTTTTTATACTTGTCGCCTATTTTATCGATGGTATAATAAGCCTGTAAAAGACGGAAGCCGGGATTGACTATTATTACCCGCTGAACAAACATGCTCATTATTGCATTTTCTTCATATGGGTCATTAACAAACATGTTAAATTATACAGTACAACGGTTTAAGAATAAAGACAGGCAGTGGCACTGCAAATGAAAATATAGAATTCAGTAGAATGATTATTTCTGCTTTGTTAACCACAGTTGGGAATCATGGCATTGTTGCAAGCCTCTTGTAATGTGGCCCTGCTGCATACCCTGTAGATTTTAGTGAAAATAAAATTCTGTCTTTAGGTGAAGCAAATCAAAAGTTAATAAAAACGTGTGAGAAATGCTCCAGTGCAGAAGTCCCTCCATAGAGGTGGACTGGTCATCATTCAGTTGTTAATTACTATCTTTGGTTGTTAGAGTGTTTCTAATGAATTAACAGTTTTACCATGTGTACGCTCTAACAGACAGTTATACTGTACGTAAAATACTCAGAATAGAACCACCCTATCAAGAATTGTGCCACATTACACCAGGTGATTTCCCTTTTCTTTCTGCATAATTTAGTCAACCCTCCACATAATGTGGCCCAACTCTGCTGCATAAATGCAGGGGCCCTAGCTACGAGTGGCATTAGGATACTAAATGGCCCCGGCCGAGGTGAAGCCGGGCAGTCAAGGTACTGGGGAGTTGCTTGGTAATGATTACAGCCGCATAGTGAGGTTTTGATAGGAGGTTCTCCTTCCCTGTGCTTAACGACTGCTAGAGGTGTTTGGAGGGTTGGGGGAGTTCTCCCCTCAAGAACATTTTGAAATAAGAAAGACCAAAATGGTGCGCAACACATTTTCCATTACATATTTAGCTGTATTAACTTTCAAAGCATAGTAAATCGTAGATGATGACCTGACATAAGCATGCCAGAAAGCATGGAAATGTCACACATAAGCACCCATGCCATAAACCGTGGAAATGCTACATATAAACACCCAGGCCATTAACCATGGATATGTCCTCCGGTCAGAAAGCATGGAAATGTCACACAAAGGCACCGTGGCCAGAAAGCATGGAAACGTCACAGTCACACAAAGGCACACAGGTCAGAAAGCTTGAAAATGTCAAACGAGGGCACCCAGGCCAGTGGCGCTGGTCGGAACAATTTCCAGAGTGTTGCCCTTATGTCCTAAAAATTACCACTCTTCCCTTCACCTCTCTCACGGTCATACTTCTTTCTTACTACACCTCTCCTTCTCTACCTCTTTTTTTCTGTCCCTCTCTCAGCTTTTTAAGCTGCCACTGCCAGGATGGACAATAAGGCAGCAGGATGAAGACCGGCCAGCAAAGCAGGCATATTTCAGCCAAAGCAGTTCACGTCATAGTATACGTATGAAGTGAACTAACTGTGAAGTGAACCACCTGCAAGTGAAATGACGAGTTCAAGGAAAGGCCTAGCCTGCACCTAATCATGCAGTCGTCCGTGTGCAACTGCAAGCACAATGCACCGCCCGGGTCAGGACAGGACTAGCCTAGCTAGGAGGCTGGAAGGGCGGGGCCGGACAGAGTCTTCCGGTCTTCAATTTATTTATGCGTTTTTATATAGCGCAGACTTTACCCAAAGGTGTCAGAGCGCTTCACAATAGGAACAGTAATGAAACATGAGGAGAAAATTACAAGTGAACAAATTATAAAATCAAACGTTAAGTTACAAGAGTCAAAAGTGACAATTGTGAGCTAACAAAATACATGAGCTTGCAAACGGTGCATTACAGGAGGAAAAAGTGACGTGTGCAGGTTACAAGTGCTTAAAAGATAAACTATGACTGAAGGCAGGTTTTGAATTTTTCCAATCCCTGAATGTAAGAGCTTCACATCCAATCCAATCCAAAAATCTTTATTTCGGCCAATTAGGCCATAAAAGATGCATAAAAAGACATACACACATTTAAAATTCAAACATACAAGTATCAGCATTTCAATACATTTAAAAACAAGTATATAAAATGCATAAGAGGAACAAACAACTACATTCCATGTCATTGAGGATGGAATAGACAGTGTGATGGGAGACATTATCAGCGGGAGCCAGAGGTTGCAATGACACAGTGGTGAAGGCATTCATCCTATAATGGTTTTGCCTTAATCAACTTGGACCTAATACGCCACATGGCCAAGAGATATTTTGCGACTGCGAAAACAATGTGGGGGGAGGAATCAGTTTTCAGTATTCTGAAAGATGTTGCACAGTTCCTTATTGCCATATTCCTACATAGGGGGACCAGCCAATATTTCCTGGGCGACTTGTAGGTAGGGCAAAAAAAACAGAACATGGATTTCCTCCTCATCACAGGAATTACAGCCAGGGCATATTTTATCCCCTCCATTGGTCCATTTGCTAGTGAAGGATTTGATAGGTAGGGTGCCAAACCGCCACTGTATAAATAGCTTCCTTGCCATGATCGGGTAGATAAAATCCATAAAAGTTTCAAACTTATAAGAATTTTTGGATTCAGTAAAACAATGAGTTAAAGTGCCGATGCTGGGTGCAGTCATGTGAGAGACAAGGTTTTGTTCCTTGAAAGCTTCCACAAGTCTTTTCCGAGGGACCCTATTACAGCCTGTTTCTGGGGCCACCCACAGCTCATTAAAACCAAGCCGGAACAATTCTTTTTTAATGAAGGCTAACCAAGGAATCTTATTGTGATTTAGATTCATAACATGGACAAGATCTTGCCTGTAGTGACTGAGCTCCTTTGTTGACCAAAGTCTGTGCCAAAATCTTAAAGGTTTGGATTCAAGGTCCTCCCTAATGGACGGTAAACCCAAATCAAGACGTAAGGGAAACAGAGGAGTTGCAATTGGGAGGGCCAGAAGACGCCTCATAAAGTTATTTTCAACACGTACCAACTCAGCTGCAGCTTGATGTCCCCATAGTTCACTACCGTAAAGTGCAGCTGATTTCGCTTGTGTTTTGTACATCTCAACTGCAGGAGCTATGGGTTTATAGATTGAGGTGTTCGTGGCCTTTAAAATAGCCCCAGAGAGTTGAGAAAGCCTTATTCGCGAACTTGAAATCTGTGGTCCCCAGGATAGGTTCTCTTGTAGGGTTACGCCCAGGTACTGGAATGTTTTAACCCTCTCTAAGACCGTGGAATTTAGGGATGGGTTAGGTCTAGTTGTGGGAGAGGGGTTAAAAACCATGAACTTGGTCTTCCCTGTGTTGATCTCAAGGCCATACTGCCTGCAGAAAAGACCAAATCCGTCTAGGATTCGCTGAATTCCCATGGGTGATTTGGAAAGCAGGAGGGTGTCATCAGCAAACATGATTGCTGGCACCCTCCTGCCTGCCAAGACCGGGGCGTCATTGTCCCTAACGTTAACTAAGTGTAAAATGACACTGTTCACGTATAGACAGAAAAGAGCAGGGGCAAGGACGCAACCCTGCCTAACCCCCCGGAACACAGGAAACCTTTTTGACAATACTCCACCCCGCCCACATCGTACCTGGGCAAAGTTGCCCTGATGGAGTCTTATTATAGCCTGGAGTAGGTTAGTGGGCACTCCCATCTCCTTCAGGACCTCCCAGAGTTTTTTCCGTGGTACCAAATCGAATGCTGACTTCAGGTCTACGAACACCATGTACAATCTCCCTCCCTCGATGCTCACCGATTTCCAAAAAAGGAGGACGAGGCGGAAGATTTGATCCATGGTGGACGTATTTTTCCTGAAGCCAGCCTGGAGGGGACTTAAAATTTCATTTTCCTCCATCCAGTCCAAGAGTTGGTCCAATAAAAGTCGAGAATAAATCTTTTGGGGGACATCTATGAGGCTGATCGGCCTGTAGTTGGACGGGAGCAGAGGACAGCCCTTCTTGAAGATTGGGACTATCTCTGCCCCCAACCAAGTACAGGGGATCGCCATTCCACCTGCAAGTGAATTGAAAAGAATGTGAAGATAAGGTGCCCAAATCTCTGGTTGGGACCTAAAAAGGTCACCTGGTAATTTATCAAGGCCCGGGGCCTTTCCCAACGCTAGACCATCTATTGCGCTGACCACTTCCCCTAGCGTGAACTCCAAGGTGTCTCCAGGAAGGGAAAGGAGTGTTGCAACAACAGCATCAGTATTCTCTAGGGTATCTGCATAAAGTTTACTAAAATGATCTTCCCATATATGTGCTGCTATATTGGGTTCAACTGCAGGTTTGGGTTCCCCTGAGCCAATGGTCACGAGTGACCAGAATCTTCTTAAGTCCTTAGTTGTTAGGGCTGCTGAAAGGTCTTGCCATCTATCCCAGTCCCAGTCTGATCTCGCACGGGCCATTGTGTCCTTATACTGACGCCACAGAACGGCCACCCTGGTACGAGCTACGCCCTCTCTGACTGCAGTAATAAGGTCTGATTTGGCCTTTCTGCAATCAGAGCTGTACCAGGTGGAGGTTCTAGTTTTGTACTTGGGCTTTGGCACCTCTGGGTAGAGAACCTCTCCTAGAACTCCCACTAGGTCTTCATGTATAAAAGGTAAAGTTTGATGTAAATCTTGGGAACTGGATTGACTAATTAGTTCATGCAGGGCCTCGAATTTAGGCAGCACCAGATCATAGATTTTCCCAATATTTTCTGTTGACTTGGAGAATTTCTGCCATCTCACCCTACGCCTATTAGAGGTTAGTACCAGGTTTCCCCGTTCATCTCTATCCTCAAGTGATCCTGATCCGGGATATACTGGAAAATAGGCCAGGGAGAGTAGGAGAGCATTGTGATCACTATCTGTGCGGGGGATTATTTTAAAATCCTCTACCTTTGGCCAAAGACTGGTATCTACAAGAATGTAGTCCAGTCGTGACTCATGATTTTTTCTGTTAAATGTACATTTTGAGGGAGTGTCTGAGGGTGTACGTCCGTTGCAAGCTCTTAGCGCAAAGTTAAGGGTTAGTGACATAATTTGGACCGCAAGTGGAGACCAGGATCTGGGATGGGGCGATTGGCACACTGGAATACCCCAGAAGTTATCTTCTGCCGTAAGGGCCCCTTCCCTCAAGCCCTCTAAGGGCTCGAAGTGGCAGTTAAAATCTCCACCCATTACCACCTTGTAATCGGTCGGCAACTGACCCAAGAAGGACGCAAGGTCTTCAAGTGTGGTGGACTCCGCCGTTGTGCCAACTGGGCGGGAGTAAACATTTATAATTGCCAACTTGGGGGCGCCCGACCAGTTCAATAGAACGCACTGAATATCTGGAGAGAACGTGGCTATGGTTTCCGCTGTGCAGCCAATATGACACGCTACCCACACCGCCAAACCACCCGAGGGCCTCCCCTTGCCATTCCAAGTAGCCTGAATTTCAAATATTGCGTAGCCAGTTTTAAGAACGGGTTCCCTCGCCCAAGTCTCTTGAAAGAGGCAGATATCACTATTTGTTATTAGGGAATCCCATTCTTCAGTGTGTATTTTATTGGCAATGCCTGCGACATTCCATGACAGTACCCTCAGGGCTCTGGAAGGAGTGTGGAAAGTAGATCCCTGCCCCCCTGTAGTATCACTACCACTGCATACATGTGAGATAGGAATCCCTAGAGGGGGAGGTGGACTATGGTTGGATGTGACTGAAATGATTTGAGTCATGCCGTAGGAATCACCTGGCAGCTGGGGGGGGAAATTTGCACCAGGTGAATGAAATTTAACATCCTGTACGCTTAACCCCCTCTCTAGAGCAGAATGACCAGGGGAGGAGCCCAGGCGTCAATCACAGGAATCCAAGCCAGAAAAAACTTCAAATCTATTACTAACTTCCAGGGGTGTAAAAGGAAGCAAATGGTCCATCCCCCCTGTTTGAAAAGAGTAGTCCGATCTCCTATGATTGGTGCCATAGCCCCTTTGCGGGACGAATTCCCACCCATAAGCATTCTTTGAAACCATGGGGCCAGGCTGCAGGGGGAAGTAATGGTTTATTTTTTTTGGACCAATAATACCTGTCAGGGCCGTGGAAGGCCATGGACATGACAGGGGAGCTACTAGGGCTCTAGGATAGAAATAGGTACGGTCGCACGGCATAATTGATTTGCCTAGGTTCCCTGGCATCCAGCTCAAAATGTGCCTAACAACTTCTGGGTCCCTAGAGTTGATCACAATCAAGTCGCCCTCTATATCTTTCTCCCGCCCCCCCCCCAACCAGGAGAGTCGACGCACGTGCACAATGTCCCCAGTAACATTCTCCGGAAGTGGCCTATTTTTGGACAGCCAATACACGGTTTTATTTTTAAGCTGCTGTGGACCTTCTCGCTTGTCAGGGTCAAGGGTGGGAACACCCGTAAGCACCACTACGTAAGGTAGTGCTTCCGGAGGAAGTTCAACCTGGGGAATTCTATGTTTTACTACTCTGCTTGGGGGTTCCCTCTCTCCAGCCGACTGCG
This sequence comes from Lissotriton helveticus, assembly GCF_964261635.1. NCBI lineage: Eukaryota > Metazoa > Chordata > Amphibia > Caudata > Salamandridae > Lissotriton > Lissotriton helveticus. The sequence goes on along the minus strand of NC_136063.1, from coordinate 761,834,677 downwards.
TTGGTCTTTAAGCCATACTGTTTCCACCCTTCGGGATGGCACCATCCATGTGCATGGCAGGTCGGGAAGGAATGGTAGAGGTTGTAATCCCTAAGGGATTTTGGGTCACTGTTTTAGTAGGAACATTGGGCTTAGGGAATGAGGCCGTTGTAGTGGTGATAGATGTTGTATGGGCCGCCTTAGCTAGATTAATAGATGTTGTATGAGCCACCTTGGCTGAAGTAGGTTTTGAGGTATTAAGTAAACCGACCGCAGCCAGTGCTGTATTAGGAATAGAGGGGGCCTTCTGCTTGTCCGGCTTGTTGAGAATAGCCTGTTCCAAATTCCCTAGCCGTTGTTCAATGGCCAAAAGCCTGTCTACAATAGGGGAAGTAAGCGTCCTGAGCATTTGCCCAAGAAGCTCCAGGGTGGGGACGAGCGGAAAAGTCTCCACGGTGTTGACACTTGAGGGGGTAGTGGCGTGTGTAAGTGGCGGTGATTCTTGTGTAGTCACTATAGTGATGACAGGTCTTGTATCCGCTGTTAGTTTAGGAGCAGGGGCTACACCCCCACCTTTCCCCTTGCCAAATTCAGTGTGACTAATTTTGCCCTTTTGATTAGAACCCCCCTTCCTCATTCTCTTTTTGGGCGGAGGACCATGAATTTTCGGGGCCTCTATCTTCCTCGGTTGATTTTTGGCGATGATTTTACCAGTATGGAGGGGAGCTGGTGTAGCTTCCTGGCCTACATCAGAATTACAGGGTGGCGAGGGAGCAACAGTAGGTGGGCTAGGTAGGGCCCCAGGAGAAGGTGGTGAGGGAATAGTGTCCCTTAGAAGTTCTGGTATACCCTGGGATGCAAAAGGATCCTCAGTAATAGGGGTCACCCCTGAACTAGATAATATAATATGCGGGGATGTTGTCAGAGAGGGTCTGACCTTATAACCCTCGATGGAGCGACGACGCTCCACCCTTCTCTCCGCTAGGGCTTCTTCCCTTTCTATTTCTGAAGTAGATTTCTTAAAGTAATTGTCTAGTGTACCCTTGTTGAGGTTTACCCCCGCAGTCCCAGGTGAGGCCGTGTCCATGATGGGAAGAGAGTACACAACTATAGTACTTAGACAGGAATATCAGTTCTGAAAATGGCCTAGCCAAGCAATGATAGTGGAACAAAAACTAGCACAGAATATTAAAGTCCGGAACTCAATACCACACGTAGGGAAAGTGTAAATGCGGTTATATACGTAGGAAACTCAAGTCTAGGAAAAAAACACATGGAAATAAAAGAGACGGGGCCCAGCCCAGCCTCTCCGGCCACCTAACGGCCACACAATGGCCCGCTCTTTGCCCGGTCTTCGCGCGCGTCCCGCGACGCGTCCGGAAGCTGGGCTAAGTAGGAGGAGACGGGAAGAGGCACCAGGTGCGCGCGATTACCTGGTGCAAGCACCTCTGGGCCTCGCAGTCCCGCTCCCGCTGGCTGCCTCGACTCCCTACAGCAGATGGTGAAAACGTGTAATGGAGCACACGGGCTCAGTCAGAGTTCCGATATCCCCAGGCACAGACAATGCACGACGGTGGAGCACACGGGCTCAGGCAAAGTTCCGATATCCCCAGGCACAGACAATGCACGCCGGTGGAGCACACGGGCTCAGAGATCAAGGGTCCCAGTGGGGAGATGGGCAGCAGTTGGAAGGGCTCACCTCCACGCCTCAGGCAACACACACGACTGCGAGCTTCACATCCACTGTCTGAATGCCAGATGCATTATCTACACGAGTAATTAAACTAATAACAATGTATAAAAGCAATTACTAATGCATCTTTCTTACTAAAGGAACACTTTTGTGAAAAATTTGAATAATGAAATCCTGAGCAAAAAGCACGGTTTCTAAACTTATACCTTGCAGTTAGCATGCAATTCCTTAAAGATGGTTCATAATTCATTAAGCAGGTATATTACAATGGTAACCTGAGACCTATCTCACTCAAGAATATCTGCAATGAAAGCAGTAACTCGCTGAGCTTCCTACGTAAAATACAAATCTGTGACCTGCATGGTGCATGCTTCACTTTGCAGCTGGGACATCACATTAACTCTGTCTCTTTATACTTTGTATGAGTCAGGCCAGCCTGTAACTAGACTGCACACAGATCTCGCCAGCAAGTGTATTCACCACCAAAGTTATCTTACAGCTACAATGCTTTGGAATTTGTTGGGTAAACAAAGATCTCTGCACCAGGTGTCTCCAGCTTCAGGGTCGGCTGCCCTGTACAGGGCAGCATGAAGCAGACAGGTGTCCGGCAGTGGGCAGTGCCAGTGGCGCTTGATGGTGGCTGAAAGGTGGGCTTCAATGGTTACAGCTTTTCGAGTGGCCCAACTCGAGACCTTGTGGGGGCTGGGATGGTAAGGTACCCCACTCTAGCGCGTGTCATAGTAGGGTGGTGCCTGTGATACTGTCTGAAGTGAAACCCCCACCCCTATAACGACTTAAGGGTGGGGAGGGACTGGGAGACCTTTACAATTAGCATGCAGGCGGCAGGCCCGGCTCCTGGTGTTTGGTATTAATTCTGACCGGCTGGCAGGGTACAGCAGGAAAGCACTTCCTATACATCATGAGTTGCACCCTTCCAGAACAACAGTCTCAACATGGCTGCAATTGTTGGACTTGGGAGGAAGTGCGCAGCACAGAAGGCCCTAGCTGAATGCTAAGAAGAAAGTCCTTCTGCCAGCCTGGCTGCATCTTGGCGCCTAAGATTTTTTCATGTCCACCACATCGAGGGTGCTGATTTAAAAGGATAATCTCTTTCAGAGCCCTGCTTACTAGGTGATGAGAGCTTGTTTTGTGACTTGACTACACCATGTTTTCAATTATCAGCGTTCACAAGTCGCACTTAGGGGGCACATCAATGATCATGAGGTGTGGTGGGGGGGCCCGGGCCCAGGGCCTTGCTTTCGTGACTGTCTGTCCGCAGCCCAACTAAGGATGGTTAGAATTGAAAGCTTTAGCCTGGTGGTGCACCCGCGCGTTCGTGTGTCATTGTGCCAGTAATTTACAGTAAAAAAAAAAAGCATGATCATTTGTGTGCCACTGCACTGCCACATTTTTAACTTTGTGAGTTCATGCACTGTCGGAGTACTACTGTAATAAATAAATATTATTTCTCTCTCACCGTCCCAAATTTTGAAGGGGAGACTGGAGAGACCACGACGGCGCTCGCGAATCCAATCGCGATATCATCAACTAACACCAAAAAGTCAGAATGATGGTGGTCTCTCTGATGTCGTCGTTGGTATTAATTGTTTATTCTCACGACGACCAGGCACCACTGCGCATGCCGGGCGCGTGACCGCCGTGACGCGTCAGAGAGGGAGCAGCAGGTGCGCATTGCGCACAGCGTGCGGGGGCTGTCCCAGGGCAGTCGTTGGTAGCGCAAATTAGATTGACGGCCCTGGGGCCCAAAGTAAACTGCTGGGTACGCGGCGTACGCCGCACCGCACGCATCCGCAGCATTGCATCGCACCACCAGCCCAGGCAGTGACGATCGATCCAGATCATCATCACATAGCTGTCTGGTGGCGCGGTGCGTCGTGCTGCTGGCGGTGCGCTGAGCCGGAATCTGACTAGCAGTAGTAGTGGCCAAGAGGGCGGAGGCAGCTAGATTGGGGTCACCCCCAGATGGGGTGACACCCGGTGCGGTCTACACCCCCCGCACCTTCCTAGTGACGCCGCTGACAGTTTTCTCATTTGGGAAGTGATTGCTCATATAACTTACTCGTGATTATCTGTTGCAAAACTACATTAAATACATACTGCTGTAATTTTTAGTATGTATATCAATGTAGATAAAAAGTACAAAAGGAAATAAAGATCTAACGGAGACACTAACATGGTGATGATCAGTACCTCACAATTCTGATGCACTTGCTCAAAGCAGTCAGGAGCGTAGTCTGACTATTACATAGGACACACTTGAACCAACTAATAAAACAATGAGCTAAGGACCCATAATGTGTACCCCAACCAGATATGCCCCATTCCCGATGATGATTACCATGCTTACTCCAATACTGACCCAGATGTCCTTATGCCATTTAGGCCACATACTGGCCGGAAAAACAGAGGTAAGTTCACCATATGTCTTACGGGCTTCCTTTCAACCTCCTGAATATCTCAGGACAAGTGACCAAAATTTGGGAGAGCCCCCAGGAATGTAAATAAGAATAGCAAACAGTGTTTAAATCTTACATTCCAAAATGAGCTGATGTACACTAATTGCAGTCATTATACCTCAAGACATCCAAGGCAGGTTGGTGATCAAGGCTAACCGAAGAATACAAAAAGGTGATGGATGGACTGCTTCAATTAATCTCAGCCACTGGTTATTGGATGGCTCATCCCAGTTACTACTTTTGCCCACCATGCCACCTAAGATTAGAACCAGCCACATGCAAGTCAGTGTTGGTCCTGCTCCAGTTCAAGCATTCCACCCATCAATGTTTTGGTTACTTCAAAGCTAACTGGCTACAGCATACCCCTATGTACAACGATACATCAGCCTGCCCTAGAGATATCTTATTGAATACAATAATGGAGGGTTGCCCTCCTTACAGAAACTGGACTAAAACTTGTAAACAGAATAAGGATGAATCACCCACTGAGTTTGTTCATTGAGTCAAGGATATTTTTGACTGGCATTCAGGTATTGTGATCATTGCGCAAACAGCGTAAGAAATAGTGGGGGCAGCTTTTATTTAAGATGCAAGAACTAATGGGAATTTGTGGGTTTGCAAAATAAGAATGTGTCTGAATTGGTTCCGTAGCTAATCAATGTGTAGCTGTTTGGTAAAGAAATAAAGAATCCACTGAAACAAAATGGATGTTTTTACAAAAGAATCCTTTCAGTAGATGGTGAGCAGAAGGGACAGAGGAGGACAAGAAAGTGTAAGGGCAGGGTGGAGTAAGAAGCGGGTTTAGGGAGAATTTACTGCACCTGGTAACACCTCCTACGGTCAGTTAGGACTATGGAAAGAAGACTGCCCAAATCAATTTCAGGGTGCACACGTTCTGCATCAACAGCCCAACTTCACTCCCTCTGCTTCTTCAAATAGGTGCTAACAATTTTAGGACAGCCCGGAGGAACTCGGCTGCTATTACACTCTTTGATCTCCATATATCAGAAAAGGCCACACGGACAATGTATCATTAATGGAATGTCCACCCTAGGCCATATTGGTTCTGGTGCTCTTCGCTCCACCCTGGAAACTTCTCATCCTCGCTTGGTCAAAAAAATTATGTAGTTGATATTGAAAGAACAAGTGTTCCACATCCTGCTACCAGTCCTAGATCTATTTCTTTGGGCCGGATTACAGATCAAAAAGCCTTCCTTCCAAATCCCACCTCTCCTGCTCACTTGCTTGGGAGTGACCTTCTGTGTAAACTCACTTGTACTGTACGGTGTATTGCACTTTTAAGGTCTCAAATATTCCAATTTAAAATGAAAATGCTGTTTTATCTGTGTTAAATGAAACTGAATGGTCCCCCCTCCTACCAAAGCTGATGTAATTGTTTTTCCTGAAAAATGATGCGTTACCACAAATTTCTCCATAAATGTGGGACAAGCACAAAAGTGGTGTAGGCAGTATTTTGGCAACTGGTATTAATTAAAAAAAAAGAAAATCTTAAAAAAAAAAAAAAAAAAAATCAAAGGAGTATGAAAAAGCTTTCCAGCATACCTAAATACCATCTCCAACCGAATACGAATTGTGCAAGAACAGTGAGCCTTTAATGGCGTTACTCAGTTTCTAGGATGCATCAAATCTAGCCTGTATTCGTCCATGCATTCTACCCACAGACCACATTTTACTGTTGTTGATTTGAGTTTGCTTTCTTTTCTATTTGCGTACTTCCTGAGAGCGAGTTTTCTTCCAAGTCCCCATTCAGCAGCAGCTCCCAAGTTATACGAGACTCTGCTTTCTCAGGGGTGTGCAGAGTCACCTTTTGTATTTTTACAAGCACTTAAAGATTTACACAATGTCTTTTTAGTGTGGTTATATCCTTGTACAAAAAAAAATGACTTACTGGCAGCATCTGATTTGGCAGACCAGTGCAAATATGATTTGTTGCACCTGCTCATGAACTACCAAAGTGCGGGCACAAAGCCTCAATAGGAAAGTTAGTTCTCTTTGCCCCTGGTTCAGTATTTAGGTCCAGATCCCTGTGCAGCAGAGAGGCACCTGTCTGCTTACTGCATCTCAGATATTCTTAAGCTAACACATCTAGCTACTGTATCTCAAATATGCACTGGCATGTTGGAAAGGTAGGCTTCTATTGTGAATGGATTGTGGGTTATGCCAACACTGCAAAACCTCTTCAAGATTCTACCAAAAAGGAGAAGCCTGAAGATTTGCCCTGGTCACGTCAAGGAGAACTTTCTTTTTTACCTCTGAAAAATACTCTCTCCCCTGCCCGGCTTTGCATTTGCTCGATAATACAAAGCCTTTTACTGTGTACTACTATAAAGTTAGTGTCTCAGCCTTGATGACACAAAAACGTGGTGCTAAAAAGGCACAAATTGCTTATTCTGCTACGCTAGATGCTGTGGTAGCCGGTCAGTCTCCATGCCTGCCTGCTGTGGCAACAGTCGCCCACCTTGTTGAAGTGTCTGAAAATATTGTTCTTGGCTCAGCTCTTACTTTACTTCATGCTGGGGTTGCACCATTATTACTTACTATAATAACACAATAGCTTTCAACATCCAAGTTGACTAAGTATTAAACACTCGCTTTTCCCTGCTTAACTTAACGCATAGCCGCACAATTGTTTCCTTACTACTGTGTATCTCACAAAATGCTGGTGAAAATAAAATTCCCTTCTGTGTCGTAGTATACTTCTAATAAAGATGTCTCTTAGTTTACCCTGAACCAAAAGATTACTATTAGTTATTAATCATCATCGCTTAACGTAATTAAATTAACCAATTCTTTTACTTTATTCTTCACATTATAGGCCAAATATCAGCCTTAGAACACAATTAGGATAAAAATAAATGTATAAAAACATTTATAAAAAATCTTTATACACATAGGTCTGTGATCACAATTTATCAAAACACTTGCCAATTTCCAAGACAAGATAAATGTTAAATTTACATTTTTACTTGAAATTCAAACAGGTCTTTTTCCTAAATGTAATTTGTACTTGTAAATGTCATGCATAAAAAAACTCTGTATCATAGAATATTTTGTTACTCTCATGCCATAGTTCCAAAAAAACTTAGCGCAACAACTCTACTTTTTATGCAGTTCTTCGTATGGTATACGATACTCCAGTGTGTGTAATACATACAAATCTTTAAAAACAATACATTATTTTGTCCACATCTCACAAAATGCTACATATAGATCATTGATTCACCTTTGTGATGTTACATATTGTGTTGATGGTTCTTACTTTAGGAATAATGAGGGAATAGCTAGCTAGAGGATATACTGTGTGAACCTAACATTAAATAGTTGAGAGTTGATGCTCAATTACTTTCTGCTCAAGTTAGAGCTAATTAGAGTTTTGCCTGTATTCTAGCTACACAGAAAATTGTCAAAATAGGCCTACGATTGCTCCTGATTTAAGCTTCTATGATGACACAGAGGTTTCCTTACTTCTTTCTGTAGGTAGTCTAAAATCTATGTAATTGGGTTGCCTGATGCTCTCCAACTCCCTGGGGAGGTAGCGATTGGGAAGTGTGCTTCCCACCAAAACTTCAGGTATGACCTGTCCAATTGGAAAGCCCTTGATAATGCTGCTGAAATGATATTCTGTCCTCCAACTCTGAATGGATGGGTCCTGTATGCAGGCCAAGCTAGGTTACCTCTCATGCAAATCTTGCAAGATCTTGCCACCATACAGGAGAATGCGCCAAAACCAAAAATGTAATCAAGATATGGGTGTCTCGGGCCACCTGGATGGACTGAGACAAGGTTGATAAAACGGTTGCTCCTAGAATAAGGTGACCCAATTTATCTTGTCGGTGTCATGTATTGCACATCAATCAAAATGATATGATCAGTTCACCATATAATCCCTTCGTTGTCCATTAATGTTTGTATTCATGTATGTGCATTTATGTCAAGACTACAAATTTGGTAATAGAATCAAAACCACATGAGCTGCCCATCAGGGTTGTACTGCCCTCATCATGTATTGGGTACTTCCTTGGGAGGCTGAAATGTTTGAGGCAGGTTTGGCATGACCTTTTGTGGCTGGTACCACTCTGTCTTTTCACAACTGCAATCTTGTGGCTAGCCTGCTTTTGCTAGGCATCACATGTTTTTAATAGTGGCATCGCCCATTTCAAAAACTTTATGTGAGCTGCTAGTGCTGAGCCATACACATGAACAAACAAATTAACGGACAGGACACTTCTACTCAACCAGCCCATGCACCTACTGAGCACCTCGGGTCACGCCTGGTATAGTCCTCTAGTGACTAACCAAAGCGGGAGTGGGGCACAAAGCCAAGTAGACTTACGGTCTTTGATCATCATTTTGTCTTCAATTAAAAAAAAGATCAGCACTGACATGCGGAGGCTTGCTGGGGGGCTCTTTCCGTGAATGGGTGATTGAACATTGTTAATCTGGACTCCTCCATGGACATGAAAAGAGTTAAGCCAAACTGCATTGCAAGCAGTATTTTCGGAATTTATTACAGATACCACACCATAAGAACAGCAGATGCCGCTTAAGTGAGGAAAAAGTCCCCCCAGTGTCCTTAAATCTTCGGCCCTTATAGAAGTGATACAAAATGAAGAAGTGAAAAAATGAGGCACATGTACAAAAATGCCATCTTAAGAGCAGTTTTGGTGTTTCGGGTGGATTTTCAAAACATGAACCGTGTTGCATTTCTTGAAAACAAGCATTGGCAAATCCAATAGTTCTCGCCTATGCAAGAGCTATTGGCAATGTGTTTTAGCCATGTTGTACACCAGTGTGGTTGCTGTTGAGAACGGCTAAAAGTTTGTGGTGTAGAATGGGGTAGATTGTAGAGGGACCGATTACAGTGGAGTAGTGTGGGGCATATTGGAGTGAGGTAGTGTGGGGCATATTGGAGTGAGGTAGTGTGGGGTAGATTGGACTGAGGTAGATAGGAGTGGGGTAAATTGAGTGGGGTAGATTGGCATGGGGTGGGGTAGAATGGATTGGAGAGGGGTGGGGTATGATGAATAAAGTTGGGTAGATTGGAGTTGGGTAGATCAGGTAGAGCGAGTGAGGTAAATTAGTGAAGAGTGGAGTGGGGTAGATTGGGTAGATTAGAGCAGGGTAGATTGGAATGGAGAAGGGTATTTTGGAATGGAGTAGGGTAGATCAGGGTAGTTTGCAGTGGAATGGAGTATATTGGTGTAGAGTCGAGTGAGGTATACTGGAGTGGGGTAGACTGGGTGGATTACAGTAGGGTGGAGTGCTATTGATTTGAATGGAGGAAGGTAGATTGTAGTTGGATAGATTAGCATGAGCTAGTTTGAGGGGGTAGATTTGGGCATATTAGAATGGGGTAGATTGGGATTGTTTTGGGTAAAGTTAGGTAGATTGGAAAAGAGTAGATTGGAGTGGGGTTGTAATAAATTAGATTGCTGGGGGGTGAAACCCTTCCCAGTTATTTTCAGGGTGAAGTCACAAGCTCACAGCCTCTTGCAGAACTAACTTTGGCCCCTGTGGACCGTTCAATGATGTTTGTTTGATGTTTATAGCAGGGAATAAAATATCTGCCTTTTCATTCAGAGAATCAGACCACCCAGGTGAGTTGTACTCTCTTTAACTGTTATTGGAAGAGTTCCTGTCCAACTGTGATGTTTCTCACTTTTGGATTGGAACAACTATATGCAATTCAGTGGTCCTGCCGCCTGGAGTCGGGACCCATTGGGCCATATGTTATTGTTTGCTGACCCCTGAATTGTGACAGTATCATGGTCACTTGTTCCCTCCAGGCAACTCCCCTCCTCGGCCCCCCTCCATTGTGTTGGTTTTTATTTCTTTTGAGCCGTGAAGAAACTGACAGCTTATGGTGTCTCCCTCCAAAACGTGCATTTATGCTTACCAAGAAGTGACCCAAAGACTGTGGAAGGTGATTCATAAAGTTAACTGGGGCAGCTGATTAAACGGTTTGTATGCAAAATTATTCACTGAACGTGTAATATTGAACATTTGACTGTTTATTTGTTGTAGGTTAATTATACTGATGCATCTATCTTCTATGCACCATGAACTTTTAATGTTATGAGTACCCTAGATCTGTATGAAGCTAACTTTGATCATTGACATCTCTGGTTTTGTTTATCTTGGGTCTTTGAAGCGGATTTTAATTCCTGTGTCTGTATGTAACAAGGCTATGACTTGCAATATGAATGCGATGTGTGAGTATGAGTGAAGGTGTGTTGGTAGTGGGGTGTGAGTAGGAGGTTTCCAATGAGGATGCATATGGTGATGAATCCTGAGATTGATGTATGTCAAATAACTGGTTTGGGATTTTTATGTTTATGACCCAAGTTGTTTAGCTACATTCATTTAATATATTGATGAAAATAAATCTAGGTTTTTGAATGAACTGTATGTCTTTTCAGCTAAATAATCAGAGTGGAAAGACTAATCTTTGAATCACGAGGCTCAGTTGCAACTTTATAAGCGCTTCAAGTTATACTGAAATTACACCCATATTGTCTATCTAGTGGACAGGGATTTTGCTTTTGTTGTGAAGTCACAAGCGATCCATGAATTAACCTGTGCATAACCGTGGTAGTTTGGCACAGAGAAGCCAGGCTAAAGTTAGAGGCAATGTGTAAGGTAGTTGTGCAATACTTCAAACAGTAACACAGTGAAAACACACCGCAAAAGGATCCCACAGCAGGTTTAGAAAAATAGAGTGGGTTTTAATAAATAAAACAAGACCCCAATGACAGACATCCAATTAGTAGGACCAGAGTTAGGAATTTTTTAAAGATTTTAGCAGAGAACAGTGGAGAAAAACACAAAGCTCCAACCACAGCTATCTGGTCGTGTGAAACCGGGAGAATGTCACCTGTTCAGGCTGACCGTGACGGAGTGCGTGTTGATACAGGGACTAGGTTAGTGCAACTGAAAAGTTACCTTCTCAGTCCAGCACCAAGAGTCCTGTTTGAGGTAATGGAGGCCCTGGGGAGCAGAGAAGCGTCGTGGATGGACATCATTGTAGCGGGAAGGGCAGGCCGGGCTCGGAGGGTGCTCGTTACTGTAGCACGAGGATTCTCTTGTGACGAGCTGTGGGGCCAGTGCTTCGCTGTGTCACCCCACATAAGCAATCTATGGCTGTAGCGCAATCAGTTGGGCTGATGGAACTGTGTTGCTGGGATGTGGGAGTGTCAAGGATTTAGCAGCACCGGGCCAGTTCACAGTTGTGAAGATCCCAAAAACTTTATTTCAGTCTCTCTGAGGCCACGCCAAGGGCCCAGGACCTCAGGAAACACCACTTGGGGATCAGGGCTTGCTCCAGCTGGATCCAGGTGCTGGTGCAGGTGGTTGGGACACTTATGTCCCTCTGACTCCAAACAGGAGCCCAGACTCTGGGAGTCCTGGGTTCAAGGGGTGTTGGTCCAATTCTTTTCATCCAGGCAAAAGGGCAGCAGGTCGCAGGTCAGCACAGCAAGCCAGCAGCACAGCAAGGCAGCAGCACAGCAAGGCAGCAGTCTGGCAGTGTGGAAGTCCTTCAGCAGCTCAGCAGTCCACCTTCCTGACAGAGTATGCACAGGCCCAGTAGTGTACTGAAGTGTTGGTGTTTGAGGTCCAGTATTTATAATTAGTTGTGCCTTTGAAGTCATGGAGAAGCTTCTAGAGGTTTCCCTAGCAAGCCCCCAGGCATCCTGCCTGCCCTGGCTCTAGGCTAACTACAGGGGGTATGCAGCCCTTTGTTTCTCCACACAAAGGGCTGCGTACCCCCTGTAGACAGCCTATTTGAGTGTAAATGAGGCTGTGTGTAGCTCCTCCCTCCCATCCTGCCAGTGGTGGACCATCCAGGCACACCTAAGCTCCCCATTGGATGTGGCTGTCTAGGAGGAATATACAAAGCATAACTGTAAGCTACACACAGTCATGTGACCTAGGGACAGGCACTAAATGTATGAGGCAGGAAAACACCAACTTTCTAAAAGTAGCTTTTTATAAATTGTAATTTCAAATCCAACTTCACCACAATTTTGGATTTTTCATAACAATTCAAAAGACACCAAACAAACATGAACTGGATACCTGCTCCCATGTGCAAATTAAATCTTATTAAATGTATTACGGTAACTACAATATTATCCTTTGGGAGAGGAAGGCCTTGAAGGAGTGAAAAGCGAATTGAAGAGTTTCACTACCAGGACATGTAAAACCTAAAGTACATGTTCTACCTTTTAAAAACACTGCACCCTGCTCTCCTTGCTGTCCAGGTCCTACCCTAATGGTGACTTATATGTATAAAAAGGGAAGGTTTGGCCCTGGCATTTGGCAGGGTGACATGGCAGTGTACAAACCGCACACACAGGCTGAAATGGCAGGCCTGAGCCATGTGTAAAGGGCTACTTAAGTGGGCAGCACAATCCGTGCTGAAGGCCCTATAGATGCATTTAATTTACAGGCCATGGGCACATGTAATGCCACTTTAACTAGAGATTTACAGGTAAATGAAATAGGTCAATTGTGGATATGCAAATGTTGCTATGTTTTAAAGAATGAGCACATGTAATTTAGCACTGGAGTCCTAAGGCCAGCAAAAATGAGATCAGTAAAAAATGGCAGAGAAAGGCCAAACGTTTGGGAGAAGACCACCCTAAGGTTGACAGGTCTAATAGGGATAGATTAGGGTAGGGTAGATTGAGGTAGGGTATATTGGAGTGGATGGGGAGTAGAGGATTAGAGTGGAGTGAAGTTGAATTGGGTAGATTGGGGTGGTGTGGAGTGGGGTTGATTGGAGTGGCGTGGGATAGATAGGGGTAGAGTAGACTGGGATAGATTGGAGTTGGATAAATTGGTATGGAGTGGAGATTGGAGTGGAGTCTGGTAGATTGAAATGGGGTAGATTGGAGTGGAGTGCGGCGGAGTGGTGTGGATTGAGTGGATTAGAGTAGTGTAGATTGAAGTGGGATACATGAGAGTGGGGTACAGTGGATGAGGTACATTGGGTGGAGTGGATTGTATTAGAGTGGAGTAGATTGGGGTAAATGGGAGTGGTGTAAATTGGGATGGGTAGATTGAAGTAGGGTAGACTGGGGTGGAGTGAGCTAGATTAGAGTGTGATACTTTTGAGGGGAGTGTGGAGGGTGGAATGGGGTAGATTGGGGTTGAGTGTATTGGAGTGGGGTAGAGTGGGGAAAATAGGGATGAAGTGGGGTAAAGTGGCATGTGGTAGATTTAGTGGGATATGTTGTAGTGGAGAGGGGAGTAGGGCAACTTGGAATGGAGTGAGTAGATTGGAGTTGGGTAGATTGGACAGGGGTGGAATGGGGTAGAGTGGGGTAGATTGGGCTGCAGTGGTTTGGATTGGGACAGTTTGGGGTACAGTAGGGTTCATTGGGGTGCAGTTGTGTAGATTGTAGTGGGGTATATTGGGGTAGTGTGTATTGGGGTATATTGGACAGAGTGGGGTAGAATCCAGTGCAGTGTGGTAGATTGGGGTAAAGTGGAGTAGGGTGGCGTTGACTGGGTTGGATTGATTGGGGTAGACTGGAGAGGAGTAGGGTCGAGTGGAGTAGGTTGTGTTTAGTGGAGTGGGGTCAATTGGATTGTAGTGCAGTGGATTTGGGTCGATTGGAGTGTGGTAGATTGTAGAGGCGTGGGGGAGACTGGAGGGAAGTGGGGAGATTGGAGAGGGTTAGATTTGAGTCAAGTATGGTAGATTGGAGTTGAGTGGGGTGGAATGCATTGGAGTTGAGTGGGATAGATTGGAGTGAGGTGAGTGGCATGCTGATTGGAATAAGTGGCGTAGAGTGGCATGTTGTGGTGTGGCATGACATATTGTAGAGTAGAAGGGCATGGAGTGTTATAGTGTGTTGTGGACTGCTGTAAAGTGTAGTGGCATAGTGTATGTATGCATGGTGTACTAGTGCACTACCAATAAAGACAACACATTTTTAATTGAAATGACCATTACATTCGAAGAGACATAAGTTAACTGCATACAAACTGTGTGAACATGTCATCACCTAGTGTATTGATGTGTTTTGAGGGTATTCACATTTTGTTTGCACCACACAACAGAATTACAAAAAAATGTGCTTCATTTCTACTTTCACAGTTCGATATATTCTGAACTATCAGCACAGTTAGTTGTTTTGTGCGCAAGAAAAAATAACATCCTACACCCGCTCCTCTCACATGGGTACTCAGCAGGATTCTCACAAAGTTTCTCACTTTGAAGTTAGAGAAAGAAAAGAACCTCTGTCTTTGAACGCACAGCGAATGTGACAAGATAAGAATAATATTTAAAGGCCGGTTTACAAAAAGCGAGTACTCGTAAGGATACAGTAAACCGAGCATGTTCAAAGGAGGGACAAACTCAAGCTAGACAGTCTAAAGCAAATAAAACCAGCAAATAGAAAGCAAGCAACTGAGTTACAGACCACAAAGCCAATAGTAAGCAACAAGCAAAATGCATTCCCAGGTAGGCTTTCAAAATGCCCACAAGAAATAGTTCGCAAACCAGATACTTGTGCTGTCTAGTAGGCTTATCATTACGAGAAACAAGGGAAACCCAAGAGAGCAGTAGGTCAGGGACGTTGGGTAGTTGTATATTACAAAAACTACGGTCCCTAAAAAAAATGGACATGGTATCTGTGGTTCTGCGATTTACCTATTTTGAATTGTATACAATCCAGCTCTCTATTCATCAGATAAGCTGACAAATGTGCTTTAGAATGCATCAATTGACCCTAAAAAAAGGTATGTGTTATACACTGCATAGTTCTTCTAAAAGTGTATGTATATATATATATGTTAAATGAATAAAATACAGGTTTCAGGGACGTTATAGTTAGGAATATGCATTTTAAAAGCCTTAGAAATCCGCTGAAAAAAACAAAGGTTAGAGGGATGATATAGTTAGTCTGACATTTCACTCGTACAAAACCAGAGAAATCCAGCAGTTATAGTTAGCTGAGCTAACTATAACTCGCGCCCCCGCATTGCACCGCTTATGACCTCACATATTACATCACTTACATATTACATTCCTCATGACATGATCAGTGACATCACTGATGACATTTAAAAATGACATCACTGATGACATCAGTGATGACATCATCCAGTGATGGAGTGTTTTTTAGAAAGTTTATGAGTGTTCAATATATATACCAAGCTGTATTGGTGAATCAGTGGGTTTGTGAGTGACTGTATGGATGACTCAATGGGTGCATGACTGACTTTATAAGTGAGTGATTAGGTGTCTCAGTGAATGTATTGGTGAGTGACTGGTTGTGTGAATGTGTATATCGGTCTGTCAGTTAATGTCTAAGTGGGTGCATGAGTATGTTAGTGGGTATGTGAATAGCTATATAGGTTATTGACTGGTTTTCGGACTACGTTTATAGTTGTCTGGGTGTCTTTGTTTGTGGGTGAGGAGGAGTATGACTGCCTGTATGGATCAGTGAGTGGGTGTGTCAGTGGCTGTATGGGGTACTGTTGAGTGTATGTGTGTGAAGTTGTACGAGTGGGTGAGTGTATATATGGCTGTGTAGGTGATTGAGTGCATGTGTCAGTATGGGTGGGTAACTTAGTATGTGAAAGGCAGTACATAGGAGTGATGGAGTATATGAGCGTCTATAGGCATGAGTGAGTGAAGGAGAGAGTGGCTATATAGATGAGTGCATGCTTCTGTCAGTGACAGTATAGCTGAGTGAGTATGTGTTACTATTTGTATGAGTAAGTGGGTGGGTGTGAAACTGTTTGGGTGACTTAGTAGCTGTATGATTGACTGTATGGGTGAGTTCCTACGTCTGTGAGTATTTTTATGGGGGACTCACTCACTGTGATCGCCCCCTTATGCCTGTATGAGTGGATATGTCAATCGCTGTATTAGTGAGTGAGTGGGTCTGTGAGTGGCAGTATGGGTAAGTGAGTAGATGTGTAAAGATCAATGAATTAGTGAGTGGGAGTGTAAGTACTGGTAGGAATGGGCATTTGCTGAGTGGTGGAGAAAGGGGGTGTGGCCTATCAGAACTCAGCAGTTCTGCTGTGTGGGACTTACTAGAGGTAATAGGAGGGGTAGTTGGCCCTCAAGGACATCCTTGAGGGCCAACTACCCCTCCAATTACCTCCACTAAATCCCACACAGCAGTATTTCCGAGTTCTGATAGCAGGCCACGCCCCATTTATCCATAACTCTGCAAACGTGCTTCCTGGTGTGCTCTTGGTTGGGGGGATGAAGTTTCCTTCACTGCTAGGTGTCCTTAGGGGCCATCTAGCCTACCTGCTACCTCCAGTAAGCCCCACACAGTGTGATTGCTGAGAGGTGGTGGCAGGCCACGCCCCCTTTCTCCACCACTCTGCAAACGAGCCTCCTGGTGCTTGGAGGTCTAAGTCCACTTTAGTCCTGAGGTCTTCAGGATACAAGAGGACCTCACCCCCCACCAGCAGTCACCATAAGGTGAGTTTGCAGAGTGTTGTAAAAAGGGGCATGGCCTCAGACCAACTGTCAGCAATCCCACTGTGTGGGGCTTACTGGAGGTACCTGGTGGACTAGTTAGCGATGGGGACTTCATCCCCCAACCAAGGGCGCGTTTACAAAGTAGCGGTGAAAAGGGGGGCTTCCAGCGAGTTGCCGGTTTGTCTATTTTCTTTTTCTCACAGGAAAGGGGACTGTATGGCCTCTTGCGCTTTTGGGCCCCAAGGACCCCATCCCCTGGGGCCCAACCTATTTTTTTTATTTTTAATTAAATACAAAGAAGGGGGCCCCCTCAGGCAGCTATATGCCCTGGGGACCCATTCCCCAGGGCTGGGCCATTGTTTTTTTATTTTATTTTAAAGGGGAGGGGTGCATGAGGCTCCCCTCCCCAGGCCGATTTTGGACCCGTGGACCCCATCCCTCCGAGGCCTGGCCATTTTTGTTGACATTTTATTTTAAGGGAGGGGGTCGAGTGGCCCCCCTCCCATGGGCTATTTTTGGCCCCGGGGATCCCATCCCCCGGGGCTTGGCATGGAGGGCTCCTGGAGGGGGGCATCGCGGCTCCCCCTCCCATCTTCTATTTTGCCCCGGGGAGGTGGTAGTCTCGGGGGCCCTGCAAAGGAACCCCACATTTTTTCAATTGGTGTCCTGGGGAGGTGGCAGTCCCCAGGCTGCATGGGGCCATGTGGCTCCCCGCTTTTAATGAATATAGCCCCGGGAGGTGGCGGTTCTTGGGGATGTGTGGGGGGGCAGGGTCCCCCTCATGCCTTTTAAAAAAAGAATAAAGGCCCAGGGAGGTGGCGGTCCCCAGGGCTGCAGGGCGGGTGCGTGCCCCTCACATTTAATGACTATAGCCCCTGGGAGGTGGCGGTTACCATTATAAATATCCATTTACAATTGCCCCATGGACCTGGCCAACCCGGGGGCTTAAAAAGAAACACTAAGCACGGGAGACCGCGATTCATATTTTTTTGGCAGCAGGATTCGCGCACCCTGCGCAACTCCCGTAAAAAAAAATTACAACTCTTTTTGTGGCCTTGGGGGTCAGGGTGTTTGTACCCTGGTCCCTTTTCTCATTTTAAAATCCTTTTTGACCTTTTTCCTTGTGACACGGTTCAACAGAGTCACAACATGGCTGTCAACATTTCCTGGTTGGATCTCAGGCTTGAGGTCGGGAGGGTTCGCGGATCCTCCGCTGCCATATTTGTAGATCTGAGAAATGTTTAAATTTTTCAGAAACTACTGAATGGATTTACACCATTTAACAAAAAAAGAGTGCTTTCTGGACCAAGAACTACCTTTTTGCCAAATTTGGTGTAATTCCGTTCAGCAGTTCGGGCTGTAGCCGTGTCTAAAGTTTCCTAAGGAAATTAACATGGAGAAAATGCGTTTTGGGACCCTCCCTTTCTCGGCCATCACTTGACGAATCACCCCAAAACTTTACACAGAAGCTGACCTGACTGCCCCATCAGTTTTGAATATTTCGCAAAGATTTGTCAAACAGCATGAAAGATATTGGCAAAAGAAAAAATGCTTTTTGAAAAGAAACAAGGTCCTAACTATATCTACCTACTGGCAAAGACCAGTAGGTAATATTTATATATACATATATATACATACACATATATATATATATATATATATATATATATATATACATACATACATATACATATATATATACACATACATATACCTATACACATATATATATATATATATATATATATATACACACACATATACACACACACACAGGCACAGAGTATTAGAACTACACAATGTATACCTATATATATATATATATATATATATATATATATATATATATATATATATATATATTATACAATATGCACACACAATTTTAGAAGAACTACACAATAGCACATTAGTCAGCTTATCTGATGGATAGAGAGATAGATTGTGTATATATATATATATATATATATATATATATATATATATATATATATATATATATATATTCAAAGAAGTTCGAAATCAACTCAGCATCCGCTCCCGCTGACAACGAAAATTGAGAAAAAGCCACAAACTCCGTGCTCTCGTTTCCAGTGTTATTTATTCTGTGAATAACAGCCCACCAGTCGCCATGACGCGTTTCGCCTCAGCCGAGGCTTGATCACATGTCATGTAGAGAAGAAAGGAAGTGACATAAGTAGTGTAAAAGGTCACATGGTCAATGATACATCCTTTCACAAATTTAAAGTGATATTCACCCATTACACGGAAAACGGAGTGTAGGGCATAGTGCCCCCATATTGCAATGTTCACAAGTTAAGCCGTAGGCTTGAATCAAGTTATATCAAGTCATTATGTACATGTATTTACTATCACTATCATCAAATAATTTCCAAAGCTATACAAAGGCATATATATAAAATTAAATAGGAATATTTTTCTACAAAAAAAGTATAATTTCCTTAAGAACATATTCAAAATTCATATATTTACACCATATCTACAAGGTATTTTATTGTCCTTAGTTTCTTTATATAAAAAAACCCTCAAAAGCAGACCTATTTCATCTCGGCAGGTTATTCAACCTTCTGCTTGTTCTAATTTCTAGACATTAATACGAATATGCAGTCTATAGCTTTTAAAGATAGTGAATTACATTTGAATATAAATCATGATTCAGTGCAAAATTGTACCACAGTGGGTAATGGCAATATGTAACCTCCATCTAAAGATCTGGATCCTGTGTAATTTATCGCTTTCTACCTTATACTTCCTTGGGGGTCGTCAATATAAAAGTGACAGTGCATTAAAATTTAATCTATTGCTTAATAGAATTTCAAAATTATTCAGGCTGCCAAATATGCGTATTTAAGAAGATGCCTTGTTGCCCATCGAACACACTGGTGCCAACAGATTATTTTGTATCTCCACATTAGATCACAGGCATGTGTAGAGATCTTCACTACAATTTAGTCCCCCAGGCTGCTTACTATTGAGTTCGAGGATGTAACGTAATTTTCCATCTCTATCTCC
Source organism: Lissotriton helveticus (assembly GCF_964261635.1). Lineage (NCBI taxonomy): Eukaryota > Metazoa > Chordata > Amphibia > Caudata > Salamandridae > Lissotriton > Lissotriton helveticus. The sequence goes on along the minus strand of NC_136063.1, from coordinate 761,815,020 downwards.
TCCCCTCCTCAATGGTAAAACAGAGTCCACCAGATAATATTTCAGCAGATCTGGGTTGCTCTGATGACATTTTTCAAAGTGTCTCGCTACTGGATAAGACTGATCTTTCCCTAGGATTGCCCGCAGATGCCCGCAGATGCTGTAGGATGCGCTTGTGGGCAGGGAGACGAGTACTCCCAACATACTGTAAGCCACATGGGCACAGTAGTATATACACCACGAATTCAGTCTTGCATCCCAGTTTCTGTTTAATGGCAATCGGAGTGTCATGGAAGGGACTAATAAAATGGGTTTTATTGATGGCGTGCTTACAGGCCTTGCAGACTTGACATTTTTTAAAACCTGTAATCCGTTCCCACCATTTCTTGGGAACGTCCAAGGTGTTACTGACAATAGCACTGCCTAAAGAAGGAGATTTCCTGAAGGTGATCTCAGGTCTGTTTCTCACTAGATCACCAATTACAGGATCCCCTTTGACCAAATTCCAGTTTCTTGAAAAGATCTTACGGATTTCAGCATGTTGCTGGCTATATGTGACAATTGCCCTGCATTGCACCTTTTCATCAGTTGCAGGTACAGTCTCAGCTGTGTTGCCAGTGCCCTGACAATTCCCCAAACACTGTTCTCGGGTCAGTTTAGCCGTTTTACTTATAGCCTCGTCTATCATCTTGTGACTATAACCCCTCTCCAAAAAACGTATTTTACACATATCTTGGGCTAATTTGCATTCGTTGTCTGTGCTGCAAATGCGCTTTATGCGCAGCATCTCCCCATAGGGGATGCTGCGAATTAGATGGCGCGGATGATTGCTTGAAGCATGTAGCAAGGTGTTACCAGCGGTAACCTTCCTGTGTAGTTTAGTTTCCAGTTTGTTTTTATCCTTATCAACATACACTTCTACATCCAGGAACTGCACTGAGCAGTCACTTATGGTTGAAGTAAATTCCAAATTTACATCATTAATGTTCAATTTCGCAACAAAATCAACAGCACTTTCCATTGACCCCCTCCAGACAAAGAACAAATCGTCTATATATCTGAGGTATAGTACTACATTTTGTTCAACAGTTGTTCTGTGCTGTCCCATGAGGGTCTGCTCCTCCCACAGCCCCATGTGTAGACACGCAAAGCTGGGGGAGAAGCAAGACCCCATGGCCACCCCTCTGAGTTGTTGATAGGCTTGGCCACCAAAACTAAAAAAAATCTGTTGTAAACATATTTGTAACATTCCCATAAGCATTCTGTTATGTTGAGCATTGTATAAAGGACGCTTGTCTAGAAAGAATTGGACCGCCTTCAAGCCATCCATGTGTCTTATGGAGGTATAAAGAGAACATATGTCCAATGTCATCAATATATAGTTCTCATTCCAGCAAAGCTGAGACAATTTACATAAGAAGTCAGTCGTGTCTCTTATATAAGAGTTCAATCCTTTAACCCATTCTAGTAAAAAATAATCAATGTACCTTGAAAGGTTTTCCGTTGCACTGTTGATAGCCGATATTATTGGCCTTCCTGGTGGAACAAGGGAATCTTTGTGGACCTTCGGCAAAAGGTAAAATGTGGGTATCACCGGGAATTCCTTCTTTAGAAACTTTAATTCATCCAGGGTGATCAACCCACTGCTGCGCCAGCCAATCAGTTTAGCATTGAGGTCATTCCAGGCCGTTTTGATTATGGTGATGTTGGTTCTGCGGTAGCAAGATGTATCACCTAACTGTTTTTCCGCTTCCGCTAGGTACTTATCACGTCCCCAAAGGACAATATTGCCCCCCTTGTCGGCCTGTTTCACCACCAAATTTTCATTTGATTTCAGTTTCTTAATCAACAAATTATAGCACTGGTTCTGTCTCGCAATGGCTTGGCTCTTCTTATTTGTATTGATATATAATTTTTTAAGATCCTCCGCCATTAGGTCCTGGTAAATGTCTAAGTTGTCATAAAGAGAAATGGGGTTAAAGGTGGATTTAGGCTTGAATGGTGTCCGGGACACATTAGGCCCGGTGATGGTATCCAACAACGTAGAAGATGATGTCTCTCCTTGTTCATTTTGTAATTCCCAAATTTCTTCGAAGGAGGGAGCGTCTCCCACTGATAATAATATGGGACTTGCTGGTGTATATATACACACACTTCAGCAAATGAAAAATAGACTACATTTACATACTCACTACAACAAGAAACCAAATCGGCAGCTCTGCCACAGCTGCCAGAAACCAGATGTAGCTCTTTCAAGGCTCTCAACCATCCACCCTGCCATCCACAGCACTTCACATACCTTCATCCTCCTGAAACTATAGTCATGATTGCAGAACAGAATCCCCTAATCTTAGCGGTCTCCTGTTCAGCCCATTGCAATCTTCGGAAAGAAGAAGAAGAATACACTTTTAATGGTAACAGGTTCTCTGTATAAACAGCAAGTTCTGAAACTCACTCCTGGCAAAAATAGGATCATCCATGATGACTGAACTCCAGAAAATGCTAAAGACCTGCACATTTCCAAAGAGATGTCTTGCTCAAATGCAAATCTGATGCACTACTTCCCGATGTTGTCCAACTTTCCTGGGCTCGGATGCAAAAAGTCACAGGCCAGTCCAAAATGGACTGGTCAAGATTTGTTTTGTTTTTAAAGTCTAGGCCAGGCACATCTCGTACCATAATCCCAAAGGCAATTTAAAACCCTTTATTAACCATGAATGAAATGGCCATAATGTTATCATGGGTAAAACTACAGCACGCCTTAAGTCAGACTGATGTACTGGTATCAGTTGATTATCTTCAGGACAGGTCTTCAATTGACTCAAAAGAGTCAAGTGGCGTCATGCTTTAAGAGGGAAGTTAAACTGCAGCTTCATAGATCACTATGAGAGCAGTTCTTGTAAATAGGGTGTAATTAAGCACAATTCCAGTTATGAGGGACTTCAAGACCCAACCAAAAACAATTGAACATGGAATTTAAATGACTAACCCAGTAACCTGGAAGAGATTCAAAAAAGCTTCCCAAGAGCTGTAGTTTCTCCTTGCTATTCAAACTGAGGAAGCTACAATACTTTTGGACTGTACCATTTCCATGTCTCCACTATGGACGGACGGTACTTCAACTTTTAGCAGATAAATATTCTCTTTAGTGACCTATATAATTTCTAAAGGTGTCTTCCAAATAAGACAAAGAATATTAGTGCCTTAATGCATTGTAAATGATTTTTTTAAACCAGTTTAGATACCTCAAGAATAACCCCTATTAATTTATACCACAAACATCAAAAATATGAACACAATTGTCACAAAATACCATGGTTTTGATTCCTGATTTGCCTTATAATATTCTGCTTTTAACTTCAGAATAATATTCTGCAGTAAATTCTCTTTGGATTTGATAAAAAATGTTCTGATGTTCCTTAATACCTTATTATATGTTATGTTAAAAACATTTATACCGCGCTCGATCACCAGACGGTTTCATGGCGCTCAAAACAAATGCGGGAGGACGGTGCACCGAAATTACTCATAGGCTAATTGAAAGAAGTGAGTTTTAAGCGATTTACGAAAGCAAGCATAGCTGGGGCAAAGTCTGAGGGGGATCGGGAGGGAGTTCCACAGTGTGGGAGCCAGGAGGGAAAAACACAGGCCACCATGCTTTTTCCGTTTATACCTAGGGACAATCAGCAAGTTGTGTGAAGTGGACGGAAGATCTCTCGAGGGAACATAACGCTGGAGGCTAGACGTAATAAATGCAGGAGCTTGATCGGATAGGGCCTTAAAGACAGTACAGCCAAGTTCAAACATACAGCAATAAGCCACTGGGAGCCAATGCAGTCTCCTCATCAGGGGCGAGACATGTTGGTGTTTAGGCTGATGAAAGACCAGTCTCGCTGCCTGGTTTTGCACCCGCTGCAGCCGGTGAAGATGGTAAACAGGTATCCCAACATAGAGGGTGTTAGCGTAGTCAATACGGAAGATGACGAGAGCCATAATGACGAGAATGAGTGCCTCGGTAGTAAGGAACCTACAAATTTTGTGAATCCTGCGCAGATGAAAGAAACAGGATGATGTAACTGCATTAATTTGAGGCCTCATAGACAGGTCACTACATATGATTACGCCTAGGCTCTTTACCGAATTGACAGGGCTGGGCGAAGACTCAAGGGAAGAGGGCCAAAAGCTAGAGTTCCAAGGTTTAGCCAACCCACCCATCAACACTAACTCCGTCTTGTTGGGATTGAGTTTCAACTAGCTGTAGTACATCCACTCAGAGATGGCAAGCATGGTGGATTGGAAGTTGGCACAGGAGGAAGGGGTAGAATCAACAGGGAAAATCAACTGTAAATCATCAGCGTAATTGAAAATAGTGACCGGGGTGTGACGGAGGGAAGCAATGAGAGGTTGCATATAAAGGTTAAATAGGAGTGGCGACAGGGCGGAGCCCTGTGGGACTCTACAGGAAAGGGGAGAATAAGAGGCGGAGTAAGTAGACAGATGAACTGCCTGAGACCGCTGGTGCAGAAAAGATCCAATCCACGTCAAGGCCATGCCCTGAATACCCGCGTTATTGACACGGTCGATCAAGATGGCATGATCGACCATGTCAAAGGCGGCCGACAAGTCCAGCAGTACAAGTGCCTGGGCGATATTCTTGTCGGCGCCTTTCCTCAGTACGTCCATCACGGCCACAATAACAGCTTCAGCAGAATGAACTGGCCTGAAGCCAGCTTGCTGGTTATCCAGAAAGGATGAACCCTCAATGAACACAGAGACAGCGAGTGACGTAGGTCTCCAAAATTTTCCCAAGATAGGGGAGAAGGGAGATCGCCCGAAAATTACTCAGGACCAAAGGGTCGGCACCAGGCTTCTTTGATATGGGAACTACAACCGCCTGTTTAAAAGAATCCGGTACCGTGCCTGTAGCAAGAGAGTTGTTAAGCAGTGCCAACGGGGGATCAGGGCAGGCCAAGAAAGCTTCTTTGAGAATTTGAGGGGGGCAACAGTCGCTAGGAGAGCACGAGCTCATCTTATGTAACAAGAAATAAACTCAATTGGGGAAATAGGAGGAAAAACATCCAGGCGACAGGGGTTCATAGGGGGTAAAGATGGAGGAGTAGAGGAAAAGGGAGGGGGAATATTATTCTTTATGGTGACAATTTTATCAATGAAATATGAGTTAAGGGAATCACAAAGAGCTTGTGTAGGTTGTGGTTGGACAGTGACACGGTCCGGCGAGGCGAGCTCCTCGACGATAGAAAAAATGTCCTTAGCCTTCGAGGCCGAGTCCATTATTTTCTGGGAAAAGTAAGTGGTTTTGGCCAATAGAATGGATTTTTTATACCGTTTCAGCAGGTCTACATACACGATTTTGGATTCTAGGTAGTAATTGCGCCTCCAACGGCGCTCAGCTTGGCGGAGGGCCAATTTATCCAGTTTCAGTTGGTCTGTGAACCACCGCTGAGCGTCATGAGGACGTTTCATTTTTATGATTTTTAGCGGGGCCACTTTATTGCTGGCACACACCAGCCACTGCTCGAGATGAAAGGCCTGGCCAGCCACCGAAGCCTGGCCCCTAGGGGCTGTGGTAGCTAGAATGGAATGAAATTCTGCAAGATTGGCTCGTTTCCAGTTACGGGCGGTGAAATTGGTAATAGGAGTGGGGTGAATAAACGGAATGGAGTTGAGGGAAAAAGAAATAAAGCAATGATCAGACCAAGAGCAAGGATAAACTAAAGGAGGGGAAATGTCGAGATTGGTCGTCCAGACTTGGTCTAGAATATGGCCTTTACTGTGGGTAGCTACTTTTATATGCTGACTGCAATTCAGGCCAAGCAGGAGATCAGTAAATTCCTCAGAGAGGTGACTTTCCCGAGGATCTGATGGCCAATAATTAAAATCACCAATAATGAGAGTTTTGGCATGATTAATAATTAGCTGGGAGACTAAGTCACCGAACTGTTGGGGAAAAAGAGGCATATAATCAGGGGGTCTGTAAACCAGGACACAATAAAGGAAAACCTAAGAGAGGAAAATTTAAGAATAAGACTATCAGTTTTAGGGAGAGTGGAAGTTTCAAGAGTAATAAACCTATGCTGGGAGCGAATGATAGCTGCAACCCCCCCCACCTGCTCTCCCAGCGTCCCTATTAGATTGTAAAATGTAATAGCCTGGGGGATAGCAGCAAGGATATCGGGGACAGAGTCTTCTGTCAACCAGGTCTCAGAGAGAAGAAAAATGTCTACTTTATTGTCATCCAGCAGCTGAAATATCTCAAGCTGGTGTTTCACCAACGAGCGAGTGTTAAGGTAGGCTACCACCAGAGGATGTATTCCAGGGGACCCTGCGCCGGGTAAAGATATAGAGGGTTCACTGCAATGTGTCAGGATACTCGGTGCAGGTGTACTTAACGGGAAACCCAGGGAGATCAAAATACCACAATCCTGATCAGCGCTTACAGCACAGGAATGTAGGGGCCCAGAGTGTTGGAGCGCATGGAGATCCACGGGAGAGTAGGTTATCAGCTGGGCATTATGACTGGCCACTGGCCACAACGGGCCGTGGACGGGCTTAACTTAGGCGCAACTTCGGCGCGAAGACGGCACGCCCGCTGCGCTCGTCCGCTGCGCTTCTGCCATGTCCCCATCTTAAATACACCTAGGGAGGGAACAACTAGCACGCTAACCTGCGTGGAGAGTGTGGCAGTTGATGCTTGGAACTAAATATTCCTCATCTTGCAACATATTTGGCACACTTAATAAATATTTCAAGAATGTTAGTATCAGGCCAAAACCATTGTAGTTCTGAGTTTACACTTATTTGAGGCCAATCTTCCAACAACAGCTTAAATCTCGAGAGTTCATTCATCAGCTCATTTGTTCCACTCAAGTAGAAATCTATCTTATTCTTTTGTAATCAGATAATTCAACCATGTTCTAGATTTGTTTATTTTTCACTTTTGGAGTGGTAATTTGCAAGTAAATCGTTATGGAAAATGATCACTACTAACCTGCATTTGAATATGTACATTTGGACACACAGAATAAATTGCAGAAAACAAGCACATTATCTAATAAAGTCTACATTTGAACTTAATATGTAGTGTTGAGAGGGACCATTCAGGAGTCTTAAAGCCAAACTACATATTAATTCCAAACTCACTTTCTCTTGGGACTGGTTACTAAATTCATACACCAGAATATCTCAATAAGCCCTAATAAGGTCAATTTCAACATAATATCCAGACTTATACAATAAATACAAAATCAAGTAGGCAGTCAAAATCATCCCATTATAATTCAAATCGGCTCTAAGACGCCAGCAGATATGGAACACAGCACAGCTCTTGAAGATCGCATCAATGCCATCAAGAAACGCCAGCACTAACAGCAGCAAGGAAATCTTAGCCATCAAAGATTTCACTGCACCTTCTGCCACCCCCAGAAACATCACCGCCTCACAAGACCGTTGCATCATGCTCACAGAATTCTTCTGTAACAAAATCACCCTCACATAGAGATACTTTGACTCTCAACCAGAACCCTTCACCATCACAACCAAACTTCCCATCACAGCTGATGAATGAACCTTTAACCACATGGCCTGCTGTCACCACAGTTGAGATTGCGGCTACAATGAAGGCCATCCAATCAAGGGCTCCATCTGACCATTGTCCCCACCATGCCTTGACCAAAGAACTCCTACCAATCAGCGATGCACTAACACCCAACCTCAAAGGCTCCATTAATGCAGCCACATTCCCAGGAACCTGGAAATATGCCACCATCATGCCCCTGGTCAACCATCCACTGACCCAGCCACGCTTTCCAGCTACAGACCCATGTCCCTCCTACAATACCCAGCAAAAGTCTTTAAGAAACTAGCAAACTAATGCCTCAGAAACCACCAGCTCCTAGATGCCTGGCTGTCCTAAGTTAGGCTAAACCACAGGACAGACACAGCACTCATCGCTACCACAGACTACATTCACATTATCCTTGACAGACATAGCATATCCCATTCACCTGGACCTCTCTGCAGCATTTGATAAAGTCTCCCATCCCATCCGGCACCTGCACAAGATCGGCATCCAAGGACATGCTCTCTTCTGGATCTGCTCCTTCCAAACAGATAGAACACAAGCTATCAGCCTGGCATCTTACTCCTTGGAAGCCCGCAAACCTATTCACGGAGCGCCTCAAGACTCATCACTGAACCCTACCCTCAATGCTTACATGATCCCTCTTATCCACATCATCCGTGCACACATCAACATTTTCTCCTACGCAGACGACACACAACCCAATCTCCCTGTCAGACAAGCCCCAAACACAAGAAACAAGTTCACCGCTTGCATGACCGAAGTCTCTATCTGATGAAAGGCAACTGTCTCAAACTCAACACAGACAAGACAGAAGTAGGGATCTTTGCCAGTAACACCTCACCATAGGACTCCAACTCATGGCCGGCTGAAATTGGACCCACACCCAGAACCCACCCCAGGAACCTCAGAATAATCATCAACAGCAAATTGGACTTGAAAGCACAAGTCAACACCGTCACTGTATCCTGCTTCTACACCCTGCAGATGCTGAGAAAGATCTTCAAATGGCTCCTAAGCAGCACTAGAAAAACTGCCACTCATACCCTAGTCACTAGCTAGTTAGACTATGGGAAAGCCCTCTACAATGGGATTACCAAGCAACTCACTAGGGGTCAGATGTATCAAGGCTTTTTGCATTTGCAAACGGGCTGATTCGCAGAATCGGCCCACTTGTAAATGCAAAAATGGTACTTTGCGAATCCTTTGAAATATGCACAAAAGTGCATTTTTCAACATGCCATGTGGGTGTTCGCCACATTTGCACTCTTACCTTATTTGCGGATGCATCAGGGGGGTCTTAGGCCCCAAGCACCCATGGACTTGCATTCGTAAATTGCCATTACTAATTTGGTAATCGCAAATTGCTAATGCATTCTCATTCATTCCTATGGGCATATAGGCCAATAGGAATGAATGGGAATGCATTGTCTAATAGCGAATAACAATTTGTGATTCGCTATTAGGGAATGTTAAGGAATCGCAAAATATTTTGCAATCCCTACATACATTGCATTTTGCGATTCCAAAATAGCGAATCGGTAAAATTCGCTATTTCAGAATCGCAAAATGCTTCCTTGATACATCTGGCCCTAGAAGGCTACAAACCATCTAAAACTAGGCAGGCAATCTCATTCCCAAACTCGCATCACACCACCCCTCAAGGAACTTTACTGGCTCCTGAAACAGAAACAAGCTTATCTCAAATTCATCGCACACACACATTCAAGGCACTACACAACTCAGGCCCCATCTACATGAACAGTGGCACCTTCTTCCACCAATGATCTAGACAACTCTGCTACACAGAACTCCTACTTACAAGCATACACAGAACTAGATCAGGAGAACAGGAGTTCTCAACGCTCACTCCTAAACCTGGAATGAACTCCCACGCCACATTTCTTGAATACCGCAAGAAGCTGAAGATCTAGCTTTTCAATTAACCAACGAGCCATAGGAAACGCTAGGCGCGCGCACACACAGACCTTCTCAGCACCAGGATACTCTTACAGGTGATAGTGAGCTTTACAAATGCAGATAAAACAAGCCACCTTAGTTCAAGCCTAACCGGACCTATTGTAAATTTATGATGGAAGGGTGCATTAAGACCACCAAAACCCACCGGCATACGCTCTGGTCCCTAGCCCTTTGTCACCCAGATGGCACAACTGCACAGTTTGCACATTTGACTCCTGGGATCTAAATCTGTAGATTTCTTCCACCAGAGGTAGAGCAGCCACACCAAATCTCCTCCCCTCTATTTTCTTCACTGCCATCAGAGCAACAGATGCAGACCAATTGGGATAGGAACCGATGTACTAATACCAGTGTTTCTATGACTGCAAACATTACTTTCAAGTGCATGATTTCAGGATGTGTATCCATTTATAGTTTTCAGTACTATGTGGGACAGGGATGCTAGGAAATCGAGTTCTAAATTGGTCAGTGCCCACCTTTCCTTCATCAGTGGAGAAAATATTCTTTGTAGTCCCTACCCTGGATCTTTTATTGCTCCATATAAATGATAAAGTCATCTGGTTATTAAAAATATTTAAAAAAAATTAACAAAAATGGCTCCAGAAGGCATGGGAGGGTTTGAAACAGAAATAAACATTGGGGTAAGGCTACCATTATAATATTGTTAACCTGCCCCATTACGGGACATTAATAAACGTTTCCAGGCTTCAAAACCTTTTCTTATTATTAAACAGAATTCCATAATTAGGAAAATATGTCACTCACCGAAGATGAAACTTGTATTCCCAAATATTTAAGCTCTTGTGTTGTTGCCATATTGCACAATTCTGAAGGCAGATCTGTTCCGCTACAATTAATGTTGATCTTGTATCCCAATTTTTTGGAAATCTGTTGACAAATTTTAAATGCTAATGTTAGATTTTCTATTTCAGGTGTGAGGGCCACATTGTTAGCATATAATATAATTTTTGTAGTCCCAGACACTTCCGGGGCTACACAGTTAGAACCCTGTGAGCGGATACATTCAGAGAGTGGCTCAATAAAAAGAGCAACAAAGGTGGACACTGGTCATCTGTACATGGTGCCTCTTTTACTGAGATTACCATCAACCCCAGTCTCCATTAAGTACCTGTTATGTGCTTGATCAGTGGTACAAGGACCTTATCAACCTAGTGAACTGGAAATGAAAGTTCATATAGTCGGAGACTATCACAAAAAATTTAAGTTCACTTCGTTAAATGACATTTCAGCATTCAAGAATCAAACCGCCAGAGGGAGTTGAAGTCCCAACGTCAGGTCGATGGTCTCCAAGAGATAATGGGTGTTTAAGGCCGGGGGTCTTCCTGTGATAAATACAGTCTGATTCGGGTTTAATAAGTCTCCTATGAAGCCGACTAATTTCAGAGAGAGAATCTTCAAGACTTACAGAGTTGTATAAGCAGCACTCAGGCTTTTCCCCAAGTTTTAGAAGGTTATCATGTTTCCTTGTTGAAAGGATTATAGAATTTCTGCCCCTTACTTTTATGTACATCAATATAAGCAAAGGGGGCATTAGCACCTACAAAACTAATTAGCACAGCGCTCCTCAAAATCCATCTGGGCCTTCTGCAGCTGCCATTAAACGTATGATTTTCTCCATCACTTCCTTCTCTATAGCCAATTTAAAAACCTATTCTCCAATTTTACCCCATTTCAAATCATTTAGAAAAGTTTGAATATTTGCAGGTTGAGGCTTCAATACTTCCTGCTACAGTTCTCTATAACATGTATGAAAAACTCCAGCTACCTTCTCCAAAGCTACCATTTCCCAGTCTTGTATCCCAATAATTCATTCTCTCTCCTGCCATAATTTTAATTTCGGAGCTAACCTTATTTTTCTGTTCATCACTCACGGCTATATATTTTTTGGTTTACGAGTTCATTTGTACCCTACAATGTTCGGCATTCTCAATTCCTCTAATATATTGATGTTCCTGTCACTGGGCTTGCATGAAGCTATATCCTGTGCAATTTTAAAGAGCTTTCTGTCCTGTATTTCCATGGCATGCATTTCTCTTTTCTTAGGTCTTAATCTGATCCATGTAGTAGATGATTAAATCAGTCTCAGAATATTAATATATTGACCTCCTGTTTAATCTTTTAGGGGGTTCCTTTACCCCCTGTTTGACAGAATACACATACAGGACCATAATCTGATAAAACTAGATGAAGTATCTCTATTCTATCTATTGGGAGGATCTGAGAACAGAGTATGTATTATAAATGTCCCCGGATTTGGTGTTTGTGAGAGTTCCTGAGGGTCCAGATATGCTACTCTGTAGGCATAGGCCAGACTGAGGCTACTTTGAAACAATTGTACTATCTCATTCACGTGTGTCATTGATCATTAATCTATTTTTTGGATTTAGTAAGTTTGTCGATTAGTTGTAAGGCACTATTAAAATCCTCCGCACCACTTAAGGGGTTGTAAATCAGAGCAGTATTAATAAAGGTTTCTCTAAGAATGCGGAACATCTGTTCTAGAGATACAAGTGCAAACCTACTGGGTTGCTTGTTTAGGTGTCAGAACTACCCACCTACCTGCATGGTATTCTTGTTCTAGGATTAGTGTTTTCACTATTTTTCCCAATTACAATTGTCATCCCATCCAATACCGCCACAGAGACATGAGAATACCTGATTTCCTGTACACAAGAGTATCCATTTAACAACAGTTAGTTTGTATGTGTGAAGCACGTTTCCTGTGGTGAAAATATTTCTGTTTAGTCTGCTCAAGGAGGCTCAATCATATTTCATCACACTAATAATCATTTGTATTCATATTTAATGTTGTAACCTTATCCATTTGAGTATATCCTACTATATTTCCCCCCTTTCAGCCCTCCATTTTAAGAGAAGTACCAACCTTTCTTTTTTCCATATTTCTCACTTCTGCATCCCCACAGACTCCCCCTACCACTCCCCCTAAACAATCTGCCCACCACTCCCACCTTAATACCAGATGTCCAGATTAAGAATATTTTCTATGAATTTATCCAAGGGTAAGCCTCCTTTAGCTTCTTTCTCGATGCCCACTATTCACAGGTTTGACCTCCTACGCCTATTCAAACTCTTCACTGCAGTTTAGCCATTTCTTAATTCACCCTTTGGTAGCGTTCATCTCAGGTTCTGTCAAATAATTGTATCTTTTTCTCGAAGATATGGACTCAAAGAAAAGTTAGCAACTTAAAATTCCTTATCTTCCAGGTTTTGTTTGATTTGGGAAACCTCCTTTTGTGGTTGCTTGCATCTATTCGATTTCAGATATTGTGGCAATTATCTGGTTGTGATATTGGAGAAGTTTGTGGAGCCTTTATTTGTAGTTGCTTGTCCTGGCTATTTAATGGTGCAATGATTGGAGATAATCTACGCTGCTTGAAAAGTGGAGAGAATGGAAATTACACCTTCGGAGAAGTAGATCAGATACAGAGGATGAAGAGTTCACAGGTATTCTTTGGCTTGTCACCTACCAGAAATCTGATTTCCTCTGTAGACACTTCTCATGTACCTGCCTCTGCGACTTCAATTATGCAAATCAGTTCTAAAGGGTCATCTCTACTGAAATTTAGGGTAAGATTGCTGAGAGCTGCTTTTGCTAGTTTGGTGCCAATCCTTTCCATTATTAATCTCCTTAGTGGTGCTTTGAGATATCCTGAGTGCGGACACATACTTTCCCCTAAAACCTTTGTAACCATTGACTGCTTTGCCATGGACTGAAGCAGTGGAAAGTTATGTAATCTTGGGCTATTTAGGGTCAGGAGTGGTTTTCATAGAACGGTTCCTCTGACTGGATTAATCTTCCTCAGTTCCTTCCACTTATTGATATCCTATCAAATCGCATGATCTTCTGCCATCTGACTCCTACTCTTTGCTTCCATTACATGCTGCTTAGAATCAGTAATGCATTAAAATTCAATTGATTTTTTCATCACCCAATGCTTTTGCATATTGCTTTTTTGGGTCAGTACTTAAAGTGCCAGTGTCCGTGCCTTTATGAACTACAGCCTTGTGGGCAAGATGCTCAGCAGCAATATTTGATGCCCATCGCCATGCCCCGCCAAACTAGAGACATGCAACAAAATTTTAATCCTCTGTACTATTAAATGCCTAAAGTAGCCTCTAGTCTTGTAAAATATATTCTCTATGGTCAATTGGACCATTCCCAGACAAAATAAAATAATTCAATCTAGATTTACTTTTCCAAAATGAAGAAAAATCATTTTTTCCCCTACATTCTTTCACATTCTAAAGTGCCTTTAAATGTGCATGTCCCAAATAGGAGAGTAATTAAAGATGTCTCTGACCTCAAAATCACTACCACATTTTCTAAATGCAGTCTCAAAAATCTAATTCCAAACAGGTGTGCATTAGGACAGGAGGTAAACATGTTAATTGGTGTGTCTGCCACTCTCCAGCCATCAGCTTTCTAAAGTCAAAAGGCCTAGCCTCTTAAGCTTTAAAGGAGGCTTATACCTGGTCTCAAAAGGCTCACTTTTTACCTTACCTTGCCTTCCAGAATTTATTTAACCACTTTCAATCTATGATAGCAATTGTCCACATCTACATCAGTCTTTGGTGACATCTCGGTTTCCGATCACCGGTTTGCCAGTGACAGATATTTTTCATTGCTGTTCTTCACTCACTCCCAATTCAGAATTTGTTTCAAAGCCATCAGATAAATCTTCTTCCTAGGATTCTCCGCTCCTACTTCTCAGCGATCACCATCGCCTTTCACCCTCCTCTAAACCCCATCCAGCTTGTATGTTCGAATATTGCCGACAAAGATATTATTGGATATAAATATTGTGTCCTGCATATCATTTACAAAACTATTACCCCACGAGGTATAGATTTTCAATTAAAAACTCCAACAGGGAAATATATGTTATATATAATATTTAGGACACAATGTTTGTCAGACGATATTTGGTCCATGTTCTTCTGATACCATGGCGTTCTCCTACTACAAGGAGCCTTAACCTGCAATTGACTAGCATATGTTTGCATCCATCTCCTTCCACACAACTGCCAGTAGGTACTGCTGAGCACTCTTTCTTCCCCAGTCATCCCCGTCCACCGCCCAATGTGCTGCATGCTTTAGCACTGCTGCGTAATAGTACAGTTCAATATCAGGTAGTCCAATGCAACCCACCTCCTGGTCTGTTTTTAAGAGTGTTAAGTGCTATTCTGCTTCGCTTTTCTACCCACACTAGGGAAGTCAGTGCCTTGAAGTGCTTTCGAGGGATTGAACACAGCGAGTTCTCAATCACATAGGGGCACTAGGGCAGAAAGACCATCTTCGTGATAGCTACATGCCATGCCAGAGAGAGGTAATGTGTTCCAAAACTTTATGGAGGATTTCAGACTCTCCTGTATCCTGTCTATGTGTGGCGATGGAGACCCTTTGCTGTGGAGGCCACCATGTTTCCCAAGAATGGGAATTTATCCACCTCCCATCTGAGACCTAAATTAGGCACCGGAAACAGGGCTACCTCTCAGCATCCCCAGCAGTAATGCCAATGTTTTATCTCTATTGATCCTGAGCCCAGCTGTTTCTCCCAACTCATCTAGGCCAGCCAGCACAGCCTCTTCAGATAAAAAAGTGCATCATCTGCATATAGTGAGAGTAAATGAACAGGATCATCGATCTCAATGACCCAATCCCCAATTTCAGTCAGAAGCTTAATATCTAGTGGCTCTAAATCCAGGGCAAAGAGCAGTGGCAAGATGGAACATTCCTGTCAAATGCCGCATTCTACAGCCCAGTAAGCCGGCACAACTCATTTCTGAGCCTTTCCTTGGTGCCGCTATATAGGAGCTGGATCCAGCCACAGAAATTCGTCCGAAGCCTGTGCCAGTCAGGAACTCCATCAGATATGTCCAATGAAATGTATCAAACACTTTTGTAATATCAACTTAAACCAACACCAGGTCCTCTTGAATGTTGTATACAGTGTGCTGTACATGAGCCAACTGTGGCAGGTTCATGGCTGTACTTTGGCCTGGTATGAAGCCGCATTGGTCATCATGGATCACTGCCCCACCACCATGTGCAGTCCTTCAGCTAGGAGCTTACAGAGTACTTTGGTGCCAGCTTTGATCATGGTAAGGGGCTGGCTTCTGCAACATACAGACTGCTGCCTCTCCCAACACGAGGGGCAGTTTTCCCATCACCCTGACCGCCCCAAAGTCCTTCAGTAGCCTTAGTCAGGTGGGCAGAAAAGGTTTGATAGTAAACCACTGAGAAGCTATCACCTCCCGGTGTTTTTCCACAGAGACATCATCCCCAGAGCCTCTCTTAGCTCCTCCCGCGTGATCTGCTTTGAGCTCCTCTCAGATCGTTAGTGGGACCATGGGCAAGTCAATCTGCTCCAGGTAGGTAGCAATGGAGTCACGCACGGGCTGTGTTGCCCTGCAATAAAGTCTTATTAGGTGGTCTCCTAGCATTCTATTTATCTCCACTTGCGTGGTCACAATCGCTCTGTCAGGCCATCTCAGGCTCAAAAGGGGTGGTCTTTCAGTCTTCCTCTTCAGTATCCAGGCCAGTAATGTGCTGGCCTTATCCCTTTCCCTATGGAGGCATTGCCGGTACTCCCACAGAGTAAACTGGTACAGTCTGTCCTAGGTCTCCCCCAGGGCCCGTCTATAACCCACAACTTTCATCCTTATGTCCTGTGAATCAGCTTCTCACTTCTGCAGGTTCGCTATATTTTCTTCCAGTGTGCCTAGGTCGCTAAATAATTGCTGTCTGATGCCTTAGACCTTGCTCATGCATTCTCTTCTCATTACTGCCTTCAGTGTTTCCCACTCAGTCACCCTGCTGGCTGTCAATCACCAATTATTAGTCAGATAGATTGTCAGTGCCCCACTTTGTGTTTCACTGAACGAGGGTCCGACAGGACCTCTGGTTGCAATCTCCAGTAAAGGGTCTTCAGTATTTCCAGTAGTAGGGGGGGGGGGGGGGGGGGGGATGGTGTGAAACAGCGGTCCCCAAACTGTGGTGTCCGCTGACCACTAGGGGTTCATGACACATTCCCAGGGGGGGGGGCACAGGCAGCAGTTTTAACAGCATTACAACGTTTCTTGTATAACAAGCAGTTTTCGGGCAACAATAAAAATGTCACGTTAACTCCAGTGACTAATGTACCGGCTGAAGATCTATGAGGAGTTGTGTCTAGTGGCAGCTTGGAATCATCTATGGTACCGCAGATGGTTAATATGCCTGCTGTAAATATTGTGTACCATGCATTTTAAGGAATAGTATTTTATGTGCATAGCTAAGTGGGTTACTGCTTTTGTCACAGCGATTCCTTTGTTAAGTTTATAAATTACAATCGTAATCTAGCACAGTGAGCCATGAACTGCCAAAGAGCTGCATGCAATCTGCATGGTACAAGTTAGTAAGTTAGGTTCTTCCCAGTATTTCAATATCCTGAGGCAGCTACAAAAGCTTTCTTTGGATACAAATGCCTTCTTATTATTAACGTCAATGCGAACTACTGTGTTATGTTCGGAGTCCTGAGTGTATGCTTCTCCAGAGCAAGCACTCTTAAAAAAATGCCTACCAGAATGGATGACATGTTAATCCTACACCTGGTAGTCGTCCTCTTTGCCTTATGCAACATTTTCTATACACTGATTTACAAAATTATGATTCATTGTCTGTGTGTGTGTGCGTGTGCGTGATGTAAAGTGCTCCAACACCCTACACTGGTATAAGAGGTACTATAAGGCAAATTAAATACATGTTACAGCGGGGCTATGGAGAGATGAGACACTTTTGTAGGGTGATAGTGAGGGGACCATTGAAGAGCCCCAACAAGAATTGTCGTATCCTGGTTCACAGTAAGGTCATCATTTTTTAAGCTTTAAAAGCTAATACAATAAAATACATAATGACAAACGTGTTGAAGAATGCACAATTGTTTTAGAAAATTGTCTGGGTGGGTGGGGAGTGGGGGTGGAAGAACCCTCAAAGTCCCCCTTTGCATATTTTCCAATTTAAAATAATAAAATCTTTAGTAATTAGAGTATTTGTTTGGTGTGTACTTATTTGTGTATGCTTTGTGAATTACTGTGTTAATATTTGAAATTTAAAATCGTACAAATTGCTTGGGGGTCTCTGGCTTCCAGTAGTGACTCAGTCCTCAGGAGTCAAAAGGTTGGGAACCACTGGTCTGAAAGATATCTGGCTAGGTACCTAGCTGCCGGTACCATAGGGAGCACTGTCTGATCAGCCATAAGTTACATACTTAAGGGAGTAACAGGAGTACTTCTTCATTCAGGTACATCTCTCTAGTGCTGCAACTGCGGCACCACTTTGCTTCCTCCCCGTTTTTCTGAGCTTTCTCTTGCTTTTGCCTCGTTTTTACTGCTTTCCCCTTCCTTTGCTCCTGTTTTTTCTGAGTGCTTTCTCCTGCTTACCCTATTTTTATTGCTTTCTCTATCCTTTCCCCCATTTTTCTAGGTGCTTTTTCTTGCTTGTCCCTGGTTTTTCCATGATTTTCCTTGTTTTTCCCCCTATTTGCCGCTCCCACCAACCACCTGTTTTCCCGCCTCTCTCCTGAATGAGGGCAAACTGGTCCTCAGACTCCACCTTCAAATAAAGCATTCTAAAGGGGGCAACCGGAGCTACCTAAATGGACACTCCTCTCACATAAGTGGAGTATGTGGACATAAACAATTGCCTCCTTCACTTTTTTAGTTTACTCCCTTCATAACCGGTTAGGTTTGTCTCCTATAGGTATGCTAATCTCACCCCATGTCTTTGCAGGAAGGACAAAATTCAATGGTGTCACACATCCCCGGAGGACCCGAACATTGCACACGAGTCATTTAGATATATGTGTTCTAGAAGGTGCACAAGCTATTCTTAGGAGGTGATCTCCACCCCAGGGTGCCGAAAACCCCACTTTCTTGCCAGCATACAATTTCTACTACAAGCGTCTGCAAATGGTTTGTGTCTGAATTATCTCCTTTCACATTTGTCACCAGTAACTCTGTACAAGTTTCCCAAAGCACCTACTAGTTAGATACCTCACAGGACTAATGTGTTAGAATTAGATATCTGTATATTATCTATAAAGCATAGCTTTGAATCTCGTTAGGAGGGTGGATGTGGTTGTTGTGCTTGCTACAGAAGTCAGTGTGCTGGTAACATGCATGAATATTTGCACAATAGATCTGTGGGTTCATGTGTTTAAGGAGGACCATCAGTAAGATCAAGCGTGATATGGTAACAGTAGTTTAACAGCCCACAAAAACCACCCCCACTGAAACTGGAGAGCCCAAATATTAAGTTCTGCTGGGTGAATGTAAACATTCATGATTGAGGTTAATAGAATGCAGAACGACTAAGCGGATAAGCAAACAGCAACTACTATATAAAAGACTAAGAAACATTTCAGTCTGTATGTGTGCTATATATATATATGTTATCATTAGTATGATTGTATACATACTGCATCATAAATGTGGTGCATGGGTGGACATTTTGCTTTCCTTTCCCAAGGAAGAAAGGATGCAACATCTTGCAGCAGTTTCTGCCAGCATTCATTTAGTTGACTTCATACGCATTGCCCCCAGAGCTTGAGTAAACAGATTGCCTTTATTGGTTTTGATCTCATTTGTTATTTTATCTTCCGTCCTTATTTATGCATTTGACAATTTGTCAAGAAAAAGGCAAGCTAATTAGTATGCTACAACACAAACGGAATACATTTTTCTTATTGGATGCATAGGTGGCAATTGCATGTGGTCATAATTATTGGAAAATGTCTTCCATACATGTACGTACTCCACGTTCTTTATTCCACTGGATCCTACATCCCCATCTCTATGGGAGGTACTGGATCAGATCTTGACATTTTCTTTGCAGATCTCTTCCATTTAAGAAGATCAGCAATATGTAGAGGGATGGACTACAGGGTAAGAAATGATAGAAGAGAATTGGAAGTGGGAGGGAAGGAAGGTGCGAGTAAGAAGGAAAGACAGAACAACTACACTTCTGGTGCACAGTAATAAGAAAAATTTGTTAGTTTGATGCTTAGCGGATGGTTGTTGAGCAGAGTGGTTCCAGGCTAGGCTGCACTTATTTACTTTAGAAAACCTGGGTCAATTCAATAAATAAATGGCGCAGCATTGTTTGGTAGACTTGAAAGCACCCCTGCATTTGGGAAACACATAATTGGAGGGACCAATTGCTCAAATCATTCCAAAACGTTAACTTTCAATTTAACTATATTTAACTGATTATTCTGTTAATTTTAAGTATTGAAAATCGAGTTTACAGTGAAATAAGTAAATAGGCATGAGTAACCAGTCTTGCCGCTTTACCAAGGCTGAAAATTAAAATAAAACAAACACACAATAAACCATGGCCCATACATAGTCTCATTCCAGTAGTAATTTTTAAAACATAGTAAGACAGGACAATAAAATGTTTTTATAATATGCCACCTTTGTGTTAGTTCATGATACAGCTATTCAATATACATCCTCTGATATCTTATTTTTTGATTAGATATTTAGGTACCCGTAGGGAATTCTTCCTTCATATCCCAGATTATAAATTTTAGAGTACTGGATTTTACTATTTAAATACTCTCAATTACAGAGCTTTAATGATTAGAGTGAACCAATTAGAATTCTTAACATGACAAATGAAATTAAACATACCTCTAAATTAAGTTGATCACCAATTCTTAATATTTTCTTACACTCCTTTACCTTGAGGTAATTAGGTTTCTTTTCTGTTACACACAACTTATTTTGCCTTAATCTTAAATATTCATACACCAGCTCTAAAGATTAAAACGTAAAGTCATAAGAAGCATATCCTTCATGCCATTCAAACGTTTTCTGACATAGACTCATCTACGATTTACCGCTCATTTGCATAAACTCAAAACTTCAGAATGAGACACCAAGTATATACAATAAAATTATAGATCACAGATGCCAAAAGTCGACTAATCATATCTTGTTCTTGGTAAATGCATTCTAAACCTGGTTAGATCTGCCATTTATTTTCAAATTATACTAAGTCAGCCACTGAATTATTCACTTCGGTGCCTCACGGGATTTGACACAAAACTTATTCCAAAGGTTTTGCCCAGACACAGAAAAACACCCTAATGATAGTTATACATGTTGTGTTTGAGTATTCTTGCTATACATTCAATAACTATAGAACTTAATTTGTTGCATATTCCAAACCTTAGGAATCTGAGAAACAAATTAAAAAATAATTTGGAAATAACAAATACCAATAATAAATCGTAAATTTGTAACAATGCACAAAAGAAAATATTTTATGTGAGGTTAAGATTTGAAGCCCAAACAGGGTCTCAAACCTTCATATTCAACCCTGAACCATTTCTATGCATATTTCTTTACTAGAAAAACAACTTTCATATCTTAACACAATAAGATATTTTAACTAACGTGTTAATTTCTTTGAAACCAAATACATAACGCTAATCAGTATGAAGTTGCCAATTTAAAACGCATTTCATCACTTCGGGTCAAAGGTAGAAAGAATCTCCAAATTCCTGTCCCACAAACATACTCAGACCAAAAGCTATTGGGTTCATATAATTTTCACAGGAAACCATTTTCCATGGGTCATTCAATTCCTGGTAAATGGGACAGATTTTGGATTATTGATTTGAGGAGGGTCCCAACACGTTATTAATCTGGCAGCATGCTTAAATAAAATTTACTTCGTTTTGATTGTACCTCGTAGCTATGGCATAAAGCAGAAAGGTACTTATCAGAGTGCAAATGTGTTTTAAGTATTTTATTGCAAGGCAGTAGATCTTCCACTGAGGAGCCCTTCGCCTTAGCCACTTGTGTCCACTATTCGTCCCACCCTGAAAATCTTATTACTGCCGCTGGATAAAAGAGAGCCCAAGAGAACTTTACATCCTTTCCTCCACTAATTTAAACTTCTATGTCCAACTGGTTGAGTTGGAATAATCAAAGAAACTGAATTACTGCTGACAGGATCCCTAAAACCAAGTGAAAAAAATAAATAAATTATTAACACAACTGACAAAGGGCCCGTCAGTTGCCGTCCACCCGACATCTGCTGCCCACCCTTCGCCTCCCTAAAGCATTCACAAAAATATTGGTAGTTATCAGATTAGATCTTACAGTGTAGTCTTACAACCAACCAACCTTGAATACACATTTGTTTGCATCTCTATGACGCCCCCAGAGTCCTTGAAGTGACAAGTCAACAACTACCAGCCGTCTTCCTATTCAACACCCACTGTTCAGCCTTTCATGCTGTTGTAGGACCATAGTGATGAATTTTGGGATTCACTTTAAGAGACCAATAAGGTATAATTTTCCAAGTACCTGAAAAGCCATTTTCCAAAGTGGCTAACATTAAATTGTTTTGCAAACAATTACTATCTGCATTCTCTGCAAGGCCGCCACAAAATTGTTGAAGGTTTTTTTAAGTTACTGTACCATTTAATAAAATCCGATGCCTGACTGGGATGCATGCAGGTAACCCTTCAGCCTGGATGACTAGACCTGTCCTGGCCCAAGATCTAGAGGAGAGTCTTCAGCAGTAACCTCATGGTTGCCAAAGTACACTTCTTGCGCAGCTATTGATTTCCCTATCACAGGCACATGGAGTGGCGGCTTCCAATTTCAGAGCATGCATGCAGGAGCTTGCCTCCTGGATGGATAAGAACTGCCTGAAACTGAACGGAAGCAAGACGGAGGTGCTTGTGGTGGGAGGTAACAACTCTAGCTGGACCTCGGAATGGTGGCCTCCGAGTTTGGGTCCTACTCCCACCCCTTGCACTGAGGCAAAAAATTTGGGAATTCGGGTGGATCCTACTCTCTCCTATGAGGGTCACATTCGTCGAGTTGTTGGGAAATGTTTTGGCGTATTAACTAAACTACGCAAAATGCTGGATCTTCTCCCATTAAGGGCTAGGAAGGCGTTGATACACGCATTAATCACGTCTCGCCTAGATTATGGGAATGTACTCTACCTGGGGGCCACTGCTAAGGGCCTTGGTAGACTGCAAGTTCTACAGAATGCCGCTGCTAGGCTGACCCGTATGCAGCCCAGGAGAGCGCCTTCTAAAAAGGCACTGGACTCGTTGCATTGGCTCCCTGTTAAGAAAAGAGTACTGTTCAAAACACTGGTCATCTGCCACCAGATTGTTCATGACAAGGGCCCGGCATATTTAACCGATTTAGTCACCAAGTACGCTCCTAGTAGATGTCTCAGATCCTGTAAACACGGTCGCCGTGTTCCTAAGACGGACACGGCGACCGGGAACACACAGAGGAGGAATACCGATCTTTAGGTCGTTCACCTACGGAGATTCTTAACTAAGAACGAGCAACATTGTTTTTATATGCCAACACAGCTGTGTGAAATACAGCTTTATAACCCGGAACCAGGGTTCTCTGAGTATTTAATATATCGACACATCCCATAGATGCCTGGGTCTTTATACCAGCCCTGAAGAGTCGTGTTGACTCCACTTTAACACGATGAAACACGTGTCGGCTGATTGTGGATCCAATAAAACATCCTTTTGAAAAAGAACACGAACATAGAGATCTGCTGCTTTCTGCTACTTTATTGTCACTATTGTCTTTATGTTTCATACTGTCTTGTGGTTGCGAGAGCTTTGCTGTTTACAGTTTGTGATAATCGTTTGATTGTCTTGGAACGGTTTTAGGGTCTTTCCGTTCGCCCTTAACGCACCACGCATTAGAACTCATCTCCCTACAAAGTGTAACGTATACTCTAGGTAGAGCGCCATCATCTGAAACTCCTCCAAACCCTATCAGCCGCTTTCCTGATGTCTCAGATCCAGCAGGAGGGGGCAGCTCGTTATTCCAAAAATAAAGAAGGCTAAGATGGGTGGTCGTTCCTTCCGGTGTCTAGCTGCTCGGAATTGGAACAGACTCCCGATCCCTTTAAGGTTGGAGTGTTCTGAAGCCAAGTTCCGAAAGCTCTTGAAGACCCATCTGTTTGTAGCGTAGCTTACGGCACTTGCTGTTTCTCTCACCTAGCGCGGGGGGACACCGAGATGGCGTAACCATGCGCTTTATAAATTGTATTATTATTAATGAATGCAAAACATATAGTTAACCATGGAGTGTATCACCCAGAGTGAGACTCCACTGACAATGTCCAAAATATGTAGTCTACTCCTCCCTGGCATTTTGGAATTGTTGGGACCACCAAAACAATATTCAGTAAGAAACTTTCTGCAGAAACATTACTGAAAGGGGACTATTTCTTTATATTCCTGTGAAGTATATTTATTTAGCTATAGTTCATTGTATGTTGCACCACTGTTCAATATGTTTAAAAAATAAAACCACCCCTGGAGATAAAATGTTACTCGTCTCTTGTACTTTTCTATCCTCCCTGCAGAACATCATCAGCATGCAATGCGTTTTTTAACTGTTCTGTAACTCCCCCTTGGTCCAGTGAGGAAGACACCTCCATCTTTGGCAGGTCTTGTTAACCCAAAATAAGTCACAAAAATGAAACTGCCATTAAAACAAATCAAATCATCTTGCAGAATAGATCTTTCAAACTAGCACTGGCAATGCCCATAAGTCTGAATTATAACAGAAAGTGCCTCTTCCATCACTGATGAGCTCAGGCGAAATCACTCATCCTTGCACTTATGCATCTATTCATCCACTGCGGATTCATGCTAATGCACAGACTCGCCCACAAGTATATTCAAAATTTATGAAATAACTTTAAAAAAATGTACGTGCCGAAAGTGTCAGTTATGTGATTCCAGTGAAAAATGAGCAAACAAACATGGCAGCAACCAATCATCAGAATGGTTTTGTGCATAGTGTCCACCCTTAAAGGCTTATTGGCTTTAACATCAACTTTTCACAGTGAATATGCCAGATCTAATATCTTTCTAGTTATCTTTCAAAATAAAGCACATCGGTTCCTCTGCCATCGGATATAACTTTTTCAAATAAGTCAATCAGGCCTAGAGCCCTGGTCACTGGCGCACCACCATAACCAACTCAAGACTATTGCTTGTATATAAGCTTTCTCACAGGACAGCCGTCAAACAAAGTTGGGCAATTAAAAACATGTACAAAATTATGTCTGGCAAAACAATATATGGTTGTATGATAGAGGCACACATGGCTAAACCACGCGTGCCTCTACCACGGAGCCCAAACCACAAATGAGTCTTAACCACGCACTACTTTACCACGTATGGCTTTACCACACAATTTTGTGGTAAAGGCATGAATGGTAAAGGGGTACGCGTAGTTAAGGTCACCACTACTCTGACCCCCCCCTGCCCTAAGCTATAAACCTTCTACCTGCCCCCACACCCCACTCTGAGACCATAATACCTAGCAATGATGTATGCATTGAAGTCTCTGATCGAATACAAAAGTGCCTTAGGGTAGCTAATTTGAGTGCTAACGATCACAAGGATGAGATGAAAGCATCTTTGTGACTCACCCGGGCACAAATAAGACCAGTAATCCGTTAGATAGTAATAGAAATGATAGCCCAAGCAATCAGTTTCAGGTACCTCTGAGTTGGGTGTGTAAGAAGCAATGTAACAGCTGGTAAAGAGGCATAAAAGCATCCACCTTATCTCTGCCCTGATGCTGCCTTTTCAGTGACTACCTTTCTGGCCATCGATCAGGCCACTCGCTTTGGCTACCATTCTGCATACAGAACAATCTGCCCTGTTTGCATCAACTCTCCTGACAGTTACTGAAAAGCAGAGGAGCAGTACACTTCTACCTCATTCATGTTGTTTTTGGTCAGCATGCACTCCTTTGGGGCTATCGGGAGACAGGAACAGCATGGTGGCACATTGCCCCAGTGTACAGACAGATTGTTCTGCCGTTTGAGATCCATACTCACAGCAGCCATCTTGGAAAAGATTTAGATGGCCTGTTTACATAGTCTCTTGTTAATACCCACAAACAAAACAGCCACCGGCACACTTCACTTCATAAAACCTGCGCACTGGTGGCCAATTAAAGACCAGTACCTTCCAGCCTCACAATGCTTTAGCCATTCCTTGAACCAGAGAGCATCCATTTGGAGGCTACTTATGCAGAGTTCCATTTTGTACAGAGATGTTCCACTGCCAGCATTGATCTGTAGGTCAGAGGCCAGTTGTGCCGATAGCTAAAGGTGCCCACCCGCTAGTAAATGATTGAAGAAATAAGAAATATCACACTTGCAATGCCATACACTTGCAATGCCATACAAAACCTTATTGAATCAACCATAGGTACAACTGTGTGAGTCTCTCTCAACTGTTGCTGCTCCAAAGAAGACCCTGAAGAAAATGTCCACCCGTGTAGAAAGATGTATGCCCAAAACAACAATAGAGAAAGATTGGTCACTCAGACCAGAGGATCAATAATATGATTAGCTGATTGAATGGAGGCCGCAACCTATAAGCTGGATCTATACAAAGGGTAGCAGCGACTACAAACCGACTGACACAATATAGCATCAAATGTTTTAGCACATGAAACTATAGTGTTATAAACACTTAATTAATTGGGTTAGCTTCTGAAATTGTCTAGGAACCTGCCAAGAAAACGTATCCATAGTTTTGTATTACAGTGACAATGTCCTGATATTTGGGTGAAAGGCTAGGACAAGGGCATGCCCTAGCCAGTATAGAAAGAGCCCTTCTAATAGAGTGCATTAACGAAATTCGAGCCCATACATCTTGCTGTCCCTTGTGCAGGGAAATCAGGAAGGAAACATAGGGGGAAGGCAAGGGGTGAGAAAGAGGGTATTTGAACCCTTGTGCAGGGAAATCATGAAGGAAACATAGGGGGAAGGCAAGGGTTGAAAAAGAGGGTATTTGAACCCTTGTGCAGGGAAATC
This sequence comes from Lissotriton helveticus, assembly GCF_964261635.1. Taxonomy (NCBI): domain Eukaryota; kingdom Metazoa; phylum Chordata; class Amphibia; order Caudata; family Salamandridae; genus Lissotriton; species Lissotriton helveticus. The sequence continues at coordinate 761,788,525 of NC_136063.1, read as the reverse complement.
AGGAAGGAAACATAGGGGGAAGGCAAGGGGTGAAAAAGAGGGTATTTGAACCCTTGTGCAGGGAAATCAGGAAGGAAACATAAGGGGAAGGCAAGGGGTGAAAAGGAGGGTATTTGAAGAGAAAAAGCATACGCATTCATTGCATTTTAAGCGTAGTCTAAGAGTTAAGGGGGTTCACAAAAATCTCTAGTACTTCTATGCAAGTGGTACATTCTAAATTAAACAATTTAAACGATTAGGTTTATTGGGAATTTGCATTTGTACATTACAGAAAATGATTCATTTTTCTTTCTTCAAAAAGTGCAGGGGAAATGCGGGAACGCTTCCGTGTCAGCCCCGACCACCCCTCCCGCCCATCAGTGACGTTATCGCACCAGAGGTGCGCAGAGATCACTGTGGAAATTAGTTTTATACTGGCAAATGCCCAGTAGCTCCCACCAAAAAATAACATTTTGCGTAAGCCATAACAAATGTATGCGGTGGAATTGGGCTTATGGCAAGGTGACGTATACTGTCTTTTTAGGTCTTCTTTTTTAGTGCCTTGGGAGAATCTGCAGATTCACTGAAAAAGTCTGTTTTTGTTTATTTACTGTTGCACACATCTGACAGATGCACACTCCCACCGACTTATTTAGAACAATACACCTGGCTTCTACATAGGGCACAGTTTTAGAAAGAAGGTTTTAGCCAGTCAGCAGAGATGGCTTCTCAGTGGATGACTGCTGTCGGGCCCTAACTCAGGGTTATGGAGGGCATTTCTGAGGCAGGATCAGATACTGAGACCGCATCTGAGGGACAGAAAATGGAGCAGAATCTAAAGTGATTATTCAGTCACAGGAGTTCCATCCTACAACTCATCTTCCAGCGATTCTGAGGCACATGATGATGGCAGTGGTGTTGTCCCTTTGCACGGACTGTCTACACAGCGGAACGACCGTAGGAGGTCAGATCAAGCCTGGGAGCAGGCACGTGCAGCGGTAAGCAGAAACAAACTGCTCTCTTCGCAGCCCCCCAATTTAGTCCAGACCCAATTCCTCCTTTCACCGGTGATGCTGGAGGTGAAGTCCATATGGCTAATTGAATAGGTCTATCTTTTTGGATGTTGACTTCCTGGAGCAAATTGAGCAGCAAACAAATGTGCGTGCCAAACAATTTCTGAGGAAGCATGGGGGCTCCCTAGTGCTTCATTCTAGGGTATAGCAGTGGACTCCCACTTCAATTGAGGAGTTGAAAATATTTTTGGGCCTTACACTCAAAATGGGGTTTGTGCGAAATTAACCTTGCAGTCCTACTGCTCTACTTGCATGGTTTGTGTAACCCCCATCTTCGCACCAAACAGGATCAGAGATCATTTTTTGGTATTGCAGTGTATGCTGCATTTCAATTACATTTCTGCTGCATTGCTCCAGGATTATCCAGACCATGACAGGTTGTTTAAAATCTTGCCTGTCGTGGAAGATTTGTTTGCCAGGTTTCCAGAGACTTCTACTCCTGGAAAGAATATAGCCATTGATGAGTCCTTGATCTTTTACAATGGGTGGCTGCTGTTCAGGCAGTACATAGGGAGCAAAACAGCTAGTTATAGCATCAAGTTGTACATAATGTGTGAGAGCTCAACTGTCTATGTGAACAGCTTGAGATTGTATACAGGGAAGGACTACACTAAAACCATGTAGGTTGCCGCTCATGCAAAGAGTCACAGGAAAGATTGTATGGGCGCTTGTCCAGCCACTCCCTAACAAAGATTATAACCTTTATGTGGACAATTTCTCCCTGTTAAGGGAGTTGTACAAAGCTGGCACTGTGGCATGCTGCACAGTTAATTGTCGCCGCAAAGGATTCCCACAGGAGCGTGTTCGTAAGAAGCTCCAGAAATCCCAATTGCGGTTAAAAAAAAAAACTGCTTGCAGTCAAGTTTTTTGATAGGCGTGATGTGTACGTGGTCACTACTATTCATGATGAGCACTCCCCCAGTCCTTGTTTATTGTCAGATGGCCGAAGTTCACAAGCCCACCTGTGTACTGGATTACAACAAGTACATGGGCAGAGGGGATAAGAATGATCAGGTTCTTTAGCCATACAATGAGTCATAAAAGTCACATTGGTATAAGAAACTTTTTATCCACCGGATCCAGACGGCAACATACAATGTGTATGTTGCTTATCGTCAGATCGCCACAGGAAGACTCATGTCTTTCCTAGGCTTTCAGTTGACCATCATTGAAAGTCTAACTGCTACAAAAGCAGCCTTCACTTCATATGCTCTGGAGGACGTGGCAAGGCTGCAGGAACAACGTTTTGCTGATCGAATTCCTTAAACAGCTAAAAAGAAAACACTGTAGAGTCTGCTCTAAGCAAGGAAAGAGGTAGGAGAATCATACCTACTGTCCTCAGTGCCACGCCACCAACATGATTGCAAATCATGCGACAGCATGACAATGCAAAGGTATGCTTTCCTAAGTAATCCATTTACCTCTAAGGGGACTGTCTAAGGAACGGAGGTGGGCATTTTGCATTGTTGGCGTAGTCTAGTAGTACTTTATTTGTGTGGGTGTGACCATTATTGCCACACAATACAAAAGTGCACTTCTCCTGAATAATTTGTTTATATAGCCAAGTGCCACAGCCTACATTGTGGACTCTGTCTCTTGAAGTATTCTTGCACGTATTGCTTACAGGATGTCTTTTTGAAGTCCCAAGATTCAACTGTTTCTAAGGAACTTCAGTAAGGCAACCTTTGTTCTGATGAGGTCAAAACGTCAACATCCCCTCCCTAAGTTGCTTTCAAAATATGTTCTGATTTGGCATGGGACCATATTTAAACAGACCATCTCTGCTTAGGTTTGTTGATATAAAACTTTAAGATCTAGTCCCTCACGTGTTCTATGTAGATGTATATGTGCTTGTTCACTGTCTGAACACTGCGTAGTCTGCTTTAATTTGGACATATAATGAAATGTATAATGTTCTTATACTAAAGATGTGAAAACAATCCTCATACAAGATATTCTGTTATGTACCTTTTTTCAATAACATTTGTTATGATACAAGTTACTAATTGAGCTTTCACACTTTCAGATCAAAAGTGGAAGTGTCAGTGATTGAGAACCACAGGACATTTGTTTGGCTTATTACTTTAGGGACCTTCAACAGTATTTGAGCATTTTTGCCTTAGTTTCAAGTTATACATGCTCACCAAGTTTGAGAAATGAGGCCACAAAAGGTATACTTGGACACCCCCAACTTCCATCCACAAACTTGAAGAAGATAGATTTATCACAGTAAGTGCACTAAAGACACATGCAAGACGTGTCTTTGTGAGCCTCATATAGCGGTCATGCGAGCCATTAGTAGAGGTTCACTAGGCATGCGTTCCGTAATATTCCCAATGGAGGGGGTTGTTGACAGGTGGTAAAAATGAAATCAAACAGTTTTTTTTCATTTTTGATGGTTGTGGCTGCATTAACTATCAACATGTCTGGACATAAATGAGGTATCCGTCCTGTGGCGCATGAATGGGGTGGGCCCTTGCATGGCAGGAGAATGTTGATCTGAGTGCACTGATTTGTTGTATCGGGCCCGGGGTGGCGGGATGAAAGTCTTGTGTGGAGTGTGAACAGCATATGACTGGACCATAAAGTGGGAGGTACCTCGACGCAGCTTTATGACTCACCTTCAGTAGTTTTGGTTTCAATATTCAGATACTTTGATAAGTATTTGTGCTTATAAGCTAGCATTTCTGGAGGTGATAAAACCAACCAGTGTAAGGGGTCAATTAACTTAGTACTAGATTTATATATGTGGCGGTAAGCATACTCCATTGCAATGGCAACAGAGTATCCTTACTGTGAAGATAATGGTCTGGCCACCCAATAGAAATGTGGACAGAGCATTGGTGTAATCGTGGAGAAGACTATTCCATCTGAGATACGGTTGCACACCTCCCATGTCCATACTGAGTAAGGGCCATCTGTGGCTGACCGCTGCATACGTATTCCTAATTAGATGTGCAGATATACAGGTCAGTTTTGATTGCCCGACACCACCTGGAAAATCATGGTGTTCGGGGCAGTGATAATCGCCTAATGCGCCCCTTGCCATGGGACATAACTCCAATGGTGTGTGGCATTCTTATTCTGAAAAAAAAATCCGGCTTTGGGATTTTCTTTTAAAAAAGTAAAAGCAAAATTGACGGATGGCTTCTTTACATTCATGGAGTAGTGCACCAAATGTAAAAAGGCATTGACAAGAACTGCAGTTTTGGTGGCTTCGTCAATGTTTTTGAAAAGATCGCGTTAGAAATTGGGTTTCTAGTTTGTCAAAGGTATGCACCCTGTCCAAGCAGGAGCCATAATCCTACTCATGGTAAGTCAGATACACCCCTAAACTAACCTGCGCTCAACCCTCCGGTAGCTTGGCAGAGAGCAGACAGACTTAAGAGGCAATGTGTAAAGTATTTGTTCAGCACTTAAAACAGTAAAACAGTGAAAACACCACAAAAAGACTCCACACTAGGTTAGAAAAATAGATTATGATTTTATAAATAAAACAAGACCAAAACTATGAAAATTAAATATGTAGAAGTTAAAATATGAATTTTTAAAGATTAAAAGTAAAAATAGCATTTAGAAGGAATAAGCATCTATGGGGATTTTCTGGTCGCACAAAGTCAAGAGTTTAGGCTGATCACGATGGAGCACGAGCCATGCATAGGAGCTACGCAAGGCCCACTAAACAAAAGTGCCTTGATTCTGGTCGGAATAGTGAGATGCAAAGTGCAATTAAGCGTTCCTTCGGTGATGATCCAGCAGTTCTAGGTGATGCATCAATTTTGTCCATGCAACGATGACAAGGAGGTGGTTCTGAAGACGAATTGCCGGGCCTGAGATGCTTTGGTTCCAAAGCAGATGTGCCAGATTTCTCCATGAAGTGAAGGAGATGAGTTGATCGTCTCTCACTGCAGTGGCAGCGATGCGGTGGCGCGGACACGTCGAGTCCGATCGTGAAGCGATGGTTCCAAGTATGATGAGCTGGTTCTGTTCCCGCAACAGCGGCAATGTGATGTGTCTGCTTCTAGCAATAGGGGAGGGGTTAGTTCCACAGGAGCAAGCACCTGGAAAAACTACAATGACCCAGGTACAGGATCAGGGGTAATAATTGGATATCCCAGAGTCTTAAAACAGGAGGAAAGCCAGCACACATGCCCTTGAGGCTCACTGTGGGTTCCAGTATGTTTGTCAAGTTCTTCTTCAGCAGGGCAGAGGGTAGCAGGCAGCACAACAGAATATCAGTTCTTCCAGAGCAGCAGTCCAGCAGAGTGTTTTCACTTATAGCAGTACAGCAGTCCTTCCTCCTGGCAGAGTTTCTTCACAGGTCAACTAGTGTCTGATTTGGTGGGGTCAGAGGCCCAGTACTTCTACCCAGCTGTGCCTTTGAAGTGAGGGGACTTCAAAGATGGGCTTTGAAGTATGAAGAAGTCCTCCCTTCCAGCTCTGGCTCCAGGCTCACTACATGGGTATGCAGCAGTTTGTTACTGAATATTTAGGTGCAAGTGTCAGCTGCTCCCTCCCATCCTGCCTAGAATGATCCACTAGGACGTGGACCGCCACTCAATCTCACCTCCTAACCTTCCTTTCTGTGTGGCTGTCTAAAGGGAAAGCACAAAGTCCAGCTGTCAACCACCCCAGATCTGTTTTGGAGACAGGGTGCAGGCACACAAAAGTAAGAGCGGAGAAATGCCATCTTTCTAAAAGTAAAAGACACACAGATGATGGATGGAATGCAGAGCAATTCAAACATTCTCCGCCAGTCAAAAGATCGGAGTTAAATACATTGTTCTTTTGCTCACCATGCCATCCCAGTTTAGATCCAGCCCTATGCCAATCAGTCTTCACCCTGTGCCTCATTGGAACAGTCCAGACCGAACTGCCAAGCCAGGTCCTCCCTGGACTGGAAAAAAAAACATCCTGGGACCTGTTTCGCCCGTAATCACCCAGGCTAGCTTGAATCCAGTGGCACAGTGAGTCCGAGACTCGTGTCTGGTCATACCTGGTGCACTCAGGGTGAGAAAGCAAAAGACACACAGATGATGGATGGAATGCAGAGCAAATCAAACATTCTCCCCCAGTTTAGACCCAGCCATATGCAAATCAGTCTTGAGCCTGTGCCTCATGGGAACAGTCCAGACTGAGCTGCCAAGCCAGGTCCTTCCTGGACCCGAAACAACCATCCTGGGACTGGTTTCTGAAAGTGGCATTTCTAAAATAGTAATGATAAATTCAACTTTGCCAGCAAAGCCGATTTATCCTTATCATTCCAATGATATGAAACATAACAGAGCTACTACTCCTCAATCAAGAATTACAATGTTAACCCATGAGAGGTGTAGGCCTCGCAGTAGTGAAAAATGAATGTAGGTGTTTTTCACTATCAGGACATGATAAACTTAAGAGTACATGTCCTAACTTTTAATTACAGAATTCCCTGCCCTAAGGGCTAACTAGGGCCTAACTAAGTGATGACGTATTGGTAATAAAAGGGGAGTTTAAGGCTAAGAAGTTTTAAAAGCCTAGTTGACGTGGAAGTAAAACTGCATGCACAGGCTCTGCAGTGGCATGCCGGAGTCATGTTTAAAGTGCTCCTTTTTTGGGTGGCAATGCACTAGTAACATAATTTACAAGCCCTGGGCACAAGTAGTGAACTCTACTAGGGACTTATAGATACATGAAATATGCCAGTTGTGGATAGTAAAACCATGTTTTAGAGGAGAGGCACGTGCAATTTAGCACTGGCTGGCAGTGGTAAATTGCTCAGAGTCCTAAGGCCAACAGAAAAGAAATCAGCATAATGCATCTAGGCAAGCAGGAAAAAAGTTTGAGGAAGACCACCCAAACACGATCAGCTCTAACAACTGACAGCTTGGCGGTCATTTGTAAATTTGACGGGTGGAGTAGTCTCAGCATGGCAGACGTGAAGTCCTCCACCAGTGTGACAAAGTCATCTTTGTCAGCCAAAATGTAAATAGGACTCTTACTAACAATACTTAATTTCTGTTTTTTTTTATTTTGCATTGTGGCTAGCTGTGGAGTTTGGGCCCTAGCTCAGCCAGCACCTAGGCAACCCTGCACATTTCTGAAAACTAGACAACAAGGGCAGTCCAGGGGTGCATGACTTGTGTGACTCACCAGGTAATTGGACCCAGAAGCCTTACAAATGTCAAATTTTGGTAAGAAACACATTTTCCTCACACTGACGAGAAGACCTGGAATATGTGGGGAGCCACAGGTTTCCTACCACTCTGAATTCCCACACTTATCTGGATAAGAACGATACCCCACTTGTGCGGGTTGGCGAAGAGAAAAAAACACAAAAGACCCCACATCACTATGTCGAGAGATAAGCAATAAGGATAGGTGCTGTATTTGGGGCCGTGCTGTGGCACCACCCATTCAAACCTAAATACCACAGACCTTTTTGAAAAGTAGACAGCCAGGGGAGTCCAGGGTGGTGTGCCTTGTGTGGATCCCACAAGGCGTTCTCATCTATAATGCTCTGCAAACCTCAAACTCTGCTTGGAATCACATTTTCCTTCCATTTATTTGATGGACCCTTCAGGAATCCGAAGGCATCAGCAAATTTGTTACAATTTTGCATTACCCCACTTGTGCCAATAAAATCGAACCCCCACTTCTAACGGTGCTTAGTGCCTGCTACAGAAATGGCAAAACCAAGGCCAATGGGAGCCCTCACCAGCGGACTCTCATGGACCTTGGTTTCATTCATTTGTGTCATGGGCCCTAGGCCTAGCCACTCACGTTTTTATTGGAAGGCTTGGGGGAATGCAGAGTGGATGGAAGTTTGTGGCTCCCCACAGATTCAATTCAACACAGAATTGTGGGAAAAATGTATTTTTTTTACTCAAAGTTTGAGGATTAGAAGGGATTCTGGGTAAACAAACCTGCTGAGAGACATGCAAGTGGAGGTGTGTTTTTAATGAAATTCAAGATAATAGTTATAATAAAGGTGTGGAATTAGCGTGCAAGCTTAAATGAGAATGAACGCTTTGAAAATGTAAAAAGTGCACTTAGTATTCATATGTACTTGTATTACACCTCAAACGGCTAATGCAAAGTTGCTTGATGCGCATATACAATAGTTTTGCTGAAGCATGAGTAAAATGTTAAATTCTTGACCTTTCCATGTTCATGCTTTTAATAAATATGTTTCATAAAGGTTTTCATTTAAACTATGCAAAATGTTTCTGCTTATACAAGGAACACTGTTAACATATGATTAGAAATTGTTGCTTAATCAAGTAATGGAAGACAGCCTCACATAAAAATGCAGCATGTAAACATTAACTTGACCTTTTTAACTTACTTGTTCTTTTCAATGAACAGATTTCTGTGTAAACTTTTTTTGTTAATACAGATGTTTTGTGTTCTACATAGATCATTGTTAGCAAAATGTACAGGTTGATATTTTAAAAGGTTAAACATAGTTAAATGTGTGAGAAAGTCTTGCAATAGAAAATGTTCCACAAATAATCTTATTAGTTTCAGTGAAGTTGCAAATGCAACATTGCGGTCTGTGGACTATTCTATTAGAGTGAGAAGAGTAGTAATCCTGTTCCCAACAGAGTACTGAAAGCTGACTGGAAAAGAGTAGAAGAGCAACATGTTGCAAGCTTCTGAATTTTTGTCTATAATAATGTGTGTTTTTATATCAGGTTAGCATGCGCCCTTTTTCATTTCTACCCTTATTCCACATTGCTCTGAGACTCTGAGTTTCTTGGACCTCTCGTTATGGGAAGAACTGTCTGGATTAGATTTTAAAATTATTGATCTGCTTTATATGCCATACCTTTATGCATTCTCTCACTCTCTCAAACTAAAACTCTTCACGGTTTCTAACTGACATTTTCTCACCCGATTCCTAGAATAGGGATTATTTCCTTTACAGAATGCACTTTATGCATTTTTATGATTACGGACTAACCATTTCTGATCATATTTAGATTATTGAGATTAATAGAAATAAAGTGTATGACTTTGAATAAAGATGACCTACTAAACTTTGAATAATAAAACCATTTTAACTCATACTGAACTCCTAATGACTGTACTTAAAATAGAAACTGTGATTTTAATTTATGAGATGTAATGCTCCTGATCTTCTCTAAAACAACGGCAAAGATCCATTTAGAGAAAGAATAACAGCGGGGATCAGTCAGTGTGATGGTAAACAATTTTTGTTTTAATGATTGCAGCTCCAGCACAGGTCATCCCTCCCGGGATACCACGAGGGGTCCAGTTTTGAAAAATGTATAGGTTTGTTAGGTTTACCTAGGTGCCAGCTGAGCTAGGATGCAGTATCTACAGCTACCCACATTGGAAAAAAGGGCCACTTTTCAGTGGAAAAATGTAATTAGTCCACGTTGGGTTGTGGACTGTTTCCAGTCGCAGGCACTAGGCATACCCACACATGTTTGATGCAGTTTTTATCAGGACACTTGGGGAATGCCGGGTAGACAGAGGTTTGTGTCTACCACAAGATTCCAGACCTTTCCACGAGAAGAAGGAGAAGGAGAAGGAGAAGGAGAAGGAGAAGGAGAAGGAGAAGGAGAAGGAGAAGGAGAAGGAGAAGAAGAAGGAGAAGGAGAAGGAGAAGGAGAAGAAGGAGAAGAAGAAGGAGAAGAAGGAGGAGAAGAAGGAGGAGAAGGAGAAGGAGAAGGAGAAGGAGAAGAAGAAGAAGAAGAAGAAGAAGAAGAAGAAGGAGAAGGAGAAGGAGAAGAAGAAGAAGGAGAAGGAGAAGGAGAAGAAGAAGACTGAGCTAGAGTCCAAAATCTAGAGCTATCCACATTACAAAAAAGGGCCAGTTTTTAAGTAAAAAATGTGATGCATCAATGTTATGTTTTGGCCCATTTCTGGTCACAGGCACCACGCCCACTTACACAACTGAGGTACCATTTTTATTGCAAGACTTGAGGGAGTGGATGCCGGGGGGTCTCACGGGGGAAACATGGCGGCAGCAAGCTGAGCTGCCGTGGTGCTCCGGCTCTGCGCTCCCAACTTCAATAGGAATGCTGTGTTTTTGAGGACTTGAAATTACCACATCCTAATCTCGATTTGAGCAGTAAAAAGTGGGGAAGACAGCCCGGTAATTGTTTTTCTCCCGGTCCGGTCTGGTGTAGCGCTTGGTTCTTCCGAGGCCGGGGCATACCGGCGCTTGTGGACGTCTTAGCGTTTTCAGCAGCTTGGCATCTCGGCGTTTCGGCGTCTTGGCAGCCTGCACCTTCTATGTGTGTGGAGGAGTGTTTTCCCCTTCTCCCTTTTGGCTCGTGTGGGTCAGTTGGAGCGCGGCTGTTGACTGCGGGAGACGCTGCGGGCTCACCTTCAGTTCGGCCAGGTCTACTGAGTTGGTCCCGGGCCGCCCTGGAGATAAGGAGGGGGCGGCGGCTCCGGAGCCTTCTGCGCGCTTCTCGCGGGGCTGGAGCTGTGTTAGAAAAATCGGCTTGGGGAAAGCAGCGGAGATTGGTGCTGACTCGCAGTGGAGCTCGGAGGAACAGCAGGAAAGCCAAGACGAGCCGGTTGGTAATCCAGTGGGTAAGGGCGGCTCCGAGAAAGTGGAAGGTGCGGTGGCTGTTAAAAACCCCTTAAAAGTTGTACCAGTACCAGCTTCAACAAAAAAAGAGGTAAAAGAGGTAAAAAAAGGGCACAGAGTTTAAAAGCGCTGATAATAACGTCTGTGCTAGTGATTTAATTGTGAGTCCGGTACCATCTCCCAGCTTACTTTTTAAGCCTCTTCCATTAAAGTCAAGCGTATTTACTAGCCCGGATATTGGGGCAATAAAAGCAAAGAAGGCCTCCTCATATCTGAGCGCAGAAATTAAAACTAAGCGATCCAAAACCCAAACAACAAGGGGTCATACCTCAAATGTTGGCATTGGTTCCAAAATAACCCCATCTTTGCGCTCCTACTTTAAGGCTATTCCACAAATTTTGCACCTCTCTGAGGAGGGGGAGATGGCACAGTCCGATGCTTCAGGGTGTCAAGAGTTGGATGCAGCTGGGGCTGGGGCGAATGGGGCTAGTGCAGGGGGTTTACCTTCTTCTTCTATCGTTGAAGTCGGTGCTGAGACTCTTTTTACAGATGTAGCGAAAGGGCTGCCTCTTCAAGTAGTGGACAACATGGAGTCAGCTGATTTCTCTGATCCTATACCTCCGCACCTTGTACTACCAGAAGGCATTTGTGCTCAATCGGAGGTTACGGTAATAGAGTTACAACAAAATTTAGACTCCTCACAAGAACTATCCCAGCGGAAAGAAACAGATGGCCCTATGACCACCTCATTGCAGTCTATGTTTTTGGCTTTGTCAGCCGATATAAAGAATGGGTTTGAAGCCTCCAAAGCGAACCAATTAGAGATAAGGAACTATTGTGAATCTCTAGACAATAAAATCGATGGTTTATACGTCAGAACATCAGTGCTTGAAGAGACGGTCGCAGGATTATCTTTACATCTTGATCAGGCCAAATGTCATATCTCTAAGTTAAGGAAAGAAGATCTTTTAATGGCCGAGAGGACGGAGACGCTAGAGAATAACTCTAGGCGAAGCAATCTCCGCATCTTGAATGTCCCAGAGGGAAGTGAGAGTTCCGACATTAAACAATATATTGTTTCTCTTCTAAAGGAATCATTAAGTTTGGAGGTGTCTACTGAAGACCTGTATAAGGACATCCAACGCGTGCATAGAGATCCTTTTAGGAAAAACCCTCAGAGAGAAAAGCCTCGAAAAATCTTGGTGAACTTTCATACTTACACTCTCAAAGAAAGTATTCTAAACCTAGCCCTAAAACAAAAAACTTTGGCAGGGAAAGGGTTCCATTTTCAAATTAGGTCAGACCTATCTAGGGCTACCCTAGACAAGCAGTGGGAGCTTGGCAGGCGTCTTGAGGCATTTAGAGATGCAGGTGCCTCTGCCCAACTTAAGTTTCCTGCCACACTGAGAATTATGCTCAACAACAAAATGTTTAATATCAGGTCTGTGCAAGAGGCGGATGAGTTATTACTCATCATAGGATCAAAGGGAGGAGCTAGGGGTTCTCTGGGTTCTCTGGGCTGAGGCCAATGTAATTGCAGTTTTTAGGATGTATTTGGGCTTTCCTTTTACATTCTGTCTCTCTGCTATTAGAATACTCCTTACTTGGGGGGGCATTTGAATTAGATAAAAATGGACTGGAAGGAAAAAAAAAAAAAGGTTGTAAGAAGTACGTAATGTAGAATTAGGAATAGCGGGGGGAAAAAAAAAAAAAAAAGAAGGGACACAAGGGAAGAAATGGGAAAAAAAAAGCTTAAAAAAAGGGTGAAAACGGAAAAAAAATAATTAAGAAATAAGTACAATAAGTACAATCTTCTTTGTTTGTAGTTGTCCTCACTTAAATTTTTGAGGGAGTTGTGGGGGTGGAGCACTATCTTCTGGACTTGTTCCGGATAGATAGGGCAAGGGTTTCCCGTGGGGGGGGTTGGGTTGGGCACAGGGGGGAGGGGGGCCTGGGGGGGGGAGTAACAAGAAAAAAACTCATTTTCTGCTTACAAAATGGTCATTTTTGGTCCAGATTTACAAATGGTAGCAAAGATGTCTTACGACTAGGTCTGAGAGTTGAGCACCCGGCTGATGGGTGTGGGTTGGGGGTGGTTCAGTCTGTCTTCAATGAATAGTGTAAAGATCATCTCTTGGAACGTGAATGGCCTACGCACCAGACCTATGGCAGATAAGATCATGCAATATTTACGAGATTCTGATGCGGGGGTCATCATTCTCCAGGAGACGCATCTAACGGAGGCTGAAATACTATTATTGGTGAAGAAAAATAGATGGATTGATCTCTCCATTTCAACTACGCAATCAACTAACACCAGAGGCGTAACAATCTTTTTTAAAAGACCTCTCAAGGTAAAATTAATATCGAAAATTGTGGACCCTAGTGGCAGATGGATCATCGCAACAGTAATAGTTGCTGGAGTACAAACTACGATTCTAGGCTACTATGGCCCTAACATAGACGATCCCTCTGTCTTAAAAACTATATTTTCACATCTTTTGTCCTTCCCGGAACCAGTAATCCTGGCGGGGGACTTCTTCAATATAGTTTTGGATCCGGTGCTAGACAAGTCTCCAAATAGCCGACCTCTTGCCCTCTCTAAAACCCGAGAGTTTATTCTTAGAGCTATGAAACAATATGGCTTAGTGGATGTTTGGAGGGATAGGGTCGGAAAGACACAGGGGGTTTCATACCGAAACCATAAATACCATCACCAGTCAAGGATAGATTTTATTCTAGTTAATCATAGGCTGGTAGAATGTGTAAAAGCTATCCGCTATCTTCCATCCCATCTATCAGACCACTCCACAGTATTTATAGATCTTGAGGGGTTCCCAATGGTCTCTAGAGCTTGGTCTTTTGATCGTTCGTTTTTATCAGCATCAGAGGATATATCTTTTCTAAATGTGGAATCCCAGCATTTCTTGCAGCGTAATGTGGGATCAGCCGCTTTGGGGATCGTATGGGATTCCTATAAGGCCTTTTTACGCGGAATTATTACTAGTAAAGTTTCTTTCCGTAAGAAGAGGTATAGAGAAGAAATAGCAAGCTTAGAGGCTGATATATTGAAAACCCAAATTGAGATTGACCAAGCTCCTCCAGGTATACCAACACAACTACTTAGTAATAATCTCGTAACCTTAAAAGGCCAAATGGGATCAGTGCTTAATCAACGTCTGCAAGAGAAATGGGATGCTAGCAAGTTGGCTCATTTTGAGTTTGGGGAGGGAGCTGGAAAACTTTTGGCCTGGAAAGCAAAGACGGACTTGTGCCGTAATAACATCAACTCAGTGGTCCATGAGAATATGTCTTGTACATCAGATTCTGATATTAGGAGAATCTGTAGAGATTTCTTCCAGTCAATCTATCAGGAAGATAAAATCCTGGACAAAGAAAAAATGGAGAGTTGGCTAAGAAAGATACCCCTTCCAAAACTATCTGAGGAGCAACGGGCTTCCCTGGATAAAACCATCACAGATGAGGAGGTTAAAGCTGCTATTCTACATGGCAAGAAGGGGAAAGCAGCCGGTCCAGATGGTCTACCAATTGAAATTTATAGGGCCTGGAACAGGTAACTGTCCCCTTTCTTACAATGTTATTTAACCAGATATTGCAGGATGGAATATCTCCCCCTGTGTCTTGGGATAGTGCTTCCATCACACTAATCTTAAAACCAGGGAAGTCTGCAACCTCCTGTGGGTCTTATAGGCCTATATCCATTCTGAACGTGGATTATAAGATCTTTTCCACAGTTCTAGCAAAGAGACTTAGTATAGTGGCACCAGACATCTTACATCGGGACCAGAAAGGATTTGTGAAAGATCGGCAACTGTATGAATTGACCTATGACTTGATAGGAGCCATAGATATGGCGACAATACATTCTCTTCCACTGGCAGTTCTGACGCTGGATGCTACCAAGGCCTTCGTCAGGGTGAATTGGTCATACCTGTCGGGGGTCTTGGCTAAGTTCAATATTGGAGACAGCTTTAGCCGAGCCATTAGTCTTCTTTACTCGAATCCATCAGCCAGGGTGTTAGTGAATGGTGAACTAGCTGACCCCTTCCCCATCACAAGGGGAACACGCAAGGGCTGCCTTCTTTCCCCCCTTTTGTTTGACCTCTATATAGAGCCCTTTGCCCAATTGTTGAGTGGTGAGGAACCTATTAAACCATTTGTTTTTGAGGGGTGGGAAAGGAAAATAGCACTCTATGCTGACGATATTTTGATATTCTCCACAGATATACACTCAGCTTTTCCAGCATTAAACTGGCCTTAGAGTTCGGGGAAATATCTGGTTACGAAGTTAATGCCTCAAAGACCGAGGTAATGATCTGAAATGATGGAGATTGCGAGATGGGGTTTCAACTCTCATCTAGTCTGAGATATTTGGGCCTAAACATTATTAAAGATATTAACAAACTAGCTACAATCAATTTTTCAGCCGTTGCTAGGGAATGCCATTTACTCATGCAGTCTTGGACGTATCTTCCACTATCTTTGCTGGGTCGGGTTAATTTGGTTAAAATGACTATTTTGCCGAAGGTATCTTTTCTTTTTAATACCATTCCTCTTTTTTTTGATTCTGTAGGTATTTCTAAGTTACAGGGAGATATAACGTCTTTCATTTGGGCAAAACATATCGCAAGGATTGCCTGGAAAAAGCTTAGGCGCAGGAGGGAAAAAGGGGGGTTGGCTGCCCCTGATTTGCAAACATATGCGTGGGCGTTCCATCTGAGCCATGCTCGAATGTTATTAAAGATGCCGACAGGTCAAGGGGTTGGCTATATGTTTTCAGACGCCATGCTTAGGGGGGGAAGCAGCAGCACAGTCAGGTTTTCTATTTAAGTTCGGAAACCCAAAGTTCTTTAAAAAAAAATCAAATTGAAGGTTCTACAGGGGGTGGCAAGAGTATGGTGCAAGGTGAGGAATCTGACAAAACTGGGATTTTTTCTAGTAGAACCCCATTTTGGGGTTCCCCGGGGAACCCTGGCTGGCTGGAAGATAGTTTAGCTGCACCCTTGCGAGATGGTGGGCTTGAGACATGGGGAGACATCTTTGTGGAGGGTAATTTATTACCTTGGGAAACCCTAAAAGATAAAACAGGATCTAATCTCTCTAAATTTAAATACATCCAGATAGCCAGTTGGGCACAGTCCCATTCTATGCAGGCTTTAGGTCGAAGGGGAGCTCCAGTTGGGGGTGGCAACCAACTGGAAACTTTACTTTTGGACAAACCACCAGGCAAAAAAGAAATATCGCTGTGGTACAATCTGATACTAGAGGAGTCTGAAGGGGAATTCCAACTACCCGAGCTGTTGTGGGGCTCCTCTTTAGCCTGTAGCAATATGGTAGATTTATGGTCCTTCTCATTCAGGGTCTTCTGGGATATTGTGAAACCCGCATGGTTGCGCAGGAATCATCTGTACACGCTTCACAGAGCATACTATTCTCCAAATAGGTTGGCAGAATTTGTTCAAGGTTCCTCTGTGGCATGTGCTAGATGCAGCTTAGTAAATGCCAATGATGCCCATATGTTCTTTGAATGCCCCTCTATCAGTGCTTTCTGGGACGCCATTAGTAAAGTACTTACATCATCTATGGGCCAGCAAATCTCGATCGATCTTCCTCTAGCAAATATGGGAGTAATGGATGAAGTGCGGAGTCCTGCGAAAAATCTACTCTTTTACTCAATTTTATTGGCTAGGAGAGAAATCTGCAAAAAGTGGAAAGATCACCATCCACCTACATTCTCAGATTGGAGAGCGTCAGTTCTACAAGTATCCAAACTTGACTTGGTCAGAACCGGGAACCGGAATAAAAGGGCTTTTTGGCATATGCTTAAATGGAATTAACTAACTTTTTTTTTTTTCTTTCTTTTTTTTTTTCCCTCCCCGGTCCAATGTTTAAGCTGCTGTGGTTTTCACCCTCAGTACGTGCTTGGCTCAGGGTCGGCTCCCTAGCTACGATGGCAGCACTTTCCACGTTTTTATTGGATTCAATGTATGGGTCCTGAATGGCTCTTGTATGCTGAAGGGTGTTGGTACAGGAAGATCGCGTAAGCTCTACCAGTAGTATACTGAGGCA
Organism: Lissotriton helveticus; assembly: GCF_964261635.1. NCBI lineage: Eukaryota > Metazoa > Chordata > Amphibia > Caudata > Salamandridae > Lissotriton > Lissotriton helveticus. Next base: position 761,771,833 of record NC_136063.1, on the reverse strand, counting down.
GTATCTGAGTCCATTGGTACCGGTCATCTTTGAAACCACAGTAGAAAATGAGGACAAAAAAAAAAAAAGACTTGAGGGAGCACAAAATAGTAGAAGATGTGTTACTACCATCTGAATTTTGCTGCATTTGTGCCTTTCAAATGTAAGCCAGTGTATAAGAAAGATGATATTTTGAAAAATACCCTCTAAATCATATACTAGTATGTGTACTCACAAATTCAGATATGTACAACTAAGCACTTCTCCGAAACTCCATATCTTGTGCCCTTTTCAGAAATACATGGGCTTCCTTGATCCCCATAATTCAGTCTACAAATTTCACTATATAAATTTTTCTAGACTCAGTACTCAATGAAAAACCATTGTATAGTGCACCTCATTTTTTGGCTCTGGGTACCTTGGGTTCTTGGAGAACCTACAAACCCGATATATCCCTGCAACCAATATTTGTTTATTTCAATAGTTATTTTTCTTTGGAAAACCTTGAGGGATTCCACACATATGAACCCTTACTGAATTCGGAACTGTGTCCACTTTTCAGAAATCTATAACTTTCCTGAGTCACCAATGGGTTTCACACTGGTTTCTAACACAAACTGGAGGTAGGTTGAGAGCACAAAAAAATAGGAAAAATGGGCTGCAATTCTTTGAAAAATGCAAAATGGTGGTACAAAATTAGGTATTTTGATTCAGGTCTGCATGTTTCTCAAAGCTGGGAAGATAGGGACTTTAGTACAGCAAACCGTTCACTGATGCCATTTTAAGGAGGAAAAAACAGACGCTTATCTGGAGCACTTTTTCCAATTTTTCTCATAAAAACCTCAAATTTTGCTGTATTTTGCCCATTTTCTAGGTCTCCTCAGGGGGAATCCACAACCCCTGGGTACCTTTAGAATCCCCAGGATGTTGGAAAGGAAAGGGTGCACATTTGGCGTCGATGTCTTATATGGAAAAATTTTGGAGCCTAAAGCGTAAATTACCCCAAATAGCCCAAAATGGGCTCAGCACTGGGGGAAGGGGGGAGTGCAGCAAATAAGGGGTTAAAAAGCAAAAATGTTGGCAGCTAACACAAGACTTAGTAGCACTGCTGGTGAAGGTTGCTGTTGTAAAGTATTAACTAATTTTGTAACAATGTAGCTGGATGCCGTTTGACTGCATGGGTAGATGAAAATGTATTCTGGTCGCCTTCACAAATAATTAAATGCATGGCGCAAACGAAAGTCTTGCTATTTAATAAACACCACCAGTAAAGCTGCCACAACAGTATATATTTTTTAATTTAAAAATAAATATTCTGAGCCTAAGGCGGCCACGTTTAGGTGGTTGCATGCTTTCTTCCATTCAATTTGTGGAGTATATTTTCAAAAACAAAAACCATAAGCCTCTCGCACTGTCTTTCGATGCCGTTGCTGGTTTTCAAATTAAGTACTGTCTCTCTGTAAAGTGTCCGAATGTTAGACTGGAATGCACAATGCCATCAGGTAGTGCTCAATGGAATGTTAGTCGGCGCTGCAAGAGGGTTACCTTTGAGTTTAGGTTTATCACAGCTAATTTTAGATGATTCAGTGGACAAATAAACGTCTTCACTCTGCTCTAATTCATTGCTTTAAATTGATAAAGTATGTGTACGTAAGTATTTAAGGCTGTATTCAAGACCCTAGTTGATTGCCATCACCAATGCTGCTTCCAAAAAAACAGATCTGCACCGTCTGCCAACTGTTTCACCTCGAGGCATTTTTCATGCCTTTCAGTCTCCTGTCACGTTACTCAGTTACACTGTCCCAATGTGAACTGCTAATTTCCTGCTAATCGGCTACCTCATTTCACCTCATCCCACGTGAAAACTCCTAAAAAAGTGGCTTCCTGGCCTGTGATCATTCCTCATGATAACTTTCAATTCTATTTTAGCTCCTGTTCATGCACATGCGGACAGGGGAATCATTTCACCACCACTGGAGCAATCGCAGCACGTGTAATTTCAGCGGCAGAGAGCTCAATTGATCATGGTAAGAATGTAGTGTGTGGTCCCTGGATTAAAGGGCAGTAAGTTTACTACTTGGGCTATGTAAAAATCATAGAGAAATTAAATAACTCGGCTTTGTAGAATTATTCAAAATTTTGGGTAAATGATGTGAAATTATGCGAACATATGTGAAACTAGAATATGATATTTAGTACTATGTTTAAGCTCGAAATGCATCTCCACATTCATTTTGAACGCAAGGACATATTTCGTGCAAAAGCATAGCACCAATAGGTTACAGCTATAAGCAGGTGAGGCAGCTGCGGAACGGGGGTGGTGGGGTCGGGGGCATGAAAATAAAAAAAATCACTTATCTGTTCACACTGCACTCCTTTCATCGTCCTCTGCTCTTCCTTGCTCCTCGTTGCAGGAAGCACCCAGGCACCCCTAAGCCAATCACAACGCTGCTGTCACCATGACAGCAGTGTTGCGATTGGTCTAAACACCTTGGTTCGGCGCTCAAACGGAACTACGAGCCTGTGCATGATCTCCACCCAGGCTCTGCATTACATCCTGGTGGAGAACATGCCAAATGCACGGATGTATGACGGTACAATGCGTACCGTTTCAACGCGTGCCTTTACAACGTAAGTCGTTACAACGACTTGCGTTGTTGGGCGCGGATAGTGAATAGTATAATTTACTATTCTAACACCAGTCCCCATGGATAGTAGGGAAGGTGTTGGAATAGTAAATATACTATTCTTTATCCTTTAGCTCCCTCCAACGCAAGTCGTGGTTACGACTTGCATTGTAAAGGACGTGTCGTAAAAGCACTGCGGGGTAACATCCGCGTTGAAAAGGATGTTCACCCAAATGCGCATGACTGTTTGGCCGGCGCAAGATGGCTGGCCAAACAGTCATTCGCACTTCAGGTGCATATACCACTTTTCCTGTTTTGCACTGCTCAGAAGCAGTGGGGCGACGCTGCTCTGCTTTAGCGGAGGAGCAGCCGCTGGCTATAAGGGAAGAGGTTATCCAATGAGGAGATTCTGGAGACCATTACATATTTTAATTGAAGGAGGGCACCATACCCTTGGGGGCTTAACCCTGCATGTATAATGCATTCAGCCTAAACTATTGGTGGCGCTGAAGAAGCTATTGCTGCAAAGCCACTGCCAAAATGTTTGAGACATGCCAGGATACCAGTGTTTCTCAAGACCAAAAAAAGCTATTAATGTAGAGGATTGTACAGACCTGTATGCTTGATCAACAAAGACACTAAAATATTAGTAAAGATGGTGGCCTTAAGTATGCTCCCCTTGAAGAGCAGATGGTGCTAGTAGATCAAGCTGACTTTTTCAGGGTCATCTCTGTCCACGAAGGAGAGACTGTCTACCAAGGAGAGACAAGGGCAGTGTTTTGTTTCTTCCTACCATTTCAACAGGATCTCAATCCTAATCCCACTTTCCATATGGCACACCAGAAACTCATGTGGAGTCTTGTGTCAACATTGCTTATTCTCCACATGCATGGAATGAAGTACAGTCAATGGACTAAGTTTCTGCACTATTATGGGCACCCCTTTTCTTTTGAGGGTGCATCACTTAGGGTTCTCACCGTACATCAATAATACGTTATCAAATGATCCTGCTTGTATGTTCAGGATACATGATGTTTCATTGTACATTTTTTCAGCCCTGAAGAAGTCGTGAGATATTTCCCCTGACTAAATACATGTTGGATGGGCAAACGCTTTGGAATAAAGAACAAATACAAACAATCAAGATTACTGGGTTTCTCTAAATTTATCTTACGACTGGATACTAATCTGGAAGGAATACATTTTGGATATTTTATATGTGTGCACAGGCCTGTTGCAAAATATTTGTAATGACCGTTAGTCTATCTCCTAGGGGTTTGAGGCGTTCTCCCTCACCTGCTGCACTATTTACGTAATATTAAGCAAACTTCCTGTTGGTGCCATCTCCTACCCCATCTAAACAACCCCCCTTCTTTCGTATCTTCTTTTTCTGCCATGGATGCCTATACGTCACCCACATTCTATCATTATTTGTTCTTTCGGTTTGAGACATTTGTGTTTTGGAGAACACGTGATTGCTTTGGTGAGCCGGTTATACAATGAACTCACAAATGTTACATAGGTCAATAGAGTGGACTTGAACCTGCTATATATGAAAAGGGTTGTTAGAAATTGGGTTACTAGTGTACAGTGATGTGAGCCCTGGTGAAGCATCAACCATATTGCTAGTCAGGGCAAGGTGCAGGCAAACCCTAAATTAACCTTTGCTCACCCTCTGGTAGCTTGACACCGAGCAGTCAGGCGTAATGTAGAGGCAGAATGTAAAGTATTTGTGCAGGTTAGATAAATAGAACTTAGTTTAACAAATAAAATAAGACCAAAACAATTAACATCCAAAGAGTTGAACTGGAGTAATTGAAAATTGAAACATTTATATTGAGAAATGGCACCAAAAAGCACAAAGCAATATTAGGGATATCTGGTTGTGCCAGACCGAGCCAAAGTCGCAAGTTCAGGGCGACAGCGATGGAGCGCGGGCCGGCTACAGGTACCCAGTTAGGCCGACTGAAGAAAGTACCTTAAATCCAGGTTGCTGACCACTGCTTGGATCCACGTCGGAGATGCGCTGTGCAGCCGGGTAGATGCGTGGGTTCAGAGATATGGCAAGGCTGCAGTACAAGGTCCTGTTGCGTCGAGGTTCCAGTCAGCGGGGCGTGCAATGCGAAGTATGGTGTTAGGGATGCTAAGCGCAGCTACGGCGGTGCATTGACTCCAGTGAGTGATGAAACGTGATGCAGCATTTCAAAGTCGAGACTGCCATCAATGAAAGATGCGATGAGCTGCACCAGGAAAACCATTGTGCAGTGGCGGTTCTGAAGGAGATGCATTGGTCCCAAGATGAAGGTTGAGGCAGTAATGCAAGTCTTTTTTGTGAGGGATCCAATCCACATAGAAGCATCAATATGTCTGTTCTGTTTGGGGATGCGCCACTCAGCTGAGGCAATGTGTTGGTTCTGCTTGGGGATACGTCGCTCTGCAAAGAAAATTAGTCTGTTCCGCTGGCAAGCGCCTTAGGCCCGGTTCCACAGGCCCAGTACTGGGGTGGCTCCAATAAGCAGGGTAGACTCACAGACTGCAGAGTTCAGATGCAGGAGTTAGACGCCTGTTATGTCCCTGAGGTTCCAGATTAGGAGGCCAGACAACTAGCCCTTGGAGTCAATCAGAGTTCTGGGTTTAAGAGATACAGATCCAGTCCCTTTCACCCAGGTAAGAGGGAAACAGGCAGCAGTTTAGCAAAGCAGGATTCCAGCAAAGCAGCAGCTCAGCAGAGTGGCAGTCCTTTAACAACACAACAGCCCTTCTTCCTGGCATAATATCCACAGGCCCAGAAGTGTACTAAAGTAGTGGTGTCTCAAGTCCAGTACTTATACCCAGTGGTGCCTTTTAAGTGGGGGCTGACTTCAATGACATGCCTTTGAAGTGCACCGATGTCCTCCTTTCCAGCCCTGGCTCCAGACTCACTACAGGGGGGTTTGTAGCCCTTTGTGCATGGACAGGACACATCCTATTCAGGTGTAAGTGAGACATTGCCCAGCACCTCCCTCCCATCCTGCCTGAGACACCCAAGCTTCCATTGTGTGTGGCTGTCTATGAAGAATGCACAAAGACCAACTGCCAATGACACCCAGTCCTGTGATCAGAGACAGGCTACAGGCACCAAATTGCTAAAGCAAGAAAATGGCAGCTTTCTACAAGTGGCATTTTCAGAACTGAAATTCTAAATTCAACTTCACCACAAGTGTTCTCTGAGAACATGCACGCAGCATTATGGATTAGTTAGTTAAGCTGTTTATTGTGTCTGTTCTAGAACCCCCTGACGAAGAGCCTTAGGGGCTTTAAATGCATTGGGAAATAACATACGTTATGCCTATTTCTAATTTGAGCTCAATCTGTACGTATCGTTGTACGAAGCCCAGAATGGCATACAGCTGGTATCAGAAATGCCTAATCAAGATTACAAATTAAATCACACTGTCTCCATTGTGATGAAGAGTACGAAGGAAAATGACAGAAAAATGGATGGTGAAAGTATGGGAATATGGGTGTACTATGGAATACCTGGATGAATTGGATACTCTGGAGGGACCAGATCCCAAATTTTGCAGTGCAACAGTACTGAGCACGAGAAGAGGGTCTCTTTTTTAATACAATTATATTTTCTGTGGTGGGGCGATCCACAGTACTGATCGCACACACCTTCAAATGAATTCTAAAAAAGTAAGGTGTCTTATCAAGGGAAGAAGTGCATCCTCAAGAATGTTTGTTCAGCGTTCTACTAGTGGCATTTTCAGAATTGAAATTCTAAATTTAACTTCACCACAAGTTTTGGATTTTAAATTGTCATTTCAGTGACACATGACTTGATGGGTTTATTTCTTCCCAATAGAAAATTACACTTTAAAAAAGGTAATAAGGTAATCCCTATGTTACACCATGGGGGCGATAGGTCGTTCCGTAGTGAAAAACGAATTTGGGAGTTTTTCAACACCAGGACATGTGAAACTTAAAAGTACATGTCCTGCCTTTTAAATAAATTGCACCCTGTCATATGGGTTGTCCAAGGCCTATCTTAGAGGTGACTTACATGTCCTAAACAGGAAGGTTTGGGCCTGGCAAAAGGTTTATTTTACTAGGTCGAAATGGCAGTTTAAACTGCAAACATAGGCTCTGCAATGGCAGGCTGAGCCATGGTTAAAGGGCTACTTAAGCAGGGGACACAATCAGTGTCACAGTCCCACTAGTAGCATTTAATTTAAAGGACCAGGAAGCGGTACTAAGGACTTGTAAGTAAATTAAACATGCCAATTGGGTATGAACCAATATCATGGATAGAGGTGAAAGGACATGCATTTTAACACCCTAGAGCCTAAAATCTACAGCCAGCCTTGCCTAGCCATCCCTGCTGCCAGTGCTGTGCTGCAAAGATCTGTGCAGTGTGGTTGTTGTGTTCCCTTCATTGAGTGCAAACACCACCAGCCAAACGTCCGACAGCAGGACCTGCACGTGAGCACTGGCCGTGAGCATCGGTTGTTCCATCATTTGCCCTCTAGCACACCAAAACACCAGACAGTCGGGGGTAGCACTGTGTTTCCGGCCTAGTTGCTAGAGCCGCCCCCACAACAGTCATCACTGCGAGCGGAGTGTAACAGACAGCAGGTCTCCGAGTGATTGTGCAGGGCTGAGGGAGACAGAGGGATACTGGAGGCACTTTAAGTGCACCAAGCGGACCCGCAGCTGCGGCTTCCATCCAACTGCGTCCAACAGCGTCTAACTATAGGGTGAGGCCACGGCTGAGGGGAGGCCACAAGTGAGTGGAAGCCCAGGAAAGACCGGCATGAACACCGTGAGGGGAACGGCCAGCAGCACCAACAAGGACTTTGAGCCCGTGGGGGTCAGTGAAGCCTCTTTCCGCATCCGGAGGCGCGTTAAAGCCTGTGGTGGGCTCCCGCAGCGCCAAGCCTGGGTCAGAGGCCTGAAGAGGCTGGGCCACGTTATTGTCATCTGTTGACCCAGTGGACTTCTAATGGACCATTGTTTGGACTATAACAGCAAGGTACGAGGACATAACGTCGCTATTATAATATATATGCATACTGATACATGGCTCCAAAAAAATGAGCAAACCCAAGTCACTAACAGGTCAGGGGGTTGTGGGGACACTGGATGCCTTCTTACTAAGGGCTGAGTCTGCTCTTATTCACAAAATCGCTCTCACTGGGCGCAGACGGTCTCTAGAACCACAACGCCCCCAATTCAGCTTGCAACACCCAGCCCTGTAGAGTACACTGATTCCCAACTTAACTCACCAGGGACGAACAAGGGTCTCAATATGGTACTTGAGTCAGAGTCTATTGACACCCCTAAGGCGACTGACATTCCTGCTAGGCAAAAGGTAACAACTAGAGGTCAAAAAGTTAAAATCAGCCAGAGAAGCAGCCCTGCACCCCGTCCAAGAAAAGAAAGGGACAGGGTTCCAATAGGCAAACTCTTCCCCCCCCCCCCCCCTACTAAGAGAGGCAGTAAAGCTAAAACTGCAGAGGTGGAGGAGATTAGTCTGGAACCTAATTTGGCTCACAAAGATCCCACCCCAATAATTTTGACTCCGCCTCAGGCAAATGATAATGGGGAGTTTTGGGAAAAAATGGGTCTTGTTGTCTCAGCTTTATTGAAGCCACTGGTACTTAAGTTATCACTTGAAGCAAGCTTAGATAAATTGGAAAAACTTGTGGGTGGTACCCCTCCTTTTCTGACTAACACATGTCAATGCAGAACTAAGGGGAACAGAAATGAGGGAGTTATGTCAACTCCGGGGGATACTTCTGGGCAAGGAAACAGGAAAGCATCTCAAATTGCCTCCTTGAACCCCTCCCTCCAATCTCACAACTCTTTAGGCTCTGGAAGGAGAAGCACCCCTCACTTATAAGCAAGCAGATACATCACAGAGCACACCTACTATCCAAGGGCGATTAATGGACATTCAAAAAGATCCCCTCCCGCCCAGGCATAATCATTTACGTAGAGAGGGCGCCCAGATTTTAAGCGACCAAAAACAGCATAAACAGCATCGGGGTAACTTGTCCTGCTCAAATACTCTACACTTTCCCCCTGAAGCAATGCCCTATAGCATCGTTCTGGGTAATGTCCCTCAATGCTGAGTGGAGTTTATGGAACACTGGTCAACACTGAGAAACAAGTCACTGCATGTACTGAGCGCAAGGACGGCATTTTCTAACACGCTCTTCACAGAGTTCAAGATGGTACGGCGGATTGGGTGGGTAGGAAGCTCTAAAAAGTCCCTTGAGGCCTACTGCGTAGTTTTAACACTTGGGTCACCAGACCTGGTACAAACCATTCTAGACAAGGCAGGCAAACGACCAGTCAGCACTACGGGGATTAATATTCTACCCCTGGGTTTTTTCTATAAACCTTTTGGTTTCCCACAGTTTATGCCAGGGGTAGATAGAGACGGGGATTGGAGACAGCCTAGGTTTACTATTCCAGTCAGTAACCATTTCGATGTCCTCAATACGTTCGAGAATAATGACTGACTGATACCACCAAATGGATGGCTAAATATCGAAGTGGACCCTACCAGGGGCTGTGAGACTGATGTACCTCTAGACAACTGCATTATAGAACAAGAGGCCTCAGTTCTTAGGTTAACCTGTGCGCTAAATGAAAGGGAGGTCACTGAGAGGGATGATAGGAGCAGTACCATAGTTACCCTCTTGTAATCATGCGATTTACCATCCGAGGCGCAACCAAGTATTAACAGCCCCTCCCTCTGACCTTGTCTCCTCCGAGAATTATGCTGATGGGTGCTGTTTTGCCATGCAAGGTTATTTCTTGGAACATTGGAGGGCTCCGTAGTAAGATAGATAACCAAACATGGAGTGATTTCATCTCTGCTCATGATATATTATGTTTCCAGGAAACATAGTTAAGAGAACCAATTCATCTAAATGGATATAAAACACTACACACGCCCGCAGTGAAGGAACGAGGGGGTAGAGCGATGGGAGGGCTCTGTATGTAGAGCTCAAATAAGCTCACACTGGATAAAATAGAGTCAAAACTGGGGAACGCTTACTATCAGTTGGTAAAATTACATCATAATTCGACATATTGTACTATTATGGTTATATGAAATCTTGATAGTGACCTCAACTTACTGATTAATGCCAGCACTAAAGAGACAATGATAATCTTTGTGGGTGATTTTAATTGTGCTTAATGTACACATGAGGATAGTAGGATTTGTGGCCATAATGATGATGATGGTTTTTGTGGTACCCATTTTTGTCATACACTGACAGGGGAGATCTATAATGAACTCATTGTGAGTATTGAGCTTCGTTTCGTGAATGACCTAATGGCTAGACCTTTCCCAATGCCTTATACATTCAATGGAAGAGGCTTATCCTCAATAGACTATATATTGGTTTCACTCAATCATACATCTAGGTTGCTCTCTTTTTACGGTGGGTGACAATCCAATCAATGACCATTTCCCCTTATGTCTAGAGGTCAACTTGCCCTTACATAAGCAAGCGAGGCCCGATAACGCCATACAGTTGACGGGCAAAGTAATACTCAATAGAACCAATGGGTACACCCTGCGTTTGACAAAGGTTGATCCTGATGCTATCCTTAAGCAGCTAATAACAAAATGTAAAACAGCCTTTGATAATTGTTTGAGCGAAACAGCCCCACAGGATGATATATTATTGTCTTTCCAGCAAATAGCAGCTGGCATCAGAGAGCTATTATTTGTACAATCCCGCAAAAAGGCTAGTAAACAGGGGTGGTTTACCACAAAATGTACACAAGCACTTACCAATTTAAAGCACAAGCTGGGCAGACAACAGAGAAACCTCATTAAGGTCAGGCGGGCAAGATTAGATTACAGACTGGCTCTCAAGGAAAGGAGATGTGCACAGAGAAGGGAAGCGTGGGAATCCCTCCACAGTGCAGCACAAATGAAAGATAGTGCTGCCTTTTGGAGAGCCGTGAAACCCCCGTTTTTACAATCCACAGGCAGCCCCACAATAGAAAATCGCTATACCTGAGGAGTCATGGACCAAACACTTCTCAAAGCTGTATAATGGGCAAACAAATTCTTGCCTTCCAGTAAGTGATATGCCAGCAGAGACCATTGATTATGCAGACTTACGGTTCACCTTGGGGGAAGTGGATAGAGCCCTGTTAGCAAACCAGGATGGTAAAGTGCCTGGCCCTGATGGGGTATCTCTGGCCTTGTTTAAGTCAAATATCGTCCTCTGGGGGCCCATCATAACATAAGTTATTAATGCTAGCTGCATGTCCCCTATGCCAAAGACTTGGGCGGAATCCATCATCGTCCCAATTTTTAAAAAAGGTGACCAAAATGATCCCTGGTGTTACAGGCCTATTTCCTTAATAGATTCAATGGTCAGGGTAGCAGGATGTGTTATTTTAGAATGCCTGCAAGCCTGTGCAGAAGAGAACTCGGTCCCATCCGATATACAATATGGCTTTAAAGAAGGCTTAGGGACGATTGAGCAGAGCCTAAAATTGGCCTTACTGATAGGTAAATATATAAGAGCCAAAAACTGCCATTTTTACCTGGTTTTCGCTGACCTTACAGTGGCATTTGAGTCTGTAAAATACGATAGACTGTGGGGAGCTCTTGGGGCTGATCCTCATATTATCCTTTTTTGAAGGTGTGTATGGTAATGCAATGGCGAGAGTGCGCTATGGTCTGGGTGGCAAGCTCACATCTTCCTTTCCCACTAAAAGGGGGGTCCGGCAAGGTTGTGTGCTAGCCCCCTTCCTTTTAAATGTATATATTAACGGACTGTCCCCAGCACTCCTTAGCAATAATCAAGACTTTCCCTCTGTGAATGGACGCAATATACCTGCTCTCCTCTACGCAGATGTCGCAGTATTAATGTCAAGAACGCAATTAGGCCTCTAGAGGGTTTTAGATAGTTTTAATGTGTTTATGGAGGATCTTGGTCTTAAGATTAATATTTCTAAGACCTATACAATGAGCTGTGGACATGGACGCTAGAGGATGAAAAGTATGTTTGTGGACAGGCAAAAATTAGAACAGGCTAAGTTTTTCTTACCTCTGCATTTTACTTAACCAAGGCGACTTGTGGGCTCACGCAATTCTTTTAAAAAAACTGGCACTTGTTAAGACAACAGCTGCCCTGACATCTTTCTCTAGAAAATTGGGAAGGAAGCCGCATAGGGATCTATTCCAAATTTACAAGGCTAAATGCATGGCTAACACAACATACGGGGCAGGTGTATGTTTTTTTTTTAATACCTACCCCATACAAACCATGGAAAACTTGTTTTTAAGATCTATTTTATCACTACCTGCCAGCTCACCATCTTATGCCTGCCACGATGAACTGGGTCTTTTTCATTTCTGATCTTATTAAGTTAGAACCAATTCTCCTGTGGCACAGGATCTGGACAAAGGATCAACCGAGCTAAATAGGGAGATCCTACAGGACTGAATAAAAATAGAAAGGGCTTTAAAGAGCCCCTGGGTAAAGTATGTGCATGACTTTATGAATGATATTGATCACCCAGAATACTCTACTGATCCTAGGTCTATACAGCCAATTTTTAGAAAGGCCCTAAGAAAGGAGTGTCTTCAGCTATTGGGCACAACAAGAATGACAGGAGAAATCGTTAAACTCAGTGTAAGGCAACTTCAGTTGATTGTAACCACCTTTAAAATGGAACCTTATCTTACTTTTGTACCTGGCACTTGGGACAGGCGGTTATTAACTTGGTTCAGGCTGGACAAGCGCCGGGGCGCCCCTTTGCTGGGGCAGCTGTACGCTATAAAAATTACAATAACATAACATTATCTACAGACTCGTGACCTTCCCTAAAAATAATGATTGTCACATGGACATAAAGGCAATACTTGTGACCAATCGGTCCACTCAGTCCACTATTTATCTAGTTTTATTATGTAAATTGTATGTAGTTTCGAGGAAAGCATGGATTTTACAGCTTTTAAAACTAGGGGGACTGTGGCAATGCTGCCCAGCATGGATTAGGCTACAGTTTTTAGAGAATGAAATAACTGCCTGGTGCTTAACTATGTTCTTCAAGAAGGTACTTGCACAAAGGAAAATCATGACTATGAATGAACTATAGTAGAATTGACTTTTGACATTTTTATTGTTTTCTTACTGCAGTTTTAACATTAACTGATATTTTATTGTCATTATTTAGATTGCTGTTTTTATGCGTGTAACTTTGTTATAATATGCAATTTTGTTTTAATTCTTGTGCTTTTATGATTGTTATAACAGCAGTCGAATAAAGCTTTCCTTGGCTTTGAACACTAGTTTGCAGGGGTAAAGCGCTCAAAGTCCTAAGCCCAGCAAAAACGATTTCAGCAAAAAGTAGGAGGAAGGCAAACGTTCGGGAGTGATCCTGTAAAAAGGGCCATTTCCAACACAGGTAACCGGACAAAAGTATTCCCTCTTGCCTTAATTAGTTGCACTAACTATGTAACAATTAGAGGTAGAATTGTAATACAGGGTTTACAGGGGAGAAGACTCACAGTCAAGAGATTGAGTCCATTATCTCTTACTGGTGTTTATGATAGAGCCATGGGTAAACCTGCTAGACATGCTAGATAAATTGGATATGTATGCTGTTCAGCTCTAGAGGCTTTGGAACAACTGGTCAAAGTCTAAAGTGGGACCAAATGTGTGGGGCTCTACAATCCTATCAGCATCTCATGCTTTCAAACTACTGTGAGTAAATATCTAACTTAGTAAAAGCAATGGCCTTGGGAAGAAGGTGTGCAGCCAGTAAGGATTACTTGCTGGGGAAAAAACGTCATAATGGGAACGCAATCTATTAGTCAAGCAGCTGTAGCATTGGCGTAACGACCCTTGAGGGGGCCCCTCCGGAATCAATCTAGAGCTCCACAGCAGACGTGTGGCGCTGACGGGGCTCTCTGGAGGGTGAGGGCCCCCCCGCACCGCGGGGGCTGCAGGGGCCTGTGTTACGCCCCTGAGCTGTCGTAGCTAGGACTATAAATGGTGATAGCTTGCAAGTTTCTCTCCACCTTCTGCAATGCACCATGCAGCTAGTATGAGACACTGTGATTCCACGGACCGACGTGGAAACATGGACCAGAGATGGTATGGGGGACCCTCAGGTTCCCCACTTGTATGGATAATTTTTAGCAGCACTCAAGCATGTGCTTCACATGCCTACATACGAACCCACAGGTGATCATGTGAAGACAGTCCTTGAACCCAGCCACTGGAATGATGATACTGAAGTTTACATACAGCCTGGTAGGATTGCTCCAGTGGAGCACAGTCTAGCAGTATGAAAGTAGGAATTAAGGCATGGGACGTACCAGTGCCACGTGGATCGGCTACGACACTACAAAATGTGGCAGTACCCACTGCAGTTAAAGTACAAGACCCAAAATGTAGGCGCTATTTCTAAAATGTGTCCACGAGTCACATCAGTTCAACAACACCTTCATTTGGTTATCAGTTCTACAGGTGGTAAAGGCAACTAAACAGTACTGTTAATTTAAATATGCCTTCTTATTGGTGGAAATTTAGGGCCACATGTACAAACATGTTCCCATAGACACAGTGGGTAAAACCTTTTGATACATCTGGCCCTTAGAGTTCTCTGCAGTTTGGTGTCTTATTTCAAGGTGCATACAGAGGGATTCATTGAAAATCCTCACCTATAGTTTAACATGGAGCTAGTTTTCTTTAAAAATACCTTTCTCTCGAGACTCACGCGGACAGCAACACTTGGTTTAACGAGGATCATCGTGACAAGCGCCAGTGTGTTCTAACCAGCTGCGCATTCGAGATGTTATTTTTAAATTTAACAACCTAACAATCTCTAAACAACACAGCTTGCGATATCACAGTATAATTCCAGACATCAGGCGCTCATGCATTTAAACCGACAATTATAGTAGTGCAAGGAAAGGGGAGGTGTGGGGTTCTATTCTGAGAACGCGTGGAAGGGGCTGCCAGTTTTGGTTATGTTTCAGCAATGCTGCAATCTTTTAAAAACACACGAGTCTGTATGTCCATAACAAACTTCTTTTACCACACAAACAGTAAATATGATGTAAAATAATCCAAAAGCCTATATTAATGAGGGTTAGAAATCAAGACTGTTTTCGCTGACGAACAACCATGAGTGTAACAAGCAGTGGCAAAGGCAACATGTCTGGACATAGCAAGTTGGTGAGATGCTAATGCTCTCATTCTTATTTTTTCTTGCTTTGCAATCCTATTCAAAACATGTAAAGAAAACACGTAACGGCCTACACGTGGTAGTCATTAGGTCTTCAATAAAAATGCTACACTAAAATAAGCTAACTTCACAAGACCAGTAGGGCTGCAGGCACCTGTACTTAAAAGCGGTATTGATACCCTTTTCACGTCTAATCCGCATCAGAGTAAAATAGGATTCTTAGTACCCAAAATAGATTTTACTATTGACTTTGAATTACAATAACCTAAAGATTTTTTTTAAATATACATGGATCAATAGAAATGAAAATGCAAAGCGAAGTAAAGTATTGCCAACCGCCACTGAACAAGAAAAAAACCCAATGATGCACACACATACATCAGGGTAATGAAAACAAAATGCAACTGTACTAATAAAAGTACATTCATATATCACAACCTTTATTCGACAAGAGTCGAATTCAAGTTTATCAACAGTACAGCAAAACGGATATGAGAAAAACACGTTGTGCTGCCTCAGAGACTACATGTAACAATTACTCACATATTAGTGCCATGGCAGAAAAAATAAATGTGGCCCAACAACACGCTATTTACAGCAACTGGACCAATAAACGCACATTCACACATTTATTATTTCAGTGCAAAGGTCAAACTCAAATGTATTACCGCAGTAAGGCACAATTGACATGGAAAACTGTATTGCCATTCCATGAACACTGGACACAGACGTGGAATGGAACTGTGCACCCATTTTCGATTAAACCATTTGGTGTACATTGTATGTACTAACTCAGTAACTCTGATTTGGTGCATGAGGCTACACAGCTCAGAAAAAGATCAGAGGTTGATGCCACATGATTCGGATTTCATAGCGAATGCACCAACTCCTAGAATTACCAAGTCAGTGTGTGTGCCTAATTGCTGTGGATAATGAGGTTTCATTAAAGACAGGTTCACAACTTCATTCTGTGTCTATGTGCAGTGCCCCTATGGTAAGGTCCCAGAACCTGCAGTCATCTTATGCAGTGCTGTCGAGCACAGCTCAACTTTATTCGATGGTACAGGGCATAGATTGGACTCTATGCAGAGTGGCCACTGCCTCCGTAAGGGCTGATTCTGTTGCTATTACAGGCCCAAGTGGCGAGGCAGGGTGGGTGTGAGCTGTGTTTGGGGCCATTGATGCAAACTAGAGCTTGGTGCCTTTATCAACTTTTGAATACATTATGGTCTATTCACCACCCAGAGTGCCACATCTGTCCTTTTAAACCTTAGTACAGTTTTATAGAGAGAGATATGCACAGAGAGAGATAGAAATCGATAGAAAACATACAAATGGGTAGTGTGGAATGTGGTCCAAAATTGCACATAGGGATTCTGGTGACTTCATAAAGCATGAGGATGAAGGCCAGATGGTATGCAGATGACAACAGTTCCAAAGGATGGAAATATAGGACTCTATTAGACATGTTACCTGTGAAGTATTTTTATTACAAGTTTATTTGGGGGTAGTTAGCCTGAAAAAGCTGTGTTCTTCAATGTGCATCTAACAATTGGCAATGTGCTAAAACGATGGACAATTTTGACAGCCAGTGGATTTATGAGATTCTGTACCTACGATGATAGAATTACCACAATGATGACATCATTTTCAGCTTTCACAAAATGCTGGTTCTAGCTCATACGGATACGTGTCCAGCCCAATGCTGGTCTTTAGTAAAATAAACTACTTTAATATCAGAGCAAAATGAAATACTACAAAATAAGATGGGGTACAACTACAGGGTATGCCAGCTCACCTATGGACTTCTTAGTCAAGCAGTATACAGTTCTGAGGTGCTCTCTCTGACTGTAGTGACCCACATCAATATCTGTGTGAATTCTCTGAGAAAGGACAAAGATGAAGATCATTCCCTAAACAATGACTATATTGGCAATTCATAGACCAGCTCAAGTAGCTCTTGACCCAAAGAGTTTATACTGGCAAAAAGTTAACTTTCTAACAGCAGGGTTGTCTTTGTGCATTTAAGGCACGGTTTTACAATATTAAGAGCTCATGCCTCATGTTACCTGCTCAGCAGTGATGCCTGTTTTCCCACTGAATGGCTGAATGTTGCGCTCGTCAGGATAGCAATGTCTGACTTGTTTGTCTTCATGGGACCACAGGTGTTGAACTCACTCCTCATTCAGGCCCCTGAGGTGATAAGCATGGAAAGTCTGATCGGTTTGAGCTCATCTTTGGCAGTTGTTGCCTCTGGGCTTAGAGTAAGTTCTTTCGATTCACTGGCAGCAAATTTTCTTGGACCAGAGGCAGTGGCCTCGCTCCTCACATGGGCTGCAGTGTTCCTTGGCACAGCAACCCTGATTGTGAATTGCTTGTCTTTGGAAGTGTGGTATCAAGGTCATGGGGCAGTTTAACACTTTGGTGGACACTGCCACGGTTAGGCAGCAGTAGCACTACCAGTCCCTTGTGCATGCTGCAGGAGTGCGGGGCAGCATGCTGTTCTGGTTTCTGTTATAAAGTGCCTTTTTTTGCGTGGTCACTCCTTTTTAGGTCTCGTCTGAGCCAATGCGCTTGTGCATTGTTCCGGCGAGATTATAGTAAGGGGAAAAGAAAAGTCTACCAAAACGGCTGCGGATCGCATACAGTTCATGTGATCTATGTGAGTGCCCATCATTGCCAGCCACATAACACCACCATTTGTCTGTGCCTCGGCATCAGACTTCAAAGGCTGCCGCTCCCCCGTCCCCACGCATGCACGTCGCGCACCACCATTTGTCTGTGCCTCGGCATCAGTATTCAAAGGAAGCCGCTCCCCCACCCCGATCAGACTTCAAAGGAATGCGCTCCCGCCGCACACAATGCCGAGAGCTTTTTTTTTTAGCTTCAGTCTCTGTGCTGCTGCACCACTCTCCGTCCCCCGCCCCCACACTTTCTCTCCTTCATCCTGACTAGCATATTACTTTATTGCATTCCGCACGAAGGTTTCTGATTTTCAAACATGCCAACACCACAGTGATCTTGGGTGTGGGCACAATATCTTTACATCGCTTTCTGATGCGTTCTTTTCGTATGCATTGCTTTATCCATTAGTCTCTTTTTCATGCCCTGTACTTTGCCTGGGACCCATGCCGACTGCGGAAGCCTCGCCCCATCAGGCCGTTTCCTACATTCCTGACGTTCCATCACATGCAGGATAACTAGCGGATAGCGATACTCTTTTCCCACATTCTGTTCAGTGCGCGCTCTTCACTTGTTTAAGCTTTTAGTCATCACTCGTGTTGTTTACGGATGAACGTGCACTTTGCTCCAGCAAACATCACGCATGTATCGTGTGTGGGTGCGGTCCTCCCTGTTTTGTGACATTTCACGCTGGACTGGTTGCTTCCACAGTTGCCTTGACAATTGCACACCTGTTGTTGCCCGTATGCACTTAGCTTGTGGTACATACATAGCCGCCTGACTAGAATACGTGTAACCTGGCGCACTGCACATCACTCAGGGGCACCACCACATCACTCAGGGGCATCACTCAGGGGCACCACCACATCACTCAGGGGCATCACTCAGGGGCACCACCACATCACTCAGGGACACCACCACCACATCAATCCAGGGGCACCACCACCACATCACTCCAGGGGCACCACCACCACATCACTCCAGGGGCACCACCACCACATCACTCCAGGGGCACCACCACCACATCACTCAGGGGCACCACCACATCACTCAGGAGCATCACTCAGGGGCACCACCACATCACTCAGGGACACCACCACCACCACATCAATCCAGGGGCACAAGCACCACATCACTCCAGGGGCACCACCACCACATCACTCCAGGGGCACCACCACCACATCACTCCAGGGGCACCACCACCACATCACTCCAGGGGCACCACCACCACATCACTCCAGGGGCACCACCACCACATCACTCAGGGGCACCACCACCACATCACTCAGGGGCACCACCACCACATCACTCAGGGGCACCACTCAGGGGCACCACCACATCACTCGGGAACACCACCACATCACTCGGGAACACCGCCACATCACTCGGGGACACCACCACATCACTCGGGGACACCACCACATCACTCGGGGACACCACCACATCACTCGGGGACACCACCACGTCACTCAGGGACACCACATCATCACTCAGCCCAACCGCATCATCACTCAGCACCACAACAGTACTGTCCTTGCTTGCTTCAAACAAGCATTGTCATACAATAGGACTCGCATTAGGAAAGTGTAAGCTATTGGCTTTGTGAATAACAATGCTATTAATTTATATATTTTCAAAGCCAACACATATAAAAAAATGTCATTTACAATACCAATAGCTCACACTTTCCTAATGCGAGACCTATTGCATTGCAAATGCTTGTTTTCTGTGGGCTGATAAGGCTAGTTTTATTTTTACTCTGTCCCGGTGGCATTAGTAACCATGTGCTCAGACCCTTAAAACATGTTGAAATTGGCTAACTCCTAATTGCCGTATTTAAGTCTCCTATAAGGCCATAGTCTATGGTGTCCCAAGTACACCCACTGCATGGAAAGCTATGTCATATATGGACCACAGTGCTACAGTGCCATCCTCTATTGCTTCCAGGCAAACCTAACTCCAGGCCTGCAAATGACCCTTTTTGACAGGATAAAACATTTTTTCAATATTATTAGGGCAACCCCACGTTGGCCATGTAGCCCACAAGGTAGGGTTTATCATATTTAAAAGTACTACATGCGAATTGTAAAGGGCCTGGGAGTGGTGCAGAGACCTGTGAAGACTTAGGCAGCCTTTCCAGTCACCCCAGACGAAATAGTTTTCTACTGATGGAGGATGAAGTCCAAAACGTGGGTCTAGAGATGTACAGCACTATCTGCACCAGCTTTGGTGAAAACTGCTGGTAATATTTAACTAAGCACTAATTGTGCACTGCATTTACCACAATGCAAAGGGATGAACTGTGCTGGGATGTGAAGCAGTGTGCCCCAAACCCCCGTTCTGTTTAAAAGGCTCCCTTGAACCAGTAAGCTGATGATCTTTAGAGATGCATATGTGTGCCTGTGAGCGGCACTGAGACCTATGAAGACTTCGGAAACATTTCCAAAAACTCCAGATGAAATTGTTTTTAGTTCTCTACAGATGAAAGATGAAATCTTAAAATACATGTGTCTAGAGATGTACAGCACTATCTGCACCGCGTTTGGTGAAAAACTGCAGTTAATAATTAAGTAAGCACTAATGATGTACCACAATGCGAAGGGGTCAACTGTGCTGAGATGCAAGGCAGTGTGCTCCCAAACCCCCTTAACTTTGAAATTAACATGTCCTTACAGTGACCAGTACCAAAAAGCTATTTTCACTGTAGGAAGGCTGACTGACTGACCCATAGGGAAACAGTTGAAAGCAATATTAAATATTTTTCTGTAATCTTATACTAAGGACCATCTAGAAAAAGGATTAAAAGTCTATTTTTTCATATTTATTAAAAGCAGATCTAAATCGTGAAGTTATATTTGTGATAAATATTAAAGAAAAGGGGCTTTTAGAAAGTTACCTGTTCCCTGCCTGAAGCACCCGGAGTCTAATTTGCAATTGCCTACAACTGTCACCCAGCTGGAGAATAACCTCGATTCGGTATGAAAACTGCTCCCAGGGCAGAGACAATAGACTATTGTGGGGAGGTGTTTTATTCACACAGCAGGAAGAGCAGTTGGGCTATGCCCAGGAAATTAATTTACTTCACTTCAAAGGGGCATCCACTTTCACCAAGTAGATGCCAGGGGACACCTGAACAGGCTCCTTCCTTTGTCCTCAAAGTCATGCAGGCACCAAGTCCTGTGGAAGAGTTTGTGGGTGGCTGCCTCTAGAACTGATTTGGAATATTCACAGGAGGGACTGCTCCTTGCCCTTACAATACCGCTGGCTGGGCACAGCACAATCTAGTATTTATTGATAGAGAAGCACTTTAGTATTGTTGCAGTGCAGCACACAGGATCTGTTGCAAGAGTGGGTAGAGTTACCCATGAGAACTTTTACCCTATTGGTTAGGGAGGGGCCAGGAGTCACCGACAAGCTAGTGCCAGTGATAAATGTGGCACCCCACATCACAAAAGCTGGAGTCCCTCAATGCTCCATCATCTCATCCATGCTTTTCAACATCTACATGAAATCAGTACTGGCAATATTCAATGAGTTTCAGCTCACATGCTACAACCACACAAATACTTCTTAAACTGTAAAGCCCCAAAGACATTGGAAACTCGAAAATCTTCAGTTGAATTGGAGCCATTGATCAGTGGAAGAGTTGGAGCCATTTAAAATTGAACACCCCAAAAACTGGAATACATATGGCGGTTGGTAAAATTATGACCCATTCTGCACCTCGCATGGGGATCTGGGACCACCTCCTAAAGTATCCAAGGAAGTAAGAAATCTAGGAATCACCATGGAATCCAAGCTATCAATGGATGCCCAAGTGAATAAGTTAGCAAGATCAAGCGCCATTACTATGAAAACTTTGCAACGCTTCTTCCCTCACCGAGGATTTTCACACAGGGTGCCAGCTACTATCTCTCTTGTACGGTCTAAATGGGCTTACACCAATGGCCTCGACTACATATTATCTTTATCATCTATGAAAAGACTACAGCAATTTCAGAACTGAGTTGCCAGATTATCCTACATGTAAAGCCACAAGCCCATATCTCCCCTGACATGCTACATTGATTACCGGTTGCCAGAAGATCCACCTTCAAGCTGCTTTGTATCATCCACAAAGCAATACATGGAACAGGACCACTTTTCATCAGGAATAAAATCATCAAAAAGATACAACAAAAGAACCTCAGCTTTATATTATTTTATACAAAACAAGCGAACCCAAAAGGTATAGCACTAGGGACCTTGGGCAGTAACGTATTACAAAAAACAGGGGTCCCTAGTAGTTCAGGGATCTTTCTCAAAAATGATAGACATACGCTCAATAGTATGTATGACCTTTGTCCAGCCGGACAGGAATTTTAATTAAAGTGATAAGCAAGAATAAAGAGGATTTTTTACACAGTGGGTGCAGCCAGCAACCCACAGGGGACAAGACAAAACAAGGGGATGGGGTTAGAACGAACAAAGGCGGTCTGTATACTAGTAGTTCAGTGAACAGACAAAAATACATTTTAGAAGCATCATTGTATACTATTTATACTTTTCATTTTACATATGACACTAAAATGTCGACGACGTTTCGATGCCTATTGTGAAATGAGTGGCATCATCTTCAGGACAGAGAATAAAAAAGCTTGTCTTAAAAATCTTTAGGCAATTTTTGGCCAGATTTAGGTCCAAACATTGTTTATTTCCAGGGGGCGGTGCCCAATATCAAGGGACATATGGTGGGGTACTCAATTATCTGAGCATTTTCCAAACCAGGGCAAGAAAGCCTCTTCATAGGAGACCGGACCGATCGTGTCTCATTCCTGGTTGGGTTGCTCGATGGCAATTCTGGGCTCAGATGAGCGATCCCCGGCCATCTGAGCCCAGAATTGCCATCGAGCAATGCTCAGATAATTGAGTACCCCACCATATGTCCCTTGATATTGGGCACCGTCCCCTGGAAATAAACAATGTTTGGACCTAAATCTGGCCAAAAATTGCCTAAAGATTTTCAGGACAAGCTTTTTTATTCTCTGTCCTGAAGATGATGCCACTCATTTCACAATAGGCATCGAAACGTCGTCGACATTTTAGCGTCATATGTAAAATGAAAAGTATAAATTGTATACAATGATGCTTCTAAAATGTATTTTTGTCTGTTCACTGAACTACTAGTATACAGACCGCCTTGTTCGTTCTAACCCCATCCCCTTGTTTTGTCTTGTCCCCTGTGGGTTGCTGGCTGCACCCACTGTGTAAAAAATCCTCTTTATTCTTGCTTATCACTTTAATTAAAATTCCTGTCCGGCTGGACAAAGGTCATACATACTATTGAGCGTATGTCTATCATTTTTGCGATAGATCCCTGAACTACTAGGACCCCTGTTTTTTGTAATACTCAGCTTTATATTGGCACCTGGCCTCCACAACCCAGCATACAAGGGAAAAAAAAACCTTGGTTGTAACATCCTTCTCTGTTCAAGCAGTTAAACTATGGAATTTGCTACCCCCAAACATAAGATCCATGGATAACTATCTTATCTTTCGAAGATTACTCAAGGAGTTGTCTCTCTTCTACATGGCCCCCATAATTGAAGCACAAATGTACCGCATATGCCATTGTATGTAAACCAGTATAATTTGATTATAGGAATGCATTTATATACTTGCATTTCTTTGTACAAATATATATACTGTTTAAAAAATACATATTCCTAAACGTCTTAACAATTGTATATATTTTATGTTTAATATATATATATTTTATATTTAATATGTATTTAGGTCGCTGCATAGTTTACCTACAAGTTATTTGATTATATGCTTATGGGTCTCTGTTTTATTTTATCTATCTCAATGTAAAAATATTACTAAAATATTTGTATCAATAAATGCCTCCCTATTGAAATAATGGGGAAAATATCAAATAAAAACGAAAAACATTTTTTAAAAATCCTATAATTTCCTCATTCAAAAATAAATATACTTAAATTAGCTGAATGTACAGCAACACTTAAGTCCGAATTTCTAACTATTTATCCATACATGTACATAGGGGACTTTATACAACTTTATATATCTTTGTTATTTTCCATATACATGTACACCTTTCTATGTTGATGTGTCTATACATTTATTACTTAACTCCTACTGTAGAAAAATAAATAAACCTTCAACTCTCTCCAATTTACTACTGTAGGTCTCATTATATACCTCTTAATATATCCTCTACCTTCTTTCTCTAACTTTTCCTAAACCTCGTTGTGCAAAAATGATATCCCTAATAGCCATTTCTAGAATATTACTTCCTCTATCCCTCCTATATCCTATTCAATCCAACTAACAGACTCACATGTCCACTGCTCAATTTAACAACTTAGAGTTCCCTATACTAATCTACCACTAATCCACTTTGGGTCCTGGAGTAGAGTGCTACTCATTGAAAAGCACTCGAAACACCTCTTCAGGTGTAGTGAGCGCTATATAAATACTATTTCAAAATACTCTATACCTGTGGAACAGAAGGACTGCTTCTGCTGTTTGAGCTCTGTGAGGAGACCTGAAGGTTTGGACCTGCATAAACTTCAGGGGTCAGTTGGCCTCCTGTAAAGCTACAGGGACACAAGCACAAGAGGCTTTTTTCCTGAAGTGCACAGCTGACCAGTACCAACTAGACTATACCTGTTCCAGTGGCCTCTACTGGAGTGAGTGCTCTTCCTGAGGTCCTAGCAGTGCTTAATTTGAGCCAGTGGTTTTCGGTGCTCAGCATCAGCACTTTATTGTCAACACTGGCCCTTTTGCTAGCCTGCGCATGGTGGCAATGTTTGCCCTATTGTTTGAGAATAAAAAAAATACCTGCTGCCCAAAACTATAAGAATAGCTTGGCTGGCAAGAATAAGTCATTTTAACGTATATTTAAAGGTTCAATTGTCAATGTTCTTTTTCTTTTTTTTGCACATTAAGCATGGAGCCCTAAGATCCTTGGCTGTGCCCAACATAACTTCCCCTACCACTGCTGAAAACCAGAGACTAGGAACAATTATGAACTTCAAAACCTCTGGAGGACCGGGATGAACTTGCCAAGTCAATCCACCCAAGGATGACTTGGCAAGTTCATCTCTGAAGAAATCAGGTTCTTCCACTTACAGCTTCTCTGCAGCAGCAAATCAGTTTCAGCTGGACCTCTGTGAGAAGGTATTGAGCCTCGCGAAGCCCTAGTCAGGCACAGCCCACAGCCTTCCCTGCTGGAAGATTAAGCTCCCACTTGTGTGCTCTCAATCCACCTCAAATAATAAACCACTTTCTAACAGGTTTTTCTTGCAGTTCAACACATGAGCCACATTCCAGAAGACTGTATGGTTCCATGTGACAGGACTGGTTTCTATCCCGAAGGCAGTCATTTCCTTATTGGTGTCCCACACATCTGGAATATGGCTAGGCTTCCCTTCTTGGATAGTCTCTCCTCATGTTGACCTGGTATTCTATTTCTTACTCTGAGCAAGCAGGCAGGCTTCTAGACCCTAGGCCCACACTCCAGCATGTAATGCAGACTTCGGGTGTTAACACCTCACCGTTGGGGGATTGGTTGTCAAGCAGACACCAGTCCTGGCAGGCCTGGTCTCACAGCAGCTCTTTGAATCCTATGTGGAACACTTCCTTTCAAGGTCAAGGTCAGGAACAACTTGAAAATGGAACAAAGTGGTGTGGTTTTGATCTCATATTAATTTTCCCAGCAAGGAGAGAGTATTCACTTTCTAAGGTCTTGAAACTGGTTTGGGGTGGTCTCCCTCTCAAATGTAATATTCAGACAGCAGTGAACTGCAGCTTTTGTGAAAAGTAGGGTCTGTCAAAGCAGATAGTTAGGATTCTGGCTCTAAACAAGAGTATCCAAAACATAGACACAATGAAGTCTGAAGTCTCTGCACCAGTCTGGCATCAGCTTTCCTGAAAAGGCAATTGGGGAGGCATGCCTAGAAACCACCTTAACAGAATCTGTTGACGCACCCTCTCTTCCCTACCAGCCACCAAATGACAGTGATGATGAAAATCTAACCAACAATTCCATTGCTAAAAGGTCCTCATAGAGCCTCTTAGAGTTTACCTAGCTCCATCCTCCCTCATTTCTGTGTGGGTCTCCATCCTCCAGCAGCAGGAATGCATGCGCTACACTATCACTGTCTGGGGAACCTGGAGCCATCCTCCACATAGTGCCATGCTAAATCAAGGGCAATTCAAACAGGAACCCCACTGATCACAGCAATCATACTTGCATATTAAATTAAATCTAGCTACTAAATGTCTCTAGAGAAGAGCATGCTCGGCACACTTCTCTAAGCTCAAGCACACGTACTAGACATTGGCATGAACATGCCCAGGCCTCGGCAGACATGCTAGATTACAGTGTTCTTTAGCCAAAAAAAGTCAGTCTACCAGGTTAACATGTCATGAAATTTAGCAGAGTAGGAGTACACACGCATGCCATGCAGTGGACAATCTCGTCCCAACATACTTGAAGAGGCGTTGGGTCAGACCTCCTCATCAATTTGGCAATTTAGCAGTCATTAACATTTTGCTTCTGCCAAGCACAGTATGCATGGGGACAATGAGTCAGCCCTTTGGCTCACAAGCACTGCGAGTGATGCCGTTTTGACAGGATCACTGACAGAATATCGACAGTCAAAATATCAACTTGCCAAAATATCGAGGTAAAAATATAGAATGCCAGAATATCGACTTCCTATCTACAAACAGGTAAGTACAAAAATATTGACTCCAAAATATCGATAGGAAAAAATATAGACAAGTCAAAATATCAAATTTTTTAAATATCTTAAAAGTAATTTTAAAGTATCATAATAATAAATATAATTAATTTTAACATACTTAAAATACTTAAATAAACTTACAATTAATACATAATTAATGTAACTTTAAAAAAAATAAAAAAATATTTTTAAATCATATATATATATATATATATATATATATATATATATATATATATATATATATATATATATATATATATATATATACACACACATACATACATATTATTAATAAAATATATACATTATTTTTTCCGTAGGATAGCGAGAGGGTTAAATTTACTATTCACACTCCAGAGAGTGCAACAGTAGGGAAAGCGTTGGATAGCGTAGGGATAAAAATGACTATTTCCACTCCAGTGAGTGCAACAGTAGGGAAAGCGTTGGATAGCGTAGGGGTAAAAATTACTATTCCAACTCCAGAGAGTGCAACAGTAGGGCAAGCGTTAGATTGTGAGAGGGTAAAAATTACTATTACCACTCCAGAGAGAGCATCAGTAGGGAAAGCATTGGATAGTGTACGGGTAAAAATTACTATTCCCACTCCAGAGAGCGCAACAGTAGGGAAAACATTGGATAGCGTAGGGGTAAAAATAACTATTCCCACTCCAGAGAGTGCAACAGTAGGGAAAGCGTTGGATAGCGTAGGAGTAAAAATTACTATTCCCACTCCAAGGAGTGCAACAGTAGAGAAAGCGTTGGATAGCGTAAGGATAAAAATTACTATTCCCACTCCACTGAGTGCAACAGTAGGGAAAGGGTTGGATAGCGTAGTGGTAAAAATTAATATTCCAACTCCAGAGAGTGCATCAGTATGGAAAGCGTTGGATAGCGTAGGGGTAGAAATTACGATTCCCACTCCAGTGAGTGCAACAGTAGGGAAAGTGTTGGATAGCGTAGAGATAAAAATTACTATTCCCACTCCAAAGAGTGCAACAGTAGGGAAAGCGTTGGATAGCGTAGGGGTAAACATTACTATTCCAACTCCAGAGAGTGCAACAGTAGGGAAAGCGTTGGATAGCGTACGGGTATAAATTACTATTCACACTGCAGTGAGTGCAATAGTAGGGAGAGTAAATACTTCATATATATCATAAATATAAATAACAAATATTAATACCAATCACAAAATAATTAAAACATTTAAAAATTTTATAAAATATATTAATCAAATAAAATTACAATTAAAAATTAACTAATAATAAAATGTACCTACTAATACTAATTATTTTCCAATTACCAATACCTTAATTTACAATATTAAAATAAATGAAAGTTAGACAGAAAAAATATTTAAAAAATATAATTACTTACAATTAAATTACTTCCCAAGCTATTCCCCTATAAACACACAACCCACTACAGAAAATAATGTTATAAAAGTAACTTATTTATCTATTAATCAATTACAATAAATTACAAATTAGATTTTAATTCATTACCAATTAATAATTAACAAAATTCTAAATAAATACCAATAAATAAAATCACATCTAATTAATTATAATTAAATTACTTCCCACCCTATTCCCCTATAAACCCACAACC
Source organism: Lissotriton helveticus (assembly GCF_964261635.1). Lineage (NCBI taxonomy): Eukaryota > Metazoa > Chordata > Amphibia > Caudata > Salamandridae > Lissotriton > Lissotriton helveticus. The sequence continues at coordinate 761,743,956 of NC_136063.1, read as the reverse complement.
CGCTACAGAAAATAAATTACTAAAATTAACATATTTATCAATTAATCAATTAAAACTAATTACCAATTATATTTTAATTAATTACCAAATAATTAATTAATAATTAATTCTAAATAAATAAAATAACATTTAATTAATTAAAATTAAATTACTTCCCACCCTATTCCCCTATAAACCCACAACCCGCTACAGAATTATATTACACAAAAAATAAAATTTAATATTAACTTACCTTAAATTCGATATTTTTGTTGTCTAGATTAGGTCTAGTCGATATTATGTCTATTCTATATTTTTGATTCGATATTATGTCTATTCTATTCGATATTAACATTTTCTGGTCGATATTTTGGTAGTCTATATTATCTCTAGTCGATATTATGTCCATTCTATATTTTTTACTCGATATTATGTCTAGTCGATATTAAAAATTCGATATTTTGACTCTATACCGTTTTGACGGATACTATACACAACCATTTAAGTGACCGGGGTTGAGGGGGCAAGACTATTTTATTTTGCTTTTTTATTTGTATTTATTTTGTATTCAGATGGCCTGTTAAATGGATTTTAGGTTGTAAGAGGAGTGAGCACTTTCTAATCACATTCAGGCAAATGAGAGAACATCCCAACTTCACCTGGGCAGGTGGAAGGCCAGTGCCAGTCATCTTCCATTGAGAAATTGGGGATATTGGATTTACTGTTACTTCTTGTCTCCAAGTGGAGAGCCTATAGAATGGCCTGGCATCATATTAATTTGTTAACTCTGATCTTGTACCTAAACAAAATATTGGATTCAACAATGGTGATAATCCTGGTGTGCTCACTGCCATGCGAATGATCTTACCAGCCCGGCATTTCTTCACCCACCATGCAACAGGCGAAGCCATGTTGTGTCGTTGATTGAGTGGGTAATTGTAAAATCCTTGGCAGAGGTTCATGCTTTTGCTCTTGATGTGGGCTGCCAGTTTACGGTTCAACCCCCACCCTACAATTACACATTTAGGCATTACTTATCCCTCAACAGTAGTTTTCTCATGCTCTAGAACTCCCCCATCACTAAGTACTTGACTCTTGCACTGTATGATACTCCATGCCCGTTGATGGTAGTGTGCAAACCCCCAAAAAAGCAAGATGAAAATAAGTTACTGATCTGCATGTCTGCCTATTTGAATATTACACTGAATCAAATTGGAAATGTATGGCAATATAAAGAATCTACAAATTCAAAACTCCATTTGGCAACCCCTACAATGCTCCTCGTTTCTTACATTTAGTGTGCTTTATATACTCATGCTTTTCAGAAGCCAACTTTCTACCTAAAGCCACCTTTGGTAGATTGAGTATGTGGGGCTGTCCTACAACATTCCTCCTCAGGGAAAGTGCAGGGGGACATTTATAAAAGATGCCACTGCTGGAGAAGTAGGTGCACAGTTAAGGAACTCCCCCCCAACCCCCAAACAAAGAAGGCAAAAGACTTTCTACCCCCACCACTAGGAGGCATATGGGGGTAATAGCCCCATATCTGCTCTCCCCGGGTAGCAGAAAGTCCACTAGACCCCCAGGAGACCAAGGGAAAAGCTGGGAGGTAGAACATTTTTGCCGGCTCGGTGATCCGACACAATACTGTAAGGAAAATGTGGGTTTTTTTAAGCTACATTTGTGGTTTGCAGGGGATTCTGGGTAGGAAAACATTTGGGGATCCACGCAAGCCATACCTACCTGAACTCCCATGGGCATCTAGTTTTCAGAAATGTCTGGGTTTGGTGGGTTTTCCCAGATGGCCACTGGACTAGCTTACCCGTCGCGCGTTGCTGCGATCTCACAAGAAAGGAAATTCAAGGAAACTCGTTATGATAACATTCAATTTACATTGTGTATTCATTTTAATATGGAAAACATTTCAAAGTGTCGTTTTTTTAATTCTATTTATTTATTTATTTGAGTGCTTGTTCATACACAATATTTTTTGTTTTTCCGTCTGGTGCGTACACGAATAAATCAGAAGGTTTTCCGATGCGTGAGCTGGCCACATACAGTGGTCCATGTGAGAAGCACGGATTCTCCAAATCTAGTCCACACACTTGCAGCCCTTGTCCTTGTGCTTTGTTGATGGTCATTGGAAAAGCGAGTTGCACCGGAAACTGTAACCGTTTGAATTCAAAAGGCATATCTGTTGGGATCATTGGAATACGTGGCAACAGTACATCTTCCCCCTTGAATTTCCCATTCAAAATTGTAGCTTCGATAACATTGTTCATCATCTTTTTCACCGAAATTCTTGTACCATTGCAAAGTCGTGTGGATTGATGTTTCGGAGAAGAATGCTAGGCACGCCAATTTTCAATGTTAAAATGTGCGGTGGCATACCTGGCAAATCCAGTGAATTTCAGAATTCCGTTGGGTAATTGACAACTTCGTCTTGATTCATCACAGTATCGATGGACTTATACGTTGTCGCTTCGCCTGGTATTCCGTAAATGGAAAAATTCAGTATTCGAAAGATTATGAGGGCCCTGGGGGGCCGATATTTAAATAAAATGTATGCCAGAAACCTTCGCTGGAGTGTACTCTACAACTTCCCAAAGTTTCATGGTGATCGGATGAATGGTGTAGCAATGCATAAAGGACAAACAGACAGACAGAACGACATACTTTCGGTTTTATATATATAGATAGGGGGCTTCTGCGTTTTTGATCCCTGGGGTCGGCAGCCAACTAGGGAAACCTACCAAACCCACACATTTCTGAAAACGAGATGCCCGGGGGAGTCCAGGGAAGTGTGACTTGCATGTACCCCCCAAAGTTTTCTTACCCAGAATCCCCTGCAAACTTAAAAATATGCTGGAAAAAAAATCAAATTTTTCTCAAATTTGTGTGTGGAAAAGTTTTGGGATCGCCGGGCTGACACAAATTTCTTTCCACTCAGCGTTCTCCCAGGTCTCCGGATAAAAATGGTACCTTACTTGTGTGGGTAGGCATAGTTGCTGCGACAGGAAATGGCCTAGCTCTGCCAGTATCTAGGGAATCCTAGCAAGCCTATATATTTTTGAAAACTAGGGTCCCGGGAGAATCAAGAATGGAGTGACTTGTGTTGCTCTCACCAGGTTCTGTTACCCAGATTCCCTTGCAAACCTCAAACTGTGTAAAAAAAAAAAAAAAAAAACATTTTCCCCACAATTCTGACGGAAAGTTCTGGAATCTGCGTGGGTCCACAAACTTCCACCTACCCCGAATTCTCCAAAGTCTCTTGATAGTACCCGCAAACAGGCAAGATCTCGAAACGTATTGTGGAGACATCAAAATTACCTATCACAAATCAACCTCATTTAGCAAGGGGGGAGAGGTTTGTGTATTTTGGCTAATTTCTCGGTCTCCTCCAGGGGAATCAACAAGCTCTGGGTACTTTTAAAGTCCCCATGATGTTGGAAGAAAAGACACAGATTTGGCATGGATACCTTATGTGCTCAAAAAGTTACAGGGGTCTACTCGCGAACTACCCCAAATAGTCCAAAAAAAGGCTTAGCACAGGGGGGGAAAAGACTTAGCAGCAATGAGGTTATGGAATAGAGTTTTGATTCCATAAATTCACATGCTTATTTGACCAGCAGAGCAACCACTACTTTTAAATACACAGGCTAGAATGAAAAGGTTGTATTCTGTCCGTTTCTATTTTCTCCAGAGAAATCTGCCCCACCTGTTTCTCTGCTGTTGCCTCTACGCCCACGCAGGCATTGGCAAAGTTTATTTTTTCTCCAGACATTTATATAGCGCAAACTTGTCCCAAAGGTATCAGAGCGCTTTACATGAGCACCAGTTGCGTTACAGACGGGCAATCATTTTTTGTTGGGCGCGGGAAGATTAAGTGATTTGCCCAGATTCACCGGATGTCGAGCTTCCCTGACCATACTCGAACCCGTTTCCCCAGCTTCAAGGTCAGCCGCTCTTTAAGGTCACATCCTTTCCCTAAAGTTCTTCAAGGGAATCCATCTGGGTACCTTGAAGACCTAGGAATACTAATTAGCCACAAATTATACCATGTCTTGATGCAAAACCTGCTGAATTCTACCATACTTTGAGCTCTGTTATTGGTGATCACTGTGCCATTCTTAATGTAACAAATTGGGAAGCTGACCAGAAAAGTTTGGTTCCATCAATGCACATCAAATGTGTGGATTGTGAATTGGCTGAAGTCTGCAGATCCTACACCATCATCATCTACAGAGCTGTTTATAGTCCACTTTGTCGTTCTGTTGTGCCAATTTAAAACTCCTATTTTTTGGGTTGATTGGGCCAATATAATAGTTTTACTCGGACCTTTTATAGAAAAATATTTAAAAAGAGGCATAGAATTCCGAAGCACACACTATGCATCAGTCTTATACTTAAGAACGGAAGTCTCATCTGAGGGGGCATTTAGGAATCTCTGATTAAAGCCCACAATGGAATAGTCCTTGTTCCTTTCCAACAAGGAATCAGTGAACAGCAGAGAGGTGGAGAGTACTCTAGTGGAACAACAGCCCCCAGTGCCTCAAATTAAACCCCGGCCAGGTGCCATTCAGAAGTTGCAGAGTCAAAAGGAAGAGAGACTGTCCCTCCAATTTTCAGAGCTATAAGTGATCTGGTCATCATTCGACGCATCAGCCAGTAGTAAGGAGGACAAATTAAAGATAACCAGTAATAATATAATGTTTGACATTTTAGCCCAGACTCTAAGAACTAATTTTAGCTTAACTTTCTAGTAGTTTTACACAGCCACCATGTACAATGAAGCAGTTGTAGAACTGATACAGAGGTGGTTTGTCTCGCAGCGTCCCTCGCAGGGCCACCATCTGTGACAAGTAAAAGACGGTTTATATTTTTAGACTGAATTATATTTTGTTTGTTAAGACAAGTGAAAAGTAACTAATGGCATGTGATAACTGGGCACTTAGAGATAATGGAAGGGCTTGTAGACCTGTTAATTACACATTAACACTAGTGATATCACACAACATTTAGAGGTAGCGTAATGGTGGACTGTGCAGTTGTGGAACCAGATGCCTCATGCACATACATGAGATACGAGTTACCCATCTCCAAAACTGGTACTGCCTCGGTTTAAGAAATATGAATATAAAATATTGAGCTGGATTTTGGTAAGAGTATGTAGAGTTACATGGCTGGTCTGAAACTTCATGAGTGGTTTCTACACTTAAAATGATGGCTTCCACCGACCGGTCTTGCAGAAGTAATTTTCGTCTCAGAAAGTGAGGTGGTTCACAAACACTAAACTTGGATATCTCATCCTTTTTAAGTCCATTTGATTAGTATGGTTTGTGACACCTGCAATGTAATGGCTATAAGGCCTGTGACAATGCCTGCTTATGCTTGATCTACAGGTTTACTATACATGGCTCCCACTGCAGATGTTGATAAGGCAAAGATGTTCCATTATGATAGGAGCTTATTTTACTTGGAAGATTCTCCATAGAAAAGGTCAGTTCCAGCGATTCTTTTCCAGTTTTACGTAGTTCAAAACAGTAATTGGGTTTGCTTTTAAAATACTAGGGAAAAGAATACTAGGTATGAACGTGGTGGGTGCCTTGCACACCTAAGGAATGAGTTTCATTGTCCTGATGAGCACCAATAGCTGCAGGACTCGGTCTATTCAGTCTGGCCATCTAGGAGTGGTGCTGTGGTTCCATCCCTATTGGATTTTTTACTGCAGGTAAACTAACCACATTTCATGTTTTGTGCCTTTGCTTCAGCTTCTGGCGTGGAAATAGCTTTAGGGCTTCAGATTTGAAGGTGTCATTTGAGGTTCTTCTTAAATTCATCTTATCTCTGTCCTCAGTCACATGTTAGTGGGCAGTATCCGTAAGCATATCTCTCTCCGAGGCAAGATGAAGGTGAAAAGGAATTTAGAAATGCCAGAGGGGAAACCAGCTGTGAAGATCAACTAGAACAATGTAGACCAAGATGAAGGTAGGAAATGTATTTATTACTGCCTCAACCATCTCCAAGCTCTAACTACCAGCTCCCTGACCTTATAGACCATTCCATCATCAGAATTCTGAGCTCATGCTAACAGAAGACTATACATCGCACATACAGTAAATATACCAACCCTAATAAGTATATATAAAGTGAGAACATCACATCTTTTCTTGAAACAATAAAGATTCAAACCATAACAGAAAAGAAATTCAACATCATATTTAACTTCTTTACATAGTCTTTGAAATACTCTGGGGTTTTACATTTTATCTTTGGCCTGTCCCAATTTTTCACACTAGGATTGTTTATTTTGTGTACATCAACACACGGTGCAGATCTCATTTCCTTTTTATCCTTCCCCACATAAGCACTTCTAGATTCGCAAGTAGTTTTGTAATATTAATATAAAAATCACTCAACTTAAATTTCAAACCCTACCATCTTCTGCTTTGACCGCATTTCTAAGTAACTTGCTAACTTTCATAGGCTCCGTGATCTTTGAGCAGGATTGTGCACCAAATGGAGGTCAAAATTTTATCAGACCCCCAATCTCAACCTGCAATTATCTCACAAGATGTCTGGGATCATAATCTCTTTTTTCCTCCCCACCATTTTGTTTTATTCTTTTTTTCCTCCATTCATCCTCAACAGACACATTTATCTAACCCTTATTCCAATCAATCCATCCGGGAACCATCTCTCAATTGGGTTTTCTATCCCTGAATAATACGGTAATAACAGTAATTTTCCAGTAGTCCCACGAGGAGAGAGAAGATAGGACACCAATTGTTCTTTCTTCCAATCCAATCCCACAATTTTCTCTAATTGATAACCCTCTTTGAGGTTCATAATGAATCTCTCTAACATACCATTTGACTCTAGGATACGGGCGATTTCTTATGTTTCATTCCTATTTTTTTTTTTTAAGAAAATCCTCAAACCCTTTAGAACCAAACTATACCTCATTGTCTGTTAATATACTTCTGGGGACAACTTCTCTTCTGAATAAGCTCTTAGTAACTATAAGGACAGCTCCTGTTATTTCTCCAACACGCACAACCTCAGGCCAAAGAGGAAACAAATCTATCACCACTAAGAGATAAGGAGAGACTTAATATACTTCTGGGGACACCTTCTCTTCTGAATAAGCTCTTAGGAACAATAAGGACAGCTCCTGTTATTTCTCCAACACGCACAACCTCAGGCCAAAGAGGAAACAAATCTATCACCACTAAGAGATTAGGAGAGACTGTTTCCCCACTTAGTGGCCCAACAAAATCCATCACAATCCCCTTCCAAGGTCCATTGGGTAGTTCTCTACATACCATGTGAACATATCTCACATTATGGATCTCATCCCTCTCCTTGCACTCATAACACTCCCTTATCTTCCTGTTCACCAAAATCATCCTTAATCTCTCCTCGGTTTTACCTTTACCCCAAGTGCCCTACATCGCCAATATTAACGATCCTGCCTCTTATTTTACTAGCAACCACCAAACCGTCCCCTCTAACAATTACATTGTCATGATATGCCAACTCTTCTTTAATCATGAAAAATGGTGACCATGCTCATCCAAATCTTTCTTTATTGGCCAGCTATTCTGAATGAATGAAATTATAGTTCTAAGAACTCAGTCAGTTTGACTAACAAATTCCACTTCCCTTCTGAAATTGCCCCTTCAGTAACCACACAAACTCCTTCAGCTGACCATTCCACTTCATCTGAAATATCCTACACATCTTCACTTACTGGAGCTCTGCTAGTGCTTCATCCGCACTCCTCAAGTGATGGGTGTTGCAAACTGGATTCATTTCAACTCTTCTTTCATGGAAGAAGCCAAGCAGTGTGTTTTTTACTCCTGTGGCACAAAGAATCTGGTTCAACATATTGTCATGTAATGAGAAAATGAGCACTTGAATGTGTGTTCCCAGGGAAGGGGTGGCTTCACCGAAAGTGAATACCTTTACTTTGGTGGGCTACAGTGCCACCCAAGGGTCTCGTTCATCAAAGTGCCTCATGCTCATTATATTGAGTGATGACCTTGAGTCTATTAGTGACCTTATTGGCTTTCCCAGTACATGGATCAGAGACGTTGGTTGAAGTTTGCCAAGTTTTTCTCGGCTGTTGATTGTGTACAAGATAAAGAATATGTCATCTTTGCCTGCTTGTTTGTTCTGCATGCTGGGAAGGTATCCCACTTGAGAACTGCAGCCTCATGGTGCTTCCCATGTTCACAGGGCCATTTTGTGGTGGCCACGCCTGCAGGCTTTTCCAAAGGGATTTTGGCTCCGACATGTATGTAAAGCATGCTTTTCCCCTTGTTGGGCACTCCCAGAAGGGGTTTTCAGGGAAACCACAGTGTTCACAAGCCTTCTTTGTAAGAGGCTGAATTCAGAGTTTTGGACAGTGCATGTGGTGTTCGGTCCCTTGTGACAGCAGAAATGTTTCAATTTGTATTGGTATCAGGCACTTCTTTGATGGCTTTTGTGCTGAAGGCATTCTCCATTACTTTGGCTTGGCCCTTTGACTGTTCGTGAGAACTGGTGTGAGAGAATCTAATTGAGCGACTTGCTTGGCTTTCGGAGGATATGCCACTTGAGGGTTGCATCTCTGGATTAGTTGTGCTGTCACTTCTTTGTGGAGGGGGTGCGGGTTGTCACCTGTGCAAGTGCTTGCAAGTTCCTGCAGTCAGGCATAGAGGGCATTGATGGACTCCCCATCATGTTTGCAGGTTTCTTGTCATTTAAAATGCTCAGGCATGATTAGTCCGGGGGTAAAAATACATGTTCAGCGCTGTGATGGGGTCATCATAGCTGCCATCACCTTTGGTGCTAAGCAGGTTTTTAAAAAGTCCAAAAATGGAGATAAAGGGCCTCTCAAATTCATCATCAGTTTCTTTTGTGGGTTTGAAGTGCTTACGGCAAGTGACCTAGACATAAAATCATGGTGCCTCCATCGCAGGATCATTCACTACACTGATTGATGGTAGAGGGTTGACCGCACTTTCCACTTGGCGCGATGACCCGTTTTGGTGTTGGTTGTCTGAAAGGTGCACTTTAGGAGCAGGTTCAAGGGGGGGAAGTCTTCAGCAGCAGTGATGTCCCCTTGGTTCACCTAGCTCATGCTGTCTTTTCCTTGTCATTCTTCATCTAAGTGCCTGCCCCGCTTTTACACTTTGTGAGGAGTGTTACTAGTGCCTAGTAATGAGCTGAAATTGTAATTTAGCTTCATTGTTGCAATTGCTTGTTACAGTCATTTGTGCCGCTTTGCAAGTGTGTTGTTGTCTCTAGGTATTAATGTTGCATTTCTATGCAAAAACGGATAATATGCCACTTTGTATTTAAAATAAGGTTTGTCCCTTGTAGGAGCATGTGCAGCAGCCTGTCAAGCTTGGCTATAGTAATTGTCAGATAGAAAAAATACAACTTTAACTTCTAAAGTGTTGTCTGTGTGAAGGGTACCAGCGGTGAGGAGGTACAAATAGTTAGGTTCCCCAGGCATGGGGAACCTTTGATGAATGTGTAACTACAAAGAACATCACCCCCTCCTTGACCAGAAAAACCAGTATCCTCTATAATCTAGGGTTGATTTACAAATACAGATCGAGGCCCAGGTAGCATTCACCTGGGTATGTGGTATATGGTTTACATTTAATAGTGAGGAGGGCGAGTTCAGGCTGTGCATCTAGCTTAGGTATTCTAGAGCCCTGATGAATGCCCCAGAACAGACAGGCAAGTTATTGAGGGCAGCGACATGCTGGCGGATAGGAGACCGGTTTGAGCTATTGTTCTCCATTTACCCACTTGATATTGTTTTTAAAAACACCTAGAGTCCTCACAAATAAAGGTGATACACCGAGGAACCCTAAGGTATTTTTAGATTGTGTTGGAAACCGGCTATTTCTGGTAGGCTAAGGCTGATGCCAAAGCCAGGCAGAAACCACCATTCCAGTCAGGGCAAGGAAGTCACACGCCAAGATAACCCCTGCTCGCCCTCTAGGTAGCATGGCGCGGGCAGTCTAGGCTAAACTCGGAGGCGATGTGTAAAGCATTTGCGTCAGCGCACAACAGCAACAACATACTAGGTACACCACAAAAGAGACTCCACACAAGGTTATATTAAAATAACTTTTGTATTGTCAAAACATATCAGATAGAAATTACACATGTACATTGTGCCAACTGGCACGGCAATATTCACAAGGGATTATTTACAAGACAGGGCCACATGGGCCACTGTCTGAATCAACACTTTGCAGATATAGAAATACTTGTCAGAAATTAGAATAAAAGTATATAAACTTCACTGTAACACAAAGTAACAGTTATAGATCACATCCAGTAACTACTGGGAACAGGTAAGTACCACCTACGCAACCCTAAACTCCTTGGGAGACTGTCACGCAGGGGACCAGGACCTTACTAGGACCACCTGTACTAAGAAAGAAGAACCACCTAAGTATCACACAGCATTTAGGGGTCTAAGAAAGAATACATTACTCATGATGCAATAAACCTACATTCAGAGGAGTAGAAAAGACAACCTCCTAAGAATAAACACATTTAGGGGTATAAACCAGAACACCTTACCCATGATGCATGAACACATTCAGAGGAGTAATAAAGAGAAACACATGAGGCCTAAAGCATTCAGGTGTTAAGAATAAAGCACATGATGCAGTAAAATACATTCAGGGGTGCAGCGCAAGAAGACACAGGATGACTAAACATTCAGAGGTGCAGCGCCTGGAAAGAAAGACACATAATGCATAAACATTCAGAGGTGCCATAACATAAGTCAATAGCGCAAAAACACACAGTAGGCAATTACTATTAAAAGCATAGAAATCGCATTGCGCCAACACTACACAAGCCACTACCTGTGGCAGTCCCTAGGCCAACTGGCCTTGTGGGGCAAAGATGCCCTGAGTCCAAAGTCAGGTTGCGCTGCCATGCAGCGCCAGTCTCAAAGTACAAAAAGCCTAAACGTGGCAGCTGCCCACAAAGTGCTGGACAGCTGGAAAACAACAAAACTGCGCCAAGGCCCTCACTGGCCCTTAGGCGCCAACTGCGCCACTGCTGGAGCCACACAGGCTCTGGGCACATCCCACATGCCCCAGGCGTTGGAGCCACACAGGCTCTGCTACTGTAAATAGCCAAACGTTGGAGCTCTCAGGCTCAGCAGACAATGCCCCCTCGAGCCTTCCTGGACTCTCCAAGCGTTGGGGCGACCCACTGCCAACCGGGGCCGCCCTTGAAGCCCTCGTGGCTTCACACTGACCATGAGCGCGAGCTCGCGCTACGGGGGAGGGGCGGACACCGACAATGTGTCCCGGCGCCCCTCCCTGCTCTTCTGCCATCGTTGGAGCCATCACGTGCCCCTACGGAGCCTCTCGGGACCCTCAGATAATGCCCCCAGAGCCGTCTCAGGCTCTACACACCGTTGGGGCGACCCGCTGCCATCCGGGGCCGCCCTGAAGCAGTGCCTCTAAACCGGCACCAACACGAAGTAAGGCGGGCCCTCAAGAGCCCCTCGCGGGCTCTGTACTCACGGTGGGGCGACCCACTGCCATACGGGGCCGCCCAATCTTCAGGCCCACAGCTGGTGCCTCACATCGGCACCACCACAGCCTCGCGGAGCCCCCCCAGCTGCTTGCACTCACCGGCTGTCATCGGCGGGGGCTCTTCTCTGCAGGCCTCTCGCTGCAGGGCTCCCTCCGCTCACGGGAGCCCTGCAGACCTGCCGCCATCACTCTTCCTCCTCTTCTCCCCGGGCCCGGCGGTGATCATCTCCCGGCACCCGGGCTGCGGGGGCGGGACTTCCGGCCGGCCGCGCTGGGATTGGCCGGCCGGCCAGGTACTTCCGGGTCGCCGCGGGCAGCGCGGCGGCCCGATTCAGGCAGGCAGGCGGGCAGGCATTAAAGATATCGGCGCGGGCAGCCGAAATACAAGTGCAGATAAGCGAGGTGGGCACTCGCAATGTAAATAAAGCGCTCCCAGCGCTAAATGACGACCCACAGCGCTTTAATCCAAATAAAGCGCTCTACAGCGCTAGAAATCAGGCAGAGCGCTCCCAGGCGCTCAGGGGGAAGCACAGCGCTTCCTGCAAGCAAATGCAGCTCCTCCATGCTGCAACACGGTCCCAGAGATTCCAAGGGGGCAAGAAAAGTCCCCCCATCAGCCCAGCAAGGCAGAGGGGTCCCCCAGGAGTCCAGGAATGTCCATCAGAGGTCCAGGAGCTGGGCAAGGCTCAGGGATTCCCTGAGCCCAAGCATCAGCACGCCCCTGGCAGATTCAAGTCAGAAAACAAGAACAAGACAAGAACATTTTGGAAGAGGCAGAGCCCCTTCTTATCCACAGAAAAAGCTTTGAAGTCTTTAGAAGTCTTTGTGTAGGCGAGCCCTAAGCTCTGGGAGTATCTGGTTTCCCTCTCCTGTCAGCCTCAGGTCAGAGGTGACAGGGGGCCATCGGGAGGGAGAGTCATCCAGGGTGGGCCGACAGACACAGCCTGGCACCACCAGAGCTCTTTCCACTCCCCCCTAACAGCAGATGGGGGCCTTTCATCTACGGCTTGACTCAGACCCCCCTCCTCCAGACAGTCCATCTACCAACAGGCCCAGGCATGCCTGGGCCAGGCCCATCAGCCAATCCCGTGCTAGCAGACTCACTACACAATTATGCCAACTTCTAAAAGTGGCGCTTCTGGACTAGATACAGCCATGCCGCATACACCATTCTGCAGCATTCATTCTCACGAGTTCATACATATCAAACTCGCCCCTGCACTCCCCACGCATCAGGAATCTACCATGGGCATACATATTTCCCATTCATTCCTATGGGAGGGCAGGGCGCTCACCATCCATACACAGAAAGCACACGCACTTTACACTGTACCACAGTGAAAAAGTGCGCAGAGGCCTAAAATCACCAACCCAGGTTCCAAAAACAGGCTAGGAAAATGCAAAAAAGTCACGGGGTGAACCTGCCCAAAGGACCGGGTCCAACAGATTGTATAAAACCCGTCTTGTCCAGTCGTTTTATTTAAGATCTCCCTCCTACTGCAAGTCTGAGGAGGTGGAGTCTGCCCAGACAGTACTATCCCACCAGGGTGGGAAGAGCATGCCGATGATGAAGTATGACACTATTATGTATGCAAGGCTTTCTCTTGGATGGCTTTTCCACTCAGCTTGACAGAAGTTCTGTTACCTTCATTTGGTTGGACAGATTAACATTTTCCTAAAATCTAGTGAATGTGCTTCCTTGCGTTCTTTTTCGTTTTTGCTGAGCCTCGTACTTTTTTTGTGAGTAGTTAGCTTTTTTGGAGGGAACTACAGTGGCCTATCCTAAACTTACTATTTTGTGATAAAGGTTGTGTGAAGGGTGCTCACTTATTGCTGTCTTGAGACAGAGTGACAACATAGCAAGGCTCGGCCTATGCTGCTGCTCGATCAGAAAGTTGACAGCTTTGGCACACTGATGCCCTCTCAGTGGGTGGATGTTGTGGAAGAGTGGCATGGGGGAATTCTTCTCTGCTGCTACCCGTCAGTTGGCTTGTGTGTTGCAGCACAGTGCTTTTAGAGTGTTGTGCTTCAGGCACGGCGCATGCCGCCTGGCACAAAGGAAGCACCCAGCTTGTAATGTAAAGGTATGTTGCATAAATCATTGCCATCACAGCAACATGGACCTCCATTCACTTGCAAGCGCGGCATGTGGCATTTGGAAACAAAAGATATTTGCTTCTGAATAGGTCTCACATTTGCAAAAATTTAAGCTACTGACATTTACAATGCATAGCCCAAACTCTCTTGAATACGGTACCTATTGCATTGCAAATGCTTGTTTTAATTGTGCTTCAGTGTTTTGTGGGTTCTTTTTTAACTGAATTAGATTTAAGTATTGGAGAAGTGATCTCATTTTTAATACATTCGCTAAATTAGCATTAATTTTGTATTTGATTTTTTTATCCGCTTTAAAGCATAATCTACGTTGTTACCCTGAAATGCTAAAAAGAATCCAACATTGGCAAAATCAGTAGGCCTGGCCTCGGCAAGATGTGCCTTTTAAAAAATTATTTTATTGCACGAAAAAGCAATTGCAAATTGCATACGCCCCAAAAATAAAAAGGAAAACGTGCTGGGGTCTAAATGTTTTGGCAAATGTGTGCAATAGAGTTAAAAAAAATATCAAACTCAAAATTCATGATACAGCTACAGGTGTTTTTTTTCATAGCAGGCAGGTATATTCAGAAGAGGAACATATACAGTATTAGTTTAAATGCATTTCATAGAAAATGGATTCTTATAGGCACAAAGAATAGGTACTATTAGGTTTGAACTATTGTGGCTAAAGACACAAGGACAATTAAAGAACAAAATGAAGGAAAAAAAAAAAAGAACGCTTTGGCACAGTAAAGCAATGGCCCAATAGCCTTGGCATTGAAGTGCACTTTTAAGGTGAATGTGCACGTTATTAGGCAAATGCTGTCGCTCACAGTGCAAGAGAGCCAATAGCTAAAGTGGGCTGAATCACTGCTCCACGCTTTATGCTGTGGTGGGCGTAACCAAAACATTAATGACATGATGGCTGAACAGGCCAACAGATGAAGGGGCTGATCCAAAGCTCCTCTTCATCTCTAAATATTTACTTTTTGTTTAATATTGTTTAATATTTTTAAATATACGAGGATGGTGAGACAGCCTAAACTGTTACTGCTGTATTGGACCGATGTCTCATGCCCCAACAGAATAATCCAAACCATCAATAATCAAGCATTTGACCAAGAAACCTATTTTGACTGTTGTTGAACAAACACTGATACACATGTTGATACATTGTTAACATTAATTTCATCAATTAAAAAAACCCAGTAGTGGCAACCTCAAAAGGGTGCAGTACCCGAAATGCAACAAATCAGCTGGTAATAAGGACATGATGGCAGCATAAGACTAGAGGTGGACGGAATTCACGGAGATTCACTCCTCAGAATTCCGCGGAGTTACAGAAAAACACTGCAAGATTCTGCAGAATTCTGTCAATGGGTGGAAAATATGCAGCTTATGCTGAAATTTAGCACTGGTAGTGCAAGCAGTGCTGAAAATCAGCGTGAAAGGCATCATGAGTTGTGCAGTAGGGTGCGGCCATTCGAGTTGATTTTTCTGCTGTTAGAGTGCAAAAATCTACTTGAACAGCAGAGAATCTACTCGAAAGGCAGCACCCTTACCTCAACCACTTGTGAAGGCCCGCAAACACTCACATTAGAAAATTGGGTCAATAAATCTCACTTGCCAGCTCGCATATTCTGGAGCCTCGTGGGACAAATATTCCGCCACGCGGTGATAGATGGAATTTGTCCAGTACTCCACGTTAAAGAGTAGCATGGAGTAGCCAAAATTCCACAAATTCCGTGTGTGTAACGGGACATTTCCCCCACCCTTACTTAGTACCATCTCAGGAAATACAGGCACAATGGAATTTTTTCAAAACGAAAATATGGAGAGGTTGTGAAGATGCTTTTGGTGTACCATTGTCCTATAGGTGTATTTGGACGTTTGATTCGCAGCAATTTATTGCCTTGCCATCTTTCCAAGATGGTTCTACGTCATTATGGAGTCATACTACTCTAGCTAGACCAGAGTAGGTCCAGTTTTTGGTAGATTTGGGTATGGTATATCTTATTCTGTCTGTGTGGATAGAAGGTTGTATCAGTGTAAATGTTCTACACTGTTCTATCACCCCGGAATCACAGATGGTCGCCAGCTATTCATGTAGTTAATAGCCAAGTCACCGGAGTTATTAAGTATGGAAGATGTAACCACTTAGGCAGAAATTAAAGGTCTGTCCAATAAATGTACTCACTCCTTTGCTAAGCTGCTATCAAATATTTCTCCTATGTCAGCATTACATTCAGTGGCTCTTTTTATACTGAATAGAGGCATACATAGGATGATTAATAGATAAGGACCAAACAATAGGTGTTAATTAAAGTGCCAGTGTACCTTTAATGCCACAAACCATAACACTTGTTCCTGTCCCAGTCTAACTTATACCCCCCTCTAAATGTATACAACACTTCAGCATTTTTGACTGTGGTGCAATTAAACTTTCTTTACAAATGCATGACATTTCCATATGGCCATAAACAAGGCACCTTTTTTTATTGTTGGCAGGGTTGGGACTCCTGAGTCACTACATCAGTGTAAAATATTATAAAAACTAATAGAAATATGCAGCAAATTTAGTTTGCTTTTGGGCTAGAAGATAATCACTTTGTTGTTTGATAAAGAGATACTAAACTTAATGGATACACTAGGCAGCTTAACATTTTTCTTTATCAGTTTATGTTGTGGCATTGTATAGCGCACCTGTCCCAGAAGACACTATTTTGTAGGAAACAAAAACAGACAACACCTATTTTAGGTCACCTAGTTGTTGAATCAGCATGGCTCAATTAAAAATAGTTCAATCTTTTACAGAGAGCTGTGGGATAGGCTAAGAAATTGGGTTAGTGGTTGAGGGAGGTGGCACCCTCCCCAAGCAGCAACAATCCTTGTCAGGGCGAGGCACAAGCAACCCCAAATTACCTTGTACTCTACTCTCTGGTAGCTTGGCACAGAGCAGTCTGGCTCAACATTGACAAATGGTGCAAAGTATTTATGCAGCACTTCAAACAGCAATAAAGTGAAACGACAACACAATAAAAACCACACACCAATTCATACAAATAAAGAACATTTTCATTAAAAATAATCAAGACCATGATGACAAAAATCCAATCAGTAGAACCATAGAAATGCAATTTTTAAGATTTCAGAGACAATAGCACCTCTGGTTCTGGATCTCTGGTTGCACCGGACCAGAACAATGTCACAAGTTCAGGCCAACTGTGATGGTGCATGAGCCAGCAACGGGGAGCAAGTTAGGCCCACTGGACAAGAGTACCTTCAATCGTGGAGTCACTTTGGGATCCTGGTTGTGGAGGGTTGCAAGGTTCGGCATCCTTATAGGGGATCCAGATGACAGAGACTAGCAATGCAAAGTTCAGCCTCTAGGATGCATTGCTCGGTTGAGGTGATGCTTTGGTTTCGAAAAGCTATGAAGCGAGAACATGTGTTGGTATCGGCAAGATATTTGCATTGTGAGAGCCTGCGTTGGTGAACCTTCGCACAGCGGCAGTTACAATCAGGCTGCAAAGACTATGTGGAGTCCTTGCGCTGAGAGAATCCTTAGAGCAGAGGTTATGCATCCATTCTACTTGGGTTGATCCACAGACAGGTTGGCAGAGCACCTTCAGGCCCACTTCCAGGGGCCCAGGACTGGGGTGGCACCACTTGGCAGGGTGGGATTCACAGATGGCAGAGTCAAAATTAAAGGAATTAAAGGTTGTTGGAGCCTTATGTTCCTGAGGGTCTGGTTTGGAGGCCTGCCAACTAGCCGTTGGAGTTACTTTGGGGTCCTGCGTTCAACAGATGTAGTCCAGTCCTTCTCACCCAGGCAAGAGGGGGCAGCAGTCCTGCAGAGCAGCAGCCTTGCAGAGTGGCAGTCCTTCTAGCAGCAAAGCAGTCCTTTTGCCTTGCAGAGTATCCACAGGAACAGAACTGTACTGATGGGTTGGTGTCTGGAGTCCACTATTTACAAAATGGCCCTCTTGATGTAGGAGAAGCATCTAGAGGATTTTATTTGAAGCCCCCAGCCATCCTACCTTCCCTACCGTGGCTCTAGACTAACTACAGGGGGTCTGCAATCTATTGTGTAGTAGCAGGACACAGCCTACTCAAATGTAAGTAGGGCTGTGTCCAGCACCGTCATCACATCCTGCCAGTAATAGCCCATCCAAGTACACCTAAGCTCTCTAATGTGTGTGGCTGTCTAGGAGGACTGCACAAAGCCTAACTATCCGCTACAGCCAGTTGTGGGACCAAGAGACAGGCAGCAGGCAGTAAATGGCAGCAAAATTACAACTTTCTAGTAGTGGCATTTTCAAAATTGTAATTTAAAATCAGACTGTACCATAGGAGAGATTTTTCATTACATTTCCAAAGACATCGAACATGAACTGGTCACATGCTCCCATTTTGAAATTAACACTTATTAAATGTAATAAGCTAAGTCCAATGTTATCCTATGGGAATAGCAGGCCTTGCAGTAGTGAAAAACGAATTTAAGGGTTGTTCACTACCAGGACATGTAAAACTAAAAAGTACATTTCTCATTTTTTTAAATAAATACACAGAACCCTGCCCTCTTGGCTTTACAGGGCCTACCCAAGGGGTGAGTCATATGTATTAAAAAAGAAGGTTTGGATCTGACAAAAGGCTTAATTTTCCACGGCGCCATTGCAGTTTAAAACTGCGCACCAGCTGCAATGGTAGGCCCAAGACATGTTTTAAGAGGCTACTTAAGGGGGTGCTACAAAAAGTGCTGCAGACCCACATGTAGCACTTAATTTACAGGCCCCTGACAGAGGTAGTGCCACTTTACTAGGGACTTGCAAGTAAATTAAATAGGCCAATATAACTCAATTATCACACATGAACTTTGTCACTCATCTTTGCATTCACACATCAATTCATCCATCCACTGAGACATTCTTGCATTCACTCTCGCATATACCCGCAGTAAAACACATGTAAACTCAAAATCATATACATGATATAAAAGATTAATAAAAGTAGAAAAAAGAAATCTTTCTGCTGTCTAAACATGAAGGGCATATGCTTGCAATAATGAAAATAAACTGTGATAGTTGTACATCTTGCAAAGGTATTTCAAATAGTCTATCGTTGTATTAAAATGTAAGCATTGCCGCCACATTTTAAACCAACGTGCTGGCAATTTGGAATGATACAACAGTGATAAACTAAGAAAAATAGCATTTCATAATGGCCTCCTGGTAGAAAGAAATGGACACGCAAGAGGCGGTGAACTGTAGATCAAATGAGCGGCGAGCAAGCGATCCTTTAGCACTGCCTGGAGAGCTGTAATATCCTCTGAAGAAACATTACAATAAAAAAGGGAGCAACAAATAAAGAAAATGAACTATAAAAGGAAATAAATAAAAAATAAAGGACTAGCCCCCAGATTCATCAAAGTCATGTTTTGCAAGTCCTTAATAGCGAATTTTAAGGATTCGCTATTAAAGACTCGCAAAACGGGAGGCATGTAGAAATCGCAATATTTATAGCGATTTCTACTGTATCCTTATTTGCAATTCGCTAATTGCTAATCGCAAATAAGGAATGGCTTTCCTATTAATTCCTATGGGCCTAAAGGCCCATAGGAATGAATGGGGAGTCATTCCTCATTTGCGATTAGCAATTAGCGCATCGCAAATAAGGAAGCAATTTTAAGGGTGCCAGGGTGTCCAAAGGACACCCTGTTGCATCCCTGAAATGGTAATGTACACTGGTGTTGCGCACACACATGTCCCAAGGACATGTGTGTGTGTAACATAAAACTTAGAAAAATGCACTAAAGTGCATTTTTCTAAGTTTTTGCTATTTATCACGTTGTTAGACTTCGCGGTAAATAGCGGCCCCAGATTGCGAATTCGCAATTTTGAGATGGTTCATGCATTGCATTTAGGAATCTCTAATTGAGATTCCTTAAATGCAAATAATCGCAATGTAGCGATTTCTAAAATTGCGATTTTTGCATTTGGGATGATGCATCCCAAATGCAAAAATACCGCTCGCAAAGGGCCAAATTCTCAGAATCTGGCCCTTTTGCGAGCGAATTTTGGTTTGATGAATCTGGCCCCAGGTGAACAGACCTGACAATGAAGTGCACTAATTTTGAGGTGGGCATCCAGGTGATAAGAAAATGCAGTCATTCACAGGGTAGGGAGCCAATGACTGCTGTGAACCATTACCCCATACAGTTCGCTGTCAAAGATGGATGCAGATTTCAAATTACCCCATGCAGTTCGCTGTCAAAAATGGACGCAGAGAGCAATGGCAGAACAGAGCTGACCAAAAGCCCTCTATGTGGATATGTATTTATACATACAGATGTATTTGTGATTTATAGATTTTTTTATTTCAAGATCTTGGCAGACAGGTAAGAAATGATTCTAGCAATAACTATTATAGCACAAATCTTCTTTTCTAGAGTTTGTCAGAGGCAGTAACCAACACCAAAATCATTATCTATAAAGAATCTGTGGCATTTCAAGTAACAAAATACCTATCTGTAATCCACTTTTAAATGCATATATATTTGAACATATGATTTTCACAAACCAATGTTAGGCCTAATACGTTTACCATACTTTCTCTTAACAAATGAGACATATGGCAACAGAAATATTTTTCCTGTTGAACCTTTTAGGCCTGTAGCTATTATCTTTGGCTTAGCACCATAACCTATGGAGTCCTCTTGTACCGAGCATATAGTATAAAGCATATAATCAAAGGTGTAGTATACAAAATTACAAAAGACAAAGTAAAATACTATCTCTTCTAAGAGGGCCTAACACGATTTCTGACAGTATAAATCTTCTATATCCATGGTTTGTCAGAAAGGGTAGCAGCAGCAAAACCCTTGCTAGATAACTTATGATATTCCATGTAACAAAATACCTATATGTAGGCTTTACTACAGAGTAATAACAATCTACTCTAACAAGCATATGCATTTCACAATCAAAATGTCAGGCCCAATGACTTTCATTATATGGCAGGCATATAATTTATCACTGGCTTGGCAACATAAACAACTAAGGCATACAGTGTTGGTTTATAAACATTTCCATGTGGCAACTATCGGGTAAGTTGTAAAACAATTACAAATATGCACAGAATACAGTTGTGAAAACAATATAAAATTCCTACTAATAGAGTCTAATGAGGATTACAATTGTGCAAAGCATCTACCCCCATGGATTGTTCAAGTTTGCTAGTAACCCTTGACTACTAAAGTAATCTGCAAGATTCCATCTAACAAAGTACCTGCCTACATAGAGGCTTTAGCACAGTCTAATTACAACCCACCCGTAAAAAACCCATTGCCTTCAACACATGCACTTCACAATAATTAAGTGAGGCCTTCTCGCTTTGCCTTAACTTTTCATTATAAATAGATCACATATAAGGATTATGACACCAAACAAATAAAACCTCTAACCTTTGTGGCGCCGCGGCCAGGGCGACTAACGCTGGAATCTGGGGATCACGGTTCGATCCCCGGCTCCGGCGGCAGGTTAGCCCAGCACCATGTGACTCTGGGCAATAGCTTGCTTAATCTTCCCGACGGCCCCCAGCGCCTAGAGACCCTAACGGGTGATTGTGCGCTTTACAAATGTGGATTATTATTATTATTATTATTATTACCAATGGCTTGAGGCTATATAAAACCCAGACTTACTGACGTGAGAAAAACTTGTAACCAGGCGTACGTTTGCAAAGTTACAAATATGCACAAAATAACAGTTGGCAAACCAATATATAACCACTCTTAATAGAGTCTAGCAGTAACCATCACAGTGAAATTCTCTTCCCAGGGTTGATGGATTGAGAGACCAACACCAAATCCATTGCCTAAAGTGGTAAACTTTTACTACAAGCTAAGGGGAGAGTAAGGGAATTCGGCGCTCAGGACACAGTACACAAATAGTTTGTTAATGTGTTACTGCGGTGCTCAAAAGAGGGGGGATCTCATCCCTGTATCCCTTAAGACAAAGGTAAGACAATTGACGCAAGTCTCTCAGCACACGCAGTGATTTATAAACACAAAATGAGTCATCCAGCTGTCCATATATTCGCCAATCCTTTCTTTGATTAGTTCAGATTCCTCTGCCAGCCAACACGTGTTTCGGCAGTGGGTAGATAAGTCACCCTTCGACTTTCTCAGGGCTGGAAAAATTAAATCCCCATCTTACACAGTCATCATGTATATGCATTTTTAACATTCCACCCAGTGTCCATATTAATTGATGTTTGTTGTACTTTATAAAGTACAATCACTGATGGAAACCCATCCTTTTCAATTAAAGATCCACATTTACGATTGTCATGATATAAGGATGCAGTGGTTTTCATGTGAGATATTTTTGCACATTACAACACCTCTTACTTCAGTTGCCACTACAACCTGGAAGTAGATACAATTTAATTTGAAGAATGTGAGCTGTACTCCCATGAACAGGCTGGTCACGGTCCAACTGACTGACTGCCCTTCGGTCCGACCGTCGCATTATGATGCAGGTGTTCGGACTCTCAGCCGTCAAGGCGGGGAGGGGGGAGACGGGGAGACCACCGCCTATAACAAGGTCTGAGATGCCGTCGGGCAGCAGATAGAATCATATCCCTTGAATGGCTGTGGTGCAGAGGAAGGCAATGCCATCAGGATTAAAATACCCCTTTCTGACAGCACTTTCATGTCATATAGACCACCATAAAAATGCAGTTGGAAAGTGACTTTGGGAGTCCCAAACAGGGTCCCCATCACTTGTGGGTCACTGTAAAGTTGCCACCATGCACCTCCATTCACCACGTCATGCACCATATGTGCACAAATGCTCATTTACACTGGTTTGTGCCGCAGAGGTTTTCCTGGGTCACAGCGTACGCCGCTGTGAAAATGAGCACTTTCTGACTGCCAGCCTGGGGGTCGCATCAAAATGCTTCAGTCGGGCATGTGATTGCTTGTCGGGTGGTCTCCTGACCACTGCGATAGTGCTTAGTGGACCAACCAACCACTTTCCTAATCAGGCCCTAAGGTAGGCGTGCTGGCTCGGTCACATTTTTTTCATAAAAGACCGAACAAACCTAGGAGGCTATCTAGCATTACTTTTCCCCAATGAGCCAATGAAGCCTGTTCCATTTAACATTGTCTGACCCTCACCCAAAACCAGTCTATTCAAGTGCACATAAACAGTCAACCATCATACATACAATTTGAAAATGACAAATATATAGAAACAATACAGCTTGAAAACAATATCCAACCACTATCAAAAGGGGCTAACAAGAAAAATCACATTGAAAATCTCCCTTGGTTTGTCATAGCGGGTGGCCAATAGCAAAATCCTTGCCTACTATGGTAAACAGAGATTAGATGTAGCTGGTAACACAACATGATAACCAACTGTTAAAGGCTCACTGGCTTTAAAATATGTTTTTCATTATTAATAAGCTAGATCAACTACTTTTGTCATAATGTTTCATAATATGCAGACCATGCCTATTCTATCAGACATAACTTTTCCAGGGGACCAAACCGGCATATTGCTTGTCACCATGGTCAACTCAGGCCTTCCATTTAGAGTATGAGCTTTTCCATAAGGCAACTATCGGACACACATTCATGAAATTAGAAAGTTATACAAAATGCCAGTTGGCTAAGCAAAAAACTATCTTTCCTAAGGCTGCCTAACAAGTGTTCTCAAAGAGCAAATCTATTTCTAGTGTTTGTTACAAACATCAAAACTATTGCCTACTTTAGTAACATTCCATGCCAGAAAATACCAATCTGTATATAATATAGATTATTAATAACAATCCATACTAAAATGTCTATTAAATTTAACATATGATTTTCACAATAAATACGTAAGGCCTAGTGCAGTTATAACATTTCATAATAAACAGATCAGTCCTATAGCCTTTTTTCATTGGCTTGCCACCATGACAGACTCCAACTCACTGCAATGAGTATAGGTTGTGTTGCAAGCTAAAAAGTGCAATACAAGCAGTCTATTCAGTGGAAGTAGACATCTTTGGCCCAATCAAATCCTGTATTCAGGGGAGCAAAAATGTGAGTGGAGCCTAAGTCCCTCTCTCAGCTTAGAAAGCTAATTTTAGTTGATCATATAAGGTTGCACTGTCCAGCCAGACCTAATAACCAAGAAGATTAGAGTAGCCAAAGGCTCTCAAGCACAAAACAGCACTTTGCGATTTTAAGTTAATTGCTGCCCTCCTCCCATCTGTGCTGCTGCCAGAGAAAAAACAAACACCGTAAAGTATCTATTTATCCAAGTCACTTTAATAAAAATTACAGTGCCATGCATGCGTCCCTCAGCTCAGACCACTGGTTAAATAAACAGATTGATCATGGCTGTGTCAAGAGCTAGCACTTTTTTGTGGAAGCACACAACTTCGGTCTAATCAAAACATGTACTCCTAGCTACCAAAATGTGGGCGGAGTCACCCCTCAGGTAGTACTTCTTATAGCCCTATTCAGGTTGAACAAGTAATTTCCGGTGACAGCAGACCTAATAAGAGCAATAGACAACGAATTGTGAATGCATTTTTTTTCTTTTGGGAAACCTTTATGTTAATTTATCGCACTTGAACAAAACTTTTTTTAGGTTGAGATGCGGTAACCTTAGTTGCAAGCAGCGGGTTGCATGCATTAACTGTAGCGAACGTTAATTCATATACTGAACAAACACTTGTAATTTACAGCTGACGTTAAAAAATGTTTGTTCTACGAAAAGGGTTTCTATTGACTTGGCTTTTTGTAGTTTGCTACATGCAATATACATTCTGCGTTTAAACTCTTGACTTTGAAACTTTGTTTACAATTCAGAAGTGACCTGATGAGCCCCTTGCAACAATGAGGAGTTCAGAGCTGCTCACGTTGAAGGAAATGTGTAAAGTCAGCCAGTCAATTTTTGCTGAAACTCAAACTCAAAAGGTACATTGTATCTTGCTTAGATCAATGAGCTAATATCTAGATGAGATTTTATCAGTGCCAACATTAAAAAGAAGCAATACAAAGCATATGAATCCTGACTAAAGTATCAAAAAGCCTGCTGGATTGAAAAAACGTAATGGTTGTTTCTGTATGCAATGCACTTATCGGATAAATAATTAAATTGTCAATGATTCAGTGTACTGCTAAAATGTAAACGAGTACCACAGACATTGCAGTATAGGCACTGCACCAGAGGCCGAATGATACATCAAATAGCCAATAGCAAAAGGCGAGAGTAAGACGGGCTTCTGGTCAGTGACAAAGCTAACTATGTATATTTTAAAGAACTGGTAACAATCGGCCTTGCGGACAGCTTCACTGACAATCCAGATCTAAAAAGGACAAATGCAAAATTAGACTGTGCACAGGCACACCATTAAAGGAACGGGGAGTACATAATACCCATGGTATTTGAGAAAACAAATGTTTTACTCCTTTTATAGGACTTCTGCCTTGTAAGAGTTGCCTCTCTGGATTTTTTTTTACATGGTGTTTGCTGGTATTATAAGTCTGTGCACCAGGACACTGCCACAGTTTGCCCGGTCCTCAATATTGTGATTTCACCCAAAGAGGATAAAGAACTTTCCAGGAAAGCCATTTCAAGTTGATGCAAGAAAATTACCCCAGTGTCACACAAAGTAAATATCATATGTAGGCTGCAATGTGTATTTGCACTACGTACACATAGTACACCAATGACTCATGACAAGGAAAAGGGCCTTTGCATGTGGAAAAAGCTAGATTATTTTAACTAAGTCACCCTAGAGTGTGCCTTGTAAGCCTGAAGGGTTGAGTGCTTAACATATAAAAATTGGTACTCTAGGCCTTAGGCAAAGTATTCCCTCACAGTGTACAATTCCACCAAAAATGTTGACTTTGTAGGTACTGCTGTATTTTCATGGAATGTGCCCATGTATCAATCATATCACTTCTTATCTAGGTGTGGGGAAAAACAGTAGTTGTCATTAAAAGTTATTTTCCACTTACGTTTAAAAGTCAAATTCACTGGTGAAAGATTGTGGATTTCTTTTTGTGGAAAAGTAACTTTGGACAACTGTACTTTGCTTTGGCCGACAGTAAACTAGTTTAGGAATACATTGCCGGGTGGTATGAGAAAGCAAAAAAGTGTGGCTCTATATGGACTGAGCAGTGGTATGAGGAACACTATGGTATTTGGTCTGGCTCCAGAAAACTAGTCACCCTAGGAACATGTAGAAAACTGTGCTGGACATTTGGGACCACCTAGCCACTAGGAGGGGCTTCGCCACATTCCCCACCACTAACTCCCCCTTCTCATGCAATCCAGACCACTCCAGTCCTAGACCTTAAAGCGTTCATAGATTGGACAGGGGGAAATGTAGGACCCGGAGTGATATCTTCCAGGCATCCTCAATTACATCTTTTGAGCAATTTAAGAGAGAGTTCTGTTTACCACAGGTCATTCGACTCCAGTACTACCAACTTCACCACTGGGAATTACATCCTGCAAACTTCCAAGTGGCTACTCATGCTCTCACCTCATTTCAAACCTTGGCCAGGTCCTTTCAGGGCATGAAGAGATTGACTTCCAGAATGTTTACGACTATACAAGACTTGAAACATTGTATTATGCACCTGTATCAGACAGACTGAGAAAGTCCTTTGGAACAAACAATTCCGAATAAACACGGGGACAACCTCTGGAAAGCGATCCCTAAAATTCATAAGAGTATTCCTCCCAGAGAATCAGCCTCAAAGATCATGATCCAGTGGTAATTGATTCCCGACAGACTCCGTCACATGCTCCCCATCTTGACTCAGACCTGCTGGTGATGTCACAAAGACACGGGCACATTTCTTCATATTTGGTAGTCATGCTCAGTGATGCACACGTACTGGAAAGAAATCATGGGTGGCATAAAAAGACATACTAGGATATCCTGCCACCTGGCTCCTGGGTCTGAAGCCTTTAGCGCTGGAAACCATGACATATGCAGACTGGGCTTATACTTGACACAAATGGAGCATCCAAACAGCTCATAGCACTGTTTTGAAAGGACGAACTCTCACCAACTGAGTCTTGGTTCCACAGGATATGGCAGTTACTCACCATGGAACTCATTACCCATAACCTATAATACTCAGCAGAACAATTCACTCACCTGTGGAAGCTACTGATTGTTTGTCAAAACTTGAATTTCTATGTTTTAACCACCTAGACTTCGGGCATTGTATTAATTTGACTGAAATACCACTCCCCCCCCCCTCCTCAACACGAGACGCCGTTGCCCCCCCAACACGGAACGCTGCAATTGTGTAAAGGGTTTTTCCCTCACTCTTACCTCGGTGACCTACAGGGCACAGATCAGGGTCCTTCCCTCTACTTCCCTGGGATGTTACATTGTTTTTTACTGTCGATGTTCTTTCCCAAAGCACTCACACCACATTGTTTGACATGAATAAGTTGTATTTTCACGTGATAACTGGTTATTCAATTGGCATGCCCACCTGGGCCCTCACATATGTATGGTTGCTGGCCTGTTGGGTCACTGGCTAATTTTTGGGCTATTAGTAAAAATGAATTATATATATATATATATATATATATATATATATATATATATATATATATATATATATATATATATATATATATATATATATATTAACTCTCACAGGAATCCCTCCGCAGGTCTGGCGGGTCCTGCAAAAGTACCGATCCGGCGCTTGTATATAGGAAGAGAGACTGGCTGGCAGCTATGCAGGGTAGTGCCAGTTTATTCACTATGCCAGCAGCAAAGCGGGGCAATTGACAGCGGATGCCCGTGGACTATATATTTTTGAACCCCCTGCTTTGACAAAGATTTATGTTGATATCTTTGTGTCACTGATTTTGTGTCATAGAATAACTCTAGAACTAATAGAGTTTGATATAATTTTTGAGATCGGCAGGGCCTTTAACTTATGCCCTAAATGTTATGATTACTTGTCTATAGGAGTGCTGATAATTATTTCTCAAAATTTTGTTTAATTTCATGTGTATCACTTTTGTGTACACTAACGGCACCTCAAGGTGGTAGGTGCCTTGAGATCTTCGTGCACCCTTTCTTGGCTACTTGTTCGATAACATATATATTGTTGGTTGTGTACTAAATTTGGAGATATAACAATTGTTTTGTAGAGTGTGTGCGGACGTTTCCCTGTAGGGTACACTACCACCTGTTTCTTTTTCTTTGTATATATATATATATATATATATATATATATATATATATATATATATATATTACCTACTGGCGGTCGCCAGTAGGTATATATAGTTAGGATTTTTTCTCTATGGGTTTTTTGAAAATTCTATGTCTAATAACTTTGGCGTTTGTGGACGGAATCGGCTGAAATTTTCAGGAAAATGGCACATTTTGTTTCTGAGCAGCCCTTGAAAATTTGGGGGGGGTTCGTCCAGTGGGGGCCGAGAAAAAAGGGGGGTCCCAAAACGTGTTTTTAACATTGAGTTTTCCATAGGGCGGTTGGCCTCACTTTTAGCCCGAACGGCTGAATGGATTTGCACGAAACTTGGCAAAATTGTAGGGACTGGTAGCCCGATGTGCCTTTTGTAGGTCTCAATATATGTGCTCCAGTGGATTTTGAGAAATTAACGTTTAAAAAAAGATATATATCTGTAACAGCGGACCGGTTAGCGCTCTGGTTCGCGGACTTTTCGCGCAACGGAGCTTTGTGAAGCGAAGCTGATTGGTTCTCCGGCGTCTGTCAACATTCCAAACAGTCCGTAGCGGCCGCCATCTTGTCTCTCGGTAGGATCGAGAGACAAGAGGAGGTCAAAACAAAGGGGGAAATAACTATAAGGGGGCATAGTAGATCCTCGCTGACCCCCTAGGTTTGATGTGGAGGTTTTAAAAGGGCCCCGCGGGGCAAAAAAAAATAATAAAAATAATAATTGAACGGCTGAATGGATTTGCACGAAACTTGGCAAAATATTAGGGACTGGTAGCCCGATGTGCCTTTGCTAGGTCTCAATATATGTGCTCCAGTGGATTTTGAGAAATTAACGTTCAAAAAAAGATATATATCTGTAACAGCGCTCCGCTTCGCGTAACGGAGGTTTGCGAAGCTGATTGGTCATTCTGTCACTGGGCTATAGTTGGGCTACATCTGGCTGATATTTGGGCTACATTTGTTTTTTTGTGTGTCTGGCGGCCATCTTTGGGCTACATTGGGCTACATTGGGCTTCATTGGGCTACATTCGGCTAATTAGCAAATAGCTCATCGCAAACTAGGAATGGTAAAGAATCGCTATTTATTCCTTAAAGTTCGCTATTTAGGAAATGCAAATAACTTTTATGATACATATGGCGGTTCATCTCTAACAAGATAAGAAGCATAGGGATAGATTTATGATGACTGGCGCATCACCAGGGATGTGTTAGTCATTCTGTGCCGCTGTTCCGTCACCTATGGTGTGCTGCATTTACAATGCGGCGCATCATGGGGCAAAAACAGCACAGATGCGTGATGTATCTGTGCCGTAAAGGTGGCGCATTGCTGGAGTTGTATCGCAAGTGTGATGAAGCTCCAGCAAGGGTCGGGGGTGCCCCTGTCGCAGGGTTTCTGTTCTCACACAGAACTGTGGACAGAGGATTGGAACCTCGGCGAATTAGGGTGTCCCAAAACTCACGTTAGTAATCAAAAACTATTTAGCAAGCTAGGTACAGTGTCACATTGGATATAACAAACTCTCAATGTTTAGACAATCCAGAATATGAACTTATAGTACCTCAGGATACGTGGAACTCATGAACAGTCGGTCGTTATATATTTCTTAGAAACCAGAACATGGAGTTAAGAAGAACACATGTGTATTTGAAATGTTTATTTACTAATGCCGTCTTCTCAGGCGTAGTACCTTAGATAATAAAAGTACACATATTATCAGTAGCAAAATTACCAGCATAGTTACTAGTACATAAAAAGTGAATGGTGATAGTATGTTAACATGCTGTAAATGAATAAGAGTTAGCAACACTTATAAGCAGCCGCGGGCCGTGGAGGGAGTTACGGTGAGGCAGGGAGGCGGGGAGGGGGAGAAGCAGGGTGGAGAATACAAGTACACATATTATCAGTAGCAAAATTACCAGCATAGTTACTAGTACATAAAAAGCGAATGGTGACAGTATGTTAACATGCTGTAAATGAATAAGAGTTAGCAACACTTATAAGCAGCCGCGGGCCGTGGAGGGAGTTACGGTGGGGCAGGGAGGCGGGGAGGGGGAGGGGCAAGGTAGAGAGGGCTCCACCCTGCTTCTCCCCCTCCCCGCCTCCCTGCCCCATCGTAACTCCCTCCACGGCCCGCGGCTGCTTATATCTCACCCTCCCTAATACACATATTATATTATTTGCTAAGAAGGTCTCTTTGTGTTGGTTTAGGGCGTGTCCATACTTTAGTGTCTTAGATTTGAAGGAATCACATCAGCATACACCAGCTCTCTCTTCATGTGAACCGCATCAACTGTTGTGTATGTGTGTTCGGCAAAGCAATATAAAACCCGCCTCATGCCCAGAATTGGCAGAAGTTGCACTTATGTTATGAGTATGAAGTCGTGGAGATCAGACCTCATAACAATTCTGTATCGTGTTGTTCTTGAAACTTTAGCACTCGCTGTACAGATATAGTTTAACAAGTAAAGCAGATAGTAGACCAATAACATATTATTCTCATGTAAACCACGATGAACTACTAGGTGGAAAGCTAAAGCAACAACTAAGTGTCGTGTGCAGAAGTTGCAAAAAAGGAAAAATGGCGTTTAAACCGGTAATGAGCCCATGCTAACTTAACACGGTGTAAAGATATCCAGGACCTAGATGACACCTCCTCATGATCCGGAAACGAACTGAATAAGATAATAGAAGTGCCATCTCATGAGAGCAGATTGCAAGTTTATATGTGGACGGTCCGCAAGGTAAAGCATTAAAAACTAGGAAAATTCAATGCTAAAGAAAAATAAAACAGCCAAGTACTTTATCGAGTCTTAAGCCAATAGGCAAGGTAAATAATAAAAACTTGACAAATAAGTCAATGAATTGTCAATGAAATGCTAGTACTCAGCATATCAAACATGAAAAAGGTCTATGACATAACTGTGTATGCAAAATAAGCTGCAACAGCCTCCAATAGGAAGTCACCGTCTTCATCCGAAAACAGTTCAGCCATCCAATTTAAAAGCGGAAAAGAACATACGTGCTCTCCCAGCACCGGATCCTCTATCACCATCAGAGGACAGCTCGGTGGGTTTTCAAGAAAGCTGTGTTCCAAGAAAGACTGTGCTGCCGCCAGTAAATTCCAGGGACCAAGTAGTCCATGCATCAATGCCACAGCCATAATCCTTTCGCCAGGACAAATCAACTCGTGAGTAATGATAGGAGTCATCAGCTGATTAAAGTCGACGTCAGGAGAAACCGGTCCGCAGAGACACAAATCAATGGCCCAATCGAAATCACAGGTCAGGCAGTGAAATACAGGCTGGACACAGGTGAAGTAGGAGAACCGAAAAGATAATCCATATGCCGTGCTTAATATCGCCAACGGCATTGTGCCATAATATTCTAGCATGCGATTGCGGAACAGTGTCAGCAGCTGCAGGGTCGGAGGTTGCATAGGAGGGACATCCATATTTAAAAATGTAAAAAAGCACAAGAGCGTCCGCTGGTAATGCAAGTAAAAATGC
Organism: Lissotriton helveticus; assembly: GCF_964261635.1. Classification (NCBI taxonomy): domain Eukaryota; kingdom Metazoa; phylum Chordata; class Amphibia; order Caudata; family Salamandridae; genus Lissotriton; species Lissotriton helveticus. Next base: position 761,712,558 of record NC_136063.1, on the reverse strand, counting down.
AATCCACGAACCAGAGTGGAGAAAATGGAATGAAAGGGAGCAGGGATGACTCCAAAGATTTTCTCAAATGAAGTCACGAGACCACTGGTAACAACTTTAAAAAAGTGTGCCAGGGATTTTGTGGAGGATGCGTTAAAGATAGTCGGAAACATGTTGCTGAAATTGAAAGGCAAACCTGTGTACGGGTGTTCGCTATGTGAAGTACGAAAGTTTCACGGGCCGAACTCAAGGCCACCTCTCTCTGAGACAAAAGAGCTCTTATTCTTGTCATGCCGTTGAAACGTGTCCCAAGGTTGGTATTTGTGGCCAGATTGAAAACTCCCTATGTTCATGTGTGGGAGGAAATAGAACATTTCTGCAGCAAATAACCCGTTCACTTACTGTTACGATAAAAGGAATACTTTTTAATTAACTCAGAACAATCTTCATTATTGAGCATCAAATAACTACCATTTTCCAACAACTTGAACGTGGGGATGATAGCAGGAACTGGCGTGCCTTGCAACACGCAAGCCATATTTGGTCGGTGTTTGTTGCATGAATCGTGTAACTGTATGTGCCTACACATTAGTGAATGATCTGGCGTCTCAGTGCATTCCTCTCCATTCAGATAAACTTCTTGATCATCTTTGAAACATCTGTATGTGTATGGAAGCGACCAGACCTCATGAACAAAAGCACTACCTAAAGGTTCATAAAGACCTATTGGTATATATTTCATACAATTTGAAAACTTATATAAAGCAAAAGGCAGCGTTATTAAACCGTGGATAAGGCATGTTGCCAAAAAACCCGCAATCCTCTGCTGATGATGTCACTGAGCATGTCATGAATGATGTAATATGTGACATCATCAGTAGTGGATTATGGGTAATAGTATCTCTAGTTTACTCCCCTATAGCTGTCTTTCTTTTAACATAAGTGTGTGTTTCCTTCCCTTATACTTACTGTTTTTGGTTCGCTTCCAGTTCGCGTACCAGCGAGCGAACTAGGAAGCGAACTAAGAGAAATAGAGGTTGGCACAGTTCCAAATATTGTACCAATTTTTTAATAACGGGGAGGTAGTTCTGAAAAGAACTTTTTTTTTATTTTTCTGAACATTTTTTTACTGTTTTTGAATTTTTCGGAACAGTTTTATATTTTTTTGGGTTTTTCTTGGAGGGGGCAATGAAAACGATTCATTGTAAAGGGCTCAACAGGAGCAACAAAACAAAAAAAAGAAGTATTTATTATTTTGGGCGTTTCGGACAAACTTGCATATGATAGTCAATAGCTCTGTTGATCAGAGTGATGCTTCTTTCTCCGTAGGAAATGAATCCATCGCAAAATACGCAGGTGTGTTTTACTTCACCAAATCTCATTTGTATATTTGGCACCATCTCCCTGCCCTCTGGTCCCGTTACTTCCGGTACAACAGATCTTCTGGCCATAATAGGGAGATTATCTAGGTCGTTCCGAAACTGTGCAGCACTGTAGTTGTTAGGATGCCACCTAGTCATATGGCGATGCATTGTGTAGTTTCCGAAACTGTATTTTTTGTCGGTCCCTCTGGACAGTCTATCTTGACATATAAGGCAAGTTACGTATCTTGCATTTACTTTTTTCTGACCTTTGGGAATTTTAAAAAATTGCCAAATGAAGTTTTCTTTCCGGTGAGACGTCTTGGGCTGCTCAGGCAAAAACTGCCTCTCTTCGTGCTCGTCCTCCTGTTCCTCTTCTTCTTCTTCTTGTTGAATTACAACTTGAGCAGGTGGTCCACTCTTCCTTGGATGTGGTGGAGGTGGTGGGGAAGCACCAGCTGAAGCTACTAAAGAAGCCATTGCTCAGTGATCACAAAGGGTCTTTCTCTCACAATGATGAAAGTCAGAGTGAGGAAAGAAGGAGGGATTTTCATCATTTGGGAAAAACAAGAGTTCTCAACCAATCAAAAGTGTTCATTTTAGATTATATGACCTAGTCTTACATCATTAGGAAACCAAAAGTGAAATGAACCAATGAAAAGTGTTATTACCAAGTCACATGACTTGCTGTGTTTACGTTAAGCGCTTTGCAGGGCCTCCCGGTTTGCTTCCAGAAACCTGCGCTTTGGCACTCGCTTCGCGTACCAGTTTGCTAACGTAGCACGTCATATGACGTATCAAGCGACAACGTGGAACGTCATGCGGACGGGAGGCGTCACGATGTTGTTTTCTAACGCGGCACTTGCGGTAAAGAAACGTTTACCGGCTCGCGGTCTATTTCGCGGCATCAAGGTCAGCTAACGGGAAGCTTCCCGATTCGCGAAGCGGGAACGAAGAAAAAAAAATATTTTAAAAAAAAATTATTCATAAACATATAAAATATATTTTTGGATTTAAAGAAGAATACATTTTACAGCTACAGATATTAGCTGTTAAAAAACCAATGAAATTCACAGAAAAAACCATAGGTTATAGACCATATATAGTTAGGAATTAGCATTTACAAAACCTTGAAAATTCACTGAAAAAACCATAGGTTATAGACCATATATAGTTAGGAAATAGCATTTAGAAAACCTTATTTTACTCACACAAAACCATTGAAATTCCATATATAGTTAGTTGCACTAACTATATATCGCGCACCTGCAATCCACTGCTGATGATGTCACATATTACATCATTCATGACATGGTCAGTGACATCACTGATGACATCACTGATGACATCTCAAATGACATCACTGATGACATCACTGATGACAACATCCAGTGACTGTATGCTTCTGTAAAGTTAAAATATGTCTTACATATTGAAGAATGAGTGGATGTATAAGTGTCTGGATGAAGGATTTAGTAGGTGCATGACTGACTGTATAAGTGAGTGATTAAATGTGTCTCACTGAGTGCATGGGTTAGTGACTAAACTGTTTTAAATTGTGCATCATTGTGTCTGTTGTTTTGTAATCTGATGCATGTGTTGATCATTAGCTATATGACTAACTATATGGGTTATTGATTAGTTGCCCAAGTATTTGTATGGGAGACTGAGTGTGTGTGTGGGTGTCTGGGAGGTGTATGACTGTGCATAGATGTGTGAGCAGTTGATTCACTAGATGTATGGGTTCAAAAGTGCATGTGGAAACATCTGTATGGGCGGTTGACTGTGTGCATGAGTGTATTGGTGAGTGAATGGATATCTCAGTGCTACATGTCAAAGTAAGTACATATGTAAAACACAGTACATGTGATAGTTGACATATATAAATAACTGTGCATAAGAGCCAGTGAATGTGTGAGTGGCTGTATGGATTATTGTGAACTTGTATCAGGGATTGTATAACAGAGTAAATATGTGTTATTATATGTTCCAATAAGTAAGGTGTGTATAACTATATAGTTGAGGAAATCGAGGTGTGATTGATTCTTTGCAAGACTGACTAGGTGTGTGAGTAACTCCATGGATGAGTGACAGTCTGTGAGTGTCTGTTTACACGGAGTGTATCTAAGGTTATATTAGAGTCTGAAGAGGTTCATTGTATCATCACATGAATGATGTCATCAGTGATGTGATCAGTAATGTCAAATGAGATGTCATCAGTGATGTCATCAGTGATGTCATCAGTGATGTCATCAGTGATGTCACTGACCATGTCATGAATGATGTAATATGTGACATCATCAGCAGTGGATTGCAGGTGCGCGATATATAGTTAGTGCAACTAACTATATATGGAATTTCAATGGTTTTGTGTGAGTAAAATAAGGTTTTCTAAATGCTATTTCCTAACTATATATGGTCTATAACCTATGGTTTTTTCAGTGAATTTTCAAGGTTTTGTAAATGCTAATTCCTAACTATATATGGTCTATAACCTATGGTTTTTTCTGTGAATATATATATATATATATATATATATATATATATATATATATATATATATATATATATATTTTTTTTTTCTTTTTATTTTAAAGACACATTGCTTCCCTATCCTGCTTGACATAATAAAGACACAACTTTGCCTATTTTTCCACCAATGCACTTCCCATCAGTGTTTTATGCAACTGCGCCATCTGGTTCGAATCTCAAACATGTGATTGCAGTGCTCTGCAGCAGGCACATTTAGATGTTTTTATGTTTATTAAATCTTTCGAGCAATAGTGTAAACACAGATCTCTTTAGCAAGTGCAATAACAACCTGAGCTATACTGGAAGCAATACATCAAAGGGTGCTGGATGCATTCACAATTACTGCAGCTACCCTTCCCTCTTTTCCCAAGCCAACTTACTAGTAGATAAACTTTTAGATTAGATATACCTCATAAGATCATCCCGTGATAAAAAATCCTATAGTTAACCGAGGGCAATCAGCAGGAGTCTGGTTCAAAATATGTTGCTGCCTGCTCAGCCTTTCAGTCTTCTATGCTAAATAAAAGAAGCACCACTGAGCTGGATACTGGTAAGTTCTATTAACATTGCTTTAAATTAAAGTCTAAGACTCTAGTTTCAGGTGGCAAGTAGAAACACAAATAAAAGGCCAGGGTATGCCTACATATGTACCTACTTTTATAATAAAAACTAAACTCCAGATTTCACTTTCAGCAAAAGCAGTAACTTATCCCTGAAAGTCTAACAGTGCCCTGGAAATATTTCTAAGATTGCTATGGCATCTGGCATGGATCGGTGGTGGCGGGGCGGGTGTGGGTGTAGAGAAATAAAAATAAACATACCGGTCTCTTTGCATCTGGCCGGAATAGAAGCAGGAAGGATACCGGCTCCCCTAACCCAATCAAGACAATGCCTTTGCATCGTGTTTGGTCTGAGTGCTGTGGATCGGTGCACAGATGGAGACTGGGAGCCTAGGTGGAGAACATGCTCAATGCGCATGACTGTTTGGCCGGCCCAAGACAGCCAGTCATACCGTCTTGCATGCAGACAGAATGCCCACCACTCTTCCCCATGCTCTGTGAGCAGAGCAGCCCAGCCCAGCCCTACAACCTGCCTCAGCATGGAAAAATAAAATGATAATATCAACAAGTTATTTTATTTTTCCTTTTTCACGCAGCTGTAAAGCAGTGGGGCGACATTCCTCTGACTTAACATAGAACAATGCACAGGCAATGTTAATAGAACATTTGCATTTCAACAGAGGCCCCTCATGCCAAGTTAGCATTCGCAGCACCATTTTGTGTTTTGACGCCATTTTGAGTCATGTTCGTACCCTAATGTGCCTGCTTGAGAAATGTTTCTGGTCCGTTTATTTCTCCAAGGTTGAGCCTTGCTTTTCTAATGAATACACTTCTTGCTAGCACATACCTTTCCCACTAGATAGTGGCCTGCTCCCACTTGTCCAGTGGCAGGCGCAGCTGGAATGACCTCTGTTTGTAGATGTGTGCCCGGCCTCACAATTGAAACTTATCCTCTGTGCTTCTTTGTTTTAGCTGCATCTGCCTAAAAAATCCAACTGTGGGCGTGTCTTCTTTGGGTCTGAATTGTACATAATGTTTCTATGCTTGCTGAAGTCAGTCCCTCTGCAGCAATACTAGGAGGCTGGTCAGACTGGACTCCACTCGAGTGTAACTGAGTAAAATATACTTAGTTTGTATTCTCTACTGTCTGACCGACTCTTCATTTGTATGGAAGGCTGAGAGGTGGCCGCGAGAGACCAGGGTGACCCTAATATGGTAAAATTGCCCTCCATTGCAATCATTCAGCAGAGACGTAGAATGATGGGGCATGGTGCAGCCCACCACTTCTTTAAACTTTCCATTCTTAACCTGTGGAGTTTAATGAAATATTTGTTCCAAATGCACATGAACTGCATTGGCCGCTCAACTCAGGGCAGAGCAGATTAAATCGTTATCTCAATGCAGCAGCCCTTGAAAAATGGGAAACGGACGTTTCAGTCAGGGCTAGAATGAGTAACAAAATAGTCTGAACCGGACACAGTTTATGGTATTGTTTGTGAGTGAGGCGATCCTCCTTCACATAAGTGAATTAAAAAAAATGGCAGCTCAGCAAATGGGATACGGGGGATGGGGTTAGGTGCTGCAATCCAACCTCATGTAATTTTGCGTAATATTTATTTGCACTATCTAACTGCACATGAACTGTGCACTGACCACTCGACTTGGGACAGTGCAGAGGAAGTTATTGCTTTCTCAGCACAATAGCCTTTAAAAATATGGCAAGGGTCTGATTCAGCCTGGGCTGGATGGAACAAGATAAGATTGCCCAAAGAGTGGATGGCATGATCTGGTGGCGATTAGATTATGTGAATATCTTCTGTGGCTGTTAATGGAAAGTGGAAGCAAGTGGAGTGGCTTAGAGCAACTCCATTACCTTTCTATGCTAGTTGCGGGCTGCATGTTCTTAAGTCACCGGTCTCTAGGAAACAGTACATTGCAGCAGTGAGATTGAGGATGTAGTGGGGCTATCTGGCACTACAGATGTAGCTCTGAAGGAGGTCATGCGACTGTGGCGAACTACTGGGGATATTTGAACAGGTTCCATTGTGACTTCTACTTTCTCCCTTCTAAGTATGGGATTGACACAAATAAATGAACACCCTTCTACCCAGATATATGAATTGAATAGTGGTACATATCACCTGGTCTCCCCTTCTTTGTCCCTTGCTGACCTGTAAATAACACTGTGAAGGATGGAATGCCTGATTCAATCTCAGCCACTGGCAATCCCTCAGGGCCACACTCCAGTCCTTTGTTTTAGCCTACCATGCCATCTCAGTTTGGACTCAGCGATATGCACATCAGTCTTGACAGTGCTCCAATGGGAACAGTCCAGCTCTAACTACCAGACAGGTCCTCTCTGAACCTGAACATATGAATCCCAAGACCAGTCTTACCCCGATTAGAGCTCTTTAGTTGATTGTAGCTTGGTTCCACCCACAGAGTGAGGAAAGAGCCTACTCTGGGAATACTCATCACACTTAGGGCATCAACTGCAGCAATACGTTGATGGATGGAATCCTTGAATTAATCTTAGCCACTGGCAATCACTCGAGCCATACTTCAGTGAATGATTTTTCACCCACGAAGACATCTCATTTTGGACCCAATCATATGCAATAAGTCTTGACCCTGCTTCAAAAGAACCGTCTAACATGAACTTCTAATCCCAGTGATGTACTAGGATATGGCCCTTGTAATTGCCAGTGGCTGAATGTAATTCAAGCATTCCATCTATCACTTTTTCTATACTTCAGTGTGATGCCACAAGCAGACCTGTAACCAAATAACTTTTTCCTGCCTAAATGCAAATATGGCAGGGGAGATGACAGAGGAGAGGAAGGAAAGGTGAAGAAAAACAGGATTTAGAGGAGAAAAATGGAATGTGGCAAAATGAAACATAGTAGAGGTCAATAGAGAAAGATATGGGTGAGGATGGCAAGCCATTGGAAGTAGGAGGTATAATACGATGTCCATCTGTTTGGTGAGATTGATTTCCATTCTTGAACTAGGGACCATGGCACCCTTGATATGTCACTGCACAGTTCACCAACAGTCATATATATCATTAGTGCAACTTTGTCACCAGCTAGCTGTATGCTGGAATAGTCTGACCATTACTGAATATTTGGGCAAATGATCATTCCTATTTCAACAATCAAAATATAATTGGAGAGATGGACACTTTGGGTTATCCAAACTGGTCAGTGTTTTAACACACCTAAGGGGGCACTGCATCCATATACCAAGTGTCATGAATTCTAAACTCCAATTTATTGGCTGCTGGCAGCTACCCTGAAACCAGTAAAATTAACCCCAGCAAAAGGGAGATAAGCATTAAAAAAGGTAATCTTTTTCTCATTGCCAAAAAAGCCATTCCACAGAATTCTAACCTCACAGTTTCATGCAATGGCTCCTGGGCTCATCAGACCCCCATTTAGATGCACATGATGACATTTTACTACATGTTGAAAAGAAATTTACTTTTGCCCCCTCTTTTGTCCACTCACTAGCCTAATCTCAAGAAGACCAAAACATAATTCATAGATAACCCCACAAATTAAAATGTCGAGACAATCACTAAAAAAAACATTGCCAAAAGACCCTGCCTTCTGATTTTGTGGTACCTCTACACCGACTTTCACAGTCAACGATCATTGTTGCCTTCTGCATGACTATGTGCTGAGTAGAGCTGGAAAGTGAATATCTTGAGGAAGGGATCTGTGTGAGCTGGCAAGTCATTTATTTTCAAATTAGAGTGGAACCCCCTGCCTTGGCATGTGACATGATGCAGCTCTTTCTATATAATCTGCCCCACCTGTACTTCACTGCATACAACACCAGCCGATGCACAGCCATAAAACTGTCCCACACACTAATCTTTCTGCTGCCCTTGCTCTTTCCTATAGACCGATCCAACCTTGTGTGCAAGTAACCACTCAACTTAGAATTGTTCAAAGGAACCACTAATCCAGCTTACATTTTACTTTATCTGACTTGTATGAAGTTAACTAACACCAAAAACGTTATTTTTAGGTACTCTGAGACATGAAGTAATACCAAGTAAGAAACTATAATGACAGGTACTAGCAGGAGAGTCCGGTCTCACATTTCCCAAAACAAAAATGTATATTCTGAGTTTCCCTGGAGGAAGTTGCCAGAAAGTTTGAGTGTGTCAGGGCAAGCATCAAGAATGTGCACCCTAGTCTCTTTGTGTAGAACCAAATTTCAAATGATATGTCCTCGTCCAAGAAATGATGTAGTGCTTGTGTGAGGAGTTTCAGAACCCCTTTCACAGGGCCAAGGAGCAAGCATGAGCTACTGGGCCTAACCATGGGGGTTAAGGCATTTTACTCCAGATTTCCCAGGGCCCAAATTACTATGGATCCTGAACTACTGGGCCACGAAACCCTTCAGCATTTGACTATGTGGTAGCGTGGGTCAAGCAGTGCAAGGCTTCTTGGGGGAGCTAGATGTAGGTGATAAGCACAGGCTGACAACTCAAAATACGTTCAATAGCAGCAGCCGCGGTCGGCAGTAGCAGTTCCTGCAGTGCGGTGACGTGGGGAGGGGCAGGGTGGGGGGTAGTAATGTATGGATTACGGAGTTTAACAGGTAAGTAAACATATAAATAAAATGAATTTTGTTGCGTGCACTGCATCGCATTTGGTGATGCAGTGAACGCAACAAAATTAGTTTTATTTATTTATATGTTTACTTACCTGTTAAACTCCGTAATCCATACATTACTACCCCCCACCCTGCCCCTCCCCACGTCACCGCCCTGCAGGAACTCCTACTGCCGACCGCGGCTGAAAAGCCGTAATAAATGATTGTTCAGTCAACGGCTTGCTCTAATGAAAAAAAGAATATTTATATAGAAAACACAATGTAAAATATAGCATAAACAAATAAAACACCGTCTCCTGGGGTCAGCACTCTAGTGTTCGATAGGCAGGTGGCAGAGTCTCACTTCCCTTTCTCTAATGGTACTGGCTATTCTCTTTTCACATCATAACAATATATATTCAGGTCAGGCCCCACTAGCAGTCCAAATCTCGAGAGTCCCACTCAGACTCTTCCAAAGTGGTAATGAGTTCAAATGCTTGTATATTCACGCTGATCAGTGCCAGGTTTTCTGTATTAAGAATGCTAGAACTCTGTAGCTTGCAGATGTAATTGACCTCATGTATAGATTAGTGTCCTACAAGGCATTGTTAACCTTGTAAATTTTCAATAAAGCTATTTTGACAAATTCAAAAAAGTGTGCCAGTGTCTAAAGCTCTATAAGGCAGTACAAGTTTCCCTAGGCCCTTCGGCCCTTTGATCAGTCTTACTGCTCCTGCAGGGTTGCTCTACCAGAGTCTGGAGAGAAAGCCACACTTGGATGTCGCAGAGGGCTGTAGCAGCTGCTGACAGTAGCATTCTTGGTTTTGCAGGTGCAGCGAAGCTTGTCGTCCACAGAGCTTCCTCTCATGGCATAAAACGTTCTTCTGATCCTTCTCACAGGTAGGAGGACAATTGTCCAGGTTCCAATTCTGGAGTACGAGCTTGGGCATGCAGAGTTACCATGGCATCCTTTCTTCTTGATGATGGTAATACCAGACCACAATCCATGCTCCTAACAATGCCCCTCTCTGGCATATGGAATCGCAATCTTTACTCCGCACACGGGATACAGCCCGATTAGCACAGCAGTAATGCAATCTTCATGGCGGCTTCCTTTGGCATTGGGGGTTGTCGACTTTAATATGCTATTGGGCAATGACCCACTTGGTAGAATCCCACACTGGACCCTGTTCCCTCCGAGCACTCTCTTCTTCCTCACAGGGCACACTTGTCTTGGCAAGCAGGCAGGCGCTGGTGCTCCATGCCCCATGACAGGTTGGATTTCACTGACTGATGTTTCCTCACCCAGCTGGGAGGCTAGCATACATTAGCCCCCATTCCTGGTCACAGTTAGAAATCTTTCAGAGCTTCTATTCGACAGGGCCCAACTGACTGCTTTGCAGTCGACAACTTTGGGGGCATCAAGCTCATTATAGTTCATTTCCAGACCAAAATGTGACTTAGTGTCTGAGTCTTTGAAGTCTGTATTGGGGATCTGCTACCATTGCAAGTGCCCACTCCTCTGCCCAACCCTTCATCCAAAAAGCAGTCTTACGCAGAAGGAGCGACACCAAATCTGATAGCACCACAAAAGGCTATAGGAGTGACTAGAGGCTCACATCTGAATGTTAGCCACAGTTACATGTGCAACTAAGGGGTATCCAAGGGCCAATCTTTATGAATCTCTGATCAGCCCCATCTCCTCTCTTAGAAGTGCCCAGGCCCTTTCCCAGGGACCTCTCTCCGAAGCAAAGAGCACCCTTTGAAGTGTACCAAAGCACCTGGCTCTTCTTTCAACTAGTGTGTAGCCCATTCACCTCTCAGAAATGCAGCAATCCACAGATCTGTGTGGGGTGAATCCTGTACCTTCTCATTCTCCTCCAGTCGGCCCTGTGTCTCCAAAACTGGAACGTATAGTCACATATTGTACCACTCACAGGTCTGCGCACACACTCTGCACATGCATGCAGGCACACAGACTCTGCACAGCACTACATACTAACTTGATGTAGGCCAAGGGTGAGTTAGGAACACAGCAACCGACCTTTAAATGAGTGGGCCTGCAGACCTTAATCCATTGGCATGAGTTAAAAGACCTGTTCAGTCCTACTGATCACTGCACTGTATACAGCCACCCCCACGCTCGTGCTACTCAACTCTTGGTAAAAGCAGTAGCCTTTCATCCTCATGACGAGCGCCCCTCCTCGTCCAACAAGACTGCAATCCATGAGAAAGGCCTATGTCATGGAGTACACATGCATGATCTGTGTTCGTCAATTACAACAAAAATCAGCACCAGGGATCCAAATATATATTTGCCTGTAATCCTGGCAGCTGGGGTGCTCAGTCCAGGGGTGCAAACTCATCACCAGATGAGGGGCTTTTCTGCTCCAACAAGGAACGTACTTAATCAGAAGTTTGAAGGGGCTTGGCTTCGGACACAAGAATGAACAAGGCACAGCATTTTTAAATGCACCCTAAGTTCTGTAGGCAACCAGTGAAGCATATCTAAAAGAGATATTGCATGGCAGAAATCATGGTACCCTAGGATGGGATAGGCCACTGCATTCTAGATATTTTTCAGGTGCTAGAACAGAAATGTGGGTTGGTCTAAATACAAAGTGTAGCCATAGATGTGAAGTATTCTAGTGATCTCAGAAATGGCTGACCTCCAATGTGGGATAAGTAAGAATACTGTTCAGCTGTTTTAAGAAGAAACAGGTGAAAATAACAGAGTTGGTTTGGCTGGAGAGCAGGAGGAGGAGAGATGTGAATCTGAACCCATGTTATTGACTTTGGACACAAGGACAGAATTAAAGCCATTCAGGTGGTCAGAGGTGAGAAACCTACAGAAGCATATGCTTACCCACAATCAGAACTTCCTTCTTCTCTGCTTAGAACCAGAGCCAACAGAAGCCCACTCACACAAACCTCTATTGCACATTTTCTAAAGGAGGCTTCCATTCTGCTGGCCATCAATGTACATAGAAAAATAAAGAAACAAAGGTAATGGATGAGTCAGTCATAGTCTCTGCATACAATAATACACAGAGAAAGCCATCAGGAATGGAGATGTGAACAGGAATTGGCAACCTTCTATACCATAGCCTCTTATCAGCACACCGCAAATAATTCATGACCCAAGTTGCATAACAAAGTAAATGGAACTTCGCTAGATAGAGGTGTAGCACCTAGCTTCAGTGTGAAAGATGTGTGCTTTAATGGAAAGCAGGCAAACATACATCTTGGTAAGCAAAGATTACGCAGGTCAAAAGTTAAAGCAAAAAAGGAGTTATTAAATTTAAGGTTTGGTGTCACAGCGGTTTTCACAGGCACCGAATATCCTTCAAATTGGAAGTGCTGATGAGTAACAGAATACTGTAATTGATGCAAAGGATCAACTGAGCCCATATTGATTAACACAAAAGCTACACAACCATTCTATTGTAGATGTATACCTAGGTATATATTAGCTCAGACAAAAAAAAACTTCTAACCCCTTCAGAACCATCTTGAAGTTCTCAACATTGGGCACACTTCTACTGGAGCAAAAATTTTGTTTGGACATGTTTATTACATATCCTAGCTAGTTGCCAGTGAGCACTTAATGGCATGGTTTGTAATCCCTAAACAGCTCCAATTGTAATTTTTTTTTTGTTTTTGTTTTTAGGAAAAGCACATGTGCTTTTAGTTCTTTCAAGTCTCTCCAAGGCCGTCCACCAAGAGGACTTGGGATATTCACAAAAAAAAAAACAATATGTTTCAATACAGATTTTAGAGCATGTGGTGAGGTAAATCCTTAATTTCTTATCGTACTCTAATCTACAAGATCTCGGGCATGTGTGTGAAACTGCCTACCTTGGCTTCACAGTGGGTCCACTGTCCATGCATGTGTGTCTCCATTTAAATATTTCTATTTCATTCTATTCAGTTTTTCTTTTGCGATTACATTTCTACAACAAATTTCTGAGCATTAAACTATAGAAAGAAATAGCCTGGACAGTGCCATTTTAAAAGAAAAACAAAAAGCAAACAGGTTTATTGCCCTCATGAAAACCTTTCAATCCTACAGTTAATCTTAGATTAACACTACTCAATTAACGTTGTAGCGCTTCCATGGTGGAAGTGCAGACCTTGGTTTTATTACCTTTCCCAATTTCAAGAGTACATAATAGAAATATATTTAGGCAAATTGTAATACAGGTTCAATAAGATTTCTTCATTAACTTTTGAAGAATGTATGTTCTAATTCTCTTTTTTCTCAATAAACCAAAATAATTTGAAGCAGCAATTGCAAAGTCTTTCCATTCACTTTCACCATGAAAATGCAAATACTTGCGTTCTAACTGTGTTAGAACCACCTATCCACTGTCACCACAAAACTGTAGCTGGGGCCCAGTGTGTAGAATAATATGCTGTCAGTTGCCCCTGGCATACTTCCGCAAACTCCCTGCACGTATTTAGAAAACAAGAGCGTAACGTCAATTATTCCTGGATGAATCATTTTAAGTGAAGTCATAATTATATGTTGTGATCAACTTCAGCCACCTGTCCTTTCAAGGGTGCGACATCCCAACAAGAAAACGTACTGAATATGTGTTGATAATCTTAGCACAACTTCCTTCCATAAATTCATCAATGTCAAGGAACATTATCAAGGTATGGAAAGGGGGACACTTACCTATAAAAGAGTATCCCAACCTGGTACAACAAAGAGAGCTACCTTACTTCCGTTTTAGGAAACTTTATTAAAATTTACCAACATAAATTACTTGATTTGATAAAACAAGGCTCACCTAAACTTCAGTTTGCTATTTTTCTTTTGAAAACTACTGCTAAGTAAAGGTGTTGGTTAAAATATTAATGTGAAACATAGTACCAAGACGGGATTCTCAAAGAAAATGCAGTACACTTAAAGCATTTAATTCCCAAAAACAAAAATTGTTTAACACTTACCTGGAGAATCATGTATTATTTGCGTTAACTATTTTTTTAACAATTGCGTTTTACCCCAGGTATGTAGATGGCACAAGACCAACGGGTAGTGGCTGGCTTTAAAATATGAGAAATACGAACCCACAAAGCTTTCCTGCAATAGAGCCAGCATCATAAGAGAGCAGGCTAACTGTTTTCTTTATGCAACAGTATATCATCTCCTGTCAATACGGAATTGCTCATTTTTCCAGCATTGGTTTTCTGGTTTTGATGGCGCTAGGCTGTCTTTCTTGACACCCAAAAAACAGACATGGACAGCCTAGAGGTAGCCTACACTGGAAGGTTTTGCTTCTGATTCAGAGAGTTCAATTGTGTGAAATTATATTTGAGACACTTCAATGGTTTTTACAAACCGCTAGATTATAAAACTCTTTACCAGTCCAAGCATTACTTCTAGCATACTACAATGCGACTGTTTCCCATCCCCAACAATTGTAAACACTATCCACCCGCTTTCTTCAAGCACCCCATTGCTGTGTTGTGACCCTATAAACATAGGTTCAAATTCCTGATCTGCGCTGCTGCACACCCACAATTGGGTGTGCTTAGTGTAGACCCAGACAGCACAGCAGATTACAAACCATGTGTATATCCTAGTGCAGGAGTGAATGTGAACCAATGGGGACCAACTGTTTGAACCCTCAGATCAGCCCTTCCCTTCAGATGGCGTACCCAGCCTAGTTACAAGAGAAGGTATGGATCCCTCGGGAAGTGGGCACCGTGTGAGACTGCATCCATCTTTACTTTTGGTGGGGTTACCTGGGGTGCACTGGGACCATGTTCCCATACGTCATGGTGCAATCAGGGCAAGCACGAGTGCCACCTCGTACATTGTGCATGAGCGCCCCTCCCAACAAATTATTTTTCACATAGCCCACATCTGTAATAAGGCACAGACACAAGAGCAACAGCATACCCTTTATTACTTCGGGGTCGGGACATATGCAAATGAGGCATGTATATCTTGGGATTCCAAGGTGCACACTTTGTACTGACCTGATCCAAACTACAAGGGGGTGGGGTCAAGCGAGCATTTGTGGTACCTTATGTGATACTGAGGTAGCCTGGGGTCACAAAATGTGGTGGAAATGCCTGTTGTGCCCCGGAGCACTGGGTGGAATTAGGCCCAGTGCATCCTTCACAAACCAGCTACTAACCTTCAGTAAACATGGTAAGTGGCAATCCAAAAATACACCCGAGGGAGGGGTAAACAGGTATTCGAGTATCAAAGTGTGACACTTAAACAGCCATCTTTGACACAGGCATGCATAGCTGTATGAAGGTCATTGTGGCATGATAAGAACACATCTCTGGTATTTAGCAAATGACAACTTTCCACGCATGCGCCTTGTAACCATGGATGCAAGGACCAGCTGCAATCTATCGGACTAAGCAACTCTACTAGTGACAGCTATACACTAGACAAATACCAAAGTCCAACCAAAAACACACACTATTGGTGGCAGGTGGACACATTGTACAGCCATGATCACATTCCAAGAAAGGGTAAAAACCATCACAGCAACTTCAAAAATGCAATAGGCCTAAAATTAAAAAAAAAAAAACTCTTCAAAGATCATCCTATTAAGCGAAACAAATATGGAAAGACTAGAGACAGTCCCAAACCTATTTACTCATGTGATCCACCAGGTGCCATCTCACAAAAGGCATGGTAGGCTTTCTTCGCTCGATCGTGGTTTAGAAGACATTTTTGCAGACCTGTTTCCCCCAGAAGGCGCTTAAAGTTTTGTATGCCTATAATTGAGGAGAGTCCACTCTAGTGCTAAAAAAAAAATTTGAAACATGCTCAGTCTAAAAAACGTGAATGAACTTACTTCAGCTCCCTACCAACACTATATAGGTTATCCATGTCTTAATGTTCGTATTTCCTGTATCCCAAAATAGTGTCAGATCCACAAACCTGGGAACCAATATAGTTATCCTCTACCTAGAAATGAGGTACTAAAATATAAATATTTTTGCTGCTAATTCGAAGTAGATTTTGGTTGCCCACTCTCCGCCACCTCACCTGGCCACCTTCACAGCCCGACAACCACCACAGTGGTGAAACTATACTACTTTCTGAATTCGAATAGACCGCGCACCTTCCTGTGCCTAGAACCAATCCAGGCCAATTAGAAAAAGAGCTCCCTAGGCTGCTTGATTTGCCCTTTTTCTTTTACTAAACCTGGCCCGTGAAAGTTGGAAGGTGGGATGCAGAGGGCCTCGTTGGGCACTGCGCCAAACAGTAATCAATGGCAAAGTCTCCACAGAGGGAAGTTTGGGGGGTGGGGGGGGGGTAGAAGTTAACGTTTCAACAGAAGCATGATTTCCAGGTATAAAACAACGTGAATTCAATTTGGAGAGGGTTCAAGAGCGAGATTGTGGTCCATGATGCGAGAACCACAGTCATTGCAGGGAAAATCTATCCATCAGCTTGATTCAGAACACCTAGAGCCAGCTTCAGGCCTGTGACAGCTGAAAGACTATTGTTAAAATGCACAAAATTAAGATCATTTTATAATAATAGGTTCCTGATAGGAGATGTGCACAGTGGTTGGCTCTTTGGTTGAGCAATGAAGTGTGTGGGGAATATGGACAAAAGTACCTTCTGCTTAAAATAAAAGCACGAAAAAAAAAAAAGAAAAACCCCTCAGGCAAACTCTGCAGCAGCACAATGGCGTCTTTCATGAAAAGAAAAAGGATCTGAGGCGTTTGGAGGGGGAGGGGTAAACAAATATACAAAAAAAAGGCAGAAAAACAAAAGACACCTAAATGACATGTATGGCAATACGTCTCTGGACGTGTACAGGGCGATGGGGGGACGTGACCGAGGGGCTGTGGGCTTGGCTGCCTTTTCTGCGGCCAGGGGGTGAGGCTGCTGCTGCTATGCCTGGCAACATCCAGCAGCCAAGTCCGCCCGAGGAGGGGGGGAAGAGGGCAGTCTGACTCGGCTGGCGGCGCGCTCCTCCATCAGGACAAGGGCACGAGGCGCGGATGCCACCCTGGGGGGCAACCGGAGACCCCACAATGTGCTTACACCGAGCCAGAGGCGCCCCCTGTCGCCCAGAAAGCAAACACCGGTTCGGTGGCTAATGTAACTCCTGCGCCCTCCTTGTCGGTAGCGAGCACTCACACCCTTCACCCCAGCACATGAGCTCCCCCTGACTCCGTGCCCCACACACCCACGCGCCCCGCAGTGCCCGGAGCTTTGCACGCGAGGGGCTGCGGTGGCCCCTCAGCCTCACATGGCGCTGCCCGGCTCCAACAACGCCGACAGTGGCAGCCCTGGCGTGCCCTGAAGCGGGTCCCTCTCCAGACAACCCGCATTCCCGCCTCCCAGACGCCCGGTTTGAACTCCCGATCAATAAGGTTTTGTGTGTGCGCTTTTTTTCTGCCTCTCTCACAAGGAAGTGATGATCAGCGAGAGAGATTTGCCAAGCGTCTGCCGCTGCTGGCACATGCGTAAAAGCAGCCGAGCTGCGCCCGAAAAGTCCCCAGCCTAAACCGTAGCAGAGCAAATAACAACAACCCGGAGGAAGCCGGGCGCTTACCTGAAACATCGGGGGCAGCCGGGTCTCTCCCTCTCTCCAACTTGTCTCGCCCCCTCGCCGGTTTCTTCCAGCGATCTGCTCTGCTCGCCACGCCAGGGAGAAATGCAATAGCTTGGCCAAGGTAGAGAGAACAAAATACAGAGAGAATAGTTGCTCCAGGGCTTCGAAACCCCTCAAGGCAGGGATCAGGATACAATTAGCTCATGCCTCCACCTCGAGTCTAAATCAATCCCGGGGAGCGGAGAGAGGGGGGGAACATAAAATGTAAAAAAAAAAAAGTTGAAATTAAATTAACTGATGGAAGGGGCTGCAGGATTGATTTAAAAAGTATGGATATCTTTATGTGGCATATTTTTGTGTCTGATTGCTCTCGGTGCCTGTGTGTGTGGGGGGAATCAGGCTCGCTCCAGCCTCCAACTTGCTTATTGCTCCCTCTCTCTCTCTCCCCGTGCACAAAAAGCTGATTTTAATCGTTGTGATTAGTTTTGATGTAACGTTTCCGCGGGCGATTTCTGCAAATGGATGGAGTGTTTCTTTGCCAGAAGAGGGGAGAGCAGATGATGATAATTATAAGGCTTGCCGGTCGCCCCCTCGCTCGCTTTATCAGCATCTGGGCTCAGATCGGGTTCTTCACTTCCACAAGTTGACCTGACATTGTCCGCGCCGCACCTAGGGTCGCAGGACTTGTTGATAAAGAGGCCCCCGCCCCCTCTGGGCCCTCTCCCCCTCCTGCCACTGTCTGCGTGCGATCAAAGGAAGCGTGATGATTTTGGCGCTGAAAGCCAATGCGTTTTCCTTCTCCCCTGGCTATATAACGTCCCAAGATGACGCGCTGTGGTAATCAGCACACTGGGAGCCCCGTTTGGCCCGATGGAGTCCGAAGCAGAGCCCGCGGGCCATACATACACACACACTCACTCTCATTTCAAACGCGTGCCTGTTCTTTATTCTGAAAGGCGAAACGAGAGCGGATAGACACTGTTTTGCTATACACGTCATTTCCAAAACAATTGAACAATCACAAACCGTTTTGAGGGGTATCGCGCAAAAGGTACTCCTTTTTGCCTCTCTTTTCTGAAACTTAATTGGAACCAGGCGTCTAAAATTGGTACCAATCGCCCCTCCTCCCCCAAAGCAACACACGAGCTTAGCATGTCTGTCTTGAAACGGTTACCATGTAGTTGTTTCCTTAGAATGTTCGGTGGTCCTACGGTTTCGTGGGTAGGGCATAATAAAGCAGTGGCGTAGCCATGCTTTCTTACCAGGGAG
Organism: Lissotriton helveticus; assembly: GCF_964261635.1. NCBI lineage: Eukaryota > Metazoa > Chordata > Amphibia > Caudata > Salamandridae > Lissotriton > Lissotriton helveticus. The sequence goes on along the minus strand of NC_136063.1, from coordinate 761,693,700 downwards.
TACTAGGGCGACAGTTTCCAGATTACCTAATGTCACCGTCATACCACTTTCACAGTCTAAACCTTTTCATTTCTTTTCAGGTACTCTAGTCCAGTTGAAAGCAGACTACAACTCCCAGAACGTACTAGTAAACCTTTAAACTAAATATCCTGGTGACATGGAGTCACCTGGTAACCCTATCTGTAACAGGACCATGTCCTCTTGGACCTAGGTAGGCGCGGTTGTTAACTGTCAATTCCATTTAACTCCGTGTCATCTTAGTGGGGCAGGGCATGACATTTTGAGGCCCCCTGTTTGGAACAATGTTGAATTTTCTTACCCATTTTGTGCAAATTTAATTCCACGCAATGCCTACAAGTATTAATGTATACATGAAACTTTCAGAAGTGGGATCACCAGAGACAGCTGAAATATGCCTTCCCTGGAACCCCGAAAATCCTCATGATGATAGTGGCGAGAGGTTAAGGTAAAGAAATAGATAGAGGTGAGAGCCCCACCTTCTCAGTGGGGCACTTTAACGATGGGGGGGCCTTAGCCATTGCTCACTTAGACCATTCCCTAAAACGTCTTTGATTTAACCCCAACATCCTCCACAAGCAATTATTTTATTTCAGCGTTTCACTTTAATAAAAGCTCTTTTGCAGGGCACTATATTCAAACGTCCACCACCATAATGTGCAAATGCTGGACAAAATGAGAAGTTTGAATATATATTTTGTAATTATGCTAATATTCAATCCTTCAAATTGCTTCACTAGGCTAGCTTGTTGTCACCACGAAGACAACAATCTTAGGAGTTGCTTTCAAAGCATATATTTGCAGAACTCTCCAGTTTCCCAATTCCATGAGTGTGTAGCTCACCCAGTCGAATATTTTTATTTTGGCGCTTGTGAGTTGTAGTCCTAGTGACTTCTTTTAATTATCAGGACTACAATGTCCAGATTGTAAGGAGCAAACCTTGAATGGATGAATTACTTTTGCATGTAACAGTGAAACCTAAAACTCTATTGAGAATAATAAATTGTTTGATACATATACCAACAAGACATAAACAGTACCGTTTTATACAAGAGGCTTTTCTATTCTGTGGTGAATACATTTACAAAATGTTAAGCTGCTTCTCTTGTCCTTTCTCCACCTCTCTTGTACTTTCATTTGTCTTTGTGCCTCAGGTGAACTGACCGCTCACAGTGAGATTTTATTGTACAGTTAATAAAAACGAACAATATAAAACATACAAATGTGTGCAAAAAGCAATCATGGTTACAGTTAAAAATATAAAAAACAAGTGGGCTTGCTTATAAAAAGTCGTAATTATATTGTTGAAAGCCATAGGAATTTAAGCAAACAATAGTGCTCCAAGGGCTTAGCTCAGCATTGCGTAGACTAGTGCTTAGTGTGAGCCAGTTGTCTGGATCATAATCCTTTTGGCCACTATGTCAAAGAATTTAGTTAGTCTACAGTTTAACTGAGTCTCCTCAGGGTTAAAACACAGAATCACAGCCTGCCTGCAACTCGTTATGGCCTTCTGGTTCCATAGGGCATGGAGTAGGGATCGTCTGTTCATAAGTTTTGAACAAATGCAAATTATGTGGATTAAGTCCTCTTTTCCTGATAAACAAAGTCGGCAGCAGCTTGCTGAGCTTCCCCTTTTCCAAGGTGCCAAGTGCGGTAATATGGGAATAATGCCAAGGCGCATGTTTAAGAACTTGTTTTTAGTTGACTGCGTGAGGCCCGTTTTAAAATATTCTTGAGGTTTCAGGACACTGTAGTCTTTCAACACGGCCCATTCGTGGGCCCTTTTAGTCAGGGTGGCTTTATCCTCAATTGATGAGATCAACTTGGTTACTTTCGTTACCACTTTTTTGAAGGTTTTAAGATCGGTTGACGACTCCCAGAGGTTTGTTAGGTCCAGGATCTCCAATGAGTCTTGGAAGTATTTCCTTGCGGGTGAGTTGCCTCTGGCGGATAATTCTCTCCAGCGAGATGGGCATTAAGGGACCCGTGGTTGGCATCTCTGATTTTTCGCCACGTTTTAATATATGCCCCCCTCCTCTCTACCGCTTGTTTCTAGAGCCCAAATTCCAGACGAATTTGAGCAGGCGAGGTGTATGTGGGTAGTTGGAATATTGCCCTATATGCGTGTCTGATGGTGTTGTCTAATATCGTGGCGTCTTTTCCTTGCAGGGATTCACTGCCGTACGTAAGCATGGGTTGCAGTCGTGCCCTTATCACCTGCAAAAGGGGGCCGAACGACCGGTCTGGGAGAACTTTCTTCAGGGGTTTAATTGACCAGTGGAAAGTCGAGCCCTTCCGACGAATTGCCTCTAGTTGGGGCCTAAATGTGCCTTTGCTGTCAATGAGGACACCTAGGTATTTGTAGGTTGCTACCTGTTCTAACCTCTGTCCGCCCAGAAACCAGGCAAGTTTTCTTTTTTTGTTGTAGTTCATTGTCATAACTTTTGTTTTGTTAAAGTTGATGTTTAGTTAGTTGTTTGTAGAAAATAAACTGGGTGCATCCAGAAGATTTTGGAGACCAGTAGGGGACCGGCTGATACGTCGGCGTATAGGAGGTTTGAAAGTGTTGTATCGACGACCGGTCTGGGAGAACTTTCTTCAGGGGTTTAATTGACCAGTGGAAAGTCGAGCCCTTCCGACGAATTGCCTCTAGTTGGGGCCTAAATGTGCCTTTGCTGTCAATGAGGACACCTAGGTATTTGTAGGTTGCTACCTGTTCTAACCTCTGTCCGCCCAGAAACCAGGCAAGTTTTCTTTTTTTGTTGTAGTTCATTGTCATAACTTTTGTTTTGTTAAAGTTGATGTTTAGTTAGTTGTTTGTAGAAAATAAACTGGGTGCATCCAGAAGATTTTGGAGACCAGTAGGGGACCGGCTGATACGTCGGCGTATAGGAGGTTTGAAAGTGTTGTATCGCCTAATCGCGGGGCATGGGATTTGGTTTTCTCTAGTTCCCCTGGGAGATCGGCCAGGAAGAGGTTAAACAGCATTGGGGCTAGGACACAACCTTGTTTCAGGCCTTTGGTGGTACTGATTTGCCTTGAGATGTGTGATCCGGAGCCCAATTTGATCCTAACCCAGGTGTTAGTATGTAGCATGATCAACTGCTGAAGGAGTGGGCTTGGTATCCCCCATCTTTCCAGCTTCTGCCAGAGTTTGCTCCAGTCTACGTGGTCAAACGCGGCGCTGTAGTCAATGTAGCATAGGTATAATGAGCTCTTCATGGATTTTGCTGCATCTGTCAAAAGGGTTAGCACCATGATATTAGTCGTTGTACCCTGACCCCTGCGGAATCAAGTTTGGGTGGCTGGAATGATGTGGTTTTTGTTTGCCCAAGATGTTAAGTCCTCCAGAACGAGAGCCGCATAGTACTTTGCCTCTATATCGACTAGCGCTATTAGCCGATAGCTACTAGGGTTATTCCTTTCTCCCTTTTTAGAAATCAGGCTTATAATTGAGCCTCTCCAGGTTTTTGGACATATTTCTGTTTCCCTTATTTCCTGGAAGACTGGTGCCATGATGTTACTCCAAAAGCCAGCGTCTTGTTTGTATATTATTGGCGGGATCCCGTTCGGGCCCGGGGCACCTTCAAGTTTGCCCTTGTTAATTTGTGAACTGATCCTGGCCGCTGTTTTCGAGTATGTGGGTTCCTCTCTGCTTGTGATTGGTACGAGTCTTGTTGTTGCTTCCTCGTTCAATGTACCGATGTTGTGTGAGGATGGGATGTATGACGTTACAACGCATACTTTTACTCCGCATACCATTACAACGCGGTATTTACAACGAATACCGTTACAACGCATAGCGCTTAGAGGTGCTGGATAGTGGTAAGTATAATTTTCTATTCCAACTCCAGTCCCCGTGGACACTAGGGAAGGTGTTGGATAGAAAATTAAACTTATTCCCTATCCTAGAGCGCCCCCCAGCGCAATGCGTTGTAATAGTATGCGGAGTAATGGTCGCGTTGTAGTGGTAGTGCGGAGTAAAAAATGCGTTGTAACAGGTGTATACCGTGAGGATGGTATCCTTGTGTGGGCATTGATCAGTTCTTTGTTGTTTGTGCCTGTTTTATCGGGGGTCTGATCCAGACCAGTTTTCTGGGCTTTGCCACGAGGCAAGTGCCCCACTAGGTCTTCGGTATTGAAATGAGATGATAAGTAGTTTGCCCAGACTAATTCCGAGATGTTTGAATTGATTCCCTTATGATCTGGACATTGGAGGGAGTGGATTAGTTTCCAAAATCTAGAGCTGTTCTTTTCTTTAGAGTCGTGTAAGATTTTTGCCCAGAGGTTATCGTTCAGCTGCCTTTTCCTTTCCCATGTTTTTTTCCTCAGCTGTGCTTTTAGGGTGCGCAACGTCTTTTGCGGACCGTCGTTGTTTGTGTCTTTTCGGAGCTGTCTCAAAGTCTGGTTTATTCCACTTTTTAAGATTTTTATCTCTGGTGTTATTACATTACCGACTATTATCCGTGATGTTTTTCCTTTGACGATCTTTTGTTCTTTTGCGTGTTTCGCCCCGAGTTCCACTATAAATTCACTCCAGGCATCTAGTGGCCTTTTGTCTGTGCTAGATCTTTGGTGCATGATTGTTTTGGCGCTAGTTGATAGTTCCTCAGCTTCATCTATCTTACACCTTATTCGCCTGTAGTTTGAGGTGAATTCTGCACAGATATTTATTCTTTCCGACACTTGATTCATACAGGACATGGCCAATTTCACTTCTAGCGGCAGATGGTCACTTTGGCCCCTGTCTCCCACTTTGAATGAACACATTTTTTCAAACAGTGGTAAGGTCACAAGAGCAAAATCAAGGTGAGAGGAGGTGGTTGAAGACAGATATGTTGGAGCTGGTGGGGTGTCTTCTACAAATCGACCATTAAGTAAAGTTCGAGATCGATCAGTAGCTCGTTTGAGGTTTTTGTGTGTTTGTTTAGTAAGGGAGTTACTTGATTGGGAATCTCCCATGCGAGATCCATTATCTTTGTCATCTCGTCGGCTGGTTTCTTTCCGAAAAGATGAAGGTTGAAGTCGCCAGCTACGAGTATGTTGTCCATTTCAGTTTCCGCCATGAGTCTTACCAGTTCGCTGACTAGTTTTCTTCCCGCCGGTTTTCTGTGCTTTGGGTGTATGTATGTATTTATGACAAATAATAATTGAGTAGACTGATTAATTATGGTTGTTATAGCTAATCCCTGAACCGCACTCGGGGGAGTGATTTTTATCTCAATTTCTTCCATTGCTCCAATGGTTGGTATATAGGCGAATGTCGCCAGGCCACCTGAGCAGTGGCCGTAATTGGAGCCTCTGGTAGACGGGTGGATTAAGGTTGTGTAGTCTTGTAGTGAGATCTCCTGTTCTTCCCAAGTTTCTTGTAGCAAGATCAAATCAAAAGATTTTAAATAGGTTAATATTTTGGGGTCCTCTAGTTTGTCTGAGAGGCCATTGATATTCCAAGTACATATACTGATTTTGTGGTTAGCAACTTTCTTGGAGGATGGTGATGTTACTCTATGTCAGTTGGTGTCTCTTAAGGGTATAGTCCGCCGTATTGTTATTCTATTTGTTCGAAGTTGATCAGATATGAGGTGTTGTAAGTGCAGTCGGTTACTATCAGCTCCTGGCGAGTGGCAGCGTGCTCCTTTCAATATTGACTTGGTTGCTTGAAGGCATTCTTGGGCCCTTTCCTCAAGGAGCGGGGTTGGATAGGCTGGCCTTTTTCCAACTTCGAGCTTTATTCCCCACTGTGAGAATCGGGGTGATTCCTCCATAATTGTGCTTGCAATATCGTTTGTTTTCCAAGTGGTCTTTGTAGTTTCATTGCCTTGTTGGTCCGTGGCGGGGAGAAATTCAATTCCAAGCAGGCCTGCTGTATTGATGTTTTTTAATTTGTCAATAGAGTTGATGAGCCTTAGAATGTTGCCCCTGTTTAAGGTGTCCCCTCGTCCTCTGGAAATACATTCTGGAATAAAGTGAAGTATTTCAGACTCTTTTTTCCCAGGGAATAGACTTTGTTGGTGTGTGGGTGACTCACTTTGCTTTGCCTCCTGTGCTCCTTGAAGTTTGGTTGTTTCGGCATGGCGTAGTGTGCTCTCACCCTCGGTGTGTTTCTTAGTCTGTGCACTAGCTTCCTCTGTAATGCCTGTTGTCCTAGGGCTCCTTATGGAGTCGTGGGTAATGATCTCAGTTCTATTGCAGATGCATGTTTTGGGGGAGACAGCGGTTATGGAATTTGTGCTGGATGTTGCAAACTCCTCTTGCGGCTGAATTATGGCCTCCATAACAGGTTGTGGTGTAGCTTCCGAGACAATGCATATAAAAGAGTAGATTTTTCTTTGTCCTTTGTCTTCCAGATGTGGTGAGTTGGTGGGTGAGGGGTTAATAATTTGACCAGTGGGCTTCAACGTTGTCTGTTTGCTCGCGTTCCTGTTATATGTCAATGTGTTTACATTCGGAGAGTGTTTGTTTACAGGTGGTAATTTTGTGTGTTCTGTTCCTGGATGGTCACTACTCCATGGTGTCAGTTGGTCATTCTCGTCTGTGCAGTCTGCCCCTGCCGACTTTCGATTCCTACCTGTTCTTTTTTGTTTGCGGCGTGCACGCACATTTGCTGGACTGGATGGGTCCCCCCTTTCTTTGAGTGAGATATTCTGGGGGGGCTCTTCTGGGGAAACTTTTAATATGCATAGTTTTTGCCCTTGCGTAGTTGTTGCTTGAGCGTCGTTACTGAATCTTATTGGGCTGTTGTTGGGGGTTGGTCTGCCTGGCATTGCCTCTATTGTAGGTGATGGTATAATGTTTAACTTTAAGTCCCCCAAAAGGTTTCCCAGCATCATGGGGAGTGTAGCTAGTTTGTCAATTATTGGTGAGCAGACACATTTTGTTGTTTCTAATTGTACTAGTTTTGCTGCCTCCTGTCCTCTTTTTATGAGGCCGTTAATATCTGCGAGTTTCCTTTCTATCCCCACAGTAGCCTCTGCTAGAGTTTGTAGAACAGTTAGCTGTAGGTCTAGTTTGTCCGATTGGTACTGTAGTGCTGTTGAAGACAATTATTGATCCCTTCCATATTTGGGTTCCATGTGTCTAACAGAGTTTCTAAAAACACACAAACCCTCACAAATGGTTTCCTTGTTACTAGGGAAACTTTTCCGGGAATTCCAGGGCAACCAGGATACTAAACATGGATTGTGACAATGAGAGCCTTTTAAAATTTGTGTCCTGGGGCTAAGTTAACTAATGAGTAAAACACTCAGCACCAACTACACCCTTTCAGCCCTTGACCCTCAGGGACTGAAGTTGAGCAGTCCAAGATTTATTTATGGAGGTGGTGTGCGGTTAGAGCCACAGAGTGCAACAAACCAGCCAATGGAGTTTACTAATTCAAAAGTCAGCTAGGGATTAGTGTATAGACATCAATTGACAAATGGCAGGGGTAGTAGATGGGACATCATACACCCGTTGACCTAAATAACATCACAGGAAGTGGCGTAATATGTTCTTTTGGCCCTGAATTGTTTCAGACAGTGATGCAACATGTACTATTACAAATGGCAACAGGGGGACAGTCCAACCAGCACTGAAAGGCCCATCAAAGTTTGATCAATTTGTGGTGATAACATGTGCTTCAACAGGCAACACTTATGCTGCAAAGAAGTGCAACCATATTGCCCAAGAACAATACAATACGAATAATTACACACTTTCCTAGAGCACAGCACAGGCAACTACTTTTGATTCAGCCCACACGCTTCCCAGTTGGGAATTGTGACATCGTGACATTTATACCTTATCAGGGGGTCTCTTGACAATATTGCACTTAATAGTGAGATACATTCTGCGCCTATCAGAAAATTTGATATCAACAGAGGCAACCCACCAACCTGAACCAGGGGTAGTAAATGATTGTTCCTAACAGTAGTTCAGGAAGCACAAAACAATTCACAAATTTAGAAAGAGCCAATGCCCGTCTTCTTCTAAATAAAGAAAAAAGAAAAGAGAAAAAGGAAAGCGTGAGGGGAAAAAAGGAGAAATTACAGGGAGGGAGTGCAAGAATTTGTTTACAGAAATATAGAAATCAAAAAGACATCATTCATCAAGTTTGGAAAGATATCACAAAATTTATTTATAAAATAGTACGCTCAATAAATATTTGCTGGTTTATAAAAATGCAGACCATATATACAAAAAACCAGACAGGGTGGCAAACAAAATTTGTATTCTAAAAAGAAGGGATACAACATATACAGTGATTATGTGCCCTCTAAAGATCATCAGCCACAAAAGCGTCGACGGCGTTTCAATCGCTGTCAGAAGTTGCGGTCATCATCAGGACAGAAACAATTTGAATGAGCGTTAAAAAGTCTATATAGGAAATGCTGAGCCAAATGTGCCCACAGGCTCTCGATGAAGTCACGAGTCAATTTCAGTAGTAAGTAAGGAATCAAATAGCGTAAACAAGAAAGTAGCGTTGGTTCTTCTTGTCAAAAAAAGTTGGTAAATCTGTGGGTCCCTATGTTTTCGACCCAAACGCCGCAAAGATCCAGGTCGAAAAACATACGGACCCACAGATTTAGCATTAAATTGCACTGTCACAGTACAATGTGGATGGACGACTGAATCTCCTTCCCACCCAACTTTTTTTGACAAGAAGAACCAACGCTACTTTCTTGTTTACGCTATTTGATTTGATGAATCCTCATGGGGAGTGGCAATTCTGTATTACATAGTGGTAGGTTGCACCCTGTTCTCTTTATTGGGCGACTTAAAAGCCATAGATACCCTCATTAGTGACCATAGATTGTTGATCTGCCCCCTGAGCCTAAATATGATGCTTATTAGTTCATGGAAGTTTGATGGATCCTCATCAAATTTTGATAAAAACACAGTGGGAACATAGGATGATCATGGGCTTGTAAAGCAAATTAGACGCTATTCTTGAAAATCTTGATCTTTGGATGGGAACTGAATTAGAATGTTTTAGTATGTTCATGAAGCACATAGTAAGAGGTGTTAGCCCAAAGAATACCTCCATTTTCCCATTACTCAAGAAACCCCCACTGGAGCCCACTGACCCTACCAACTACCGCCCTATTGCCAGGCTTCCGCTACCAGCTAAAATAATTGATAAAATTATGTACTCCCAATTGACTCAATTCATCAATGATAATAACTTGCTGGATCCATCACAGTTCGGCTTTCGCCGAGAGCACAGCACTGAGACAGCACTGATTAAAGCCACAGAAGAGATCAGGATGGCAATGGATCGGGGCGGCACAGCTATGCTCATACTCCTCGATCTGTCAGCCGCATTTGATACGGTTGACCATTCTCTCTTGCATGAGCGGCTCGAGAGAATAGGGACCGGGGGCACAGCATTGGCTCTGTTATCCTCTTTCCTTAAAGACAGAAGACTCACGGTTGAGCTCGACGCCTACCGCTCGGACACTTACACCCTCCCTTGTGGAGTGCCTCAGGGCTCGTCCCTGAGCCCATCACTTTTCAACGTGTATGTCTCAGAGCTGGCCCCAATAATTCTCAACTTTGGGTTCTGCCTCACGTCATATGCTGACGACACACAGATTGCCATCACAATACATAAAAAAGAACCATCTCCCGCTGCACAGTTTCAATCTTGTATGCGCACGGTCAATTGCTGGATGAACACCCACTGCCTCAAGTTGAACTCCTCTAAAACAGTGATCTTAACATTTGGCAATGTCCAACCAGCCTCGGGTAACCTGTGGTGGCCAGGGGAGATGGGTGAACCCCCTAGACCGGCGGAAAAAGTTAAGAACCTAGGGGTGTGGCTTGATCCTAAACTTACTCTAATTCATCACACAAACGCCATTGTCTCAGCAAGCCACTTTCTCATAAAAAAGATTAGAAAAATTCTTCCCTACATTCCAGTAGACGCCAGAAAACCCGTTGTCACAGCTTTGATCCAGTCCAAATTGGACTATTGTAACGGATTACTAGGCAATGGCCAAAAACGATGTCTTAAAAAACTTCAAAGTGTGCAAAATTCGGCCGCCAGATTGCTTCTCAATATCCCCAGAACTCACTCAGTCACAGCTGAAATCCGCAAGTTACACTGGCTTCCGGTGGAGCAACGGATTAAATTCAAGGCGCTTTCCATAGCCTTCAAAGCCCTTAACAATAAAGGACCGACCTTTTTCCAAAATCTGTTCTCCTGGTATGAACCGACCAGGAATCTGCGGTCCTCAGGTTCTAAACTACTACAGGTACCAACAACCCGCACTGTGCAATGGGGTGGGCGTAGTTTCCACTTCTTTACCTCCAAACTCTGGAACACGCTCCCTCCTGAGCTCAGAAACTCCTCCTCTCTCATTGGCTTTCGGAAAGGCTTGAAAACTTAGCTATTCCAAAACTAGCCGACAGTACAGACGTCCTTGCCCGTCCATAGCGCCAAGACACCTACGGGTATACGTGCGCTCTACAAATTTTAATAACATAACATACCATAACATAACATAACATAACATAACAAAAAATCTCAAGGGCAAGTTTAGGGCAATTCCGCACTCTCTTCTTTTGCTAAATAGGGAAATAAACGCCCTAGTTCAGAAATAATATATGTATTGTGTTACTGAGAAGATTACTAGGGTGTTGTTACTAAAAAGGAATCAACTGAAGGTCCGTTTGAAGAGTGGGGCATGGGATAGACTTTGGATCAGTCTAAGGGAAGCAGCAGAAAAAGGTCAGACTAGGTCCTTTTGGGTGTTTGTCACAGAGAAATGTGGATCAAGAGTCAGACCCTTTCCCTCGGCCATTGAGAAATCCAGCTGGATTAATTTTATCATGGGTTTATATGCAGCAAATGAGGGAGAGGTTAATAGACCTATTGTAAAAGGGGATACTCCTCTTTATGGCCCCCCATCTGAAAATGAGATTGAGTTAGAAATCCGAGGAATGCGTACCTCAGCTGCGATGGGGCCAGATGAAATTCCAACTTCAGTAATACAATATGATGTATCCCTTTAGAGCAGGGGTCTCCAACCGGTCGATCGCGAGCTACCGGTAGCTCGCCGAGACCCTATGAGTAGCTCGTGACACTTGCTGCTCAATATAGTAGCCCTTTGGTGTAGTTTGGGCTTTTTAGGCTTTTTTTCAGGCTGCGTTGCCCGCCCTCACCCAATCAGCAGCTCTGATTGGCTTTGAGTTAGCTGGGGTGGATTGAGCCGAAGAGGATGACGTTCCTCTTCTACGTGGAGATCAGCGTCTCGACTATGTGCCCCCTGCCTTTTCCTCACTAGCACCGCGCTGTTCATTGTTTGAATCACGAGCGCGAAACATGCTAGTGTGGAGCAGAAGCAGGCATGGCAGGGCAGACCGGCTGGTTTCCAAGTCACCGAGCAGTATAAAACTGCCGGGACCCGCGCTATCTGCGGATTACAGCAGTACAGCCTGCCACCTTATTTTTCATTAGAACTCACGGCAAGCCGTGAGAGCACACCCCGGGGGCCTGGACCCACAACACTTATGCCGGTAAGAATTTTTTTTACATACAACACTAGATAAATGATTTTACTCAGCTGTGGCATACTTCCGGCCACCTCAGTTGTGCCCTGGTTTTGTAGTTAATCTCTGACAGTGCTCCTGTAGCGCACACGGGAAAATGCCTCTCGAGCTCCCACGCCATCGTATTCCACTCCAGATGCTGCAATCATCACCGTGCGACACCAATAAACGCTTCACATCATTAGTGCGATCTCTCAGGCCTCTAAGGAGGCAGGTCTACAGTCAGTGACCTGTGAAGGGAGGCAGAGCCCCTGGGGTGCCCGGGGACAGACGGAAAAGTTGTTCTTGGAGCTGAAAGAGGCCTGCTGTATGTGCACTATGTAGGGGCAAAATCAAAGTGCTTAATCTGAAATGATGAACACATTCCTGCTCAGAGACAGCACAGTAACATTCAGTTAAACTCGTCTAGTCCATTTTGAAAAGGGAGAAAAATGTAACACCAATAGATTTTGCTTCTGAGGTAATAGTAACCCGCGCACACAGCCACTATCCGCAACCACCATTCAAGAAAGGTGCTGTCATGAGAGGCCAGAACACAGAGGAAAGAAACACCCCCGCAGGTAAAGGAGGCCATCACAATGGAACTGCAGCCCAGTGTTGGCATCCAGCCAAGTGAAGGCAGGAACACTAGCAACAGCACATCATCGGACATGAGCAGAAGGCAGGCAAGGGCTCAATTTGTACAGTTAAACACAACTCGCATATAAACATACAAATGGCGCTGCCAATTGGTCAGTCTCCTTGTTTTGCATGCTGTGGTTTTTATGCTAGTTAGTACTTAAAATAGTGAAAAGTACACCTCAGGTTCTGTTGGCTGAAATACGGAACGGAAATATCACACAGAATATGGCCTCTTGCCAACTGTGCCTATGCATACATTTCTTCATTAACATTTGCTTTAGGTTTGTGATGTTGACAGTTTCCCTTTTTAGGTCGAGGGACCGTCGCACTGTGTAGCAGTGGGCGGAGCCCGAAGATTTAATGATTCTTAGAGGGGTCTTGGAACCCGCTCCTCTTCTCCATTGGCTGACCTAGTAAATGCTGGCCAGCCATTGGAGGAGAGGGGCGTCACTCTGTTCAAGCCCCATCTTTTTTGGATTCGGGGGCGTGTTTTTTGCGTTCTTTCTACCTGTGACATCATCCATCACTCAGCAAAAAACACGCCCCCGATTCCGAAAATTTCGGACCTTTGCGGCAGCCATTTTTTTTGTTCCTGTCGCTGCGGTAAATGTTGGGATATTTTGTATAAACGTTATTTGTAAGATATTTTATTGCTTGCACTTTGTTAACGGGAGGAAGACACATAGGGATGTCACCTAGGTGAGAACGACAGCTGGAAATATAACCCTTATAGAAATACTGTGACATAAGTTTGCGCAACTCTGTTGTCGAAAACCTCTGTTGTGGTTGTTTGCGCATGCTCATTACACTGCCCCCGAAGCGCTTGCTCAGTGCACCACGCCCGGGTGCAGCGTGCTCGGCGGTGCGCAGGTGTGTTACTTTCTTTTCTCTCGGGTCCCCTTCTGCGGTGCCGGTTGGGTTTTGACAAGGACTGAGCAGAGGCGTGGGAGCAAGCCCCCGAAGAGCCGCGACAAGTTGGTGCTCGACCTAGACCTCTTCCGTGCCGACAAAGGCGGAGACCCAGAGGCAGTGCGGGAAACCCAGCGCAAGCGGTTCAAGGATCCGGGGCTGGTGGACCGACTGTTGCAGGCTGACGGGGTCTGGAGGAGGAATGAGTACACGAGGGGGCATGCACGAGCGGGGCTAGATATGCTGGGATTTTTAGCATAGGCTTTGGAGCGGGGTAAGTGTGGGGACTGGGACAGACCGGAAGGTGCATTAAGAGTGTATACAAAGGTGCGTGGGCTAAGAAGTGGTCCTACGTATACGAGGAGCACGAACAAGGTGTTTGTAGGGGGAGGGAATCATTTGGGGGAGGAAGGAGAAAGACATGGCTGTTGAAAGGCAGGTATAATAAGGGATCTGTCTAAAACGATACTTGGAGTAAGACAAGCCTGGCATAAATGAGAGCAGGGCAAAAGAAGGCCTCTCCTCCAGGTGCTCCCTGGAGATGTAGATGCTGGGAGGAGTATTAAGGCTAAGAAGGAACTGTCTTCAATGCAAGGATGCACCCTGAGTGTGAAATTCTTTTAGAGAAGTTGAAAAATAGTGTAGTGAATGAGATATAGTTCAGGGAACGTGTGTAGATCTAAATTCAAGGGTCAAGGGGCGATTGAGGTTAGGGACGCTGGATTAAGAGTCTAGGGATAGAAGAGCTTTAGCCAAAGGTGATAAAGGAGCCTGTCACTATAGAAGATTGCGGGAAGAAGGTACCTGGTAGGCAGAGCGGCTGAGAATATTAAAGCTTGGCACAGACTCTGGAGCTGCCGAGATATTGTGGTCATGGCTATCAGTGTTTAATGGGAGTGAACGGGAAGGTAGAACAGTATGACAGGTCGTCGAGATGATGAGACGTGTGGAGACCCTTGATTAAAGTGGCTAGAGGCTATTGGGTGTATAAAGTGGCCCGGTTTGCACTATCGTTTCCTGTGTCATAATCACTGTGACTTTTCCGCTTAGTCGATGCGATGCCTCTTCCTGTCTAGATAAACGTGTCCTCAATCTGGAACCTCCACTCCTCGTCTCATTTGTGTCAGTGTACGACCCAATTGCAATAGGAGTGGGGCCTCCGACTCCGTGAGCTCACTCTTCGAGTTATAATTTTGTTACATCATTGTGACAACAAACTCTGCTTTCAGTTTCCACGATTTTGATTTATGATATAGTCTGGCACACCCATGCCATGTCTGTGTGATCTCACAGTCTGTGATATAGTGATGTCACAAGGTCACTTGAGTCTATCTGTTGCAATCACCAGTCTCTGCCAACACCTTTTCCCGGTCTAACTGAAATACATTTTTGCTACTTATCCAGAATAATTTGTAAAGGGTCGCCCAGACTATTTTTCTTGGCTTTCGTTAACCAGTCTGGAAACTGCCGTTTTAGCAATTCTACCACAACCGCACGCACATTTGCATTCATTTAAAAACTGAACTATTATTTTGTAATTGCTATCTTACTCTGCTTATTTAAGATGCTTTCCAGCTGTCTTTAAGACGCATCCAGACATTTTTTTAAATAGCTGCAGCGTTTAGGTGCTCGGTTAACTGTTTTTAACATGTCGATTCTCGAAAATCTGTATGCGAGTTTGCATAAATCCAATTAGAACTTTTATTTTGTGTAACCTACTCCAGGCGACCACTGGCTGTATGCTCCTGCTAATTTGCGGCTTCAAGTGCTGACTCGTGCTGCTGCTTCCTCAGCCTAGACCGTCTGATGCAATATTGCATGTTTTAAGTAGGGCGAACTGGCATATGTAGATTACATGATTTGTCCGGAAGCCCAGGTGTTTGAGCCGAAGCTGGGATTCTAACTTAGTTCTAAAGATGCAGCTCTGGCTGTGCTTGCTCCCCTGCCCCCTGGCTGTGCTTGCTCTCCTGCCCCCTGGCTGTGCTTTCTTTCCTGCCCCCTGGCTGTGCTTGCTTCCCTGCCCCCTGGCTGTGCTTGCTTCCCTGCCCCCTGGCTGTGCTTGCTTCCCTGCCCCCTGGCTGTGCTTGCTCCCCTGCCCCCTGGCTGTGCTTGCTCCTCTGCCCCCTGGCAGTGCTTACTTCCCTTCCCCCTGGCTGTGCTTGCTTCCCTGCCCCCTGGCTGTGCTTGCTCCCCTGGCTGTGCTTGCTCCCCTGCCCCCTGGCTGTGCTTGCTTCCCTGCCCCCTGGCTGTGCTTGCTTCCCTGCCCCCTCGCTGTGCTTGCTTCCCTGCCCCCTGGCTGTGCTTGCTTCCCTGCCCCCTGGCTGTGCTTGCTTCCCTGCCCCCTGGCTGTGCTTGCTTCCCTGCCCCCTGGCTGTGCTTGCTTCCCTGTCCCCTGGCTGTGCTTGCGTTCCTGCCCCCTGGCTGTGCTTGCTCCCCTGGCTGTGCTTGGTCCCCTGCCCCCTGACTGTGCTTGCTTCTCTGCCCCCTGGCTGTGCTTGCTTCCCTGGCCCCTGGCTGTGCTTGCTTCCCTGCCCATTCGCTGTGCTTGCTTCCCTGTCCCCTCGCTGTGCTTGCTTCCCTGCCCCCTCTGTGTGCTTGCTTCCCTGCCCCCTCGCTGTGCTTGCTTCCCTGCCACCTCGCTGTGCTTGCTTCCCTGCCCCCTCGGCATGCTTGCTTCCCTGCAACCTCGCTGTGCTTGCTTCCCTGCCCCCTGGCTGTGCTTGCTTCCCTGCCCCCTGGCTGTGCTTGCTTCCCTGCCCCCTTGCTGTGCTTGCTCCCCTGCCCCCTGGCTGTGCTTGCTCCCCTGGCTGTGCTTTCTCCCCCGCCCCCTGGCTGTGCTTGCTTCCCTGCCCCCTGGCTGTGCTTGCTTCCCTGCCCCCTGGCTGTGCTTGCTTCCCTACCCCCTGGCTGTGCTTGCTTCCCTGCCCCCTCGCTGTGCTTGGTCTCCTGTGTGTGTGGGGATCTGTGTGTGTGTGTGTGGGGCTCTGTGTGTGTGTGTGGGGGGGGGGGCTCTGTGTGTATGTGTGGGGGGCTCTGTGTGTGTGGGGGGCTCTGTGTGTGTGGGGCTCTGTGTGTGTGGGGCTCTGTGTGTGTGTGGGGGGGACTCTGTGTGTGTGCGTGGGGCTCTGTGTGTGTGTGGGGGGGCTCTGTGTGTGTGTGTGTAGGGGGGCTCTGTGTGTGTGTGGGGGGGCTCTGTGTGTGTGGGGGGGCTGTGTGTGTGTGTGGGGCTCTGTGTGTGTGTCTCTCTGTGTGTGTGTAGCTCTGTGGTTGTGTCTGTGGCTCTGTGTGGATGGCTCTGTATGTGTGTGTGGGTGGCTTTGTGTGTGTGGCTCTGTGTGGGTGTAAATGCAATAGGTCATGCATTTGCGAGCTATTAAGCTATTGGCATTGTAAATGACAATGCCATTTATTTAACGATTAAGCTATTGGCAATGTAAATGACAATGCCATTTATTTATGATTTAAAAAAAAAAAATCATGAGCAATGCCAATAGCTCTACCTTTAATAATGCCGAGACCATTGCATTGTAAATGCTTGTTTGTTATAGCTGCTTAAAAGTGATTTTTGAGGCAAAGTAGATGAAAAATCATGCCTACAATGTTTCCAATTCTTTTTCTGTGCAGTGCTATCAAATGGTTTACCTTAATGAGTGATTGTTTACATTTGTCAACGGGCAGTGTGTCCCATGCAATAAATCTTGGAAATGGGATATAAAGTAAATTAGTCTGGCATCGAGTGCGATGGAGTTATAATACACACATGCCATCAAAGCAAGGTCTGCCTCAAAAACGGTCTACTCTACTAATACGCAATTTATTTCTAAAGTAAAATTAATTTTGTGTTGTGTTTTATAGTATTTTACTTTCTCACTACTAGCTGTTTGTGGGGCCATCTTTTTGGCTGGTGGGCTGTGAAAATGCTTGACTGTATTTTTTTGGCTATTTGTGGGCTGATTTTATTGGCTGGTGGGATGGTTTTATTGTTAATTTTTCTGATATTGCCAAACATTGCGTTCTGCAAGCACATGTTCACTAGTCTTCATACCTTGAAAAACACTTCCTACTATTTAAAATGTCTTTGCATTACAGTTTTAAACCTAATTTGCAAACGTTGCCCACTTTTTAGCTACTAGATTTGGCGTGGGGAGGTCTCTCGGACAAACACGCGAGTTGCTTGGGGTTTAGTAGCTCACGACAATTTTCACGGATCAGAAGTAGCTCTCACTACACAAAAGGCTGGAGACCCCTGCTTTAGAGTAAAATCCTATGCCCAATTGTTAAAAGCCGTTCTAAAAACAAAAAAAAGTCCATCCCTCGTGGTTGGGAAGTATCATAGTCCTTTTATGCAAGAAGGGAGATAAAAAATTTCCAGCATATTATTGTCAGATCACTCGTCTAGATACGGTGGGCAAAGTTTTCTCTAAATGTTTATTAGCCCAGATTAACAAGTGGGTGAAAGAAAAAAAAATCTCTTCCATGGAGCAAACTGTGTTCAGGAGTAAACATGGAACTATTGATAATATAACTGCCCTCAGGTGATTAACAAGAAATACGTTTTAACAAGAGGAGAAGTGATTTATGTGGCTTTTAGAAATTTCGCCACAGTATTTGATAAAGTAGATTGTTCTTTGCTGTGGAGTAAACTCTTAAGATTCGGTATGCCAGAGGCCCTTTTAGATTTAGTAAATTCCCTCCACTGCTCCTTTTTTCCATATATATTTCTGATCTTCCCGGCCACCTGACTCTGAGTGAGGGTAGCGCACTGTTATTTGGGAGAAAGTCTATTGTTTGCTTGTTATATGTGGCTGACATAATAATTCTTGATCTTACCCCAAAAGGGTTAAACAGTCATCTGCAGGCACTGTGGCAGTTTGCCAATGCTCCTTACTTAAAGATTAAGACACCTAAAAGTAAAATGATGTGTTTCCATGGGAGGAAGAAGCAGAAACATAGATATTTTACATTGTTTACAGTCTCAATCTAAAGGCCTGGGGGCTTTTTATAGGGCAACCGGGAGAAGACAACTATGGTTGAGGCCTATTTGCTTGCAGTGGTGTATTCTCTCTGCCTCAGATGCACTAAAGTCACTTTATGTTTGTCCAAATGAAATGCTTTGTGATAGAGTGCAAATTTTTCTAATGTGTTGTTTAATCCTGGATCAATTTTATTGTATTTATAGCATTTGGATCTAATGCTGTGTTGGCTTTAGTGTTCTCCAAGGAACCAACTGTGGAGAGGTGTGGCTCACTGGTTAGAGGCGGCAGACCTGTAAGCAGAGAACGGCCCGGGACCAGGGTTCAATTCCCGACGCGGCAGGGTCTTGGACCAGGGTCAACGGACTTGATAATTCTCGGCTCTTCTCGCCTCAGTGCCTACTCTAACCAGGGAACACACTCGGTAACTCTGGGCATTAAGCTTGCCTCATCTCTACAACGGCCCCCACAGACGCCGGGGATGCCTGGTTTCACCCTGGAGATACCCAGAAAGGGAGCATCTCACAGGGAAAACCAGGACGGGTTCCCCAGCGGTCTACAGCGCCAGGACACTCGGGTAGAGTAACAGTGCGCTTTACAAGTATCCCACATTTACATTTACATATCTGCTTATTCTATCTATGTTTTGTTTTTAAATATGTAGTTCGGCCAAGGTTTTCAGTAGATCTCTTTGGAGTTGCGTAACATAAATAAAATAAACTTGAAACTTAATGCCTTTGTTTTTCATTTGTCAAGAATTCCTTATTTGCTGTATGATCATCTCATTTGAAATATACTCAATGACATAGGTTTTGATAGCCTAGAAGCCTGAGGAAGTCTTGAATAAGAAGAAACAAGTGTTGTCTGTGTTTGGACTGAATAGTATTTTGTGAAATCGTCTATACTCATGCACTGTGTATTGGATTTCCGATGATTATACTTACATTTGTATTCATGTTTTCTCCTGTATTTATTATATGTTTAGTATGAGCTCTGTAAATTTATGTATGTTAATCAAAAAGTGTTTAGAATACAATCATTGACTATAGATTTAGATAGCTTTCAAAATATTCTACCTATGCTGTGCTCCAGGCAAGTGTCAGTGATGTAACATGCCCTTTACTCTGAAATCCCAATGACATTACAATAATTGACATGGTTGAAGTTCGATAATAGCTGCACGATTAATATAGCAACAGGACGGATACAAATGTCTGTTTTGGGTTTCAACTGTATTAGGATGTTAACATGATGTAGGGGAGCATTACTCGTTTCTGTCTATATTACATGAAACATTATGATCTTGATTACAGATTTAGTTGTAAAAACCACCAAACTTACATTTAAGATAAATACAGATTCCGCCGAGTTTGGTAAAAACAGGTTACAAAAACCGATTTCGAGTTTTTAATGTGTACCAAGTAATTGGTATTTACCACATGTGTTAAATACCAACTGTGTGAAATTTGATGTGTGTGGTAAATACCACACCTGATAACTAGAACATGCACAACACATTCGAAGTGCTGATTTTCAGACATTGGGTGTTCATGGAGTGATAAAATGTTATTTCTAGAGAGCAGAAACTGGTAGAGCAGTGCACAGGACACCTCACAAGCTAATCACCAACTCTTTCCTGTATGGGAGTATGCAGGCATTCATTTTATGTGGACAAAGCACATTAAAATAAATCAATTGTAATTCTCTGATATCACTGAGTCATCATAAGTAGAAACCTGCAAACGGTTCCGTCATGGACCCCAGTGGGGGTAAGGAAGATGGGATTGTGAGCAGGACACCTAGCCAAGGAGGTGGTAAGACACCATGACCACCTAATGTGTTATCTCATGCTGAAGACCACAAACAAAAACATGCCTGCGGCAGGAGATAATAGACAAACTCAATACTGTATCGTCATATCCACATTTGCCATTATTGCTGTCTATTTACTGTGTGTGACCTTTATATAAAAAATTACCTGCAATATGTTGGGGCCAGAATTTTGACGCATATGGCACAGTTGTTCTCCCTTGTGCCAAGAGTTACCTGCAATGTGCCAGTGCTAGAAGTTTGTGGCTGGTGCCTCCATGCTAAGAATTTCATCTTGTATGCCAGTGCCAGCATTTGTACACTGGCGTCCTTATGTCAAGAATTACCTCCAGTATGTCACCACCAGCATTTTGCCAAGGTTGCCCCATATGCCAAGTATTGCAGTCACCATATATTACCTCTAGTATGCCATTGCCAGTATTTTGGCATTGGTGGCTGCCATGCTTATAATTCCCTCCAATATGCTAGTGCCAGCATGTTCACATGGGTGTCTCTGTAAGCCAAGATACCCTCAATATGCCAGGGTCAGCGGCAAACTTGCAAACATAACACCACATTCTCACTCATGCTCACTTACCTTTACTCACTCACACTCATTCTCACTCACCCTCACTTCTACTTTCTCACTCACTTTCACTCATTCATCTTTAATCTTTTGCACTCACTCTTACTCTCACTCATTAACATTCAGTTTCACTTATTCTCAGGCTATCTCACTCCTTCTCACTCACAATTCCACTCCCTCACTCTCTCTCATTCCCATTTATACTCATTCTCACTTACACTCTCTCCCACTCATTCTTATTCATTCATTGTCAATGACTCTTTTACTTGCAGTCACTGTAACTCTTACTCACTCATTCTCACTCACACTGACTCAATCATGCTGACTTTCTGACACTGTCATGCACATTCTTGCTCACTACTTGTCACCCACGCACTCCCACTAACACACACATGCTCATACTTAGAGAGACACACAATCACACATTCATGTTGTCTTTCACACAAACATATTCTCACCCAAAAGCATGCATGCACACACACTCACGCACACACACACACACACTGCATAATATATGTGAAGCTTTTTTTTAACATGTTGGAGCTGCTATTGAAGGTCTCCTTCCAGCGCCTGGTGGTCAATTTTTTAAAGCCACTGGTAGTGAATAACAGATTACAGTCTACAACACACTTCAAGCATAGGCATCGATTAGGCACAGATGCAAGTGGTGTCAAATACTCTCACTTCTGAATTGCACAACTCATTTCAATGTCTTTGACCCTTTGCATTTATGCATCTATGTCTCTAGCTCACATGATAGACTCTTCTGCACATGCTAGTCTCTTGTCCAAGTTCTTAATGCAGTTCCCATGGGAACCGCTTAGAGAAGCCCGGGGGACCCTTCTTAGCACGTTTCTTCCTCGCTTCCCACCATGTGATCATCAGCCTTCTCTGGGTGTTCTTTATGCCATAAACATGTTGGGCTTCTCATTCTTGACATTTTGTTCTTCTGCAGGGCCAGGCCAGACCAGGGAGGATCAGTGGCAGTGATCCTCCTTGATCTAAGTGCGGCCTTCGACACGGTCAGTTATGCCATCTTGCTGAACCGTCTGTGCAACATCGGTGTCGCAGGCG
This sequence comes from Lissotriton helveticus, assembly GCF_964261635.1. Classification (NCBI taxonomy): domain Eukaryota; kingdom Metazoa; phylum Chordata; class Amphibia; order Caudata; family Salamandridae; genus Lissotriton; species Lissotriton helveticus. The sequence goes on along the minus strand of NC_136063.1, from coordinate 761,672,178 downwards.
ACGCTCTAAAATGGCTTGATTCATTCCTGCACAATAGATCCTTCCAGATCTTTGACGGGGACACAATGTCAGCCAGGAAACCCCTGAACTGTGGGGTACCGCAGGGCTCTTCATTGAGCCCTGCGCTCTTCAATGTCTATATGAAGCCATTGGCTGGGATCGTCGAGCCTTTTGGTATAAAAATTGTATCATATGCTGACGATACCCAGCTAGTGGTTTCATTGACTCAAGAGGGCACCAGACATACTTCAGGAAGTCTGATGAACTGCCTAGAGGACATTAAAAAGTGGATGACTTACTCCTCCTTAAAACTTAATGGAGACAAAACCGAGCTCATGCTCTTAGGTCCTGCATCACCAATGTCACTCTCCTCCCTGTGGCCTGTGTGCCTGGGCACCCCTCCCACTCCCAAAGAAAGCGTGAAAAGCCTAGGAGTATGGCTGGATAAAAATCTCTCCTTCTCCACCCAGGCCACCAAACTATCCGCCATTTGTTTTGGCCTACTTAGAACACTAAGGAAAGTCCTCCCCCTCCTCCCAATGGAAGCCAAACAAGTGGCGGTCCAGGGCTTAATTCAGTCCCGGCTGGACTCGAACAACGCCCTGTATGTTGGGGCCCCCGAGACGACCCTGCGAAAGCTACAGGTGGTACAGAACTGCGCAGCCCGCGCCCTGCTACAGATTCCACGGATGCAGTCTGCCAAACCCGCATTGAGTAGCCTACACTGGCTCCCAGTGAGACAGAGATTGGCATTCAAGGCACTATGCATTGCCCACCGGGATTTCTGGAAGTCAGGTCCGGCTATCATTAACGAACTGGTCACCCGATATCATCCTAATAGAAACCTCCGGTCCACGGAGGCCTTCCTGGCCGTAGTACCGAGAGTAAGGAGAGCCAGGACCGGAGGAAGGATGTTCTCATTAAACACCTCCAGGATGTGGAACTCACTCCCACTACAAATCCGGACCAATCCTAACCTACTCTCATTCCGCAAACAATTGAAAACCTATCTGTTTGCCAGGCCCACTTAAACCTAAGACTCCGCCACTCCCAGTTCTGTCTTCATGCTTCAGCGCTTGGACGCCCACTGGGCAGCAACCGCGCTATATAAATAACAATACAATACAATACATGACCCTTCCCTCCTCCAGTAGGTAGGAAGGTTTCTCTGCACTTCAGGCAGACCCTTGGCTCCTCTAGCAGAAAGTGTAGTCTATAGGTGGTATGCCCTCACCTCTGGGAGTCTTGCTATCAGGCCCTGGTTACACAGCATCTCATTAAGTCCTCTGCAGAGTACCTGGAACTGGGACTAGGTGGTTTGGATTCCACTTTTATATTAATTTTCCTGACAGGGAATGTGGATCCACTGTCTAAGGTTGCAGAACCTTTTGTAGTTGGTTTACTTCAAATGTCATTTTCTAGCTGCATCAAAGGTAATGGCTCTCACCGCATGTTCAAATTGGTCTGTCACAAAGCAAGCAATACACTTTCACTGTCTGGGGAAAGCTGTCCTCATCTTCTATATTGTGTCCTACTAAACTAAGTGCCATGCATCATGGATCCCACTACCCCAGTACTCTGGCTCACAGAGCACAAAGAGTTCAACAATAAATATGCTACACTCCCTGCACACAGACACACCCAACATGCACATGGAATGTCAGCGCAAGTGTCAGACTCCGTTCTAGCGGCTGGGGAGAAGACAGGGGTGCTGACCCACAGCCATGATGGTTGAGGTCTTTCTCCACACTGGGCCATGTACAAGCCTTTCTGCACTTAACTAATGGTAACAAGGGTGAGCACTCACAGGCTTCTCAGGCATGCTGCCTGAGCTCAGCAATCAATAATCAACTAACAGACACAATAACTTCAATATCCAACCTAGAGCTTGACGTTTCAGAAAAAGAAAGTACTTTCACACAGCAGTACTAAATACTACACAACCCAACTTATAGTACAGGCAGTAACCATGGATATGATTCTCCCTTGTGGCACTATACCTGCTGAATTCCCTTGAGGCAATTCCACATTGGGTGACTCCTTGATGACTGGTCCCCCCATGCAGTCAGGAAAAAGCATTAATCGGGTATAAGTGCAGTCTCAATTCCCCTCCAGTCAACTATGAACCTAGCTGATAGTCTCCTTCGTTTCCCACCCCTGTGGTGTAGCTGATATGCAATAGTCCTTCCCACGCTACTCTGGGAGGTTTTGATGGCCCCACCACACTCTCTCCAGCAGGTGCTGTGGTAAATGACAACAGGTGCAGACTATGTGTCTACACATGCTTGCCTGGCTCAGTTCTGTGGCACTGTGGCCCTGGCACTTCTATGCAGGTATGTGTCTGGCTGCTGCAACAGAAGGTTGGTTGTTTGCCCTGCTGGGTTAATGCAGGCAATTGCTGCCCGGGTTGGGTCAGCACTGTAATCATGGTAGATACTGCCCTCCTGGGCCAATAGGCAGTTTCACACCCAGTTGACCAATGTAGGATCCCTGGCAGATGCAGAACCGACCGGGCAGTTGCATCCCTGACTGGGTTGACACAGTAAACACTGGTTAATGCAGCTCCAATTGGGCCGATAGACATAGCTACATAAAGTGTTCAAGAACTAGTTGTGAGAAACCAGGGGAACCTTCTGAACCCTGGGGTGCTCCTAACTCTCTCTAAGATTGTAAGCAGTCCCTAGGACATGCTTGGACTCTGTCCTCCTGTCTTTCTACAAGCCCAGGCAGACTCATTCCCTCTTTTCTCAGAATGGCAGGCTTCAAGGGACTTTAGGCAGAACTTCAGATTATGTCCCTTCAACTCTAGGAGACCGACTGTCAGACAGACACCAGCACTGGTCACACAGCAGTCCTTGGAGCAATCTGCTGAGCACTCTCTTCCTGCTCATGGAGTTGGAAATGGAACCAAGTGGGGTGGTTAGGGTCCTACCTTTATACACAACTTCTAGACTGGGGATGTGGCTCCACTGTCTCAAACGGCAGAGTTGGTTTCAGGTGGTTCTCTTTTTAAGGCTACTTTTTGGGCTGCTCCCAGACACTGTCTTTGAGTAGAGTGATGCTCCACACAGCAGGGCACTGAAGCTGTCTCAAGGCTGGAGCATCCACAACTCAAGCATAATGAAGTGTGAGGGTTCTACACCTGGCTGCCATCAGCGTTGCCGAAGTGGAAATGAGGGATAGACAAAAGGACAGGCCTGACCTAGAAACTTTCTCACCTAGCTCAGAAGAAACTGCAGTTGCACTCCCATCCTACCATAAGTCAAATGAAAGTGCTCAAGAAGAAATAATCACTAGCCCATTGCTAACAGAATTTCTCATGGAATTATTTTGGAATCCTTGTTTTTAACCTCCTCTGTTCAGTGTCTATTACTTCATTCTCCAGCCACAATAATACAGGTAACACCCTTCCACTGTCTGGGCAAGCTGTTCTCCTTCATCTTGTGTCATGTAATGCCAGATGATACGGTATTACACCTCCCCTTGTAAATCTGGCCCAGTAGAATTTCCTTGGTGCTCAGGCAAGCACAGGCTTGAACTAACTTCCTAGTGTTGATGGCAAACATAGACTGTGACCAAACATCTCCCATTAGTTACCTGGAGATTTGTATTTGGCAACAATCAAATCCTCCTAGAATCTTGTGGGGGAATACATGTTATTTAAGTGTAGGTAACTGGAGCACCTTTCCCTTAAGGATTCACTCACACAAGAAATCCACACTATGAATTGAAAAGGCTTTATTGCTATATTAACACCTTGTTTAATTGCAGGATGAATGAAAAAGCAGACATAAGTATTATATTCAGTAAAAGGAAGGAAATGCGTGTAAATAATATAGAAATTGCAGCATGATTAATGACAGTCTTTGATGCAATAAGACAGAATCAGTTTACTCAGTTCCTCTCCTCCCTAATTCCACCTAATGTCTATATTAGCAGCACAATTTTGCAAACAATTGGAGGAGCTATTCTATTGGAACATACTCATTACTGCTTATATTCTGTAACGTTTCCAATTCCAGCCTATCTGGAGATTGGGTCAATCTTTATCTATGTTTTGTCCGAGTTCCAAAAGGAACGAACAATGTGTGATCTTAACGTATTACTGTATGATGGAAATGCACCTTACGGATTGCCTGAAGTCTCTCTCTCCTGAGACACTCTTTGTAGAAAATCTGCTTTTCTGCGTGGTCACCTCCGATTTTTTGCCTTTTTCTGGACCCTACATTTTTGCTGGCTTTAGACATCTGGTAATCAGGGGTGACGTCCTTGTCTTCCCCCTTTAAACAAAGTTAAATTGGCTTAATCTTTACTGGCACTTTTAACTTGCCTGTGCGTCCCTAGCATTTGGTGTAGAATGTGCAAGTGATCCAGCGGCCTATAGAAAATATATCATAAACAACGCTACCCAACTTCATAACCTATAAACAAAATTCTATACTAAATATGGACCCATTTATAAACCTGACATATTTTGGGCCTACTGAATCAGGTGGTCAGATTAAATCTATATACACATTATCTACAAACTATATACATTTTTGTACATCTGCGGAAAGAATATTGTCATTAGAATAAAACTTGACCATTTAAACGACCACCATTGGCGACGTGATCTAGCTAATAGTAACCTACACTTCTGAATAACCAAAACCAGCTTGTTTGTCAAAAGTAAGATTTTATTTACTAAATTATGGTATATAAGTTGATAGTTTTATAAATGAATTTTATTTGCAATAAAGCAAGCATGATTGTAAAGAAATATGAGAAAATACAATTTAAGCAAGTAAATCAAAATTAAAGTGAATATATAAAGTTTAGCATTTCTAAAACCTGATTCCCTAACTGAACTAAATAGATAGAAATTAAAGTAAAGTTCTTTGAGGATTCTTACGTGCTCCACGCAAAGTCCAACAGCACATCACCCTCATCGGAAAGTCAGAAAGCAGCAGCCAGCCCATCCCTAAGGGCTTGACTTTTTATACCTTTCTACGCTAACTAAACTAGCAAAGGAAAGTTTTCAGAAATCTTCGACGTCCCATTGGCTAAGAGTGACAAGTGACATGTCACCCACTTTTCAAAACTTCCATTAAATCACATTTCTTAGAGACCATTGTCTCTTCCACGTGAAACCAGAAGCTTCCTGAGTTTGCAACAAATGTATAAAGTCATTCTCGCAGCGTCCATTGACTTTCAATTGACTTCCGCGGATGCCAAGTTAAGGACTGACAAAATGTTCTTTTTCGACCTTGGCCATGTCCGACAGAATGATGACAGCACATTAGTTTTTGCTTTGTGAACGCAGCTTTTGACGAATAATTTATTTCAGAATGGGCGTCTCGTGACTTTTGCAGAATTACAAGTCAGCTCTTTTCTGCGACTCAAGTGACTAGGCCCAAAAGCAGGCAACTTTAAGCTTTCTAGTATAAAACAAACACAAGAAAAGTATTAATGTAAGAAATAATGTAGATTCTGTATCCACCCCTTGGTTCACTAATTAATTAACCCACCCGATTAATCAAAATTTTACCTAGCCATTGCAAACAAATAAAGCAGCGTTTATATCTACCAGTCTCTGTTATTCCATGAGACTCATATGCACCTAGAATAGTAGAAATGACATCACACAGACAAGGAAAAGCAAAACAAGCACATGCTTCTTTTAAGTTTGCAGCAGTTAGTAATGACAAAAACGAAAACAATAAATTATTTTATTATTTTGCACAAACAAAAAGATGCAACATTTATGCACGTTTATGAGCACACATGTTAGTCCCCCCATGTGTAAAGTTTAATCTAAGTTGTATTAGCACGACATATCACAAATCATTAATATTATTATTCATGTTATGGAAATGTGACTTTGCGAGTTTAAACAAAATTTTGTTTTCTATCTCGCTCCATCAACTCCCTCATCTGGTGATTAACAAATCACCACACCAGCACTCAAAATTTTGATAATTTAAATTTCTAAGAAATCGATTCAAATTCATTTGTATCAGTAAACCTAAAAGTCTGTTTCTGCATAATCTTTGGAATTAGCATAACGCTCTCTATGTAACTCCTGTAATTCGATCTCCATTTCTTCTTCTTTTCTGAGTTTATAGATTCTTTTCTTTTCTTTCAACTGTTTCTTTCTTTTATGTAACAAACAACCTAATTTGGTCAAAATAAAAATGAATACTATTATAATCAAAGGTGCCAGAATCTTGCCAAGAATTGAACTTCCGATATTATGAAACCAGTTTTTAATTGCTTGAAACCTTTTTGAAAGTTTCCCTGTAAAATCATCTTCTTCTAAAGGAATTATCTCTGAATGCATTTGTGTAATATTCTTAATATACATTTCAATATTCTTACTTTCATCAGGTATATATGTACAACAATGTTGCACATGTAAAATGCCACAGACTCCTCCCTCTTTTGCTAGGAGTATGTCTAAAGCAAGGCGGTCTTGAATTACCATAGATCTAATTGCAATAACTTCAATATTCACTAATTGAAACCCATCAGCTGTGTCAGTTGATAATCTATCAACTATAGTGGACAATTTTCTGATTCTCCCTGCATTTAGGGTTATACCAACAAAAGGTATTACAGCTTGAAAAATATCTCCCAGAACTTCAGTAAAAGTTTCTCTTTTAGCTCTATTTACATAATTATGAATTTTAAACAATCCTTCTGAATCTCTGTCAACATGAAACACTTTAGGAAAAACAATTCCCACATAACAAGTTCCATACCAGTGGTCTGGAAGGTTGTAGTAGGCTTTGTCACCACAAACAAAATAAATCCCAGGAAAGATAGGATCTTTTCCACCTTTAAATCCCCAACCTCCCAAAATCTGATAAGTATCTTCACAGTTACTTGCACCTACAAAATAATTATCAAAAAGTGTATTATCTCTTCTAATGCAAAGCTTTCCACTAACTGGTTTGTCTATGTGAATTGCAATATTTTCAAGCATTTTGCCATTTAACTTCTCATCCTCTTTTTGCCAGAAAGCTGACTTAGTCTGCTTGACTAATTCATTTCTCTTATAAATTACTCTTCTCTCCTCAACCATGTTCAAAAATTTCTTTCCTTCAGCACTTAATTTACATGTTAGATTATTCTTGTAAGCATATTCGTAAGTGAGTTCATTAGTAACAAGGAAAAATTCTCTCATTTGTTTTGCTTTCTTATGCTTATTTAAAGCATTATCAATCTTAATATTAGCAAAAATTTCATCATAATTTGAATAGTAATATTCTAAACGTCCAGTTTGATAAAATAAACTAGTTAATACACTACATGTTACAGCATAAGTGAGAGGAAGCATATTATATGTTACTCCCTCAGAAACAGAAGCAGGTAACTTAACGCAGACATAGCAGTCTTTTGCATCCATTACCTTAACATATTCACTCAATAGCTTTGTGAATGTATTACTTGAAAAATCACCTATTGATTTATCTTGATGAATGTTAGGCTGATGATCAATAACTTTTGCAGACGCACTATGTTTAGTTTGGCTAACTAGAGCTTTGCTTGTTATGTTAACTTTGTGTAATTCTCTATTCATTTCTAAAGGGATAATCACAGCTAGAACCAACCAGAGCAGAACTAAAATGAGCAGACATACCAGAGTCATCTTACAGCATCTTTTAAAAACAGAACACTTTGAAGTGCTCTCCTTAACATAAGGCATTCTTGGTTAATTTTAGCCTCAAAAAATAAAAATAAATTTTAAAATTTATATACACCCCCCTTTTAAAATATATTTTTCTTTTATAACCCTAAACAAGATTTCTTCGACCTTATGTCATACATAAGTTTTCTTCAACTAAACAGTTTTTCTTCGACCTTGTGTCAACTAACAATTTTTCTTCAGCCTTTTGCCAATTTAATATTTCTGTACTTCAATCATTGTCACTAATTTCTTGGATTTCGTTTTCTTCTTCACTACTATCATATATGTCAATAACAGGTGGAATTACTAAGTAAGTCCACTCAGGAGATTTGTATTTTTGATTTGGTCTTATTATTCTCTTCCCTTTTCTCGATATCACTTCAATTTTTCTTCCAACTCCAACTTCTTTTCCAGGACTCTTTTGACTACTGATTTCTTCAACTTGTTCTATTGGCTTTTTGATCAATCTGACTCTCAATCTTCCACCTGGCCAGTAGTCTGCTTTTCTCACGTACTTCTTCTTTGGTTCAGAATTATTTGATTCTGACTTCCAAGTCCTTTTCTTTTTGTTTTCACTTTCACCTTCCACGTCACTTTCTTCAGTTTCGTAGTCTGAAATTTCAATTGACTCAGGAACTTCTCTATTCGGCAATTTCACTCCTTCAGGAACTTCACTTTGTCTTCCATCACTGGTACTCGGTAATTCGTTCTCCTTCTCTTCCTCAATTACCTCCAACTTCCCAGATTTCGGATTTTTGTTCCTTACTTCAGAGTTTATTCTCTGCCTTTCGATACTCTCCTGGTCTGAAACTTCTTTTTGTTCAGCTTCTTTGTCTTCAATGGAGACAACCGAATCCTCAGTTATCTTTCCTTTTAACAGATTCTCTTCACCTTCAGAATCTATTTCAATTATTTCCAAGTCTTTTCTTGTCAGATTTCCATTCACTGGCACATTTTCCAGATGTCGACTATCTTGTCGATCTTCAGAATCTGGAATTATTTCATCTTCTGTTTTGCCTTCTGCTTCAGAATCAGAATCATCTGTAGTATCACTTTCAACATCAGAACTCTCAGGAGTTGGTACTGGAATAGTATGACTAGGATGTATCCAACGCTTCAATCCTCTGCACTTTACAGCATTAGTAGTGATCAAGATTATCTGCCTAGGTTTCTGCCATCTAGGAGCTAGACAATTCCTTCTCCGATGTACTTTCGTTCTGACCCAATCGCCAGGTCTCAGATCATGTGTCAAAACCTTTTCATTTGATTGAGCTTCAGTTCCCACCTGATTAGACACAGAAGTTACTATATCAGATAACCTTTTACAGTAATCCAAAATTGCACTGTCATTTATGCTCAACAGTTTACCTACAGGTACAAAAGCTTGCCTCATAACTCTTCCCATTAATATTTCATGAGGACTCAAACCTGTCTTTTTATCTGGTGTACTTCTTAATGACATCAAAACAAGTGGAAGAGCATCAGTCCACTTTATACCTGTTTCAAGACACATTTTTCCAATTCTGTTTTTGATTGTTCCATTTATTTGTTCTACTACTCCTGATGCCTCTGGTCTGTATGCACAGTGTATTTTCTGCTCAATGCTCAAAGCTTCGCAAATTAACTTCATCAGTTTGTTATCAAAATGGCTTCCTCCATCACTCTCAATAGTGACTGGAAAACCGTACCTTGGGATGATTTCTCTGAGCATTAGTTTTGCTACTGTAATTGAATCACAATGTCGTGTAGGGAAAGCCTCTACCCATCTTGAAAATAAGCACACAATTACAAGTACATATTTCAAACAATTGTGTAAGGGCATTTCAATGAAATCCATTTGTAACCTGGTAAAGGGACCACCTTCTCGACCAATTATTCCCGTCCCCACCACTGATTTTCTGTTTGGATTCATTTGTTGGCATGACAAACACCTTTGACAAAAAGATTCAGCAATAGTTCTAAACTTTGTATTGAACCATGTTTCTCTGAAAAGTCTAACCATAGAATCTCTTCCCAGATGTGCTGGACCATGATATAATCTGGCCATATCAGCAATCAAACAATTTGGTAAGACTACTCTGCCATCTTTGTAAACCCACACTCCATCTTCTTCACGTGGTCTACAATCTGATCTTAACCATAAGTCTTTTTCATCATCTTCTGCTTCGTTTTGTAAATCTCTAATCTCATGCCATGTTTCTACAACAGTTGTTAGCATTAATGAATTTGAATCAGTTTCCTTACTCCTCTCCCGATTGTATGAATAATTTTTCCTTGCGCAGTATTTAGCTGTTTCATCTGCGAAGGCATTTCCCTTGGAAATATAATCAGTTCCTCTAGTGTGCGCTGCACATTTAACAATGGCGATTTCTTTTGGCAATTGTATTGCTTCAATTAATCTCCTAATGAAAACTGCATTTTTAATTGGTGATCCTGCTGATGTCATGTATCCTCTCTGTGACCAGAGTTGTCCATAATCATGCACAACTCCGTACCCATACTGACTATCAGTAATGATGGTAACTCTTATATCTTTTGATATTTCACATGCACGAATTAAAGCAATCAATTCAGCCACTTGTGCTGAACGAACTCCTTCAAGACATGATGCTTCTTCAATATCTACGACTGTACAAACTGAATATGAAGCTTTCAAGACACCTCCTTCGGATCTTAAGCATGACCCATCTACAAAGTAGACAAAATCCGATTCAGACAAAGGTCTGTCTTTAATGTCTTTTCTTGGTTTAGTGCAGAATTCCATGACATCTAAACATTCATGTTCTGTTTCAATGTCATCAACAATTTCAGAATCAGGCAGTAATGTAGAAGGATTCAGATTTAAACATCTTGAAATCGAAACATTATCTGCTCCCAATATGATTTTCTCATACTTTGTCAATCTGCTACTTGTTAAATGTTGAGTCTTACCTCTTGTCAGTAATATTTCAACTGAATGAGGCACAAAAACTTTCACAGGAAATCCCATAATGATCCCCTCACTTTGTTCGAGGCTGATACTTGTAGCTGCAACTGCTTTCAAACAACCTGGTAATGCTTTTGCAATTGGATCAAGAACTGCAGAGAAATATGCAATAGGTTTCTTTAAATTTCCATGTCTCTGAATTAACACAGATAATGCACATCCTTCTCTCTCACTGCAATACAGTTCAAAATCTTTCTCATAATTTGGCATACCTAAAGCAGGAGCTTGGCATAAGCTCTTTTTCAGGTTCTCAAAAGAATCCATCTCAGCATCATTGAGAATAATTGGATCTTTTACATCTGACTTTGTTAGTCTTTGTAGTGGTTTTGCAATTACTGAAAATCCACTTATCCATTGTCGACAGTAACCAACCATTCCCAAGAACATTCTGACCTGTCTTTGTGTTCTTGGTGGTAACATTGCTTGAATCATTTTTATTCTCTCTATTGTTACTTGTCTTTTTCCCTTTGCAATTCTGTGACCAAGATATTTTACTTCTTGTTTGCAAAACTGTAGTTTTGCTGGGGACACTTTATGTCCTTCTTCTGCAAGGCGATTTAACAGAATTATTGTGTCTGTTACACAATTTTCTCTTGTCTTTGCAGCTATTAACAAATCATCAATATATTGCACTAACGTAGACCTACCAGGTAAGTCTAGGTCTTCTAATGATCTTTTTAACAGTTCGTTAAAGATTGAAGGACTTTCTGTATAGCCCTGAGGGATTCTTGACCATCCGAGGGTCTTACCTTGGAATCTGAAAGCAAATATTTCATAACTGTCTGGATGTAAGGGAACAGTAAAGAATGCATTGCAAAGGTCAATGACTGTATACCATTCAGCATCATGTGGAATCTGAAATAGAATTACTGCTGGATTTGGAACCACAGGACAACATGGAACGACAATTTGATTAACCTTTCTCAAATCTTGTACGATTCTAAATGTTCCGTTAGACTTTTTAACTCCCATAATTGGTGAATTACAAGAGCTACTCTCCATTTCTTTCAATACACCTTGCTTGATTAATTTTTCAATTATAGGTGTAATACCTTCAATTGTTTCTGTTTTCATTTTATATTGTGGAGTGTTTGGAAATTCTATTCCCTGTTTCAATGTAATTTTTACTGGATCTACGTTTTTCATCAGACCCATCTCATTTCCGGTAAAATCCCATATTTCAGATTTCACTGTTTCTTTGAGTTCTTCAGGTAAATCCTTTTCTTCAAATGCAGGAAACAATTTTGTTTCTTCTGCTTCTATCATCATCATTGTCATTCTATATAAACCATCTTCCTCCATTGTTTGTAACTCAACTCCATCAGGAGAACAATATATTCTACAATTCATTTTACATAGGATGTCTCTGCCCAATAAATTCACTGGACTACTATTACAAACCACAAATCTGTGTTTATCTCTGTAGTTTCCAATTTCAACTGGTACTGGATCAGTTAAGTCAGTTTTAATTTGCTGATTACTTACTCCGACAACTTGGATGGTATCCCCAGAGAGAGGTAGGTTTTCAATTTCCACTGATCTAACAGTAGAACGGGTAGCACCAGTGTCCACTAGAAAAGTAATGTCTACATCATTAACTTTCCCGTTTACAAAAGGACCAGACTGGTCAACCTCAAGAGTGGCTCCAACAACACACTCTTCCTCCTCTCTCGGGCACCGTCAGCAATAATCATCAGAATCACTGTCTTGACTTTCTGTTAATAAGAATTGTTGTGAAGCATTTTGCATTTGAACCCTTTGCTGCTTTTGCTGTTTTTGTTGTTTTATTACCTGTTCACTTCCCTGAAATCCCACGTTTGGATTATATTTTTGAACTCCCCCACAATTCGGAAAAGGTGGTTGTGGCAATTGGTCTTGACGATTATTCACCTGTTGTTGCTGCTGTTGCTGTAACTGTCGCTGAATATTAAATTCGTTTAACCCCTGTTGTATCTGTAGCTGTCGCTGCAGGTCAACACCATTCTGCATCTGTGGATTCAATAAGGGATTCTTTAAGTTTTTAGGAGGATGAGGACACTCGTCTCTCCAATGTCCAATTTCGCCACAATTAAAACAAGGTAATCTTTGCTTCAACTCCTCAATCTTTGGGCTAAATTTCTTTGGGAAATTATTATTTTTAAATTTTCCTTGTATCTGGTTTGTATTTCCAGTTTGAACGAAATTAGTGTTCTTATTACCCATGCTGGCAATCTGTTGCTCAGCCACCTTTACCTGAGCCCACATGGCTTTCTCCTTCAGCTTCTTCTGTTTTACTTCTATTTCATCGCTGCAATACTTTGCTTTTCTTAGAATATCATCTACAGATAGTGATTGCCATCCGACAATACTATTTCTGATCATTTCTCCAATTTCAGGTTTTAGTCCATAAACAAATCTATAGACAAAATGGCTCATGTCTTTTTCATCTAATTTTTCATAACCACTGTATTGTTTAAAGATTAACAGTAGTCTTTCATAAAAAGAATGAACTGATTCTTTTGTTTCCTGTTCTGTTCTTTCTATTTTAAGCCAATCGACTTCTTTGGGTGGAATTTTGTTTTTCATCCAAACAATTACTTTTTCATAAAAATCCATTACAAGTGGATTTGGAGCACCTGTTTCTTTGATTCGCTCAGGTTCTGTTTTTGGCCAACTAATCGATATCTTACATTCTGTCCAAAGATCAGATGGAACGACAATGTCAAAAAATCCATCTAAATCAATCCACAGAACTTTTGACACTTTGATAAATCTATCGACTTGCCTGTACCACTCAACTGGTTTTTCTCTCAATTTTGGAAAGTCATTTGTAAATAACAGAATGTCCTGTCTCGACCAAGGGATATGAACATATCCTCCACCTGCAATTTCTCTCATTGGAAATTGTTTTGACAATTTTTCCAATCTTTCATCTTCCTTCTTTTTGGTCCATTTTACTCTCCACTTATTCAGTTCTCCTAGCTTTTTGATATAGACAATCAAATCTTTAATGTGAACTATTCTTCCCATTGAGTTTAAACTCTCAATGTCACTTTCTGAAAAGTCTAATCTGTAATGTTTTGCAAAATTCTTTTGTTTACTCACATCGATTTCAAGTTCTGCTGCTAGATCCTCTAGTTGATCATATTTGTTTTTCGTTTTCCACTGTATGCTTTTGCAAATGAACAGTAGTTCATCATCTCGATAGTAGTTTAAACTATCTGGACCAATTGTTCCAATTATTAATTCTTCAATATTCGCTTTTAATTTGGCCACATCAAGTTTTGGTGTGGTTACCCTGACTTCAGGACTCCCTATATCTGATATAGCACCCATTGGTGTTTTTGGAGATAAATCCTCATTAAAGGTTAAATCAGGCATTCTCGATTTAGAAGTGTTTATTTCAGATAAATCTGAATAAAATTTTTCAGCAGCCTTTTGAATTTCTGTATTTAAAGGAATAGTTAATCCAGTTTTGTTTGTTTCCTTTTGGTCAAATACGGGCTGAACAGGACCAATTGTTACTGGAACTGTCACAGCTTCCATGCCTTTTGTCATTCTTTTTATTAATTCTTCCTTCGATCTTAAATACTCATTATAATCAACATCTTCAACATTTCTTGCCTCTCTAGTATAATCTTTTGGAGGTTCTCTTGCTCTTGGAGCCATTGTAAAATGTCTACCTTCATTTCGAGCATTCTCGAATTCTGGTCTTCTAGGAGTTTCAATGATTTCACAATTATTTGGATAAAGTTTAGGAGCTTCATTAATTGGAGGTGCACTCGGTGAAGTTTCAGTAGAAACCACCGGAGTAGACCATGATCTAGGAGGTCTCAAAGGCTGATTCTTTCTAGCAGTTGTATATATTTCTTCCATAACTGCATCCTCAGATTCACTTTCCATAGATTTCCCTGTAGGAGAACCCATTACCATTTCATGAATTAAATACAATCCTTCACTCATGTTTCCCTGTCTCCACATTCGCAATCTGTCTTCATGAGTTTCTCTTTTCCAAGATGGATTTTTAGAAGGTCTTTTAATTCCACTAGCTTCTCTTTGTAATTGATACATCTCGTCTTCCCACTCAACTAAAGCTTCAAATTGAGTTGGTCTCGGTTTTGGAACAAGAGCATTCATTTTCTCTCGTAAATTTCTTAAAACTCTTACATTAAATGAACCATCATCAGGCCAAGTTAAAACACCGTCGTTTTTAGTATAGCGTTTCCAACTGTCGAACCATAAGACAGTATGATATCCATATTCACCTTCCATATACGCTGCAGGTGTTTTATACTTATGAAGTAGTTTACCACCTCGCGTTTCGATTTTCTTGTCAGGTGAAAATAAATTCTTAAATTTCTGAAATAATGTTGACTTTTTCTCAACATGTTTAAAATGATAACTCATTTTTAAGAGTTAAATTTAATTCACAAAATCGTTCGTAAAATATTTTCGGGATGTTCCGTACAACACCAATCCGTGCGCGAAACACACCAACAAGCCAATGACAGTTGAGCTACGTCACTTTTCTGCTCAACCAATAAATTTAGAGTTTTTCCGAAGGACCAATCAGCTCACAGGCCGTCAGAGACTCAAGAGCCAATCAGAATATAGTTTGTGACGTAGGTCACCCAATCCCAGCGCGGCTCTGTGACGTACACAGCAGCTGCGGTTTCTCGTTTCTCACTCCTGGCGCTTACCCCTCCTTCACAAAATCTTTTCACAGCGCCATTTTAAGGACACTTTTCAGTGTAAATTAATTCTTAACAATGACTATAAAGACAACATCTGTTCGTTTCACTATTTAGGATAGTTTACATACATTCAAGTATCCACACTTCGGAATAGACGGCGCTATTCACATTAAGGATAATATTCAATTGTCAGTAGAGTAACCTTACCCCACCCTTCTAACACGTATAATTATGAACTCGTTTTGCTCTGAACCCACCGCGAAGTGAAAGTTCTAAGAGTTCCACTTGAACATAAAATACAATTCAAACTCGCACTTTCACACTGAAATTTCCCTAATTTCAAATACACATGAAATCCGTACAGGACTCTCACCTGTTTATAGAAATCATGCACCGTTAGCAAAACAACGACGTTATCCGTACAGGGCTCTCACCTGTTTATAGATATGAAACATGTACCCGTACAGGACTCTAACCTGTTTATAGATAATCATGTACCGACGTTAATTTACCCTTCACTCAAGCTCGGATATAACTAATACTTTTATCACAGTGAGTTTTATGGAAGGCGCTTTGTCCCTATTCTCATGCTGCTCTAATTTCTTAGAAAACCCTCACTATACAAGATTCAGACCTAGCCCTAAAACTGTGCTGCTCGGCGACAACACTATGGTACACGGCGATACCTCTTGTGATACTCGGCGATATCACTACAAACAGAACAGATGGCTTGCGTGACTAATTTCTCGCCACACAATCTATACCGGTATAGCTTACAGATAGCACGAAAAACGAACTCAACATGTGTTAAAACATCGATCCTATTTCCATACCATAACGCTTTAGTAACCCTTAGCAACCAACATATTACCTTGGTTACCCTTAGCAACCATCAATTTCTGCTACCAGAGAATTGATCCAGCGGCCTATAGAAAATATATCATAAACAACGCTACCCAACTTCATAACCTATAAACAAAATTCTATACTAAATATGGACCCATTTATAAACCTGACATATTTTGGGCCTACTGAATCAGGTGGTCAGATTAAATCTATATACACATTATCTACAAACTATATACATTTTTGTACATCTGCGGAAAGAATATTGTCATTAGAATAAAACTTGACCATTTAAACGACCACCATTGGCGACGTGATCTAGCTAATAGTAACCTACACTTCTGAATAACCAAAACCAGCTTGTTTGTCAAAAGTAAGATTTTATTTACTAAATTATGGTATATAAGTTGATAGTTTTATAAATGAATTTTATTTGCAATAAAGCAAGCATGATTGTAAAGAAATATGAGAAAATACAATTTAAGCAAGTAAATCAAAATAAAAGTGAATATATAAAGTTTAGCATTTCTAAAACCTGATTCCCTAACTGAACTAAATAGATAGAAATTAAAGTAAAGTTCTTTGAGGATTCTTACGTGCTCCACGCAAAGTCCAACAGCACATCACCCTCATCGGAAAGTCAGAAAGCAGCAGCCAGCCCATCCCTAAGGGCTTGACTTTTTATACCTTTCTACGCTAACTAAACTAGCAAAGGAAAGTTTTCAGAAATCTTCGACGTCCCATTGGCTAAGAGTGACAAGTGACATGTCACCCACTTTTCAAAACTTCCATTAAATCACATTTCTTAGAGACCATTGTCTCTTCCACGTGAAACCAGAAGCTTCCTGAGTTTGCAACAAATGTATAAAGTCATTCTCGCAGCGTCCATTGACTTTCAATTGACTTCCGCGGATGCCAAGTTAAGGACTGACAAAATGTTCTTTTTCGACCTTGGCCATGTCCGACAGAATGATGACAGCACATTAGTTTTTGCTTTGTGAACGCAGCTTTTGACGAATAATTTATTTCAGAATGGGCGTCTCGTGACTTTTGCAGAATTACAAGTCAGCTCTTTTCTGCGACTCAAGTGACTAGGCCCAAAAGCAGGCAACTTTAAGCTTTCTAGTATAAAACAAACACAAGAAAAGTATTAATGTAAGAAATAATGTAGATTCTGTATCCACCCCTTGGTTCACTAATTAATTAACCCACCCGATTAATCAAAATTTTACCTAGCCATTGCAAACAAATAAAGCAGCGTTTATATCTACCAGTCTCCGTTATTCCATGAGACTCATATGCACCTAGAATAGTAGAAATGACATCACACAGACAAGGAAAAGCAAAACAAGCACATGCTTCTTTTAAGTTTGCAGCAGTTAGTAATGACAAAAACGAAAACAATAAATTATTTTATTATTTTGCACAAACAAAAAGATGCAACATTTATGCACGTTTATGACCACACATGTTAGTCCCCCCATGTGTAAAGTTTAATCTAAGTTGTATTAGCACGACATATCACAAATCATTAATATTATTATTCATGTTATGGAAATGTGACTTTGCGAGTTTAAACAAAATTTTGTTTTCTATCTCGCTCCATCACAAGCAATAGCGTGGAATAAAAAAGCCAGTAGTGGACTGCATCACCTATTGTGCCATCCGCTACAGTGTCATGGCAAACATGACTTCAGCCCCTACCCTGTGTAGTCCAACTGCTGCAGTGCGAATCCTGCAGTATGACCTGTCAAAAAAACCTTTTTGACTGGAGAAAATCTTCCTTTAAAATATTAATGTCACCCCTATGTAGGCCTTGCTATCAGGGACATCATGAACCCCTTGCTTTAGCTGCTTCAGCAAGGTTGGTTTTCTTTATGGGCATCTTCTGTCTGCAAGTTCGCAGACACAAGCACATAATTAAAGCTAAAGAAGATTGGCCAATAGAAATGGAAAGAAGGAAGTAAGGCTAAGAGGAAGGATGGGATGCTTCGGTGGGTGAATGGATGAAAGGCTGCATGGATGGGTCAGAGGATGGATGGATCAATTGGCTGAAAGGAATGGTGAAAGACTGAGTGATGGATGAAGAATAAATGGATGACAGAAAGTAAAGGTGAAATGGTGGATATCAGTGGGTGGATGGAAGGGTGAATGAATGAGATAGATGCTTAGATGGAAGAGACAAGCAAGCTCTTCTGAAGATGCTCAGGATCTCATGCTTCACTTGACTGGTGCAATCAGAGCTTTGGTTTGACACTCAGCCTCAAAAAGGCGCGAAATAGATGTGATATGACTCCCATAAGCAAAAAACAGATGAACATAAAAGGGCAGAGATGAACTCAACAGAACATTCATAGTGGGGGCTGTGAGTATTTTGTGACACCACACTGTCAAATCCTACTTCACAGGTATGTACAGTCACTTGTAACACTCGGGGCACACTTAAAAGGGACAGAATAGGATGCCAAGACAATTCTTGTGGATTCCCTGTCTGGTTGTTGAAGGACCCTGCTTTTGTCATACCAGATGTCTGTCTCTGGGATTGTTGTAGGTACAGTACCTGCTTCAAACTGTACTTTGGTGCTAGATGTAGGAGGACACTAAGATTATTAGAGTACACTCCCCACGCACACCTCTGGCTCTCAGAGCCCAGGTTTAGGGTGGCAGAAGAAAATTGCCCTGACCCCTGGCATTTTGGGCCTTTTACAGTGGGGCAGACAAGTACTGCTACAAAGTTTGACAAGGTTACTCATGGAAACATTTACCCTGGTTAGGGAGAGGCCATGCTCATCCCCACCTGCTATCTAGCCTCAGGCATATATGCAGCATATCCAGTTCCCTACTTCAGGACACTTTCTCAACCTGTGGAAGATCAGACGAGAACTGGACCTACAGTCTGTGACCTGAGAGAATCCCTGAAGGACTTGATCTTGTACCCAGGATAAAGAAATTGACTCCAAGGTTCAGTAGGCTGACCTACTGTATGGCGCCAGGGAACAACATACTGCAACAGGCATTTTCTTAGAAGTACTATAACGACTGTAAACTATAATATTTCATTCTTATTTTTTAAAACCTTTATTTATCACTTTTAATTTAACTAACAGTGCAGTGCTTAACAATAGTCACATTGCACTATGTGCAGTAAAGGGAACAAAAAACATATTAATAAACGTCTGTTATTAATCCACATGGGGAAAACATACAGTGGAGTACAGCAAAATATCCTGAGCATATCTCTCCTCATGCACTGAGCACAATTGAAGTGTAATTATCCATGTCAGTAGTATAGACACTTGACAAAGCCTCTTCTGGTTCTGTGAATCTGTCTAACAAGGCCCTCCATGTGATTATGCCATCACTTATCCTCTTGTCCCTTCTGATTAGTTTCATGTGGAGCTCATCTGCTACGTCCAACCTTCTATATCTCTATGCCAGTGCTCCACCTCCAGGATGCATTGACCCATCCATGTAACAGCCACCATGCGGCAGCCAGGACCAGTGTAAGTTGTAAATATTTATACATCATCTTGTGGCCTTTGGTGCTTTCTAATATTTCCCAGTAAACAAAACTTTGGGGTGCCCTGCAGCAGAGTGTTGCTTGCATGTCTCTCCACTACCTGTAGCTTAAAGTCCTGCACACTCTGACACTCCCAGGCCAGATGAAGAAAGTCAGCCCCTGGGCACATACAGCAAGGACATGTGTCTGAGATATCCAGTGAAGTTCCAGTGGCATCATGTGAGTAGAATGTAGGAAGTTGTAATTGATCAGCATGAATTAGCATTACTAGAGACAGTGTTAGTAAGGACACAAGCATGTGTCCAATTAGTGTGCAAAGGAGAGCTCCCAAATCGGCCTCCCAATTCACTCGGGCTCACAGTGGGCAACTCACAATGTTCGTGTATCAAGAGGGAGAGAGAGGACCAGCTAGCTAGTCCGTATCCCCAATTTATATGGACTTTAATCAAAAGGAGACTAGCTAAAGTTTGAGGGAGGTTAAACAAGATTTAGTATTAAAATCTAAATGACTCAGTCTTGTTTTGTCAAGGGATAGTGACACCTAGTAGGTGTGCTCATGAAGCCCTCACCCACCAACCTAGTTGGTGGCATGCTTCATCATCGGGCCCACCCAGTGACACCTAGCGTGTCCCGGGTGTGCTACGACGCCTGATTACAGCGGAGCAGGTATGTCGCTGTGTGTGCGGTGAGGGGTGCTTTGAATGTTAATTTAAAACGGCTTGGCGGAGGTCCCAGTACCCGAAGGTGAATAAACTTTAATACCTGAGCCACCGTCAGCGGTTAAAAATAAGGCTGTGGGACGTTAGAGGCGGGTTACGACCTCCCACGTCCTTGATGGGTCAACATGTTTCAGCCAGTGCCTTATGAATATGCTGGCTTTCTTCAGGACAGATAAAAGGTGTGTGCAATTAAAACTAGTGGTTCTGCGAAGGAGGCACTACAGGTCCAAGGCAGGCTCTGGCCAGTAATCCTGACCAACCCCTTGCCACTTCAAAAAACTTGAAGCAAAACTCCTTAAAACTGGAGGAGCCAAGCTCGCGAGCGTAATGGTCGCCTTTTAGCTCGGCTCCCGCAGCCCTCCGACCTGATCGTGTATCCTGTCTAATATCCTGTCCGGAGATGACACATTATCGGGGAATTGGAAAAGGAACACCTTGTTTGTACTTACCATTTGGCCCGGAGATTTCAACGTGTAGCGGCTCCGAGGTTGTGCCCTCCGCAAGATCGGGGCCTCCGTGGAACCTCGACCGGGACCTAGCCTGTGGGATCCGACGGCTCTCGGCCCCGGCCGAGAGCGTGAACCAATGATGAGAGCCGTTGTGCGAAACTCCCGGCGATCCTGATCCGGGCCTGCCCTGGTGACCGCGCGGCTGATGTGGGTGAGATGCACCGGGGACTGATTCTGTGAAGGGGTCCTCCCCCCGCCGCTGCTTTGTCCGACGGCCCTGGTCCTCTGCGCCCGGACTCTGCTTGTTGGGGGCGCCTGTGCTGGTGTAGGCGGGGACCCGTATTGGGCGGACATCCTTTCGGCACCAAGACTGCCATTGCTGGGACCCCCGGAGCTCTGTAAAGTCCTACATTTTTGAACTGTTTTTTCGGGGGTCGTGGAGGGCGGCGACTGGGCTGACTTCACGAAATGGCGGCCGACCCTCTGCAACAAGAATCGCCCTGTGGCGGCGGGCTTGGATTGCCTAATTGCGTGGGGGTCTGGTCTGGTGAGCGTGAGCTTACGGTCAGAGATATCCTGGAAGCTCTGAGATCCCTGCGCGCATCCCTGGCCCCCGATGTCCCTGTGGGTCCGCCACGATCTGCCGCCATTTTGGGCAGCCGTTTCTTCTTGCCGCCCTCTTGTTTCAGTGACTCCATTGCCTCGCCCCCCTTGATTGCTGCAAGTGTTGCTGCCGCTGATCGAAGACCGTTTTGTGTGCCGGTGACTTTGGAGCTCCCTGTTTTTCGAGGTTCTGACCCCGGGGACTTGGACATTGTGCCGCGGCCCTGTCCGGCACGGATGCCTGGAACTATTGGTGGACTGCCGCCTGCACCTGCTCCGATGGATTTGCCTTTGTCTATCACAGAGACCCCCTCGCCTTCCCCAGCGGCGAAACTGAACTCCTGTTTTTCATCATCCGTGCTGCGATTGCTGATGCATTTAAACTCTCTGTTTGGACTTCTGCTCCCTTGCGGACCGATTTACCCCCCATGTTGTTATGGTAGTCACCATTTTTTTCGATTGTATGCTGGTCTTGTATTTAGTATCTCATTTTACACTGTCATGTGGTGGGTGGGATTTGTGGTTCGGAAGGGATGGGGGTGATATGCACGACTCTTGGTTGATTCTTTGTATACGACTTAGTGGCGCAGTTGTTTGTACACATGGAGCGGTGGGAGGTCCCCTCCTCTGTACGTTTTATGGCGCTTGATGGGGTGTCGTCCTGGGCTGTTTTTGCTGCGATTGTCTGGTTGGGCGGAGGGCGGCGGCCGACCATATTGGTTTCTGTTCTTATGCTCCTCCCTCTTGTTTTCTTATTTCTGTTTCTGTTTCTTTTTGTCTCGTTCTTCTCTCCTTCCTTCTCGCTATATTTCGGGTTCTGGTTTAGGGCGACAGGCACGCTGTCTGAAGGATAGGCCATAGCCTTCTACAGGGGTGCAGGGTGGGACGGGTGGGTTGGGTTCTATTTGTTGTTTGTTTTATGGTTCTAAGGCCCTTTTGTATCTCTTTTTCGTAATGCCGCGTCTGTCCCTGCCTCCCGTGGTGTGTTCGGGGTGGGGTGTGTGGCGTCGTTAACCCTCCTTTTATGGTTCGGTTGCTTTTCTTCTCGATCGCTGTACCCTCACTGGTGCTGATACTCCTGTTGTCTCCTGTATTCCCGCCACGGGACGCCTGTGTCGACGTGTCTTCTTTCTTTCGTTTTTATATTTAATTTCTTTTTTCCTTTTCTCATTGTTCCACCTTGTCCTCCTCCCCTCCCCCTCCTTCCCCCCCTCTTCCCCCTCTTTTCCTCGTCCCCGCCCCCCTCCCTCCTTTTTCCTAGAGGTCACTATGACGGGCTAGTTTTGATGTGATGTTTCTCCGATCCCTCTGTTCTGGCTTAGCTGTGGTTTGGGTGGTGGGCATGTGACGATGATAATGCTCAGGTGTCGATTATGTCTCAATTATCCTGATCTTCCTGTGTGCATTGTGTTGTCACTCCTGTACTGCGGCCCCTTACCCCCTTATTGACGCTGAGGCTGGTTCTGGGACTTCGGACGTCTCTATATTGAAAGTGAGCCTGTCATACGCCTTATCCCCATATTATAAAATTAACCTTTTTTGCTCCTGTGTCTTGGCCCTCTGGTTCCTAAGTCTCTTCCCCCCTTTTTACGATTGTACTGCCTATGCTTCTTGCTGATTGATTCTGTAATGTTTGCCTTGGAACCTCTGATTGCTTTACACATTGCGGCCGGCCGATTTGGTTGTAGGCCTAGACTTGTATATCCTTTTGATGCCAATAAAGGTTTAAAAAAAAAAAAAAAAAAAAAAAAAACTCCTTAAAACTAGCGTGTTCTTGAGAAGGGAATCCCCCTCTCACACATAGATACACTTTAGGGTGTGTAGACACATAGTCTGTATCACACATCCACTAGTTTTAATTGCACACACCTTTTATCTGTCCTGAAGAAAGCCAGCATATTCATAAGGCACTGGCTGAAACATGTTGACCCATCAAGGACGTGGGAGGTCGTAACCCGCCTCTAACGTCCCACAGCCTTATTTTTAACCGCTGACGGTGGCCCAGGTATTAAAGTTTATTCACCTTCGGGTACTGGGACCTCCGCCAAGCCGTTTTAAATTCACATTCAAAGCACCCCTCACCGCACACACAGCGACATACCTGCTCCGCTGTAATCAGGCGTCGTAGCACACCCGGGACACGCTAGGTGTCACTGGGTGGGCCCGATGATGAAGCATGCCACCAACTAGGTTGGTGGGTGAGGGCTTCATGAGCACACCTACTAGGTGTCACTATCCCTTGACAAAACAAGACTGAGTCATTTAGATTTTAATACTAAATCTTGTTTAACCTCCCTCAAACTTTAGCTAGTCTCCTTTTGATTAAAGTCCAACTCACAATGTTCGTCACCATTGCTTTGTGTAGCAAGGACATCAGATGTCACCCAGATCTGCAGGTCAACAGAGTCCCGTCGCCGCAGTTCTCCCTGGCTAGTTCAACCAGGCTGGCGTAATGTAGGAAGTGTCCCAGTCCCAATGCAAACTCCATCTATGCGTCCTCATACGAAATGATATGCTCATTTGTGTACATTTCCCCCAGTAACTCACAGCCCCGGTCCCTCCAAGCCTGAAAGAACATGTTTTCTGCCATGCGCCCAATTGGCACAAGGATCCACAATGGTAATTCTTGATAAAAAGGATCCCTTCAAAGAACAACTATCACAAGCTTCTGCCATAAATGAGCAGTCTGTCTGACTACGAATGGCAGGTCAGACGGTGCACTGGAGCCCTCCATCCTCAGCGCAAAGGAGCTCCACAACATCAACCAACCCTGCCAGCATATGCTTCTCCCAGTTATCGCCGCCCTCCAACCAGTGGACTGCGTTGCATATGTGCAGCATAATAGACCTCAAGTCGTGGCCCTCCTCATATTGCTGGGTAATACGCTTAGCAGCCCACTGAGCACAATAAGAATGGAGTCCAACTTCCTGAACACTCCAGAGGGCAGCGGACAAAGGAAATTCTGTATGGTGTACTGGCAGCATGGTAGGAGCACCATTTTTGAGATTGCTATCCTACCGATAAGTAACAGCAGCCGTGTGTTCCAGAAGGCAACTGACACACACAGAGTCAGGGGACATTTCAGCATTGGGGAACTGACCTGGGAGCTTTCCCCTTGGTCCTGGACCGCCGCAGCTCCAGCGCTGCTTTACCGCCGTCCATATCGGGCTTCCTTGCCGCCGGAGACCGGGGACCACAACCCCCAAAACTCCTTGCGCCGAGGAAGGCGCGCACGTCCTGTCCCGCCCCCGGAGGTGATCAGAAGTACAGCGTGAGCCCCGGGGGAGCGGGGGGCATTTCAGCATTGGGGAACTGACCTGGGAGCTTTCCCCTGGGTCCTGGACCGCCGCAGCTCCAGCGCTGCTTTACCGCCGTCCAT
The DNA here is from genome assembly GCF_964261635.1 of Lissotriton helveticus. Taxonomy (NCBI): domain Eukaryota; kingdom Metazoa; phylum Chordata; class Amphibia; order Caudata; family Salamandridae; genus Lissotriton; species Lissotriton helveticus. Next base: position 761,647,331 of record NC_136063.1, on the reverse strand, counting down.
ATCGGGCTTCCTTGCCGCCGGAGACCGGGGACCACATCCCCCAGCACCCCTTGCGCCGAGGAAGGCGCGCACGTCCTGTCCCGCCCCCGGAGGTGCTCAGAAGTACAGCGTGAGCCCCGGGGGAGCGGGGGGACATTTCAGCATTGGGGAACTGACCTGGGAGCTTTCCCCTGGGTCCTGGACCGCCGCAGCTCCAGCGCTGCTTTACCGCCGTCCATATCGGGCTTCCTTACCGCCGGAGACCGGGGACCACATCCCCCAGCACCCCTTGCGCCGAGGAAGGCGCGCACGTCCTGTCCCGCCCCCGGAGGTGCTTAGAAGTACAGCGTGAGCCCCGGGGGAGCGGGGGACATTTCAGCATTGGGGAACTGACCTGGGAGCTTTCCCCTGGGTCCTCCACCGCCGCAGCTCCAGCGCTGCTTTACCGCCGTCCATATCGGGCTTCCTTGCCGCCGGAGACCGGGGACCACATCCCCCAGCACCCCTTGCGCCGAGGAAGGCGCGCACGTCCTGTCCCGCCCCCGGAGGTGCTCAGAAGTACAGCGTGAGCCCCCGCGTCGTGGGTCTGCGCGCGGGTAGGTGCCCGGGGCTAAGCCCGGGCAAAGGGCGGGCCCTCTACGGCCCTCAGAGGCCAGAAGAGTCCGGGACGGGCCACCCCACCTGACCTTTCCACTGGAGGAGGTATAGAGGTATAGAGACGCACCTTATGTATTGACTTGCTCTGTACTGCCTATTGTCGTTATTCCGGGGGTTTGTATACTGAACATGTCCGTTTGGGAGGAGCTCAATGCCCTGTGTGGCACCAAGTATGTCCTGGAGGCATCACCCCCCCCAACTATGAGCAATAAATCTGACAATTTTAATGGCACCCCGCGGGACCTACCTTTACCTTTAAACAATGACAAAATTGAGTCCTTTGCTCTGTCTCGGGGTCCCAATATTAAAAGGAAGCATGATGGGGCAATTGTCAACGAGAAACAACCAAAAACTCTAAAGTTATGCACCAGCCCCACATCTTCCCCCTCTAATCCAACCACACCAATGGCGGATATGGATGTGGACAAAATAGATGATCCTGTACCGTCCTCCCAACCGACTTTGCTGACTCAGCTTGAGCAACTGTTTTTATCTGTCATATCACCTTTGGTAACAACACTTAATGACTTGGGGGACAGGCTGACTAGCATTGAGAAACAAATCAAAAGGAATTCTTCACCAACCAATATGGGTAACACCCGCTTATCCTAATCCTCCCACTACCCCTGTTAAGTTTAAGTCAATTACACGTAAGAATGCCCAAACCAACACACTACCTCTTAATTCACCTACCGCAACAGGTCCCAAAGTGGCATTGAAACCTCTGTTAATTAATTACACGGTGGCCAGAGCCGTTCCAGTAAAAATGCCACATATTAACTTACCTCCTGAAGCCTCCCCATACATGACTGTCCTCTCTGGGGTTCCCCCACTTAGCCAGGGAAAACACGAAACATACCAGGACTTGCTAAATAAGGCTATTTTTTGGCTACAGAACAATAGACCTTTGCCACCTGATCTAGACGGTGGAATCCTGAGTGTCAGGAGGGTGGGGTGGATAGGTACGCTGCCCAAAAACACCTCTGGGAACCTGGTGTTAATTAAATTTAGGAATAAGAACACCACCCCATACTTACGATCCTCCCTGCCCAACGAAGGAGATGGCCCCATTTGCATTTGTGACTTGTATGACTTCTACCCAAGTATCCCATACATTCCGTTACCCAGATTAATGGTTAAGAAACGCAACCCCTGGGGAAGGGGACCCTGTGCATCTAGAGCCACTAATCATCCAGCCTCTAACAGCTTTGAACCACGGCTTAAAAATTGTATTTTCTGATAACCAAATTTTAAGAGGCCACTCATGAGTACCACCTCAATTGATACGGTTGTATGCAGTTAACAAGTAAAGTGCCGACATAGGCTTGCCCGATGTTCTTCCCCTGAACATTAGCTATTTTGTGGCATGACCCTTCTTGTTTCTTTTAGAGCTGTTATTGATTAGCTGATCCGTCATTTCCATTTAATCCTGTTTTAATAGCTGATATTAACTTTGTAATGAAATGTAAAGGTATGTATTTTTGTATTGTTGCTGCTTTTATGATATTTAAACTAAAATCGAATAAAGCTAATCTGATCTGATCAGTCACAGCCCCTAAGTTAAGGTTCAGTTAGTTCTCCCAGGAGAGCGCAACCACAATACCCAAATAACAGAAGTGATGCAACTCCCACTGCAAGTCAATGTCTGGCAGGCACCCTGCCACAGTCCCCACCAATGCCGCAAGGGGAAACAATAATGACTTATTGCAGTTGATCCGCAGCTTTGAATTTGCCCCTAATTGGTCTAATAGTTGTAGCAGGTTCCCAAGGAAGTCTCTTGGGGCTCTGAGATAAAACAGGGCATTGTCCACATAGAGTGACAGAGTATGTTGCACCTCCACCGGTACTTTGCCCCAGTTGTACGGCTCCTGCCAAGCCCACACTGTCAGGTGCTCCATCGTGAGGGCAAATAAGAACGGGGACAGGGTGCAACTCTGCCACATCCCTCTGCCCAATATCCACTTCTCAGACTTGCACTGTTCCACTCGCACTCTGACATCTGGCTCAGTATGAAGCAGTTTGATCCAGCCCAGAAACAGGGGCACAAACCCTATGACACACAGGGCCTCGAGCAGGTTCCCCTAGTTGAGGGTGTCGAAGGCCTTCTCCAGATATATACCAACCATGCACATTTCTCCTCTCAACCTCATGCCGCACATATGTCAAGCATCTGAGGTCCATCCCCATGCTACGACCTGGGATGAATGTGCACTGATCCTAATGCACCAGGCTGGTTATGATTGGGTTTAGTGGGTTGGCCAAAAGTTTACACAGAAACAAATCGTCCGAATTATTCATGGTGAGCAGCCTATATGCCACTGAGTTGGCCCTGTCCCCTGCTGGATTGGGCAGCATGCAAATGTCCTCCTCCCTCATGGAGAGTGGCAGAACCCCCTCTCTTTTGCTTCCAGAAGATCCTCCAGAAGGTCTTGTGTGATAACAGCCGAAAACGTTTGATAAAACTCCACCGGTAACCCTTTGATCTTGGGAACATGCACAACGCCCGTGCAGCTCCTCAAGGTTGAGAGCAGAATCCAATTTCTCTGCCACCACCTCCCAAATCGTAGGGAGCTCCAGGTCCTTCAGGAATATCCAATATTTTTCCTGGGAGATGCAGGTCTGCCCCATACACCCCTTTTAAATGTCCCTGAAAGGCAGACAAAATGTACACCCTTGAAGTCACTATCATGCACCCAAGGGGTGTCACCAAGTGTGTCATCGGAGGTGCTATGGCCTCTCTATGCAGGAACCATGCCAAAAGTCTGCCCAACTTATCTCCCTTCCTGTGCAGTAGATGTCTGTATTGCTTCAGGGTGTACTTGTCCAGACTGTCCAATGTATCAGCTATGCGCCGGTGCAGATGAGACTCCTCCATTTGCGCTACTGAATCTGCCAGATCCCTTGCCTGCAGCATGGCCAAACCTGTCTCCGTTGTTAGGAGGTCCCCCTGCAGATGGTGCCACATCCCGCATCTTAACCCCAGGCATGTCCCACGCAGCACCGCCTTCATTGCCACCCACTCTGTATCTCTGGGCGCAGTTCAGCCCCAGTTAAGCTCGATGTAGTTGGTCAATGCCTTTGACAACGATTCTGTTCTGTCAGTGTCCATCAAAACCTCAGTTGGAAACCTTCATGCTACTCTCTGCTTTGCAGAACCTTCCCCCCACCATAATGTGCAACAGATTGGGGAAAGATCAGACAAAAATCTGGCTAAATGTGAAACAGACATGCACTCGACTATGGGGAGTGCATGTCTGCACTCCCCATAGGAGGATGGACACTTCACCCCCATCCAATTTTACCTGTAGCAATACATACTTACCCACCACAACAGCCTCAGCATATGTAAGGGAGAACGCCGTACTTGGGGCCACCCAAAGCAGCACCCCTTTGGGTGCACAGAGGCATGAAAATCTGGCCTGCCACTTCTGAGATAATCACTCTACCCCGGAATCGTCCAAGTGTGTCTACTGCAGGCAGGCTACACTGACTTTATGGCATTTTAAGAAGGAGAGTTCTCTGTACCTCTTTGTTTAGGATTCTAACCCTTGATTGCTCCACATAAGCAGTCGTAAGTGGCCCCTCATCATCGTGATTCAGAAGCACCCGATCCCCTCCGACACTCCACTGCATTTTGACAGCCCTCCCCACTGCAGAAACTCAGGCAACAACTTATAATAATGAGCAACACACACTCTCCCTCCCATGGACAAACATAGCACAACAAAACGCCTACATATGCCCACCTTTAGTGAGAACCAACACTTCATCCCACCCGTCCAAAAGGGACAGGCCCCATTACTCCTGTCTCCCCGCCCAGTCACTCGCTACAGCTGAAGTACCCGGCCGGGCCCAATAGGGGGGGCCCCAGTCTCCATCCCTCAATAGGCAGTTCAGTGCTACCCCAAACCAAGACTACCCCCCTTGGCATGGTCCATCACATACAGCCTGTACATTTGGAACATTTCTCGGGACAGCCAGCCAGCATCTTGTAAGTAAATTCAAACCTCAGTACATCATTCTGCCTACATACCAGAGGCCCAGCACAGTACAAAAAGGCTCTTGACACACAGTAGGATCAACTCTGCAGCGCTCTGGTGCACATCTGGCACAAAGTCTACAGCATTACCTTGCATGCTAGACTCTGGTCCAGCTCAAAGGGAGGGGGACTTCTCCCCCGATACCTCCAAGTTTTCCTCTCCTTGCATCTGCATGGTGCCACCCTCCTGAATCGTCACTCGGGGGGAGCCCGAGAGGCTGACATCCGCGGAACCCCCAGGAACAGCCACACCAGGACCTGTCTCAGGACCCAGCCTCAAGTACCTCCTGTGCAATCCTACCAGAACAGAGTACCACTGTTTTGTCCCACATCTCCAGCCACTCCCAGACCTCCTTTAGGGCCTCAAAAAGTGCCCCTTCACCCAGTGAGATGATCTTCAGTTTTGAGGGGTACAAGACCATGTACTTCAGTTGCAAAGCACCTAGTTTCTTAACAGTCAGAAAAGATTTTTGCTGTTCCTGCACTTTCCTACTCTAGTCTGGGAAGATGGCTATTTTGCAATACTCAAGTATTGAGCGTACCTTTTTGGTGATAGAGGGTTTACTCGATCACTCCAGTTTTCCAATCTGATTCTTTCAGGATTGTGGTCTAGGTTCTTCTAGTGGTTTTCTATACTTCTTGATGCCAGGCTTCACAGCAGAATTTGAAGTTGAGATCCCTATTACCCTCTGATTCAGGCAGTACAGAGTTACGCTTTGGGGGGACACCTCAGGATACTCATGCCTCACTCTCATAGAGCAGTGCAGATCCTTCCTGTTTGCACAGCAAGTGACTATGTCTTATCCCATCTCTCTCCTTCTGATCAGCATCTTCCTCATGCAGGGGCACCTCCAATGCCCCTCCTGAACGGTATGCGACGTTTACGACGCAACCTTTACAACGCCGTTCCATTACGACGCGGTCATAACAACGAAAGTTGTTACAACGTATTGCGCTGGGGGGCGCTCAAGGATAGTAAATCATTTAATGTACTATCCCAACACCTTCCCTACTATCCACGGGGACTGGTGTTGGAATAGTAAATTAATTTTTTTTAATTTGCGCCCCCCAACGCAAGTCTTTGTAATGACTTGCGTTGTTACAACCGCGTTGTAATGCAACGCATTGTAAAAGTGTGCGTCGTAATGACGTACATACCTGCCAATAGTTGTAAATTTTAACATAATGTCTTAGACTAATTCTGGGCAATTCTGCCTCTTTTGCTTATTCAACTCATACTAATGCAACCAAGGTCTTTGTTGCAAGGTGCCAGCAGGAGGGTGAGTGGGGAAGGGGGGTTCTTGTCAATCGAGACGTAAAGTAAGAGTGAAAAAGTAGAATGCCCCAATTAACTACCTGTTAACCTTTGATATGTAGCCCCTCTGTGGAACAATGGAGCAACCGCTCAGCCCTCCACAGGGCTTGGTCGTCCCACTCACTGCTGCTGCTCCTGCCTGCCTTTGCCGCCTCCTGCCTGCAGATTCCTTGGCTCGCTGCCCGCTGCTCCTGGGAATTTCCCGCTGCTCCTGGGAATTTCCCGCTGCCCGCTGCTTCTTGGAATTTCCCGCCGCTGCCTCCCTGCGGCCCCGCCCCCCTGTGATTCCATTCGCCGCCCCGCTCCCGCCACCCAGCTGCTCCTCCCTCCCGGCTCCTTACTTATGACGCCCCCAGAGCGACCGCGCAGGGGATGCGCGCAGCGGGAGCACCAATTGAGCGCCGAAGGTGCGCCAAAGGTAAGCCCGTCTGCGCCCGTCCGCGCCTGGACCGCGCCCAGCGCCAGGACCCCTGGCCCTCCCCGCCGAGGCAAGACGACCCGACTGACCTACGACGCCGCCACTCTCAACGCACTCAATGCCGGCCAGACCCACGCCTGCTGCCGAGCCACCCCGAGACGCACCCACGGACCCTTCACCTGCTGCACCTGCAAGTTCACCTGCCTCCGAACCTGCCCCGCACCAGCCAAGACAAACACCAGCAGCAACCACCTCAAGTGCATCCTGATCAACACCCGCTCCGTCCACAGACACGCCGTGGAACTCTGGAACCTTCTCGACGCTACATCACCGGATGTCGCCTTCCTCACGGAAACCTGGATGAACGTCTCCTCTGCACCCGACATCGCCATCGCCATCCCGGACGGGTACAAGATCATCAGGAGGGACCGCATCAACCAGACCGGAGGTGGCATCGCCATCGTCCACAGGAACACCATCCGCATCACGACCGACGCCAACGACTCCTTCGCCGCAGCCGAACATCTCCACTTCCAGATTCACACCGACCCTAAGACGACCCTCAGAGGCACACTCGTCTACAGATCCCCGGGACCACGCACACAATTCAGCAAAGACATCACAGACTTCATCAGCCCGCACGCCCTCCCCTCCACTGACTACATCCTCCTCGGGGACCTCAACTTCCACCTGGAGAACAACAAGGACCGCAACACCACCGCCCTGCTGGAAAACCTCACCAACCTCGGGCTCAAGCAACTGGTCAACACCCCCACCCACTACGCCGGCCACACGCTTGATCCCGTCTTCTCTTCCAGCAAGTACATCACCTTCAGCCACGCCACCGGACTCCACTGGACCGACCACAGCTGCGTCCACTTCAGCTTCAAAAGATCCACGAACCACCACCACCCGCAACAGGTACCTCACAGGAATTGGAGCAAGATCACCGCATACCAGCTCACCACCTCCCTCAGCCAGAGCCCACCCGCCAACACAACGGACCTCAACGAAGCAGCCCGCAACTTCACACAGTGGCTGACCACCTGCGCCGACGACCTCGCGCCACTAAAGAACCCTCCCAGCAGACCCAGAAGCAAGAAGGCATCCTGGTTCACCAACGACCTCAAGGACTCCAAGAAGACCTGCCGCACCCTCGAGAAAGCCTGGCTCCTCGACCGGACCACCGACAACATGACCGCCCTCAAACACGCTACCCGCAAGCACCACCAGCTCATCTGCACCACCAAGAAGAAATCCCTGAAGGAACGACTGGACAACAACGCCCATGACAGCAAAGAGCTCTTCACTATCATCAAGGAGTTCTCCAACCCCAGCACCGGCACCAACAACATCACTCCGTCACAAGACCTCTGCGACTCCCTCGCCTCGTTCTTCCACCGCAAGATCGCCGACATCCACAACAGCTTCGGCGCCCCACCCACGCACCCAACCGTCGAACCAACGCCCCCCACCGCCACCCTTCGCACCTGGACCACGGTGACCACCGAAGACACAGCCCGCACGATGAACACCATCCACTCCGGATCACAGACCGACCCCTGCCCACACCACATCTTCAACAAGGCCGACTCCACCATCGCACCCCAACTCCGGAACATCATCAACGCCTCCTTCAACACTGCCACCTTCCCGGAGAGCTGGAAGCACGCCGAGATCAGCGCCCTCCTGAAGAAACCTACAGCGGACCCCACCGATCTCAAAAACTTCCGCCCCATCTCGCTCCTCCCTTTTCCTGCTAAAGTCATCGAGAAGATCGTCAACAGACAGCTGACCGCCTTCCTCGAGACGAACGGATCCCTCGACCCCTCGCAGTCCGGCTTCAGAGCCAACCACAGCACCGAGACCGCCCTCATCGCAGCCACCGACGACATCCGGACCCTGCTCGACAAGGGGGAAACAGTGGCCCTCATCCTCCTGAACCTCTCCGCTGCGTTCGACACGGTCTGCCACCGCACCCTAGTCCAGCGCCTCAGCAACATCGGTATCCAAGAGAAGGCACTGGAGTGGATCATCTCGTTCCTCGCCGGAAGAACACAAAGAGTCCGCCTCCCCCGTTTTGCTCCGAGGCCACCGAAGTCATCTGCGGCGTCCCGCAAGGATCTTCACTCAGCCCCACCCTCTTCAACATCTACATGAAACCTCTTGCAGCCATCGCACGCCAGCACAACCTCAACATCATCTCTTACGCCGATGACACCCAGCTGATCCTCTCCCTCACCAGAGACCCCGACACCGCCAGAACCTGCCTACACGAAGGGATGAAAGACGTCGCCGAGTGGATGAAGGACAGCCGCCTGAAACTGAACTCGGACAAGACGGAAGTCCTCATCCTGGGATCTTCGCCCTCCGCCTGGGACGACTCCTGGTGGCCCCCAGCGCTGGGCACCGCACCCAAGCCAACCGACCACGCACGCAACCTGGGCTACATCCTGGACCCCTCCCTCTCGATGACCAGACAAGTCAACGCCGTCTCTTCATCGTGCTTCAACACCCTGCGTATGCTTCGCAAGATCTTCCGCAGGATCCCGACCGAGACCAGGAAGACTGTCACCCAGGCACTCGTCACCAGCCGACTGGACTACGGAAACGCCCTCTACGCCGGAACCACAGCCAAGCTACAGAAAAGACTCCAGCGCATCCAGAACGCCTCCGCCCGACTCATCCTGGATGTCCCCCGACGCAGCCACATCTCCAGCCACCTGAGGAACCTGCACTGGCTCCCCGTCGACAAGAGGATCACGTTCCGGCTCCTCACCCACGCACACAAGTCTCTCCACAACCTGGGCCCCAAGTACCTCAACGACCGCCTGACCTTCTACACGCCCACCCGCCAGCTACGTTCCACCAGCCTCGCCCTCGCAGCTGTACCACGCATCCGAAGAGCCACCGCCGGAGGAAGATCCTTCTCTTACCTGGCTGCCAAGACTTGGAACTCCCTCCCCATCCACCTTCGGCTGACCCAGGACCATCTCGCCTTCAGGAAACAACTCAAGACCTGGCTGTTCGAGCAGTAGCATACCCCTCCCCCCAAGCGCCTTGAGACCCTCCCGGGTGAGTAGTGCGCGATACAAATGGCATGATTGATTGATTGATTGAGAATGGGCATTCAGAGGGGCCTCTGTCTCCTCTACTGCAACCCAATATTCTTACTAACTACAAAGGATACCTGAAATGTACCTGAGGAACCCTGCAATTAACATTAACTACCTGGGGTCTCTCCTCCCATCCAGGTACTACTTGGATGTTGGAACCCTAATATGTATTCCAGAGTGGCTAAAGCCACATGTATCAGATGCTCCGCGCACATCCTCTATGAATAGCCGTAAGAAAAACAAATGTGACATGCATGATTGACAAAGAAGGAAAGGCACCCGGGAAAATACCCTATTGTAGGGGCAGGCAGAGCAATTTTAAAATAGTGGTCAAAGCCAGGAGGTGACTTCCCATGCAGTGAAAGGTAAAACTACTTGCCTTGCCATGTTATCACTGCCATCACTGCCAGTCCTCTACCGCCCAGTAAATTGATAGTAGACACCCTCAGTAAGGAAGGTGCACATGTTGTGCTCTCTAAAACAACAAAGCCCCACTTTGGATTTCATCTGTGTCACAGATATACCTCCAGTGCACATGCATGATTGTCATGTGTGCTGAGCTGGGAGGACAAACATCTACATCTTTTGTTATGTTTAACTCGAGGTGGGGGAAATGCTCCCTGGAGACATGTTGAGGGGCTTTCTCTGCTGCAAGAGAGACACCACCTCTTCCCAAATGCATTAGGACACTGCTGGGGAAGCCTGGGCATTAGATTGGGAAAATCTTTGGAAAAGACCATCTGCATTCTTTGCCATTACCATGTCAACAGCAAATTCCAATACATACTGAATACGTCCAAAGAGATTTCCTATAGAAGTGCGTTGGGCTTCTCTCCCTTTACAGCCATAAGCCATTTGAGCTGTTTGTGATTCTTTTAGACCACACATTTGGTGCCAAACAAGTACATCCTGAACAGACAGAGGGACCACTTCATGCCAAAAGACTCTTTTTTAATGGTTGTCCAGTTCTGCCCATGTTTTATAGGGGTAACCAAATGCTCTATACCTTTCTTGTTGAGCTGACCAAGAACAGTACCCAATCTCTTATCATCCACATCTGCTACACAATGAAGAGTGCCCTTACTCAGTGGCCTTCAAGATGGGTGCATTGCACAGTGCAACCTTAAGGTCACCAAAGGCCACCTAAATCTTCTCAGTTCAGATCAACTTCCTTGACTGCTTCTCTGAGGCCAGACCTGTCAAAGGGGCAACTACACTCCTTTAGCTAGCCACAAAGTTCCTGTACCATCCAGTGAGTCCTAGAAATGTTCTAACCTGGCCTGCGTTGTGAGATCCTCTCCATCTAGTATGGTTTGTTCTTTTGCCACCATAGGGCAGAATGTTCAATTACCCTCGGATATTCAATATAGATTACAGGGGGCTGACCCACCAGGCACTTAATCGGTTTCACAGCCAGGCCCCTGTTTCCTCACAGACCCATGTTCCAGGTGTTTCAAGTGGTTCTACTATTAACTGCTGGCCCCAGCAGTGTCATCCAAGTAGGCCATGCATAACTCCTCCAAGGCAGATAATACAGAGACAATCAGGAGCTGGAAACTTGTGGTAGAAATATGTAATGCAAAGAACAAACCTTGAACTGATATGAGCCTTCTGTGGTTGATAATAGAGCATTTTTTTTTTGTACTGAGTGTCAATACTATCTGCCAGTAGCCACTGGTAAGAACAAAAGTTCTGACATACTTGGCTATACCCCATCTGTCCAACAGCTTATACGTGTGGAGATAGGTAGAAAATCTGTATTCGCGATGATATTGAGAGCGCAATAGTCTTTGCAAAAGTGCACGTCTGTCAATTCCTGTTTAGGTATTAGCACCACTGGACAAGCCCCCCATTGACTAAGGGAGCTCTCCGTCACTGTCAAGTTCATCATCTGAACACTTCTGTCTTGATGCACTCCTGGACCTTGTCTGAAATGTTATATGCTTTGCCTTTCCCAGGCAATCTATCCTCCGTGTTTATATCATGGACAGAGATTGGACTTCACATGGGGTGCTTCAGAAGAGGTGGGCATACCGTCCTAACACATCTTTACACTCCTTCTATTATTGAGACATCACACCAGGTAAAATCTTTACCTAATCTCCTGAGCCATTTTTCATCACTGTACAACAAGGTTGGGATGGGCTCAATCTCCTCTGCTTTTTGGACACTTCTGTCATTGCCAGAATGCTAAGAGTGCAGTCACTCCTGAGGTGTAGGTCATGGCTGAAGGGATTCGTGTGGAATACACTCTTGCTTCCTTTGTGGGGCCTGTGTCAACCAGTTAACTGCTAGTCAAAGATCTTTATGATCAGCTTGCATAGGTCACTTTATTTGTCCTCCAAAGATCAATGACAAATTGGCTTTAATAGCATTTCCTTCTGACACTTTTGGTATCCAACTAGTGCAGCTTCTGGCTTTAAAACTCTTTTATCAGTTATTGGCGGGGTTCAAAGTTATTTGAAATCTTTTTCATAGAGCTGAGCTAAAAGATTCCTGAGGCCTACAATATAATCCACTACATCTTAGTTTGGGGATTTAGAGGTACCTTACCAATCATCCCTGAGCAGAGTTCTTGGATTGCAGAAAGATGCCTAAACAGAAGTTCAAAGTGGCTAACTCCTACTTTCTCCATGGTTTATCCTTGGAGAAGAACAAGTTACTGGGCAGAAGGAGATTCCATTTCCTCCTGAGGTGCTTCAGTAGAATTCCTATTGCCAAAAGATTCCACCAACCCATTGGTTTGCCGATGGTGTACGATGGAGAAGTTTTTTCCTTAGGTGGATACCAATGTCTTGGGAAAGCCAACCCTGGAGAAGATTTCAAGATAGGCCTTTGCTGCTACCTTGCCGCTCATGCTTCTCAATGGTACCATTTTGGATTACCTGTTTCATAGACCACCACAACCAAAATATATTTGTTGTATAGAGCAGAGAGGGATCAGCTGCAACCACTATATCTATGTTCACCCTCTCAAATGGCATGCCAACCCCAAATATAGTTACCAGTGATACGCTGGTGTGGCCTTTTTATTTGCCCCTCACTTTTAGTTGGAGTGGTAAATCTTGCACTATGTCAAGGATCCTGTTCTCAAATGGATTCCATGACTGTTCTTGCTCTCACTGACTTCTGCATGTACTGGGCTGATTTCATGTCAAACCATCTAATCAGACTATCCATCTGGCTCTCGTATGTAAGACTGTCATTCTCAGGCATCCTTCCAATGACCTTTCAGCCTGATTCATGTACGGGCCGTTTTGCGTGGCCCTAATAGCGAATCATAGCGACTCGCTATTGAGGACACGCAAAACGGTATTCATGTAGGAATTGCTAAATAAATAGCGATTCCTACATGTTCTCTATTTGCGAGTAGAAAATTGCTACTCGCAAAAAAAGGAATAACTCCCCATTCATTCCTATGGGCCAAAAGGCCCATAGGAATGAATGGGGAGTATCCCTTATTTGCGAGTAGCAATTTACTACTCGCAAATAAGATAGCGATTTTAAGGGTGCCAGGGGTGTCCAAAGGACACCCTGTAGCACCCCTAAAATGCACATTTGAACAGGTGTTGCGCACACACATGTCCAAAGGACATGTGTGTGTGCAACATGCAACTTAGAAAAATGCTTTTAAAAGCATTTTTCTAAGTTTTTGCTATTTACCGAGAGGTCTGACCTCTCGGTAAATAGCGGCCCAAATTTGCAAAATCGCAATTTTTGAAAGTGTCATGAATAGCATTTAAGGAATCTCTAATAGAGATTCCTTAAATGCTAATTCTCGCATATTAGCTAATTCTTCATTAGCGATTTTTGCATTTGGGATTGTGAATCCCAAATGCCAAAATTGCACTTGCAAAAGGCAAGATTCTGAGAATCTTGCCCTTTGCGAGTGCAATTTAGCTTCATGAATCAGGCTGTTTGTCTCTTCAAAAGGAAAATAACTCAGTAGAGTCCCTAACTTGGACTTATCATTTAGACTTGGCTCCTTGCATGCAATCTCACAACTGTAGAACCACTCTAGAATGTCAGTGCCTGTCACATACACACATATCACCTTGTTTGATACATTGGTAATGGATTTCTTGTTATTGGAGAGGAAATCATTTATCCTTTAGCTAGCCCTTTTTCTGCTGTTTACCTGAGCTTCTCTTTTCTAGGACAATCTGCCCCTTCTCCAATTCGCTGTCTATCTTTCTCCTGTGTTTCCTTTTCCCTCTTTCTCCGTTGTCAGGCCCATTCATTATGCTTATCCCTTCCCTCTTCTTCCTGGAGGCCTAAACTGAGTTTCTCCCTCTCATATTCCAGAGCCTCCTCCTCTCACTCTTCTGTAGCTTTCTGAGGTGTTAGCTCAAGGTTCAGGGTAATCATGAAATCTAACCTACCTAAGGGAGTGATTCATGACACAGGGGATACAGGTTCCCTAGCGATGGGTGGCCGAGAGTGGATTATGGAAACCCTAGCGAACAATCTATGGGACAATGTGGGGGGACAATGTAGGGAAAGTCTTCAGGCAGGGGTCCTTTGTCCACTGCATTGTCCTGTGGGGTGTGTCCTACCAAACCCTCCTCTGAGATTCCTTCAACATTCTCCTTTTAAATAAGGGCCTTTGTCTCCTATTGGTTCATCATGAAATCTATAAATCCCAATGTCTTTTTACCTTGGTGATATCCTAATATCGGTGACGAAGAAGAATAAAATAAAAATCTATAAAAGTTACTGCCCTTAACTAATACGTAAAGACATGTAATTCTAACAGACGATCAACAGAAACAGACACCTGCACTATCATGAGAGAACAGAGGAGTCCCGGATCTATTCATGAAAAGCAAAGAAAGACTATGGGCTGAGTCACAAAGAGCACTGCTCTCGTGGCAGAGGGCCCACAGTGGTGGCAGGGGATGGTCCGCACTCATGGCAGGGGATATCCAGTCGTGGTGGGATCTCTGCACTGCTTTTACTCATTCTGGAGGTCCTGCCATGGATGCGGGCCCCTACCATGAGTGCAGGCTACCCACCATGACTGTGGGACCTTTGCCACAAATGCGAAGCCCTTTGTGGATTGGCCCATCAGAGACTTGTAAAAGTTATGCCCACCACATCGAAGGTATTGAGAAAGGCACACCAGTATTTCCAAGACTGACAATACAAGAAGAAGAGGAGCACCACTTTCCAATGTCACGATCAATCTTTGTCTACCCTTCATGCGGCTTCTTTGAACCCCAAGATTGTCTGTGTTACCAACCATTGTGGTTTCTCTGCTGTGTTTCAACTGTTTATTCATATGCTTCTAGAGAGTTTTTAGCAGGAACTTGGGTAACAGTGCTGTATTTTTACAACTTTTATCTGCACTTGCATTTGATGGGCTCTGACTCCTAGTGATCTGGGTCTTTATGCTTGCGAGGAATATTCATGTTTGGACTTAAGTGGTATTGACTTGAACTAATTTTCCTGCAGTGCTGCACAGTAATAGTATTGAAAACTGAACGTGGATTTATTAGCATATTGAAGGTGAGTTATTTACTAATACAGGTAGGTTGCCTTGCATAAATCATCTCAGTGCTGCTCACTGTATATTTTATTTATAATTTATATTGTTCATTTTTAATTTTCAGTTTACCATTGATCCTGTTTAAAAGACAGAGAGCGGAGAAAAAATTCAAATCAGGATACAGGTATTATAGGTTATTACAGATTCATCTAACATCATATTAAAAAATGAAAAAGGACGGGTGGATGGGTATGGTATACGCTTTTCAGGGGTCTCGGAACACGCTCCCACACAGGCACGTGCTGAGCCGAGGAAAGACTACATTTCCCGGCAGCTTCAGCACGTCGCGCATCACGTCAGTCTGTCAGCGCGTCCCACAGGATGCGGAAATTACAGACTTAGCGGGGCGGCAAGGAAGAAGCGGCTGCCGATTATTCCGCTTTGTTCAGTGGTTTCTTTTGGCCGCAGTTCCTGTTCTTCGTGGTGGGGTAAGGGTGTCTTTTGGCACCGCGTTCCATTTTACCCTGTTTTCTGGATTCCCGTTCCGATTGCTAACACTCTAAGGTCCCAGAGGGGCGGTACCTGTTTCATGGACATTAACACGCTGTTCAAGCATGGAAAAGATATTTCAACTTGATTATTGTGGCATATTTGAGTAGGTAGATTTCCTCACGTTGGCGAACTTTCATTATCCTTCAAAGTTCATGCGGGGTAAAATCTGACCTAATTTGATACATTTCCAAATACAAGGGATCTTTTCTCATTCTGATTGTTGTGCTTGTTACTTGCGGGGAGAGTGACGTAACTCGTGTACTTTTATGCTGACTATTATGGCTGCATTTTGAACATTGCTGTCTTGTGGAGCTCAAGGTATTGTGTTCATATTACAAGTGTTTGATGACCTTATCTACTGCAGCTCATCGTTGTTCTATTCCTTTATTTGTATTCCTCCACAGGGGTGTCTATACCGTGAGTCTGGTTTGAGCCATAGATGGTACCTCAGTATCGCAGGTAGACATCACAGGGGATCATAGTGTGGGATTACGTGTTCTACCATAGAAAGCCTTGTTCTGATTGACCTTTTATGTTTTCCAGCATTCTGTATGATACTAAGAGGTGCAAGCTCAACACCCCTGTATTTCCAGAATACGCATTTTTCTTTACAGGTCAGTGGAAGGATGGGTAACAAGGGAGAGTAGAGAGAGAGAGATGAGTTTCAGAGCAATTAGTAATTATCTCTTTTTGTGTCTCATTACAGGTCTCCCTCCCTGCGGTCCCCATCCTTCCCTTCCCCCGCTTAACCACCCTTTAGTCTGTGTGTTCTCATATCCAGACTTGGGGCTGTTGAGAGGTGTACCCCATAGAGCATCGGTTCGATCCTGAGGATACGTTCAGGCCTAGGACAGAATAATCGGCCCACGAATAGAATTATCCTCCCGGTCGAGCTGATCCTAGGATGGCGGCTTTAGATGACGTGATGGCGGCACTGGCCCTGGTTCAGGTAGAGGTTTCGGCTTCACGTACTGAAACCGCTGCTTTACAGGCAAGAGTAGACAGGATGCAAAGAAATCTTTTTGACTCCGGTAATCCAACACAGCCCCAACCCAGCTCCATGGTAGTAGAAATCCCTACCCCTGTACCTCTTGCACCCCCTGAGAAATTCACAGGAGACATTCACAAGGTCCAGGTTTTTCTAACGCAAATCCTTTTACACTTTAACTGTAAACCAAAGTTATTTTCCACCAATCAAGCTAGAGTAGCTTTTCTCATATCCTACCTAGCTGGTGATGCACCTCAATGAGCAGTCCCTTTTGTTCGCAAGGATGATCCCATGTTACATGATTGGGATGCCTTTCGTGAAGATTTCGAAAAGACATTTTACCACAGAGCTGATACCTTTTCAGCCGATAGGGAATTGCTCGGGTTAAGACAAGGGAACAAAGACCTGATAGGATATTTAAACACCTTTCGAAGATTGGTAGCGGAAATACAATGGCCAGAAAGTAAACAATCAGCAATCTTTTATCAAGGTCTTAGAGACGATCTGAAAGATTTAATAGCGCAAGTGGATCCGCAACCTCAGACGTGTTCTGCATTGATCGAATTGACCATGCGGTTGGACCATAGAATGAGGGATCGAAGAGGAGAAAGTAAGAAGAGAGAGAAATACCCGCAGCGCTTCGAAAGACCAAGATCTCTGTATACGGGAGGATCAGCCCCTGAACCTATGGAACAGTGCGAGCTTCACTGATTGTCGACGAGAGGGATCATAGGAGAAAGAACGGATTATGTCTGTATTGAGGCAAAAGAGGTCATTATTTGCGAGAGTGTCCCATCAAACCTAAGATCAATCGATCTCGCTTGGGAGGGTCTGTGGCGGATAATGTAAAGACATTGCCAGAAAACTGCTGAGCTCGAGACTAGTAGAAGGGGAGTCTTGGAGTAGTGCGTTTATCCCTTCTATTAACAAAGAAGTGGTGGCCTCTAAAGATCATTTTTATACCTATAGTGATCCATATTGAAAGAAGACTCTGTACCATCCAAGCCATGGTGGATTCCGGAGCCACCGGTTGTTTCATGGATACTCAAGAAGCCCACCGATTGGGAGTACCTCTAACACCCAAATCCATACCAGAAGTGGTGTTTGCAGTTGACGGAATGCAACTTGAATCTGGGCCCATAAGTCAAACCACCAAACCTTATATTCTGGAGCGTGTAAAAGGGCACCCAGAGCTCTTATCTTTCAATATCATTCAAGCCCCACTATATGGCATCATATTGGGCTACCATGGCTAGTTACCCACAACCCTACGATTGATTGACGTGAGAAAACTCTGAGATTGGATTCAGAGTTCTGTAGAGAACATTGTTGGAAGGATTCCGACTTGGATGCTCCCACCAGTAAAAACCAATTTCACATTGCAACCGCTGCAGAGAAAGAAATAGTATTGCCCACCTGCTATCAGCAATTTGTTGATGTGTTTGATGATCAGATGGCGGAAGTTTTGCCTCCTCACAGACCCTACGATTGCTAAATTGATTTAAAACCTGGTTCTGTGGTGCCCTGTGGAAGGGTTTATGCGCTAACCGATCCTGAAAATCAACATCTACGCCAATATTTGGATAAATATTTGGCGATAGGATTCATACGTCCGTCCAGTTCACCTGCGGCTTCTCCGTTATTTTTAATTCCGAAAGCCAACGGAGAATTAAGGCCTTGTATAGATTTTCGTGCCTTAAACACAATCACCATACGCAATCAGTAACAACTCCCGCTGATTTCGGTATTGTTGGAACAGGTTAAGGGAGCCGTGATATTCACGAAACTCGACCTCCGTGGGGCCTACCATTTGGTAAGGATGCGCCCCGGGGATGAATAGTAGACTGCTTTCAAGACGCGGTATGGGTTATACGAGTATCTCGTCATGCCTTTCGGCCATTGTAATGCACCTGCCGCGTTCCAATTCTTTTTAAATGATGTACTAAGGGAATACTTGGATCGGATAGTCATAGTCTATATCGATGATATCCTGATTTATTCAAAGAAAGGTGAAGATCACGTGAGACATGTGAGTCTCATCCTACAGGCCTTAAGGGAACATTATCTCTTTTGTAAACTCAGTAAATATGAGTTCCACGTTTCTACCGTTGAGTTTTTGGGTGTTATACTCACTCCTTCTGGACAGGAAATGGCGGAACGTAAGGTGTGAGCTATCACAGACTGGCCCAGTCCCAAAAATGTGAAAGCCATTCAGTGTTTTATGGGCTTCGCCAATTTTTATAGGCGTTTCATTTCTCAGTTCTCAGACAAGGCGGCCCCACTCACTCGTCTCACTAAAAAAGATGCTCGTTTCCAATGGACTCCGGAAGCACACACTGCTTTTGACTTATTGAAGGGAGCCTTTGTAACCGCTCCCATACTCTCACACGCCAATCCCACCTTGCCATTCATAGTGGAAGCGGACGCGTCAGACGTGGCATTAGGAGCCGTGCTTTCTCAAAGAGATATCGTAACAGGGCAAATGCTCCCTATCGCGTATATGTCAAAGAAACTAAATGGTGCCAAACAGATCTACACTATCACAGAAAAGGAGCTACTTGCAATCAAGGAGGCGTTTGGAGAATGAAGATATTAACTGTTAGGAGCTGAATATACAGTCACTGTATACACGGATCACCGTAACCTCCAGTTCTTAAAGACAGCTCGACAACTCACACCTAGATTACTCAGATGGATTACCTTCTTTGAAGAATACAACTTTATTGTGAGGTTCTGTCCCGGAAGGATGTATGACAATACAATGCATACTTTTACCACGCATGCCTTTACAATGCGGTATTTACAACGCATGCCTTTACAACGCATACCGCTTTGGGGTGCTGGATAGTGAATAGTTTAATTTACTATTCCAACTCCAGTCCCCGTGGATAGTAGGGAAGGTGTTGGATAGTAAATTAAATCTATTCCCTATCCTAGAGCGCCCCCCAGCGCAATGCGTTGTAATGGTTTGCGTTGTAAAAGTTGCGTCGTAAAGGCACTGCGTGGTAAAAGTTGCGT
Source organism: Lissotriton helveticus (assembly GCF_964261635.1). Lineage (NCBI taxonomy): Eukaryota > Metazoa > Chordata > Amphibia > Caudata > Salamandridae > Lissotriton > Lissotriton helveticus. Next base: position 761,627,761 of record NC_136063.1, on the reverse strand, counting down.
TGTAACGGATGTTTCCTGTCCCGGAAGCATGAACAAGAAGCCTGATGCTTTGACCCGACAGGAGTCCACCGTAATACCTTTGGTTAATCCTGAAAGAACCATACAAGGAACCCCAGAAGGTGATTGGAGTAGTGCACAGTGACAATTTCCTACGTGATGTAGCGAAAGGAATTCAAACCTTCAAATGGAAGGATTGGTTAAAACACCATCCTGAATGGATGAGAAGGCAAGGAGTCATGATGAAAGGTACTCAAGTTCTAGTTTCCACTCTCCAACTGAGACAAACTGTCTTTCAGTGGTGTCACTCAGATCCTTGTGCAGGTCATCACGGCACAGACAAAACATGTGAAAAGATCTTACGACAATTCTGGTGGCCTTCGATCAGAAAAGACATTCCAGAATGGATCCGAGCATGTACTGTATGTGCTCAAAACAAAGCACTTCCAGGGAAACCTTAAGGGTTGCTTCAATCTCTTCCCACTCCAGAAGTCCCATGGGAAAGTTTTTCATTGGACTTTATCGTAGGTCTTCCACCTGATCAATAACATACAGTCATCTTGGTTATCATTGATTATTTGACGAAAATGGGGCATTTTGTAGCCTTTAAAACTATCCCCACTGCTGGACCTTTAGCCTCCCTGTTAATGGAACATGTAGTGAGATTACATGGCTTACTAAAGGTGATTGTGTCAGACCGGGGTTCTCAGTTCACGGCCAAATTCGGGAAAGTCTGGTGTTCGGCATTACACATATCGTCTCCTCTGTCTACTAGTTTTCATCCCCAGACAGACGGGCAGACCGAAAGATTGATTCGTACCCTTAAGCAATATTTTCGTAGTTATGTTAACAATAACTCTGACGCCTGGGTGGGTTGGTTATGGCTGGCTGAAATAGAGTACAATAACGCACAACACAGTTCTACAAAACATTCCCCCTTCTATAGTACTTATGGATACCACCCTCGCTTTGTTCCCTTCATTGCCCCGGGGAGGTATGAGCGTATTCCAGAGGTACATGAGAGAATAGGGCAGATACAGAAAGTATTGATAAACACCAGGAAACATCTAGTTCATGCTAAAATCCTGTACAAGAAACAAGCTGACAAACATCGCAGAACAGGGCCCACGTATACAACTGGGGATTTGGTCTGGCTCTCTACACGTAACATCAGTTTCAGACATTATAGTGTGTTCAATCCCAAGTATATAGGACCTTATAGGTTTGTGAGACTTGTCAATCCGGTTGCAGTTAAGTTAGCCTTACCTTCTCATATGCATATACACCCTGTATTTCATGTATCTTTGTTGAAGCCTGCTCTTGGTTTAGCTCGAGCCAGGCCTTCACCAGTGTGGGTTGATTAGGAAGAAGAATATGAGGTGGCAAGGATCCTTGATTCCAGGATCAGACGTCACAAACTATGGTTTTTGATTGCTTGGAAGGGGTATGGTGCTGAGGAGAACTCTTGGGAACCCGAGACCTCTGTGCATGCTCCCAGACTGGTTGCTGCTTTCTACAAACGTTGCCCTGACTGCCCGTGCTCCTGCCTGTGCTCTCCGGGATGGGGATGTACTGTCAGGGATCATGGAACACGCTATCACACAGGCACGCACTGAGCCGAGGAAAGACTACATTTCCCGGCAGCTTCAGCACGTCGCGCATCACGTCAGACGCTGCGTCTGTCAGCGTATCCCACGTGATGCGGAAATTACAGACTTAGCGGAGCGGCAAGGAAGAAGACGCTGTCGATTATTCCGCTTTGTTTAGTGGTTTATTTTGGCCGCAGTTCCTGTTCTTCGTGGTGGGGTAAGGGTGTCTTTTGGCACCGCGATCCATTTTTCCCTGTTTTCTGGATTCCCGTTCCGATTGTTAATACTCTAAGGTCCCAGAGCGGCGGTACCTGTTTCATGGGCATTATCACGCTGTTCAAGCAAGGAAAAACTTGATTATTGTGGCATATTTGAGTAGGTAGATTTCCTCACGTTGGCGAACTTTCATTATCCTTCAAAGTTCATGCGGGGGGAAATCTGACCTAATTTGATACATTTTCAAATACAAGGGATCTGTTCGCATTCTGATTGTTGTGCTTGTTACTTGCGGGGAGACTGACGTAACTCTTCTCGTGTACTTTTATGCTGACTATTATGGCTGCATTTTGAACATTGCTGTCTTGTGGAGCGCAAGGTCTTGTGTTCATATTACAAGTGTTTGATGACCTTATCTACTGCAGCTCATCGTTGTTCTATTCCTTTATTTGTATTCCTCCACAGGGGTGTCTATACCGTGAGTCTGGTTTGAGCCATAGAGGGTACCTCAGTATCGCAGGTAGACATCACAGGGGATCATAGTGTGGGATTACGTGTTCTACCATAGAAGGCCTTGTTCTGATTGACCTTTTATGTTTTCCAGCATTCTGTATGATACTAAGAGGTGCAAGCTCAACACCCCTGTATTTCCAGAATACGCATTTTTCTTTACAGGTCAGTGGAAGTATGGGTAACAAGGGAGAGTAGAGAGAGAGAGATGAGTTTCAGAGCAATTAGTAATTATCTCTTTTTGTGTCTCATTACAGGTCTCCCTCCCTGCTGTCCCCATCCTTCCCTTCCCCCGCTTAACCACCCTTTAGTCTATGTGTTCCCATATCCAGACTTGGGGCTGTTGAGAGGTGTACCCCATAGAGCGTCGGTTCGATCCTGAGGATACGTTCAGGCCTGGGACAGCGCTAAGTCGTGAGAAAGTCATACAGTAATATCAGACAAAAATGCTCAAAGCATATTGGGAAACGACCACCCTCCTTTGCCAACTATGTTGACAAAAGTCCACATATATACTAAACTCAACAATCAATATCCTGAGCAAAGAAAGAGTCCATAATAAATTGATAAGTCTACACAGTTTTTCTTCATAGAAGTCTTCCTAGATCTTGTTTATTTCAGATTCTTTTCAAAAGTGGTTACTTTGGCCATCAGCAAAACAATATTTAGCCAATTACTCCGGTCAACAGCAAGAAAACTCTTAGCCAACACGTGTTTCGTCTCTGTGGAGGTATCCACTGACTTCTTCAGGGCTAAAATTAAACAGGTGAGCCCACATTATAACCAATATGGCCACAACAAAGGTTGTCTGTACATTCAATAGTTACAGATAAAAGGGAAAAGGCAGAAGGCCACATGAATCTAGTATCCCTTATACAAAAACGAAAGTAAAGCAACAGATCAGAAAAGCGAATATCACCCAGAAACACCAAGAATACAGCCTCAGAAAGACACCCAGTCAGTGACTGAAATAACAGAGAAGGTGCTCTGTCTAAACTATTAACTGAGAAGGAACCAATAAACCAGAGCACACAAACAGGAATCTTAGGAGTATCACACTCCAGGCCAATTTACCAACTACTGCATATAGTCTGGCAACATCAAGCGTAAACTTGTGTTGGTGGCCAACAGCATAGCCGAGTAAGTTGGGAGCCTCTGTAGCTCCGGCGAGCCGACATGATCCGACGACTTCAACGCAGTCCAGAGGTCCCGTTATCGCCACTACGGGAACTCTAAAGGTGCAGTCGAGCTTGGGGAGTGGGTGTAAGCGGCCGATGCAGAGCAGAATGGCCGCCCCTGAATGAAAGTGTTAGGCGATCCTGACCGCCGAGGGATGTGACCTAAGATGGGGGTGCGCTGGGGCGGTGACTGGAGCGGAAGAAGCTGCGGCCGTGGCCGAAGCGGGAGGCCAGCGGTGTTGGCCGAGTGGATTGCTGTGCCACATCTTGATCTGGGCCTCCCGGGGCCGTTAACGATCTCACCGGGGCAACAGAGGATGTTGCGCGGGCCGCACTGTGGCTGTCGGTCACGGTGGTGGCAGGAGGCAGAGGCGGAGGCCTGAGAGAAGATGGCCCATCTTGCGGTGAGGAGCAGCGTCGGCCCCCGGCCCGTGCGGATGGAGCGCTTGAATGAAGCCCCGGGCTCAAGGGTGCCGGGAGGAGAAACGCGGCGGGCAGGGAGCGCCGTCTTGCCGCAGGACCGGGAAGCGGGGCAATACCAAAGGAGGTGATATCTTGAATCCAGTGGCAAGGCAGAAGAGCCCGGGGATGCGGTGATTGAGGCCGGAAAAGAGAGAGGCCTAACGGGCACATCCTTACATTTGGAGGGTCCCCATACTGCCTCAGTCTGCCTGCAGGGATCACACCACTGAGCATTGGGGCAGAAGACAGAACAGCTCAGAAGGAGTTGACCACAAGGAAGTAGATGCCAGAGCAGCTCCGAAGGAGTGGGCCGCAGACTGGACGCTGGGCCTGGAGGCGGAGGTGAGGGGCTGGGCCGAGAAGAGGGGGAAAGCCTAGTGGGCTGGGAGCTGGGAAAGAAGAGGCCAAGCATCGAGCCCCCCTCTCCCCCCCTCACACACAAGCTGCGGTCGAAGCTAGACTGTTGAGGGTCTCTCTGGCCCGGTCTCAGGCAGGAGGCGGACGGTTGGAAATTTCATCGCAGCCCGACTCCGGCACCGGGACGCGCCCCTCCTCCCCCCCCGAGGCTACCAGGGGTGCGCAACTCACGCAAGTGCACGGACTGGGGGTACCACGCCGATCCGGACTGCCAGGACCGGAGGTCGGGGCCCGGGGGACTGATCGGCAGAGGTAGAGTTCGGACCGAAGGGGTCACTACTAATTCCCGGGCCACTAGGGAACGCAAGATGGGGAAAAAGGAGACGACCACCAGAACCCCACGCCAGGGGACCTTGGTTCGTTACGCAATGGCCCCCCCACCAACGCAGAATCAGAACTCCCTGGACCACGCTCGGACACGGCCCTGCTGATGGAGGCTATACAAGATTCCAGGGCCTATATACAGGCGTCTCGTGCGGCTCTGGAGGTCAAAATTGGAGAGGTAGGCTCAGCGGTCACACTATTGCGGCAAGACTTCCGTAATCTGACAGAGCGGGTGACAATGGCAGAAACGAGACTGGGGGAGGCCGAAGATACCATCCATATCCTGAAGAAGGACGTGACGGAGCTACAGGCCTCACATAAGCAGGTCCAATGGAAGGTGGATGACGCAGAAAACAGGGCCCGTCGCAATAACCTTCGATTTGTAGGTTTTAGAGAGGGAATTGAAGGGGCCAACATGATGGAGTTCCTGCACTCCTGGCTGGTGAAGACCTTTCCAAAAGTGAAATTTTCAAACTGCTTCGTGATAGAAAGAGCGCATTGGGCACTGTTGGCGAAACCTCTAGTGGGGGCGAGACCAAGGCCAGTCATAGCCCGCTTCCTAAACTTTGCAGATCAAGAGGCCGGCATTTGTGGTTGACGGAACGGCAGACTCCTGATCGGAACGTCGCGAGGACCCCTCGGACCCCTCGGACCCCTCGGACCTCAAAGACCTTCCGTGGGCTTGGTGTCACTCACTCTCACTCTGACGGTTTCCGGGAGGAGGGGGCGTCCTGCTGCCACTGAAAGGTTTGACCCCCATACAATAGCAGCGGAGCCGCCGTAAGGCTCCGCAAACCCAGGCCCAGTCGCGACGTAACCATTGAGGCGTCCCAGCTATTGCTTGCCTGCTCGCTCCTGGGGGCCGAGTCCTTCACACCCCGGTGGCACTTAAGGGAGGCTGCGTCTTCCTGCCTTGGTTGACTCGGTGCCCCACCTCCAGTGTCGATCGGCGGCGGCTAATCTGCAGGACGGGAGTCCCGGGGAGTGAGGAAGACAACGAGGACCAGACACAAATGATCGCTCTCGCAACCCCGCCCTCTGTACAAACTCCTCTACATCTTGTGCTCATTCTGGCTTCTGGCTCGGATCAATGTCTGCTCTTGTATTGAAGCTGTGATTCAGCCCCGCAGAGAGCATCGATGTGACCAAAGGCAAGTCGGTTTTTCTTGCTTGCCGGCTTCATCGGCTGGCTCGAACCTTTGACTTTGTTTTTCTTTTTGATATTTGCTGTGTCGACAAAACATTTTTGTTTTTATTTCTGTACATATTTCTTAGCTATACTTTTGTTATTTGCACTATTATGGAGGTAGTTGTTTTGGTTCCTGGCAAAATGGCTTACTGTTTGTGTACACCCGGACTAGTGGCACATTTACCTATTTACCAAGTGCAAAATGGCCGTTTGTTTTAGTGCCTGAACATCGGGCCTCTGCACCACTGTAAGGGAAAAAGGACTATAGCCTGCAGCTACTAAACAGTGTAATAGGACTACCCTGACCCCTTCCACCATTCCCCTCAGTTGGATGTTTCTTTTTTTTTTACTTTCATGAAAATAGGCATAGGCCTACAAAAAAAATGCCTATAAGGTTCTCTACAAAGGAAGCGGCCATATTGGAATGATCACTGCACAAGGGCATTTCACATAAAAATCGACCACCTACCTCTCTACCTCTCCATTTCAGGTCAGATTTCCTTTTTATTCAATCTCTTTGCCTCTTTTGTCCTGGACTTTGCGGGTCTGCACCACTGTTAAGGGTAAAAGGACTACTATCTTCAACTACTAAAGATTGTAATAGGACCACTCTTCCCACCACTCCCCTCAGGGGGTTGTGTAGACCTTCAAGGAAATAGACATAGGACTACATAGACTACATACATGCCATAAGGCCAGTAGGATTCCAGCTCTAACCGTTTCCCACCTCCAGACCAAATTCCATCCGCTTCCAATTCTATTACCTCCCACATAGCTGCTACTACCCCCTCCCATACCCACCTGCCCGACCAAACCCGTCACACCACACAGCACAGTTCCTTTTAAGAGCCCCATACTCATGAGCCTCTGACCTTTTTGCTTCTGTCCTTCCGTCCTTCCTCCTCCCCCTCTCTCTCTCTCAGGACCCCCCCTGGCCCCAGCATCCCCGAGTCTCTTTGGTGCTTCCTCACCTTCGCCTACCCTCCCACATCTAACATGGAACTCACAGGCTCTAACACACACAATATCATCTACTCCACTGGCCTTTCAAAAAAATCGGCCAAACGGTTCAAACACAACCTCATCAAATCACACCCTGAAACACTCTTCGCTGATCCCTACTTCTCACCACGCAACAGACATTCAACCATGGACATCATCTTCCACACTAAACGGAGAGCACAATGGAGGAAAGTATTCCTAGCCACTTTTCCTCTCTCCTCCACTAGAAAATCGGCACACGGTCTAGCTATTTATATTGCCCCTTCCCAACTCTTCCAAGGTACAGCAACAATCACTATCTATAACAACGCCACCATCCTCTTACAAGCAAATGACCATAGTTTAAACCTCCTAGACAACATCTCTCATATCATTAAAGAACAATTGGACAAACCGCAAATGGCTCCTCTACCCACCGACACACACTCCAACACTAGCAGGGGTGATATATCACTATCCCACCCTCCTCTCCCTCCCTCCCCTCCATCTCTGGCTCCTGATTCTCCTGTTTCTTCTCCTTCCGTGACCCCAGTTACCCGGACGTGCACCCCCACCTATACAACTAGCAGCACCACTCCGGCACACCTCACGCTCCCCCTACCCATCATGGCTGAGACCACTCCCGCTCCTCACCTCCCACGGATACCACTATAGACTGGACGTTAGCTCTTCACCCCTTCTTCCCCTCTATTCCCCCCCTTATGATTCCTTTGATTCATCTGCTTCCGCTACCCCAGCTACCCCTACCTATTCAGCTATCAGAGAGGCAAACACTGATTCCATACAACTCAACCTATCCCCCTCCAACTCATCCCAATCTACTCACATACCTAAATTAACAGCGGAACCCACTACGGGACCATCATTGTTCACCCTCCTTCCCCCACTCACAATATCACACCTTTCATGTAGTTGACTCATGACAACCAATCCACCACAACTCAGTCTCCTGCACAACACGGTCCATCCCTCGACTTCCCTACACCAGTTCACCCTCTAAACAACATTTGCCCCCCTCCTCACCCCCCACTCATGCCCACCGAAAAGGCAAACCCTCTATTCAACCATCTACATCACTTTCTCTGCCACACACGCACACAGCTGCACAATTGAACGCATGCACCCCGGTACTAGCACACTCACCTAATAAAACTGACACCCCAGGCACACACATTAAGCGCATCTCCCCACCCCGCCACAACCCCAGCAGACACTAGACTGGATGAGATCATGTCCATACTTCATCTAATCAAAGAAGACCTTCACGCTTTTAAAATCATGCTATCGAATCATCCATGACTCCCAAGAACCAACACTCCTAACAAGCCCCCCATACACCCACACTGCACCAAACACATTGCTCCCAGGTGGATATCAGTACCCTCCCGTAACCTACTCTCCCGCCCTTCGCGTACCAACAACCATCTCTCCGAGACTGATAGCCTCTCTCTCCTGCTCTCCTATGAACCGCCCTCTATTACCACTGTTCCTCTTACACACATGCCCATACCCGCTATCCTTGCAAACCCTCACAGGCCCTCGTCTCACAGCAACAGAGGACTCATCACCAAAAATCTCTGTAAAGTCCCACTCATCCAGGAACTCACCTCCTCCCCCGTCTCCCCCCTCTCAAATGCTCGCTCCTGAATTGTAGATCGGCTTCGAAATACGCCACTGACATAGCCGACCTCATTATCTCGACTAACCTTGACCTCATCATACTCACTGAAACATGGCTTACAGAATCTTCCTCACCTCTAATCAACATTTTGGTTCCCCCTAACTATGACATCATCAGACTAGATAGGTTGGGAGGCAAGACTGGAGGTGGCATCACGTGCATACACCGTAGCAACATCACCATAAATAGAGCCATACCTTCGTTACTCCCCTCTTGTGAATACATCAGTCTCGACATCAACAGCAATGGTAAACCTGTCTGCTCGCTCCACATCCTCTATCACCCACCTGGCGACAGCCTCCTATTCACAGAACACCTCATGGACCTGATCACATCACTCACCGGTCGACGAAACGCACACATTTTCCTGGGTGACTTTAACCTCCACTGGAACGACCTTAACGACTCAGTAGTCAACAGCCTCAAAAACTTCCTCAACGCCTTAGACCTCATCCAATTGTGCAACAGTCCGACACACATTAAGGGCGCCATCTTGGACTTAATAATTGCTAAGACTGATGCCACCCAATTGGAATCGATCCTCCCCTGTGACTGGTCTGACCATCACATCATCACCTTCTTCATTAATGAAACAATCAAGTTGACCTCTGCCCAAGTTACAAAACCTAAGATATAGAAAAGGGACTGGAAAAAGCTCAACACAAACTCCTTACCCACATCTAGCAAAAATCTACTTCTACCCCCCGCTGGAACTTCCAACGTAACTGACCTCACCAACCACTACCTAAACTCCATGACTTCTATAATTAACAAATTTGCTCCCCTGCAACTAAAGAGAGTCCCCACGAAAGACTCTAAACCCTGGTTCAACGGTCTCCTTAATGAGGACAGACGTTCTCTCAGAACTGCCGAACGCAACTGGAGATCAGTACCATCCGCCAATCTCCTCCTGACGCTAAAAAGAAAGAGAAATGCTTATTTTCGTAAGGTCAAATGCACTAAAGCAGACTTCTTTAGCCAACAACTTGACCAGGCAAAAAAAGCACCCCAAAAAACTTTTTGAATTAATCAAAATGCAATCTAAGGACCAACCGCAATGGACACTTGAACTAACTCACCCACAACCATCCTGTGATGACTTCTCTAACCACTTTTACCTTAAGACGGAGAACATCAAGAAAGATCTCCTCAAGGACTTAATCTCTCACTCTGGCCCCCTCACCAAATCCCCCCACTCACCCTCAAACGCCTCTCAACAAATCCCATCAAAGCTTACATTGAAAAACAATGCAACATGGTCACACTTTTACTCCTACTCTGAAGAAGCTATAGGAAAATTTCTCAGTGCCCTGAAGCCTTCCAATCACCTCACGGACCCTCTCCCCGCAAATGCGGTCAAAGACCTCACTCTTTTGCTACTACCCTTATGGACCAAGATCATCAACAGTTCACTTCAACAAGGCTGCATCCCGGACTCACTAAAGGTAGGGCAAGTGTCTCCCATCCTTAAGAAACCCACAGCTGACTCAACGGACCTCAACAACTACCACCCAATCTACAATATTCCCACCCTAGCCAAACTGCTGGAAAAATGTGTTCATCACCAACTGACAAAACATATTGACTACTTCAACCTCCTAAATAAACACCAATCCGGCTTCCGGGCAAATCACAGCACAGAATCAGCCATGACACACATCATTGACGATGCACTTCAACTTCTCGATCATAACGAAGCATGTCTCCTCATCCTACTAGACCTTTCCTCAGCATTCAACACGGTCAAACACGATCATTTGACAGATCTGTTGAAACACAGAATGGGTCTTTCAGGACCAATGCTAGACTGGTTTACCTCTTTTCTGCATAACCGAACTCAAAAATTCAAGGTCAACAACACACTGTCCAAACCAGTTCCTGTTACGCTAGGTGTCCCACAAGGTTCCACGTTATCCCCTACACTCTTCAACCTCTTCATGGAACCACTCACCGATCTGTTACAAACATCCAACGTGCAATTCCACATGTATGCAGACGACACTCAACTCTACCTCAAAATCAACACCTTGGACGACATTAGTTTACTTAACAATACTCTTAAGACCACCAAAACGTGGCTGGCAATGAATCACCTCAAACTGAATACTTTAAAAACTGAATTCCTCCTTATTGCTCCACCCTCCAAAGTCCACACTATGCACAACCTGATAAAACACCTCACAGTACTTGATGTTCAACCAACCATCGTTGATTCGGCGAAATCACTTGGTATAACTTTGGACAGTAACATCAATATGCAGAAGCATATTAGTAATGCAACGAAGGGAGCACATTTTCAGATCAATACACTAAGGAAACTGAAGCCCTTCCTACCTCCCAATGACTTCAAGTTAGCGGTTCAAGCCCTAGTTTTACCTCGGCTGGACTATGGAAGTGTCTCGTTATGCGGTCTCCCCAAAGCCGCTACAGCTCCTCTAAAAGCCTCCACCAACGCGGCAGCAAGACGCATCACTGGCTCTAAAAGAGGGCCCACATCTCCCCAGATCTAAAATCTTTAAACTGGCTGCCATTTGAAGCCAGAATTCACTTGAAAATAGCTTGCATGACGCACAGGGTCTTACATCACAATGCGCCCAGCTATCTCACACAAAAACTCACAATATCTGGAGGATCAAGATCAACAAGAAGTGCGGACAACCTCCTTCTGAGACCACAAATATTCAAAAAGAAAAAACTTATAATCGCTCCTTTCTCAGGAATGGCACCTAGGATTTGGAATGCCTTACCACCAGAAATAAGACTGAACCCCTCCTCGTCTTCTTTCAAACTGGAAGTAAAAGGCATCCTTATGGCTAAATTTACATAAACATTGCCTCACATGACTGTTGAGAACCCCTATTCCATTCTTCCTTCCCACCCATTTATTGCTTGGCTCTTATTTGTACAGCTTTGTTCCATTTATTGGTGTTGTTTTTACCATCAATGTATTAACATCATCCTTCAAAACCAACCGACACTGTTTTGCACCTTATCTGACTTTCCCTTCTATCTGTTGATTGTCCTTGCCGCCCTCCTTTCTGGCCCTGCTTATCCTTAAATGTCAGATATGTCCTTTTGCTTTTTATTAAGCCTTCTGATGTTATATAATTACGGTCCTGCTTATTTTTACTGTTTGTTTTGCCTATACACTTTTTTTTACTGTAAAGCGCTCTGATTCCCCCAAGGGTCTTGTTCGCGCTCTATAAAACTTTCAAATTAATAAATTAATAAATAAGATATCATATTAAGAGAAGCCAGAAAACTCGGGGAGATTCGGCTGGAGAACACGCAGATCATGATTTTCCCAGACTACAGCCAGGAGGTGCAGAAGCAGAGACGCTCATTTGACACGGTGAAGGCCAAGCTGCGGGATATACGAAGACAATAGATCTGCCGCGTTTTCAATCAATAATAGGCTCTTCAAGAGTCCAGTTTTTTTCAATAGTCACCCATTTAGTGCTCACCAAGGTATCAGTGCCACATTAGATTCAGACAAGAACACATTCAAGTTTATAAAAAAATATATCATTTTTATTTTTATTTACTTCATGTTTTAAAGTGCATCTAGGCATATTCATTTATTCAAACATTTCAATATAACAAGATAAAAAGCACCCCATCAACAAACAGTCTTCCTGCATTCAAACTCAAACACATTCATCAATCACTAACAAACATTCTCATACATAGTTCATTCATTCATCTCAGACAGGGATTAAGAAATAATGCTCTGAGAACATCCTGAACATGTCCTCTCAGCCATAGGCCGGAGATCGGTGATTAAAGGTTCAGGGCAAGTTGTTTCAACGCCGACGCGCGTTTCGGTGCCAGACCCGTGGACTGGCCGCACCTTCGTCAGGGCAAAAGAAAGGGGAGGAGAAGGGGTGGTAGGTAACAGTATCACAAATGCTTCTGATATCCAGGCACTCTGTAGAAAGAACACATATTTTAATATTGTGTTTCGCCCCCATTCCATAAACAATTTAAAGAGATAATCATTTACTATCCTCATATTTTTTCTCAAATGCTTATCCTGTAGACCTATATACATATGTACTGATCACATAGTAATTTATCACAATGATTTAATCACAAGTTGGGGGTCTTGGTGAGCTCGAAAAAACGGGTGACACAATAAGCAAAAATTAAAAAATCAAGGCATTAGCGTAAAAGGTACAATCACGACCCCTGCAGAGGACCCTCACATATATCCTGACTCTTTTGTTTCTGTACTTGTGTGCACTAAGCATTTATCCATGTATTTATATATATGCATTTCACTATTTATTTTATATCATATGCCAAGGTGGCCTAGTCCCAAAATCTGTTTGGTTAAATAGCATCGCTATTGTAATTTATAATTAGTTGACCCCTCGTTTTTGAGGACCCAAACATTCAGGTTCCTAATGCAGTTTTAAGAAACATTCATGCTCCTAGTGCAGTTTTAAGTGACAGCCATTTACAGACACTCAACAGCCCCATCACGATAGTTTGTTGGGAGGGCATTACCTTGTATTCAGGCCCGAATTCACTTAGGCAGTCCGCCCAAGGGGAGGTAATGGCAGGTCACCACCTTTAAATAACAAACAGGATTTCGGAACCTTCCTGGAATCCTGAACAGTAGATAACAGTAGCGTTTCAGTAACCCAACTAAGATTTAATTTCACAATTCTCTCACAGATTCATAAGTGTCACGTCTTACCTAGGTACAAAGGAGTCCTAATATGCAAATAAAGCAGCGAGGTAGTAGGTTCGGGGCCGGAGACTGAATCGGCCTGGAAAAAGGGAAAACAGGGTTTGAAACTCCTCTTTCCACCACATGAATTAGAGGCACAGGCGTTTCACAGCATGGGATACCTACTTAATCACGTGGCAAATAGCGCGTAGCAGTTTTCTTTGTTTCACAGAGTTAAGGGTCCAGGCGAGTATCAGCTTTCAGCACGCACCCGCAATCAATTAAATGAAGGGTCTCGTCTTGCGGTGCTTTCAGCAATGAGTACCGTCGGGATCTGCCGGATAGAAGGTGCAAACAAACCCGGCATTAGCTCTATCGTTTAAAGCTTTCAAAATAGGCAGCGCGATAAACGTGTGTCCCAGCATTAAGGTGTTAAACTTTACAGCAGTAAGTTTTTAAACAAAATTTACAGCGCGGAATCCGCTGTTGTAAACAGACGGCTTCATGCACTGTTTAAGTCTTCCGGGCTCACAAAAATGTAAAGACCCGGCGTAGGCTCTGTGGCTGGTGCTTTTCTTTAAAGTATAGAGATACGAATAGCAACCTAGGTACGAAATGCAAGTAAGCTTCTAAAGCTTAGATGAAACGCAATTTCATGCAGCGTACTCACACGGACGGTCCTTGTGGAAATTCCCCTTCACTCCGCATCCGGCAGCCGGTGGGCGACAGCTCAACACGCCGCTTCACTCTTTTTATAAAGCACTGCAAACACCTAATGAGTTTCAGGTGTGCTCAACAGCTACTGGCTCAAGGAAAAGGAAAAACCCGGACTGGGTTCCGGGTTTTGACCAAAACACGAGATGGAGTAATCAACTTCGTGTTTTCCTTTAATATACATGGTACCATCATCTCAGAGTACAGAAAGTAGTCAATAAATGGCATTTTCCCATGGGCATGCCTCGTTTATGCCAGTATTAGCCGCATCTAATAAAAAAATCCAGAAAACCTCCCTCTTTTTCCTGATGGAGGTAGTATTTTTGCCTGGAATTTCACGGATCTTTTCCAGGATGGACCATTTTACATCATGCTCAGTATGTTTCATATTCAGCCAGTGGGCAACGAGGGGAGCTGCCCGCCTTTCATTCCGAATATTTCCCTTATGCTCGCCAACTCTGATTCTGCATTCACGGCCGGTTTCGCTCACATATGGCAATCCACAGGGGCAGATGATAACATATATAATGTTTGATGATCGGCAGTTACTCATGGTGTTAAGTTTTATCTGGCGATTTCCAATGGTAAGAGATTCGCCAACAATGGCATTGGGACATGTATGACAGTTGCCACATCGGTGGTTAGCAAGCTGCGGGATATGCATATTCAATATATGTTGCTCTTCCCGGCGAAACTGAAGATTATGTATAAAGTAAAGACTTACTTTTTTCTGCATCCGGAGGGTGCGTGGCAATGGCTGGAGGAGCGTCCCCCTTACGGAGAACGGAGGTAGAGGCACGTAGGACGGCGGCGGAGGAGACCACCACCGGGACCCACTGGGGGCTGCCTGAGAAGCAGAGAACGAGAAGAGTGAGAGACAGCAGGAGGGTGAAGACGACGCCTTAACCCGCACAAAGCTCGAACAGTCGGCAGAGGTGGAACTCGGCATCCCCAGACCTGGGAGATCAGGCGGGCTCAAGGTTTCAATGTCTTGCGAGGACCGCGCGTTCGGAAGAGGAGGAAGACACAGGTGGCAATTCATCGGATGGGGAGGAAGTGGAGGATCAGTCAATGCACCTGTTAGTGGCGGCAATCAATGAGATGGAGCAGGAATCGGCCAAAGAGGCGGGAGCCTCACAGGAAGACATTCAGGACTCACACTCTTGAACCTGGGGCGAACTGGACGGACAAGATGCAGGCTCACAGCCGGGAAGCACGCAAGTTATTCCACCCCCTATAACTGTAGCTTTTTTGTTCATTGACACGTTTATTTTTATGACTGTAATTGCAGGAGTTGGTGGTTTTCATGCTTCTTAGATAGCTGTATAGGAGCTGCTCTATAGGGGATATTCTTGGGGAGGGTGACAGACCTTCTCAATCCGGGGGTCCTACACGCAACCTTCTGCGACGATGGGACTGGTGGGAGGGGGAGGTGGGGAGGGGGGAGTTGGGGGAGTGTACAGTTGTTGGTTTGGGGATTCAAGGGAGGGCGGGAAGGGGGTACCAATGTTTTACATGGGACGGGTGTTGGGGGAGGGTGGGAGAGTTACATCATGTCAGACTGGCCATACATACTTGCGTCCTGGATGCCCTAATACCACTGACTTTAAGCACCTCGCACCATGACTCAGGGTCGAATGCCGGATAATACTATGGAGGCAGCACGGGCTCGGAGGGGTACTAAGATAATAACATGGAATGTTAACGGACTAGGCAGTAAGATAAAGAGAGAGTTAGTCCACGCCTATATGAAGCGGGTGGGCCCTGATGTAATCCTGCTACAGGAAACACACCTACAGGGCACCAAGTGCAGTTTTTTAGCTCGGGGGCAGTATAGAGTTCTTGCACATGCGGGATTCACCATGGGCTCCAGGGGGGTAGCCATACTGATTAAAAAGAACCCACCATTTCAGATAGCGCAGACCTGGATAGATCCACAGGGGACATATGTGGGGGTGAGGGGCCACTGGGGAAGGCAGTAATATACTATCATTTCGGCCTATGCACCACCAAAACTGCAGGCAGCTACACTCAAGGGAATCACAGACATCCTCCTAAACACGTCAGACACCTTGCAGGTATTGGGAGGCGACTTTAATGATGTGATGGCCCCGGCAAAAGATAGGACAGGGGACAGGACCAGAGACCCGACTCCAACCCTGCTTTCCAAAATGATGAATACTTTAGGACTGGTGGATGTGTGGAGATGGCTTCATCCCGAGATTAGTGCATACTCTTTCTTCTCTGGCGCACACAAGGTGTACTCTAGGTTAGACTACATCTTCATGGCTAGACATGCTTTAACTGTAACGGACACGGCAGAGTACCAGGCGAGAGGTATATCGGATCACTCACCCCTACTAGCGATGGTTGGGGGGAGTAAGGGAGGGAGGTGCATGTCCTGGAGACTAACGGCCTGGGACCTTCAGAATGCGGACATACTAAAAGGCCTCCAGGCAGAAGTGAAAGTCTACATCGCTGAGAATGAGGGCACTGTCTCATCGCGGATGGTTTTCTGGGAAGCCCTTAAGGCGGTCCTGCGAGACAGGGCACAGAATAGGCTGGCGGGGGAAAAGAGGAAACTGCAGGAGGAGGCTAGGTCATTAGAAGTCCAGATATTGACACTGGAAAGGGAGCACCAACTCACTAGAGCAACGGGGACCCTCAGACAACTGTCGGATCTGCAGCGCCAGTATAGAGACATGGTGACGGGGGAGGCCAAGACACAGGCGCTAGCGACGTTGCATCGCTTATACGATGTGGGGGACAAGTCAGGGAAGTTGTTGGCATGCCTCAGCAGGAAGGAGAGGGATGCCAGATGGGTGGAGCAGGTTAGGGATGCCCAGGGAAAACTGGTGAAGACGGATGAACAGATAGCGGAGACCTTTGCCAATTACTTCAGAATATTCTACGAAGCTAGAGATTTAGGGACGCAGGAGGACGCAATGCAGTACATGGCACACATTGACCTTTCAGTGCTGATGGAAGAGGATCAACGAGATCTAGAGGATGGCATCACACTCGATGAAATTAAGGCAGCCCTAGCCAAGCTCCGGGCGGGGAAGTCCCCTGGCCCAAATGGATTCCCTGCAGGATTTTTTAAAAAGACAACTGACCTATTGGCCCGCCATCTGTTGGGGCTCTTCGAAGAGGCGGAACAGGAGGGAGAGTTGCTGCCAGACCTCCGTTTGGCCACAATAATCCCGATATATAAGGAGGGTAAGCTGGCAGACGGCTGTGTGTCGTATCGCCCCATCTCCTTCTTAAATGTAGAAGTGAAGCTCCTCGCGACGATTCTGTCTCTCCGACTGCGGCGGGTGATATCGGGGCTGGTCCACCTAGACCAAGCAGGTTTCCTCCCTGATAGGGCCACTAGATTAAATCTTCGACAGACTCATAATTGGCTGCAAGAGGTGAGCGCAAGGCAAGACCCACACTTGTTTTTGTCCCTTGACGGAGAAAAAGCGTTTGATGCAGTCCACTGGCCCTTTCTTGAAGGGGTGCAGGTGCGGTTTGGTTTCGGTCCCAAGTTCAGGAAATGGGTAAAGTTGCTATATACTGACCCCAGAGCAAAAGTTAAAGTCAATGGGATATTATCCAGGGACTTCCCGGCACGACGGGGGACTAGACAGGGGTGCCCTCTGTCTCCCCTGCTCTTCGCTCTTACTATTGAGGTTCTGGCATGTGCTGTTCGGCAGAATGGAGACATTAGGGGGTTCCGACTAGGGCAGACAGACACCGCAGAGGAAAAAATATCGTTATATGTGGACGATGTTCTCCTGTACATAACACACCCAGCCACTACGATAATGGCATTGTTTTCAGAATTGGATCGTTACGGAGCCCGCGCAGGCTACCGGATAAACTGGCACAAGTCAATCCTTTATGATCCCCATGGACGGGAAGAGTGGACAGCCTTACCAGGGAGGCTGCAGACGACCAGCGAGGGGTTTGTCTATCTCGGGATATTCGTGACACTGGACAGGAACCTCTCCTATGACAGGAATATCAGACCAATATCAAATAATTTTACAGAGGATGCGGCCAGGTGGAGGATGCTCCCTCTTATGATCCTCGGCCGTGTGGCCATGTTTAAAATGATGACGCTCCCGAGGTTTCTGTACGCATTCCAAAATGAATACTTCCCCCTCCGGCGACGGGTTTTCTTGGACTTAAATGCGGAACTGAGGGCCTTCCTGTGGCTGGGTAAGCAGCCCCGGGTGGCACTGACGACCCTACACAGACATCAATACAATGGCGGAATCTCATTGCCTAACATTGAAGCCTACTACTGGACTGAACACCTGGCGCCTATTAATGACTGGATACACGCCCTTGCCGCACATCCCACTTATGCACTAGAGCGACACGGCATGGCGAAACGCACATACACTCACTACCTGTACGGGGAAAAGGGAAAGGTAGATTACTTTCTGCCAGCAGAGTTACCCTGGAGATTTGGGAACGGGCGCCGAGGAATATAGGCTGGGAAAGAAAACCAATGAGGCAGACACCACTATGGCGATGTGCATGGTTGAAGAAACTAAGTAAATTACGGGGGTTCCAGAGATGTTATGACATAGGTATATCGACACTGTGTGACGTGATGAAAAAGGGGGAACTGAAGTCCTTTCAAGCACTAAGGGTGGAATATGGGCTACATCACACACAATATTTAAAATACGCACAGTTGAGGCACGCCTGGCGGGCAGAAGCGCTTGGCGGGAACGCTCTGAGAATATGCACCGCTGGAGGGCCGCCTCCTGCAGGAACAGAACCCGAGTAGGGCAGTCTCTCTGACATACAGAACTGTGATGAATAACGTACCGGATGGGCTAGTAAATCTTAAGAGAAACTGGGAGCATGATGTGGGGGAGATGGATACGGTGGATTGGGACACGGTTCTGATGCACCTGAGAGAGGTCGCCATTAAGTCCCGCCTACGGCTTATCCAATACAATATCCTACATAGGACCTACTTTGACAGAGTGTACCTACACAAAATGGGAAGGGCTGGGGACCCGAACTGCGTGCGCTGTGGCCGGTACAGAGGAGATTTTTATCACATCATTTGGTCCTGCCCGCAAATTCAGACCTACTGGGTCGAGGTACTGCCCAACTGGGGGAGGTGCTGGAGACCACTCTGCTGCTGGACCCCCAAACTGGTCTTATTAGGTATGACTAATGATGTAGACTTGACCCGCCCACTGCTGATTTTTTTAGCCCTGGCTCTGGTGGTAACTAAGAGAGATGTGGCAAGGAAATGGGGGGTAGCCACTCTGCCACAGCTAGAGGAATGGAGGAGAGGTATGGACATATATGGCAGCTGAAAGGGTCACATATAAGGCACTGGGCTCTCCTAAAAAGTTTGGTAGAATGTGGGGCAAATGGCGTCGATACCATGGTCTAAATGGAGGACTCTGAACCTGAGGGAGTGAGAGGGTATTCAGCCCGAGACAGGAGGGAGTGTGATGGAGGGCAGTATGGCGTAATAGGTGAGGGCCTGGGAAGAGATCTGATGGTGCTAGGTGAGGTGGAAGGGAGTGCCTTGTTTTTAAAAATAAATCATGGAGGGTGGGGGGAGGAAGGGTAGGGTGTGATGATTAATAATGACATGCTTGTTCTGTTTATGCACAATAAAAAGCAAATAAAAATGTTTTTAAAAAAGAGTAAACTTGTGTCCTCATATTTTATAAGTAAAATCCCACGATGTCATCTAAGCGAAATCCTGTAATATAATAGGCTCAATCATAAGCTATAAGCCTATCTTAAAAACTTGAGTCATTGGGTATACAAATCATCACAAAATTTGGGAAATACTAGCTATATAAGCAAAGTGTAATAGTCATTATATGCGTAAATCAAGCACCAAAATAAACGAGTATCCAAGTGTGACAGCATATCCCACCAAGCCGTCATAGTAATTCATCCTAATCCAGAATAAACAAGTAAACTGAGAAAGCAACCCACCCTCAAATACATCATAACTGCTGTTACCTTGAAAGCTCCGGTCCGTAAGGAGAGTACTCCTCGTGTAACGGTGGCGTCTAGCACTCGCACCATCTTTAAATACCCATCTGAATTAGGGTACTTCTGACATGACAACTAGTCACCCTTTTTTACGGGAAGTACAAAGAATAAGACTGGGGAACAAGGACACCAATTCTATACAAAGGAAAGATACTCGAGGAAGACTAATAGAGGGAAGAGGGGGACTGGAAATCTAAGAGTAAGAGAAGTGATGCATACACGATCATGGAACAATAACAACCAATGAGTTTGAGTTTAGATAGGGATATACAAGGCATCAACTTATCCAGTAAGACCCTTTCGAATGTCTTATGGAAAGGTATGAATTTTTGTTCAACGATGAATTGGGACATGACTAATGTTAAAATTTACATTGATAAATTTGTGAGGCAATTGAAACAAAAAGTTTTTTTGGACTAATCTGTTGACTAATAAACAAGCGACATGTGACACAATTATGGTGGATCTATCAAATCAAGCTGTACGTGATACAAGGTGATACCATTATGTTGTTATCAATTACAGAAAGCAATGATGACGCTGTGTTACCATTCATAAAGTATTACAGGATTTGGAGTGCTGCTCTAATCTTCGGGTAGACATTGGGTTGAAGTCCAAGTCTAAATGGACCCCTCAATTGACCAGTGGGAACAATGCTGATGTGTTCCATAAAATAGTCAACAGAGAGTTGGAGAAATGGGAGGAGACCATGATGCAAAGACTCTTTCTTTGCTCAGGATATTGATTGTTGAGTTTAACATCAGATTAAGCCATCATAGACGAGGACTAGATGATATTCGTTGTTTAGCAATGCAGCATGACAAAACAAGGCATTCCTCGTGTTTTATGGGATTGACTGCTGTTCCTGTCTATCCTTCCTCTTTTCCTCAAAAATCTTCTTGTCAGAAATCCCTTCTTGTTTCTATTCAAGGAATTCTGGTGAATGAGTGTGGACACATTTTCAGAGATCTGTGACACTGCATCAGGGACTTCTGTGCTTTGCATATTACTAAGTGGCAACATTGACACTCAGGGGAAATTTGGATGGAACTGTGAAACAAAAAGATAATGGTGACCCCTTCCTGTAGCCACGATGCTGCTGATAAGTAAATGCCTAGAAGGTAGGCCAGCCACTGTGAGGTACGCTTCTTTGGAGAGTATGGCTGCCTATTGGCAGGAGCAGCATGTCTCCCCCACACAAGACGGAATTAGGAATTAACATTGAGTTGGACGCAGTTCACGGCAGCAACGTGACAAAAATAATGACAAGATACTTTGTACTTGATGCATAAAAAGAAGAACCCCTCAGCACTTGGAATATGTGGATGTTATTATGGACATATCATGCACGAATATTATAATTACTGTACCCAATCAGTCAGAAGGTAGAAAGTTATAGTTCAACATTTACAGGCAATACAGCCTAAGCAGCTCCTGGTTTTACAACCTTTTTAAGATACCTGGTATGTAACAACTGAACCATTTCTATGATTCCTATTGGCGGGAGTGAGAAGAGCTCTGTAAATCTTTGAGATGGCTCTTAGGTGGGGCCAGTACTTGCCATAGGTATGGGCTTTATTACTCTCCCTTTTTTTGTTCTCTTAGGTGCGTAGTACTTTGTTGTCCAGAGCACAGGGCAGTGCCTGCATTCCTTGGTGATCTATAGGGCAGTCTTGCACCCCCCCCCCCCAGTGGTGCACACTGTATGGACTCCAGAGCAGGAAGGGCAGTGTCTTTGCTCTGGCCCAGCTGACTTGTGTGCGAACGGCGTCTGCAATGCCACCACTGTGAGTCAGGTAAGAAGATGCAACACAAGTCGATGAGACTTCAGTGAATTTGCTATGCACACAGCTCGGTTACAGTGTGGGGACTTCTTCAGGCCCAATTACGAAAGTCACCACTCAAACTAATGCAGTGCCCACCTCTAGTTGAAGCAGTGTGTACTCAAGTCTTGGTGCAGGTTTTTTGGGGGTTGCAGAATCTCCTCCACTAATTGGATTTTTGCATAGGAAACCCCAGGTTGCATTCTTGCTTCTTCTGGTGTCTTGATACTTCTTGGCACTTGACCTCACAAGAACTTGAGTGGGGTTGAGATCCAGAGAACCTTGTTAATCTTGTGGGCACACAATTCAGTTCACTCTGCCGTCACACTTTGTAAACCTCAAGCCTCATCCCTCAGAGCAGTGCAGATCCCATTCTTGGGGCTTTGTTACCCCATTCAGTGTTATTTTGTTTGTTGTATGTTTTAGGGGCCACAAGGCAGACAGGGGCTACTGGGCTACATCGGTGGTGGTTGAAATCATTTGATGCTGGTGACCTGGCATTTGTCCTATTATGTCTCTACAAACTGGGCAAAGTACTTCCCTTTCCAAACTTGACTATCAGGATAGCAAGGGCTAGCAGTCCAGGTTTTCTCAGGGTGGTAGTGTGGGGGGGAAGTAGAGCTCAGAACTCAGCAGTCTACCAACAGATGCAATAAAGTATTTTCCAGCCAAGTGCTATTACTTTAGTAAGTACTTTTATCTCGGAGCAAATGCTACACAGTTTAATAAGAATGCAATAGAAGTTTGTAACTTGAGTCACCTTTACCACTTTACCAGTAAGGTGACCCCACCCCCCCTCCTAAGGTAGTCTCTCCATTCTATGGTCAGGAACCTATGATTAAAAATCTCCAATGCACTATAAGCATAGGCATCGATAAAGCACACATGCAGATGGCGTCAAATTCTCACTGCTGAATTGCACAACTCATTTCAATTTATTTTAACCCTTGAATTTATGCAGCAAATGTCTCTAGCTTACGTGACAGACTTGTCTGCACATTAGTCTCTTGTCAAAGGTCTTAATGCAGCTCCCACAGGAATCACTTCGAGAGACCTGGTGGACCCCTTCACAACGTAATCCCTCCTGGCTTCACTCTCGATGATCGTCAGCCTTCTCTAGGTGTTCCTCATGCTGTGAACATGATGGGCTTCTCATCCTTGACAGGTTGTTCTTCTGCAGGGGCAAGCATTGCTTGGTAGGTAGAAAGGCTTCAAGGCACTTCAGGCAGATTCTCAGCTCCTCTAGACTAAAAGTGCAGACTGCAAGTGATGTCCCTTTACCTCTGGGAGTCTGGGTTTTTGACCCTGGGTACACAGCAGCTCTTTGAGTACTCTACGGAGCACTACCTTCTTTGGTAAAGAAGAACTTGGAAACGGAATTAGATCGCTTGGACTCCACTTTTATGTTCATTTTCCTGACAGAGGAACCTGTTTTGGTGCCGCCTTTGTCATAGGGTGATGGCTTTCATAGCATGTACCAATGGTCTAGCACCAACTAGACAATACACTTCCACTGCCTAGGGCAAGCTGTCCTCAGCTTCCATATTGTGTCCTGCTAAACTAAGGGCCATCCAAAATGGAGGCTACTGCTCTAGTATTTTGACTCACACAACACACAGACTTCTGCCACCATATATGTGCTACATGAGGGGCACCTAGACACACCTGACACACAGGGACTCTGTCTTCCTGCACAGTATTCTCATTTAGCACAACAGCAACTGCAATCCCACCCCTCTCCACTACAATCAATAAAATGACAGTGCTCAGGAAGAACTAATAAGCATTACTTTGCAAACAAAAGTTCTCCTGGAAGTTTTAAGGTAGATTTCTCTTCATCCTCTTGTCTTCAGTGTCTGAATCTCCACTCTCTATTTACATGAATAAAGGCAATACATTTCCACTGTCTGGGGAAGCTGTTCTCATCCTCCATCTTGTGTTATGGCAAATCAGGTGATACATTATTACTATAACACCCCTTGTAAATATGGCCCAGTAGAATTTCCTAGGTGTTCAGGCAAGCATGGTTTTTAACCAACTTACCAGCGTGGATGGAAGAAACAGACACTGACCTTGCATCTCATTATTGAGGGTCTTTAATGCAATCTGAGAAATAATCAATTAACTCAGTTTCCCTCCTCCCTAATTCAAACTTACGTTTACATTAGCACCACAATAGTGCTGAAAATGGGAGCTTTCCTATTGACACATACTCATAGCTGCTCATATTTTGTAATTTGTCAGTCTACAGCCTGCCCAGAGATCGGGCCAATATTTGTCTATGATTTGTTGGTTTTCAGAGAGCAAGCAACAGTTTGCAACCCTGACGCAGACTGTTTGTCATCCATGCTACTTATGGAATGTTTGAAGTCTCTGTCTGCTAGACAGGCTCTTTGTAGGAAATCCCCCTTTTCTGCATGCCCTCTCCCCCCCTCTCCCCGATTGTTTGACTTTTTCTGGAGCGTACATGTTGGCTGGCTTTAGAACTTCATGCATGTTACCCCTGCCAACGAGGGGAAAAATGCCTGTGCCCCCTCTTTAAACATAGCTGAATTGACTTATTCCTAAATGGCACATTTAACTTGCCTATGAGTCCCTAGTAGTTAATGTAGATCATGCACCCAGGGCCTGGAAGTTAAATGCCACTAGTTGACTACAGAACCTCTTGTGCTATCCACAACAGTGGCAGGGCAAACATGGTTTCAGGCCTACCTTGTGTAGCCTGACTGCTGCAATGTGAACCCCATAATATGATTTGTCAAAATAAGAGGAGAAGACCTTCCTTTTGAATATTAATATGTGCCCCCTGTTTAAGACAGTGTATCTCATAATGCAAATTTCAGGGTATTTAAAAGTGAGACATGTTGAAAGTTAATATTACGATGTCTCTACAGTGACAAGTCCTAAAAAGCAGTTTTTATTGTGTTAGGCCTAGCGTTTAAGTGGTGAAGTTGGATTTTTAATAAACATTAATGAAAAGTAACTTTAGGAAAGCTAACCTTTACCTACCTGAACTGTCAGAAGGCTAATCAGCAGAAACCTTTGTCAGCTCCTGGCCTGTGCTCAGCCTTGAATAAGTATGAATTAGGTGGTATGATCTGCTTCCCAGGAGCAAACAGTAGGCTAACCTGAATGGGCTGATTTGACTCCTCTAAACTCCACAGAATATTCACTGCTGTGGGCATCCTGTTAAAACACAGTGTCAAATTTTGCTTGACATGTCTACATGGAACACTTGGGGCACACTTGAAAGGGATAGAACACTATCAAGACAATTCTTGTAGCTCCCCTGCACGGTTGCTGAAGGACCCTGCTTTTGTCCTGCCAGACTTCTGTCTCTGCGTTTATCGTGGGCGAGTATCTGCTTCAAACTGGATTTTGGTGTTAGATGTGGGTTGACACTAGGATTATCAGAGTACACTCCGCGTACACACACCCAGCTCTCAGAACCCAAGTTTAGTATGGCTGATGATTTTCGCCATCTTGAAGATGTACTCACACATGGCATTGTGGGTCTATTTGCAGTAGAGCAGAGAGTAACTGCTGCAAAAGTGGGCAGGGTTATCCCTGGGATCTTTTATGCCATTTGTTAGTGAAGAGCCATAAGTCATCCTCACTTACAATCTAGTTTCAGGCAATAATATTGGCATCTCCAGCTTCAGAACACTTTCAGGACCTACGGAAGGTCAGAAGAGGACTAGACCTCTCAACGCACCCATGTTGCACAGGGAGCAGTGCATGTTTTCTGCCCAATATGGATTTGGGAATAAACACTGGGCAGTACAGAGAACGCAGCAGCAGCCCGACAAAAATGATGAGAAGATACTTTTGCACTTGTTACATAAAGAAGAGAACCCCTTAACACTATTATAAAAATCGTTCGGAAAATATGGATATAAGGAAAGACGCCTGATAAAAGGACTGACTTTGTTTTTAATATGAATGATTCAAAAGATAATTGCTCTCAAGAAACGATTTTCTTGAAACAAGTTTTGGCACGTGTTAAGGATTTGTATTTACAAGTGAAGTAATTTGGAAGTCTAAAGAAGTAAATAAAGGATTTCAAAATATTTAGTCAGCAAAAGTTGGTTCTGTTGCAATAATATTGCAATCTTACTACTTACCAATCTTGTCCAAGCATTCTGAATTAGGATACCTAATAAGTCAGAACGTGGAAAATTACAGTCAACTGGGGATACGGTCTGAGCAGCAGCCTCGTTAAGGTACCTATTGTACAACAAGTGACCTATTTTTATAATTCTTCTTGGATGGTAGTGTCAAAACTCTGAACATCTCTGAGACAGCTGTTCTGATGGGCCCGGCACTTGTAATTAATCCCTCCCATAGATATTGTTTTTGTAACCCCCCCCTTTGTTGTTCTCTTAGTAGCATACAGGCACATGCATCAATATTGCTTTTTGCGATTCCTTAATTGCGAAAAATAAGGAATCGCAATTAAGGAATTGCAAAATGCAATGCATCAAGAAATCGCTAAATAAATTGTGATTTCTTAATATTCCTTAATTGCGACTTGCAAATTGCGAGTCGCAATTAAGGAATACCTCCCTATTCATTCCTATGGGCCTAGAGGCCCATAGGAATGAATGGGAAGACATTCTCAATTTGCGATTAGCAATTAACGAATCGCAAATTGAGAACGCGATTTCAAGGGTGCAGGGGTTGTGGAATTTTAGTTCGTGAACTGAACATCATCTGCGCCATCTTGTCCATTCCTCAGACCCACGTATGAACATACACGATAACCATTTTAGGTACCATGGTCTCCCTGTTCACGATTGATCATCAGCGCACTTCCCTGACCCTGCAAGCCTCCCCCATGCACTCTGGCTGACCCCGCACCCACATGCGCAAGTCATGAACCCTCCTCTTCCACATGACTCTGTCTCTAGGAATCACACCTCGCGCCTGACCAACACCTCCTTTCCTTCCATGAATACCCCTCTTTTGATAAACCCTCCCTCTACGCTCGATTATCCACACTGATCCTTTCTTTCATGAATACCTCTCTTTTGATGACCCCTTCCTCTGAGCCCGATTGTCTGTACGAACCGCTGGTCATCCCTTGGCCTGAGGATACAGTTTATTGCCCACTACTGTATGCACTCGACCCTTTTCAAAGGAGCTACTATTGATCATGACCTCCCCACCCCTTGAGATTCGATCAGGCGCACCCATTCCAAAGGAATCGGCGAAACACTCAGCTGCGTGATAGCCCCCTCCTGTTGTATGGGGGGTGAGGACCTCTACTGTAACCACGTGTTGGAATGAGCCGGAACCGGGGGGGGGGTACCGAGGATGTCATTTTTCACTACTTCACAATGTCTTTATTGTAATAAAGAGTGGTCACATGTCATAAACCAGTGTATAAAAGGCCAGGCCTCAGAAAGGCTGTCAGAGAGCACCTCGAGACGATACCTTGTTGTCCGATCTGATGTGTTCTGCTCCGTCGGAATAAAACGTGTTTCCTGTCTTCCTGTCTCCAGCGCCTGCCTCTTTATTTTGATAATCTTCATAAGGTATTAGAGGCGTTTAACGCCGGGCAAAATTACTTAAGAAACATCGACTAAATCGCCTGACCATTTTGCTGATCTTCATCAATTGGCGTCCCAACGTGTGGGGCCCATCAGCGACACGTGGATCCGGTGGGAGAGGTCCCAACGACAGAGTGAACGACTGCAACGATCGGAAGAGCTCCTGTCCGATAGACCCTCGTCTGACAGCCGATCATCTGAACTTCACTGGTTCCGAGCAGACCTCTCCCCGAGTGATCTACGGTCCTGACTGGGAACCATCAGGAGTGCCGCGGTAGTAACAGAGAGTGGAGGACGATCGGGCGCTGGAATCGGAAGACAGGAAACTGTCCATACGGTCCGGGTAAGGTCGTGTAACACGACAAACTAAGAAATATTCGATTGTTTGATTGAAAATACTAGTATTACTCTCCGAATTGTTGGTTCTCTTGGAGATTCTCTGTCTGCAAACTGAGAGCGATAAAAGTATTCTCTCTTCCTTTGCATGCAGCGAAGGGTAGGTAACGCAGGTTTTTGCCCCCTTTGTAATCCGTCGTGCCTATCTTTTCTCCCCCACTGATTGATTGTTTGCCCGAACATTGTTTGTTCGAGGATTGTTTTTCTCGAGAATTCTCTGTCTACAAACGGGGAAGGGTAAAAAGTATTCTGTCCTCCTTTGCAGATAGTGAAGAATAGGTAACGCAGGCTTTTGCCCCGTTGTAACCCGTCGTGCCTATTTCTTTCTCGCCACTGATTGTTTGATTGAACGAACATTAATTGTTCGATATTGGCTCTCTCTTTGGGTATTCCCTATTTGCGAATACTGTAGAATAGAAATATTCTGTCTAGTCTTCGCGAAGTAGTGAAGGATAGGTAGTGCAGACTTTTGTCCCCGTTGTAACCCGTCATGCCTATCTTCTCCCCATTGGTCAGTAGTTGGATCAGCCCGGACCGCTTATTAGAGATGAACCATCCAGCTCCATTGGAAGGCACCCCTAATAAGGACATGTTCACTAAACAAGGACTAGTCGCTATAGCTTATAGTAAGTTATGGCATAAATATACGAAAAGGGACCCCGAAAGTCAGTAGCCACTGATAGGTTCCTTTGATGATCATAAAATAAAGGCGCTAGAAGCAGCTGTTAGAATAAATAAGGCAACACCCACTATGCTCGATATTATCGGCATGTGGCGCAAAGAAGCAGAGCAACGAAGGAAAAGAGAAGAAACAAAAATAGGGAAAGAATTACGAAAGGCAGCCCACCTGGCAGCGAAGGAACTAGATGAAGAGATAAAAAGGAGAGAGGAAGTTAGACAAATGCAACAATCAGGGTCGACAGGCCAATGCCCTGTTAGGACCCCCTCTACGCTCTACCCAGAGATGCCCTCCAAACAACGGGCAAACGACGAGTTACTGCTAGGTCCTCCGATCATCTACATGCCCCCTCCTTATGCCCCCTGCCAGCCACTGGCACAGCACCTACCAGTTCTGAGTGCGGGCGAGGGTGACCCTAGCGCTAGTGCCCCGGCCCTTAAGGCCTTCGCACCAGCCACATCGGTAACAACATCAGATTAACTCGAGACTAGCAAGCAGCTAACGGCAAGACCAAATAGGTTGAGCAAAGATGAGCGGGATGGGATTGATAAGATAGCAAAGACACTGGTAGAACGGAAGGAGAGCGAAGAATATGCGATGGATATGTACAATTCACATGCCGGTAGCCACAGGCGGCATTTCATTTTACGGTTCAGCTTCCACACCTTGAACGCATATGAGGATAGGTATCAAACTAAGGGTCCTGCTAAACTGACGGCTCTATATAGAAAGGTCGATGTAGGAGATGGGACTGAGCATGATGTGACGGACCTCTTCATGCAAACGCTTAAGGTCTTCCGCCACCTCACTGAACAGAAACCAGAGGTCAAGATCACAGTCTCTGAAACGGCTGAGCCCCCATTAGAAGTAGCCAACACTATGATGCCTATCAGAGAAGCCGCCCCCTACTGGGTTCCCCCAAGAGGTCAGGGAACAAACGACGATATTAACCACGCAGATGCAAAAGGGAGGGTTGTGTACAACTGGGTTTATCAACCATGGGATCGACAAGATATTTTAACCTTTAGGCAAACCCTGCCCGATTTAAGAAAGAACCCGACAGCATTTTATACCGAACTAAGTACAGCCTTGGGCTCAACCATAATGACTCTAGCGGACATTGATTTGTTTTTTGGGTTATATCTGCCGGCTGACGTGTGGAAGCAAATCCGGAAGGCCAACCACATGGATCTGTTCGGACATACCTGGAATCAACTCAGTGAACTAGATAGGCAGCGAGAGCCCGGTAGGAAACCTGTAAAAGACATACTGGAACTCCCGGACAAAATAGTGCAGAAGCTAAAGACATTGATCCCAGAGAAAAAGGTAGACTGGTCGATAGTCACGGCTTGCCGTCAGAAACGACACTGATGGGAGGGCACAGATGGATTAACTATGGTGCCTAGAAAGAAAAGGGGGGGAAAGGGACCTGTCAACAAAAGCTGATTAAGTCCTATCAGCCCACCTACTGGCGGAGCCTCATCATGTAGGACTTCCCAACCTCGGACAGTGTGCAATCGCCCTGTGTATATTAGCAATGCAACACTGGACCAGGGTACGGTTATCGCAGTTGTTCGTACAAAAGGTAGGGCTGATATGTGCAGTGCAAAAAAATTAAATCAAGTGAAGTGTACTAAAATGACTATCAAGGCAAACAAAGACCTTTAATAGTGTTCGCCTGGACGTCAGATTAAAAGATAGTGAGGGGACAGTGTGAAAGAATCACTGTCTGACTTGCTTGGAAAAAATCCAACACGATCTGTATAGGGCCAACATGTTTCTGCCTTTATGTAAAAAATCACTGGCATTCGTCAGGGCCAAGCTCATATATGCGACTGCATAACCACTATCATATGTGGTGAAATAATGGAAAAACAAATTTATCAACAGATAGAATAAGTGTGGTCAATTAAGACCATCCTACCGCATCTTCTTTATATTGCAAAACTTAATGCAACAGATCTTCCCTGTGTAAAAAGAAAAAAGAAAAAACAAAGAAGAAAACACCATGTAGATATTATTCATACAAAATCCTCAATATTCAAATGTTATACAAGTAATACATGAGGTGTATGACTGTACCCAACCAGTGCCAATTCCCCTCAACTCAGACTGGGCCATCCCTAATTTTGGATAGCCACATTCACAGTGCATTACGTCACCACCAGTCAATCAGTATCCCAAGATTTTTTTGATTAACACTTACCCATCAATATGTGGGAAGTAAGCCTCACCTCACCCGGCAACTGCTCGGACGTGTAAGGCACCGCTCTAAACAAATAAACACAATCTCTTCAATAGATAATTGCTTAAAGGATAAGACCTTAGTGTATAGTTCAACAAAACCCAAACTGTTTTCTAATCTGTCAAACACCTATCCCCACCAGTGTCCCTGATGGCGGCATAAAACGACTTGGAATCGTAACCTATTTACAAATTTACAAAGAACATGAATGGCTGCCCAATGGTAATAATCTGGCACCTATTCTGTATCTCAATCCATGAATAAATGACTTGCTGCTAGCCAAAACGTTCTCTCAGCACTCAAACCTACTGGTCCAACCTTACCTGTCCGTCGGTACCTTGCGGCAGAATCACGAGCCGAAGGGGAGGCACCGGCGGACAGGCGGACCGTTTATTTATACTGTGGTAAAGTGAATGATTGTCTACAGCTGGTCCGTTCGACCGTAGATCCACACATGCGCGCTGCATGGACACTACATAGCACGCATGCGCACATGCCATTTAGTTGTGTGCCACGCGACTGGTCCGCTATTCTATCTCAATGCAGACTAAGTGCGCATGGGCAGACACGGGCACTAACCCCCGCGCATGCGCAGTGAATTTACTACTAAACACTGATCTCCGCGAGTCAGCGCTAGCGCTGTACAAGGAGCCCCGCGGCTCGAATGTTATTAACGTTTGTCCCTTATAGATAAACCCATCTGTAGTTGCCCATCACTGAAGACCAGCTCTAGCATAAGGCTCCAGTCTATTGTGAATTCTACTTTAGGCAGCACGTATTTACCCCTGAGTGGCTATGTGGTAGTACCCATAGGAGAGATCGATTTTCAACCTGCCCTCAAATAATTAATTCCTACTGTTCTTCTGTCAATAATGAATAGTTATGCAGAGTTCATCACCTCACCACCTAAGCACTCACCATGTCAAGCACTAGATACAAGAAGTGAAACAGTAGGTCATGGTAGACATTAATATACAATGCAGAAAACTACCTTGTCGCACTGTTGATAATTAAAGAGTCAATGTTGTGATGCTTATCAAAACATGAGATCGAGTTAGAGGGATAGTATGCAGAAAAATAAGCCACTATTCGCTGCAGCGCCCAGTAGGCAGAATAGTTACCCCCAATAAGGGTGCTGAAATTTCCACGAATAGATACACCATATCGTGACAACAAAAAGCACCTACAGGCAAATGTTAGCACTCAAATAGACAACCATGGAATATTGTCATTCAGCCCGTTAACGTCAGATTTCAATCTAAAAATCCATCGTTGTTCCTTGACAAAGAGGAAACGGGTGACATCGGTGATGTGTGACGGAATGTGTGGCTGTTCAAGCACAACCCAGAACAAATCCTCTGCTTTGTGTGATGCTTCCAAAAAATGATTGGTTAGGCCTGTTGATTGCTTCCTGCATCGGATTGTGCTTTTATGCTCGCTGATGCGAGACTTGATCATTCTCGTTGTGTGACCCACATACTGTTTATTACAAGGACAGGTGATCAAGTATATCAATTTGTCTGAATTACAATTTGTATGTTTAGTGAGCCTCCATGGTCTATTAGTGCCAATGTCTACTGTCAGGGTCTTCCGTGTCTGCGGGCAAGCAGCACAATTGCCACAAGGATAGTGGCCTTGTACTGGATTGCTGTTCCAGAGAGTGTTGGTAATTGGTTTGGTCTCATTGCGTGGTCTGGTGTGGACCAGATTATCCCGAATGGATGGTCCTCTCTTGAATGCAAACAGCGGGCGAGGTATAGATCCAGCTGCTGTATTTAGAATTTTCCAGTGCTTGAGTATGGTTTTCACCACATATGATAGTGGTTATGCAGTCGCATATATGAGCTTGGCCCTGACGAATGCCAGTGATTTTTTACATAAAGGCAGAAACATGTTGGCCCTATACAGATCGTGTTGGATTTTTTCCAAGCAAGTCAGACAGTGATTCTTTCACACTGTCCCCTCACTATCTTTTAATCTGACGTCCAGGCGAACACTATTAAAGGTCTTTGTTTGCCTTGATAGTCATTTTAGTACACTTCACTTGATTTAATTTTTTTGCACTGCACATATCAGCCCTACCTTTTGTACGAACAACTGCGATAACCGTACCCTGGTCCAGTGTTGCATTGCTAATATACACAGGGCGATTGCACACTGTCCGAGGTTGGGAAGTCCTACATGATGAGGCTCCGCCAGTAGGTGGGCTGATAGGACTTAATCAGCTTTTGTTGACAGGTCCCTTTCCCCCCCTTTTCTTTCTAGGCACCATAGTTAATCCATCTGTGCCCTCCCATCAGTGTCGTTTCTTCAATCTCAGCATTCTCCGACCTACTGGCTCTGTTGTTTTTGATGTAGCTATATAGGGGGTATTAGCCAGTAGGGTCGTTAAATCACATCCCTCGGACCCTCCCCTACGAATTGTTATGATATAGTTTTGAGCAGCTTTCGGCTGCGGGTCCTTGTTCTTTTTATTTTGGCATCACACACTACGTGTTGTAGTGCCATTTAGCTCACCCATTCTGTGTATTTAGACGTTTGTCGATCACGGTTCTTCACTATGGAGGCCTTTGGTGGCTTGGCATTTGACGATGAGGAGTTGAACACTATCCTAAGTGACAACCCTAGTATATTAGATGATTTACCCACCACCTCTAACCCCACGACAGAGGATGATTGGGTTAAACTCTTAAATTTGAAAAAGAACCATTCTCGTATCTCCCTACACGGCGTGATTATGAACGAGTACCTACATGGCAAATGTGCACCGTCAGGTCTGATTGTCACCACGGCACCACGTCTGTTTTTGAAGGATAAAGATTTTTTGAAAAACTGGGCATTGATAGCATGGCGGTGCACCCGTGATTGGCTCATTTTAATAATTAAGACTGCAAAAAAAACAGCCGATGCCTTATTGATCGAGATCCAAGTCTTGGAGGGTCAAATCAATGCAGCAATTCGGCCCGTGATCTACAAGAAGAACTTGGACGAGGCAAATAAAACGAATAAAGAGTATCGTGACAATATTCTCTTGAACAAAGTGGAAAAGTTTAAAAAAGACTTAGCACGCTTTTCTATGGAATTGGCTTATCCCTACTTGAACGATTCCTATGTAGCACCCTCCACCAATTCTAAAGGGAAAAGATATGGATCCAATTATTCTTCGTCTGGATCAGATTCGGGCTCCAGTGATCAAGGGAATTCCAACACTGGCCCAAACACCGGGACACGAGGTGGGAACTTCCAAAGGAGACCTAACAGAGGCCGTGGAGCAAACCAGTATTCCAATCAAGGACAATGGTGGCCTCCGGGACCATGGAATTACCATCCCGGAGCAATGGGACCTCCACCTATGGGCCACCCCATGCCCATGTATCCTCCCAACCCGTCATTCTACTATGACCAGTCTTTTTTATGGCAGGGCAGAGGCAGGAACCGCGGCAAAAGGAGAGGAGGACAAACTGTGAATTGGGCTCCGCAGACCAACCAGACAGGCCCAACAACAGGAGCGGCGACCTAGTGGTGAACTTGAGTTCAAGGACCATCACACCCACTGAAAACATCGTTTTGAACAAAGGGTTGGGCTTCGTTCCCACGAATAAAGGCGATTTATTC
Source organism: Lissotriton helveticus (assembly GCF_964261635.1). Taxonomy (NCBI): domain Eukaryota; kingdom Metazoa; phylum Chordata; class Amphibia; order Caudata; family Salamandridae; genus Lissotriton; species Lissotriton helveticus. Next base: position 761,593,467 of record NC_136063.1, on the reverse strand, counting down.
AAATTGAGGTGCGAACTGGAAAGCTTTTTTAGGAAGATACGCCTGTTTTTCTTTTTCAAAACATCCAGTCCCGATATGAATGAGGCTTTAGGTGAACACAACACCGGCCTCAGACCAAAATCCTCATTCACACCCTTGAATCAACAAGTACCAGCAAATGTTCTAGCCTTTGAGCAAGCGGTGACGCATGAGGTGATGAAGAACGATCAACAACGCAAGTTTTTTCACAACATGTCAACCTCCGAAAAACTAGCACTTTCCGCCTTGGCTAATGATCGTTCTCTTGTCATCAAACCAGCGGATAAGGGCGGCGCCATAGTGCTACAGGACACCACCACTTACCATCAGGAATGCCAGAGACAACTTAGTGATACCAAAGCCTATCGCCGCCTAAAGGAAGACCCCACCCCGAGGATCTCGAATGACATAAAGAGTTTGATAGAAGAAGGGACAGCGGAGGGTTGGATTACTGCTCATGAAGCAAGATACCTTATTACAACACATCCAGTCATTCCCTATTTCTACTGTCTACCCAAAATACATAAGGCCCAGAGGCCGCCACCTGGAAGGCCGATCATTTCAGGAATAGGGTCCTTACTCGAGCCTTTATCTACTTTCGTAGATTTCTTCTTGAAACCGATCGTGAAGGAAACACCCACGTACCTGCAGGACACTGGGGATGTGCTCAGACTTTTAGCTGATGCTGAGTTCAACGTAGAGACAGATTTGCTGGTAAGCTTCGATGTCGAATCGTTGTACACTTCAATCCCGCAACAAGAAACACTAGATTGCATCAGGGTCCTTCTCGAGGCCAGACAAATGGACACAATAACTCCAGTTGCTTTCATCATGGAGTGTGCTAGGATCGCCATGATGGAGAACTTTTTCCAATACCAAAATGATCTGTACCTCCAGGTCTCAGGGACCTCAATGGGGAGCGTCTTTGCGCCTAGCCTGGCAAACTTGTACATGCACCAATTCGAAGTCGATCATGTATTGAACCACAGTAACCCCTTTATCCATCAGGTGGTACTGTGGAAAAGATACATTGACGACATCTTGGTGATTTGGAGAGGGACGTTCACGGAGGTGTCGTCCTTTCATGCTTGGTTGAATTCCAGGAACCGGTTCCTTAAGTTCACAATGGAGTCGAGCAAAGAACAACTAGCGTACCTTGACCTCCAGATTTTTCCAGCTGAGGGAGGCTTACATAGTGAACTTTTTAAGAAACCAATGGCACGCAACTCGCTGTTGTCATTCCAGAGTTTCCACCCTCAATCGCTCCGGGAGAACTTGCCGGTGGGCCAATTTCTCAGGGTTAGACGGAATTGTTCGTCTAACAGTTTATACAAACATCATGCTGAGGAATTGGCATCTAACCTGAGAGAACGGCATTATCCTAAACATCTTATACGCCGAGCACGCAAGAGAGCCTTCAACAATAATCGGGAGGCACTACTGCAACCCAAGGAGCCACAGGCCACGAGAGATCAGATGACGATGGTACAAACTTTCACTACATCCTCGAACCAAGTGAAGAAAACCATACTCAAGCACTGGAAAATTCTAAATACAGCAGCTGGATCTATACCTCGCCCGCTGTTTGCATTCAAGAGAGGACCATCCATTCGGGATAATCTGGTCCACACCAGACCACGCAATGAGACCAAACCAATTACCAACACTCTCTGGAACAGCAATCCAGTACAAGGCCACTATCCTTGTGGCAATTGTGCTGCTTGCCCGCAGACACGGAAGACCCTGACAGTAGACATTGGCACTAATAGACCATGGAGGCTCACTAAACATACAAATTGCAATTCAGACAAATTGATATACTTGATCACCTGTCCTTGTAATAAACAGTATGTGGGTCACACAACGAGAATGATCAAGTCTCGCATCAGCGAGCATAAAAGCACAATCCGATGCAGGAAGCAATCAACAGGCCTAACCAATCATTTTTTGGAAGCATCACACAAAGCAGAGGATTTGTTCTGGGTTGTGCTTGAACAGCCACACATTCCGTCACACATCACCGATGTCACCCGTTTCCTCTTTGTCAAGGAACAACGATGGATTTTTAGATTGAAATCTGACGTTAACGGGCTGAATGACAATATTCCATGGTTGTCTATTTGAGTGCTAACATTTGCCTGTAGGTGCTTTTTGTTGTCACGATATGGTGTATCTATTCGTGGAAATTTCAGCACCCTTATTGGGGGTAACTATTCTGCCTACTGGGCGCTGCAGCGAATAGTGGCTTATTTTTCTGCATACTATCCCTCTAACTCGATCTCATGTTTTGATAAGCATCACAACATTGACTCTTTAATTATCAACAGTGCGACAAGGTAGTTTTCTGCATTGTATATTAATGTCTACCATGACCTACTGTTTCACTTCTTGTATCTAGTGCTTGACATGGTGAGTGCTTAGGTGGTGAGGTGATGAACTCTGCATAACTATTCATTATTGACAGAAGAACAGTAGGAATTAATTATTTGAGGGCAGGTTGAAAATCGATCTCTCCTATGGGTACTACCACATAGCCACTCAGGGGTAAATACGTGCTGCCTAAAGTAGAATTCACAATAGACTGGAGCCTTATGCTAGAGCTGGTCTTCAGTGATGGGCAACTACAGATGGGTTTATCTATAAGGGACAAACGTTAATAACATTCGAGCCGCGGGGCTCCTTGTACAGGGCTAGCGCTGACTCGCGGAGATCAGTGTTTAGTAGTAAATTCACTGCGCATGCGCGGGGGTTAGTGCCCGTGTCTGCCCATGCGCACTTAGTCTGCATTGAGATAGAATAGCGGACCAGTCGCGTGGCACACAACTAAATGGCATGTGCGCATGCGTGCTATGTAGTGTCCATGCAGCGCGCATGTGTGGATCTACGGTCGAACGGACCAGCTGTAGACAATCATTCACTTTACCACAGTATAAATAAACGGTCCGCCTGTCCGCCGGTGCCTCCCCTTCGGCTCGTGATTCTGCCGCAAGGTACCGACGGACAGGTAAGGTTGGACCAGTAGGTTTGAGTGCTGAGAGAACGTTTTGGCTAGCAGCAAGTCATTTATTCATGGATTGAGATACAGAATAGGTGCCAGATTATTACCATTGGGCAGCCATTCATGTTCTTTGTAAATTTGTAAATAGGTTACGATTCCAAGTCGTTTTATGCCGCCATCAGGGACACTGGTGGGGATAGGTGTTTGACAGATTAGAAAACAGTTTGGGTTTTGTTGAACTATACACTAAGGTCTTATCCTTTAAGCAATTATCTATTGAAGAGATTGTGTTTATTTGTTTAGAGCGGTGCCTTACACGTCCGAGCAGTTGCCGGGTGAGGTGAGGCTTACTTCCCACATATTGATGGGTAAGTGTAAATCAAAAAAATCTTGGGATACTGATTGACTGGTGGTGACGTAATGCACTGTGAATGTGGCTATCCAAAATTAGGGATGGCCCAGTCTGAGTTGAGGGGAATTGGCACTGGTTGGGTACAGTCATACACCTCATGTATTACTTGTATAACATTTGAATATTGAGGATTTTGTATGAATAATATCTACATGGTGTTTTCTTCTTTGTTTTTTCTTTTTTCTTTTTACACAGGGAAGATCTGTTGCATTAAATTTTGCAATATAAAGAAGATGCGGTAGGATGGTCTTAATTGACCACACTTATTCTATCTGTTGATAAATTTGTTTTTCCATTATTTCACCACATATGATAGTGGTTATGCAGTCGCATATATGAGCTTGGCCCTGACGAATGCCAGTGATTTTTTACATAAAGGCAGAAACATGTTGGCCCTATACAGATCGTGTTGGATTTTTTCCAAGCAAGTCAGACAGTGATTCTTTCACACTGTCCCCTCACTATCTTTTAATCTGACGTCCAGGCGAACACTATTAAAGGTCTTTGTTTGCCTTGATAGTCATTTTAGTACACTTCACTTGATTGAATTTTTTTGCACTGCACATATCAGCCCTACCTTTTGTACGAACAACTGCGATAACCGTACCCTGGTCCAGTGTTGCATTGCTAATATACACAGGGCGATTGCACACTGTCCGAGGTTGGGAAGTCCTACATGATGAGGCTCCGCCAGTAGGTGGGCTGATAGGACTTAATCAGCTTTTGTTGACAGGTCCCTTTCCCCCCCTTTTCTTTCTAGGCACCATAGTTAATCCATCTGTGCCCTCCCATCAGTGTCGTTTCTTCTATCTCAGCATTCTCCGACCTACTGGCTCTGTTGTTTTTGATGTAGCTATATAGGGGGTATTAGCCAGTAGGGTCGTTAAATCACATCCCTCGGACCCTCCCCTACGAATTGTTATGATATTGCCGTCAGAAACCCCAGGAAGACGTATCAGAATATTTCTCCCGATTTGAGACAGTGTTCTCCGACTACAGTGGCCAAGACATGACCACCGCAACCGGACAACACCTATTCGTGCAAAACTACGTAAAGGGGCTATTACAAGAGGTCTCCCAGAAGTTACAGACAAGCGAGAGTAGTTGGGGGGCCTCCAAACCTGCAGCTATCCTTCAGATGGCTCAGTATTACGAACACCAAAAGAACGAGAACGAGAGGGCGACTGAGAGAAAGAAAAAGGACTTAAAAGAACGAGTGATGATTGCTCAATTACAGGGAGTGACTAGAGGAAGGGAGCAGTATAGGAGAAACTACCAGTCGAATGCCCCTAGAAATCCACCCCCCAGGAGACCGCACACCCACACCCGGCGCTCCCCGAACAGACCTCGATGAGAACCAGTGTGCGTTTTGCAAAGGATTTGGCCACTGGAAGTCTCAATGCCCGGTCCTCCGAGAAACGATTAAGAATAACGAGCCAAGGGACATGGCAAATGGCCCCAGGACAAGAGGGCAGGGACGAGGGCACACCCACGACACCAACAGTAACCAACCTGGCAGACCGAACACATTTGACCGCCCCGACAGAATCAGTGCCAACAGTCCGGCTGCGACAATGCTCACGACTTTGCATAGGACTGCCAAGGGCGAGGGAGGGATCCAGTCGAGCTCTGTGTTGACCAGCAAGGTCCTTACGTCACCGCTAAGGTCCTGGGTACAAAGTCTCCATTTTTGGTAGACACTGGAGCGACACGTAGTGTATTATCAAAGCGACTGATTCCAAGGGCACCCTTGTCTGGCTCACACATTACATCGATAGGTTTCGATGGAACGCCCTCCACTAATACCCTGTCTGTACCTATCTCCTTTGACCTAGGAAACAACCCCACGGACACAACATTTCTGCTCTCCTCCAACTCCCCTGACGCCATTATGGGTATTGATCTACTAAAACATTTCCGAGCTACTATTAGGTGTTCCCCAGATGGAGTCCGAGTCATCCTGTACGACAACCCGAGCATGTCCAGATCCTGCCCCGCACGACATATGTACTCTATCACTGATGCTGACCTAACCTTGCTCGACACCCTACCCCTGTACCTGTGGGCCAGAAACGACTCGGATGTAGGACGAATGATGATCGATCCTGTGCACATAACTGTTCGACCAGACGCCATACTCCCGAAACTCCCACAGTACCGGATATCGCCCGAAGGCGAGAAGGCATTGGTAGCGATTATTCAGTCCCTGGTAGATGCAGGAGTGGTAGAGGAAGTGGTTAGTAATGTTTGCAACAGCCCTATCCTACCCATTGTTAAGAAGCAAGGTGAGGGAGATGAGAAAGCGTACCGCTTCATCATCGACCTGCGAGAAGTCAACAAAGTGGTAGTGCCGCAGTACCCCGTAGTCTCAGACATCACCACCATTCTGACCCTCATCCCGTCCACTGTCACCACCTTCACAGTTATTGATCTCAAGAATGCATTTTTCTCTATCCCCATCCATCCAGACAGCCGTTACCTCTTCGGCTTCACCTTAAAAAACCGTTCGTACCGATTTTGTAGAGCTCCTCAGGGCTACACTGAAAGTCCCAGCATTTACAGCCAGGCCCTCAAAAGACAGCTGGACGCCGTCCAGCTACCAGATGGAGTGGTGTTGATCCAATATGTCGATGATATCCTTTTGGCGGCCGACACCACTCCACTTCCAATCACGGCCACTATCCAACTCTTGCACTTTCTTGCGGAGAATGGCCACAAAGTCTCCAAAAAGAAACTGCAGTTCTGTCAACCTCAAGTGACATACCTAGGCCATCTCCTGTCCAAAGAAGGGAGGAAACTTACACCCGACCGAATCCAAACCATCCTAGACACCCCCATCCCAAAAACACAGAAGCAAGTCCGTTCATTGGTGGGCCTTACCTCTTTTTACCGACAATGGTTACCAAATTTCAGTCTCATCATAAAACCCCTACTTTCCCTGTTGGCCAAAGATGTTCCCTTCCCACTCCCTTGGACCCCCGTATGCCAAGCGTCCTTTAAGGAGTTGCGAGACGCCCTTTGCTCGGCACCCGTCCTAGGAACGCCAGATTACTCCAAGCCCTTCTCTCTCTTCACTCACGAAAGGGAGGGATGCGCATTGTCTGTTCTAACTCAGCCCATCGGCTCCAAACAACGCCCTTGTGCCTACTTCTCTGCCACTCTTGACCCAGTCGCCAGAGCTTTACCTGCCTGCCTTCGAGCAGTAGCCGCCGCTGCTGTCTCTATCCGTCAGAGTGAGGGAATTGTACTTTCAAACTCTCTCACGGTGTTAGTACCCCACGCAGTTGACACCCTTTTGAACCAGACCAAGACTCAACACCTGACTAGTGCACGACTGACGGGATACGAATTGACTCTACTTGCACCCCATATCACTCTTAAGAGATGCACGACTTTGAATCCTGCTACACTGTTGCCCTTGCCTGAAAATGACCCCGATGTGCCCCCTATACACGACTGTGTGACCCTCACGGACGAACAGACCAGGAGTAGAATTGACCTCCGAGACACTGCTTTTACAGACCCTGATGGAGAACTATGGGTAGACGGTTCTTGTATCAAACTCCCAGACGGCACCACCTCAGCTGCCTATGCGGTGATGACAGCCCGAACAGTAGTTGAAACAGCCCGTATCACGCAACGATCCGCACAGGCGGCAGAACTAATTGCTCTCACACAAGCATGTATCATAGCAGCAGGAACCACAGCGAACATTTACACGGATAGCCAGTATGCCTTCGGGGTGGTTCATCATTTTGGGCTCTTGTGGAGGGAAAGGGGATTCCTGACGTCCCACGGCACACCCATTCTCCACGGAGATCTAGTCTCCGCCCTAATTGAAGCAGTTCTCCTTCCTGAACGATTAGCAGTGATCACATGCCAGGCACACAAGAAGGTGACGGACTTAGTTGGACAGGGAAACGCACTGGCCGACATCACTGCCCGAACCACAGCTGAGAATAGGACGACTACACATATGTATGTGACCAGGTCACAAGCAGAAAAATGGACTGACGCTAGGGAAACGATTAGGGACATCCAGTCGGCCAGCACACCTCACGAACTGACTGAGTGGGCACAGGTGGGTTTAAAGGACGACAAAGGCTGCTGGCGGACAAAAGACACAAACAAGTGGTTGCTGCCTGACTCATACTTGATCCCCATACTGACTATGGCACACTCCCCTGCACACATAGGTTCTGCCCCCATTATTGAACTCATTTCCAAAGTCTGGCACAACAACAAAATCCCCGACTCAGCCAAACGCCTGGTCCAGCAGTGCCTTATCTGCCTACAACACAACCCCGGGAAAGGAACTGTGGTACCCCGGGGAGGGTTTGGGACCCCCGACCACCCCTTTGAAGTCCTTCAGATGGATTACATCCAGCTGGAGAGATGCCAAGGCTTGAAGTATGTACTAGTCATTGTATGCGCCTTCAGCAAATGGGTGGAAGCCTATCCAACCCGTGATAACACTGCCATGACTACTGCCAAAGTACTACTAAAAGAGTTTTTCCCTCGCTACGGCCTTCGTCGAATTTTATGGAGCGACAATGGCCCCCACTTCATAGCTGAAGTTATCCAACTAATCTTGAAGGGGCTGGGGGTAAAGCAAAGGTTCCATGCGGTCTTCCATCCCCAATCCGCTGGCCTAGTTGAGCGACACAATGCTACACTGAAACTGAAACTGTCAAAGATAGTGGCCACCACAGGACTCAAGTGGCCAGATGCCCTCCCACTGGCATTGCTATTGATGCGCTCCACTCCCACTAAGCACCACTTGACCCCCTACGAGGTGGTGTTTGGGCGACCAATGAACCTCTGGACTGCCCCCAAACCAACCTCCATTCACGACGTCCCCGACGTCCTGCTGTCAGATTATTTGTGCAAATTAACTAAAACGTTGTCTGTCATTCATCAACAGGTGCAGCAGGCCATCCCCGATGCTTCCAGGGGCCCCGGTAACGATATCCAACCGGGAGATTATGTTCTAGTCCGGAACTTTCAACGGGCGAAGAGTCTGGAACCCCGGTGGACGGGCCCCTGGCAAGTACTGATCACCACTCGGACGGCTCTTCGAGTGGAGGGAAAAAGGCACTGGCTGCACGCCCACCATTGCAAGAAAGTCTCCTCGACCCTGGCCACGACAGAAAATGTCGACACCCAAGAAGACCTCCTGAACAAAGACCGGCCATCACTGAACTGCTATCCTGATACCGAGGCACTTGAACTTGCAAAATTCTCTGATCCCACTGTGCCATCCCGGGAAGGGTATTTCCTGCGTCAAATGGTGGGAGCTTCGGCTAAGTAGACCACGGACTAAGTTAAAATCTCAGAACGGTGGCCTAAAACAACCAAAGGTCACCCGGAGAGAAGCTAAACAAAGTCTGTGGTTCTGCCCACTACCGAGCACCTTGAAGATGATGGAAGCGCCAGACAAGAAGATGATGGAAGCGCCAGATAAGAAGATGGAAATACCCACTATAGGAACCCAAAGGCTGACAATTTGCACAGATCAAAGACAATCGCCTTCTTCATTGTCTTCCTCTTTTGCCTCCTCCTCATGACTTCCTTCTGGATCTTGGAGGACAGCACACCCGCTCATCAAATATTGCTGACCACTGCACAGCCAACCACCATGAAAGAGCATCACCTGATCTCCCTTTCGCCTCATCTCCGAGAAAGGCGTAAGGAGTTCTGGAACAATTCCTTTCGGCTACTGTTGCACCAGCACAACCTTGCCGCCAACGCCACGAACTGCTGGATCTGCGGGTTGCTCCCGCATGCCACTGAACACTCCATACCTTTCATCCCTTCTCCTTTCTCAGTTCACGGCTCCTGCCTCGCCTGGTTGATCCTCTTGCAGGAGAGCCACAAGGACAACGCCGCTTCTGGTCAGACAGTGTCACACTTCTACTATGGGTTCTGGCTGAACAAAACAGGAGGAACGTCTGCCCCCTTTTGTCCTGTGGCCTCAGGTTCCGCCTTCCTTATGAACATCCCTGCCAAAGAAAGAGTCGAAATGCAAGTGCTCCACAATCCAGCCAGACCCACCTTCTCCCACCTGCAGAAGCAAACGGCTGCCACCCTGACCGTGGCCCTGTCTGTCATCAATGTCACAGGACTCGTGTGCCTCGAAGGCCAGGGAACACAACTGGTGGGTCACAGTTCCTGCCACATCACCAGAACATTGGTCTCAGTTGATCCCCCTTCCTTTGTTGCTTCTCCGAATATGTACTTTGTTTGTGGCACCAAAGCTTACACCTGGCTCCCGAAAGGTTGGAGGGGTACGTGCTACATCGCCTTCATTCTTCCTCCCACGTATGTGGCCTCAGCCTACCATCACCGGCAAAAGCGCGCCGGAGACGTTGGACAAGCCGACTCCACCGGAGCACAGTTCCTGGATGCAGCAAAGGGACTTGTTCCTCTGTGGGGACCAATGGCAAACAGCCACGCTATCCGACACCTGACTCAGGCAGTAGAAACAACCATTAACATCACGGCTGGCATCCTCGCTAACAACACGGCTGAGCTTCAGGCAGTCCGCCTGGTGGCTCTCCAAAACCGCCTTGTTCTAGATGTGATTCTGGCCGACCGTGGAGGTGCATGCCGCACCATCGGCTCCAGCTGTTGCACCTACGTGCCAGATAACTCGCCTTCAGTCTACAAAGCAATTGAACACCTCCACAGACTATCCTCAGAGGTTCATCAAGAGCAAGAAGGATGGTCGCTTGGAGGCTGGTTTTGGGACACTTTGAAGGACTGGGGATGGAGGTTGTTTACATTTATATTGATACCAGTCGTGGTACTGTGTGGGTGCTGCTTAGGTATTCAATGTCTGCCACCTTTGTGTTCACTCATTTCTAACTGTATGTGCCCTAAGACTTTGGACTTTAGAACTGAACACATGAGTCCCCTCTATGAGATAGAAATACGTGGTCTTATGGGGATAGATCCGAATTGACCAGCTGGCGAGACATGTTAAAAGGGAGGACTGTGGAATTTTAGTTCGTGAACTGAACATCATCTGCGCCATCTTGTCCATTCCTCAGACCCATGTATGAACATACACGATAACCATTTTAGGTACCATGGTCTCCCTGTTCACGATTGATCATCAGCGCACTTCCCTGACCCTGCAAGCCTCCCCCATGCACTCTGGTTGACCCCGCACCCACATGCGCAAGTCATGAACCCTCCTCTTCCACATGACTCTGTCTCTAGGAATCACACCTCGCGCCTGACCAACACCTCCTTTCCTTCCATGAATACCCCTCTTTTGATAAACCCTCCCTCTACGCTCGATTATCCACACTGATCCTTTCTTTCATGAATACCTCTCCTTTGATGACCCCTTCCTCTGAGCCCGATTGTCTGTACGAACCGCTGGTCATCCCTTGGCCTGAGGATACAGTTTATTGCCCACTACTGTATGCACTCGACCCTTTTCAAAGGAGCTACTATTGATCATGACCTCCCCACCCCTTGAGATTCGATCAGGCGCACACATTCCAAAGGAATCGGCGAAACACTCAGCTGCGTGATAGCCCCCTCCTGTTGTATGGGGGGTGGGGACCTCTACTGTAGCCACGTGTTGGAATGAGCCGGAACCGGGGGGGTACCGAGGATGTCATTTTTCACTACTTCACAATGTCTTTATTGTAATAAAGAGTGGTCACATGTCATAAACCAGTGTATAAAAGGCCAGGCCTCAGAAAGGCTGTCAGAGAGCACCTCATGACGATACCTTGTTGTCCGATCTGATGTGTTCTGCTCCGTCGGAATAAAACGTGTTTCCTGTCTTCCTGTCTCCAGCGCCTGCCTCTTTATTTTGATAATCTTCATAAGGTATTAGAGGCGTTTAACGCCGGGCAAAATTACTTAAGAAACATTGACTAAATCGCCTGACCATTTTGCTGATCTTCATCAGGGTGTCCAAAGGACACCTTGTTGCACCCCTGAAATCAATCTGTGCACATATGTTGTGCACACACATGCCCTAAGGGCATGTGTGTGCACAACATGAAACTTTGGAAAATGCACAAAAGTGCATTTTTCAAAGTTTTCGCAAATTACCATGAGGTTCAACCTCATGGTAATTTGCTCCCCCTAATTGCGAAATCACAATTTTTTTAAGTTTCATACATTGCATTTAAGGAATTGCCAAATGCGATTCCTTAAATGCAATTGCAATTTGAGAAATCGCAAATATTTGCGAATTCTCAAATTGCGAGGACCTTCACCCTTCATGCATTCCAAAAGCAGATTTTGAGATCGCAAACGGCCGATTTTTGCGATTCGCACCGTTTGCGATCACAAAATCCTTTGATGTATGTGCCTGATAGTATCTTGTTGTTGGTTTGATTGTCCAGAGCACAGCCAGTGCTTGCATTCCCTTGTGGTCATTGGGGGCAGTACTGCACAGCGCCAAGTGTATGGCCTCCAAAGCTTGAAGGGCAGTGGCTTTGCCCTGGCCCATCTGACTTGTGTGCAAGCAGAATCTGTGGAGCAGCACAGTGAATCAGGTAAGCAGAGGCGGCAACCGTTGAGGACATTGCAATGAATTTGCAGTGCACAAAGCTCAGTGGTGTTACAGCTTGGGTTCCTCCTCGGACCCAATCACAAAAGCTCTTACTCAAACAAACTAGGTTCCAACCTCCAGATATAGCAGTGTGTACTCACGTCTTGCTGCAGGTCTTTTCTGGGATGCAGGAGCTCTCCCAGCACTTTGATTCTTGCATGGGGTCGCCCAGGGTTACCTTCTGGATTCTTTTAGCATCTTCATACTTCTTGGCACTTGGCCTCACAACAACTTGGGTGGAGTTGTGCTCCCGAGAACTCTGTTGATCATGTGGTTACACAATTCAGTTTACTCTGCTGGAACACTTTGTAAACCTCAAGCCTCATGCCACAGAGAAGTAGAGTTCCCACCTGGTTTCTACATTTGACATCTTTGATTAGTCCCGGTATGCTTTTCCATGGGCCATCTCCTCCTGAGCAGTAATTTCCTCATGTGGGGGTGCCTCTAATGCCCCATCCTCAACAGCAGGCTCTTTCAGTTGAAGCACGGTCCAGGCAGCCACTCCTTAGAATTTTTGTGGTTGCAGATCCGGAACCTCTCAAAAAGGAGTTGATGGTAAGTACTCCATCCCTTGAACACAGAGTGTTTCTTTTTTTCCCACTGGTATGGAGACCTCAGATTCTTGTAGAGAAACCACAGCACACTAGCAGGAAGTGCCTGCCCTATCAGTGTACTAAATTTGCAAACAGTAGGAGTTATATTCCAACAGTCAGGTCTGAGACCAGTTCTGGACAGGTCTAGCCCTTTCTCCTGTTACATTTAGACTAGTCCAGCCAAGTTCTTTGTTACAAGATGTTAGTAGGAAGGTGCTATCAGAAAGGTGCAGTGAAGATGGGAGTTGCCTGTTAGGAGAGACCCAAAATAAGTGTACAAAAGAAAGGGAGCCTATCCCACTCACCTACCTGTTAACATGTGGAGGGTAATCCTTCCAGTAAACAATAAGACAGGTAAGAGAAGGGATAATACCTGAGATTTAAAGGGGTGATAGGTTTCCTCTCCTCCATACTCAATGGTCTGACCCACTTCAACAATTCCTGGAATGCCTTAGAATTTACTTTGGCTGTCTAGGCTCTCTCCTGCCTTCTATCTTAGGTACCCTTTGGATGTTGGGAACGCTAAATGGATTCCAGTGGAATTAAGGGCACATGTATCCAACACACCCCACACACATTCTCCGTGCACATCTGTAAGAGACATACTCATAACATATATATCACAAATGGAGTATCAAAGGACCCAGATTTTAGGTACTGGTGGACCAATTTTAAAAAGGGGCGAGATGCCAGTAGACTACTCTCCTCGGCAGGAACAGGTAAAGCCACATGCTTTGCCACTCTCATTTGTATCTCTGCCACCACTGCCAATCACCTATAGTCCATAACGCTCACAGTAGTCATGGTGGTAAGGAGGGTGCACATTATGTACCCTTCCAGACTACTTGGAGTCCCAATATGTGTTACAGAAATGCCTCCAGCACACATGCATTAATGTGTGTGCTGAGGTGGGGGGGAAACGGGCACTACAACGCGGCCGTTTCCACAGAAACATTAACCACGCATGCATTACAACGCATGCGTGGTTACCACGAAAGCCTTTACCACGCATACCTTTACTACGAGGTACGTAGTAAAGGCATGTGTGGTAAAGGCTAACATTTAAAAAGGGGGCTTGGTGGGGTCTCCCCCCCAAAGAAAAAGAAACTCACCTAAAGTCACTCGGCGTCGTTTAAGAGGAAACGGAAAGAAACCCGTTTCCTCTTAACGACGTAGGACGTCACCACGAACAATTAGAGGAAAAGGTTATTCGTTGAAATAGCATTCCGTTGTAACGCATGCGTGGTAAAGGCATGCGTTGCAACGGAATTCGTTGTAATAACATACAACCGAGGTGGGGGATAAAATAGACGTCTCACTATGATAAACTTGTGGCAGGAGTGCTCCCTCACCAGAGTCATGCAGGGGACCGTTCTCCATGCCAACAGTTACCCAATACCCTACGTCTGTTAAATGGGATGGTTGTTTACCTGAAACATATAGAGGTACTCAATCCTTAATTCCTTTTCCCCTACTTCTAGCAGACCCAAATACAAACTAGCATGGGTGTTAAAAACCTTGAGATTAATATCAGAATCCCAAGCACTTAACATGCCCAGGCTTTTAGTGGTTTTGCAAAAATAAATTGTACAAGGCTTATTGGATTTAATTGAACTTCTCTCTATCAATTTCCAAACAAAGCCTTTTAAAGCGCTTGAGAGAGTCCAGATCAGAATGTCTTGCCCTAAAGCACTCTTTCAAGAAATGCGGTTTGGCCCAGCTTCTGTGTTTGTATATTAAATTCAAGGCATACTTGTGCTTGGGATGGTGATTGTGGTAGCACAAATAAAATTCAATATAAATAACATTGTGCCAGGTCTAAAAAAAGTGGCAACTTTTCCTGGAGTAACCTCCAAATGTTAAGCAACAGCCGAAAAATATTTAACTAATTATCCACAAATTGCCTCGAAAGTGGCACTAGAGAGATTCAAGTAAAGCGTTTTATATCTTAGGTCAACGATAGTGCTTGATTTTTCACAGAGGTTAGATGCTCGTTAAGTTCACTCCCTTCGATGTACCAGACTCCATGGGTCTTATTTATGAAGGCCTTGCGCCACCGGTGTGTCACTTTTTCCCATTTTAAAAGTGACGCACCGGCGGCGCAAGGCCTTCATAAATAAGGCCCCATATTTCCAGTTGCTGTCTCGATTTTCCGAAGCACTAGCTCTGACCGTTTTTTTTGTTTTTTCCAAATAGTACTATTTTGGTTTTACTTAAATTCACAACTAAATCGTTCTGGTTATTATAATACCCCTGAGCATTAATTAACCGCGGGAGCCAATGAGTGTACTATCCAAGAGGACAGTGGTCTCCACAAATTGTGGTAGCTTGTGCCACTCAGTTTAGGAGGGAAGGTGCTAACAGTGTTAACCATGTGCCTGCTGGGCACAGCTGAAAAAGCAGGGGTACAAGTATGCAACCCTGCTTTGGCCACTATTCGCATCATTGGTTTCTTACAGAGGTTTCCCATCCCCTAATTTAATGTGGACCCAAGTGTCAAGTTCCACTATTTAAGAGGAATGCCTCATTCGATTAATTCCATCCACAAAGACCCTAATCAACTCATAAAATGGCAATTGTAGTCCATAAAAAAAGTATAACCGCTGCACTATTCTAACTGTAAGTTGTTATTGAATGACCAAAGATCAAAGTAAGATTGTATTTTCTATTGAGGACTTTGGGCAAAGGCCTTTATGGTACTTTGGACTTATTTTTATTATCTAACACCCAAGATTACAGCTGTTTAAAACAATACAGCTGCATACCACTTTGTTTCTCCGCCTAGTAGTGATGTCAAAATATAGTTTTCAGGCTCCCCTACTGGGACTTTTTTTGGGTCTATTCAGGTGGTGGCAGCTCCTGTTTCCCACTGGGGTTACTGTAACAGCGTGGGGCAGCATTATTCTTTTAGGCTTTCACAACAACTTCAGACATTGTTGGAATTGCGCTGACTGCGCCTGCATGATTTTGATGCAGGCGCCGATTTATTTTAAATCATTGATACTTTGCACTTTGTGAAGCTTCGTTTTAAAATATATTTCTGCCAGATCACTTCTTACCTTTTCTGTGGCCTCCCCTGCCCCGTTCCACCGCGGCTGTTTGTGCCGATTGTGTGGATGGCGAGGCGCCATCTTTGGTGTGTCCTGAAGCGCGGTTGGACTGAAGTTAGCGGTCCAGCTGCTCGTGGGAGCACACCATAAAGCGGCAGGCTGTGCAGGGCTCTCTGTGGTCTATTCAGGTGGTGGCAGCTCCTGTTTCCCACTGGGGGTACTGTGACAGCGTGGGGCAGCATTATTCTTTTAGGCTTTCACAACAACTTCAGACATTTTTGGAATTGCGCTTACTGCACCTGCATGATTTTGATGCAGGCGCCGATTTATTTTAAATCATTGATACTTTGCACTTTGTGAAGCTTCGTTTTTAAATATATTTCTGCCAGATCACTTCTTACCTTTTCTGTGGCCTCCCCTGCCCCGGTCCACCGCAGCTGTTTGTGCCGATTGTGTGGAGGGCGGGGCGGCATCTTTGGTGTGTCCCGAAGCGCGGTTGGACCAAAGTTAGCGGTCCAGCTGCTTGTGGGAGCACGCCATAAAATGCACATGTGCCCTCGTGCGCGTAGCGGATGCGCGCAGCGGGCGCGCCGCTGGCGCGCAGCTGGTGCGCTGAAGGTGCACCAAAGGTAAGCTCGTCTGCCCCCGTCCACGCACCGGCAGCGCACAGCGCCAGTAACGCTGGACGTAACGCAGTCGGGCCGAGTCCGAAAGGAAATATTATAACCGGGAGACATTGATAAAGCTTGACACTAGCCCGTGCAATAGCGGCAGACATTGGGAGGCCTTACATTGTATGACGAGGACCTGTCCCCTCTGCCAATTCCACTTTCAAACATCTCAGCCCGACCACCCCCCTTCTCCTAGCGTAAAAGGCTAACATTCGTGCAGCTCTTATCAATGCACGGTCGCTGGCGAAACACGCCGCGGACGTGCATGAGCTCATTGTAGACAAACAATTAGATCTCCTGTTCGATACGAAGACGTGGCTGAACTACTTCTGTGCTCCAGTGGTGGAATTAGCAATCCCACGGGGCTATAAGATAGCCAGGCTGGATCGCAAGTCTTGCAGAGGGGGAGGCGTTGCTGTGGTTTTTAGAGAAATATGGACCCTCTCTAAGGAGCTTACGGGGGAGATTTTGGAAGGCAAAGCTCTTGAGTTTTCACTGACCTTATACCCTCATTTTACTTTAGGTGGTGTGCTGGTCTACCGCCCCCCGGGCCCGCCGGGCACTTTTATTAAATCTCTCGACGAGGTTATTGCCTCGCAAGTGCTCAGGTTCTCCAAGTTTTTGCTGTTAGGCGACTTCAATATCCATCTGGAGAATCTACTGGCCCCAGGGACGAGAGACCTGTTGGACCTATGCAATCTGACCCACCTGACCCAGCGGGTCCCGCATTCTACTCACAAATGTGGTCACCTATTAGACATAGTATGCTCCAATTTTGAGCTTACTATGCTGGTTCCACGGCCTGTCACCTGGTCGGACCACTTTTTGATTAGTTTTTCTTGGGACATAGGTAGCTCCGCTCCGCTCGCTGGTAAGGCATCAGTACTGCTCCCTAAGAAGATCAATATTCCAGCCCTGTCCAAGGAGCTGTCTCTTACGCTCCCGGATAAAGCCCCTGATCTCGACGGAGCTGTGGAAAGATTCTCAGACTGGATCAGCCAGGCCATCAATTCTCTCCCACAGTCCTCCTCGAGATGTCTACCGTGTGGCTCTCCCTCTAAGCCATGGTTCACTGACTCCCTAAAAACACTGAAGATGGGATGTAAACAACTAGAGTGGGGCTGGCGTCAGGAGTATTGTCCCCGGGCTAAGCTGGCACTCCGCACCGCCCAGAGAGAATACTACGCAGCCATTAAAGAAGCCAAAGGCAATTTTTTTGCAGACAGAATATCCAAAGTCAATAATAACAGCAAAGAAATCTTTGCCATTGTTCATAGCTTCCTGTCACCTGCTGCTGAACTATCTACTCCCCCTATTTCCTCTCAATGGTGCGATGATTTATCCACCTTCTTCATTGCTAAGATCCATAAGATTCAGGATAGTTTAAGGACCACACACCTTGTGTAACACTCTCCTTCCATGCCCCCGCCCCGTGCACTAATGCACCCAGCCAGCTCTTTCCGCACTTTACACCAGCAGAAGGAAGCAATGTTTTAGCTATTCTAAAATCTTTGAAATCAGGCTCGCCTGCAGACCCCTGTCCTGCGAGGGTCCTGAGTGGGGTGGCGGTGATAATTTCTCCTGTGGTAGTGGTGCTTGTTAATGATTCACTCCAATCTGGAAGAGTGCCCCTGCAATGGAAACACGCCAAACTCCTCCCTCTCCTCAAGAAGCCCTCAGCTGATCCCACTCTCCTCTCCAATTATCGCCCCATCTCCCTCCTTCCGGCCTTAGCTAAGGTGTGCGAAAAGGTGGCCTTTAAACAGCTGGAGAGATTTGTTGAATCCTCCGGTGCTCTTCACCCGGCTCAATCCGGGTTTAGTACATCTTTCAGCACCGAGACAGCGCTGGTGGAGATTACGGAGGCTATCAGGGAATGCCTGGACGCGGGCCGCAGGGCGGCTATGATTCTGTTGGACCTCTCTGCCACCTTCGACACGGTACCCCATCTCCAGCTCCTCTCCCGCCTGTCTGACATCGGCATTACTGGTATGGCCTTGGCTTGGGTTAAATCCTTTCTGGACAACCGTTCCCAACAGGTGTGGATGCCCCCCTTCTTCTCATCTACCAGTAAAGTGGCCACCGGGGTTCCACAGGGGTCAACTCTGAGCCCCCTTCTTTTTAATATATACCTCACCCCCCGATCTATCTGGCAGAGAAGTTGGGTGCCAAAATTATGGCTTATGCCGATGACACCCAGCTCCTCTTCATCTGGAAGGGCGTTGATCTTCAAACCGATGTGGCCCATCGGTGCCTGTCATCAGTATTTTCCTGGTTGGCACAGGCAAGCCTGAAGTGCAACGAAGATAAATCTGAGGTGCTCCTCTATGGCCAATTCCCCCGGCTTTTAGAGAATCCCTCTGGCCCTCTGGGTTCCCATGCCCCAGTGGGGACTGCGGTGTTGCCAAGAACCTGGGAATCTGGTTCGGTGTCGACCTGGGCTTCCACGAACAGTCTCAATCGACTCTCAGGGACTTGTTTTGGCACACTTAAAGCCTTAAGGAGGTTCTTTCCTCTGCTCCCTCGGTCGGCCATAGAGACCGTGGCCAGGGCGTTCATTTTATCGTGTCTAGACTACGCTAATGCCCTCTACATCGGAATCCCGGGGTACCTTCTGGGAAAGCTGCAGGTTATTCAGAATGCGGCTGTCAGGCTCCTGTTTAACATCCAGAGGAGACTGAGCGTACGTAAGCAGCTTAACAACATGCACTGGCTCCCCGTGGTCCAGCGAGTGTGCTTTAAAGCTCTGACTATGGCGCATAAGGCACTCCACGGCCCATGCCCTGCCTACATTAGCTCAAGGTTTGCTTTTTACCTCCCTAACCGTCCTCTTTGCTCCGCCCTTCAAAGACGGCTGGTGATTCCCAGATTTCGTCGCGCACGGCTTGGGGGGCAGTCCTTTGTGGTAAAGGCTACCACCTTGTGGAATGCTTTGCCAGATG
This sequence comes from Lissotriton helveticus, assembly GCF_964261635.1. Taxonomy (NCBI): domain Eukaryota; kingdom Metazoa; phylum Chordata; class Amphibia; order Caudata; family Salamandridae; genus Lissotriton; species Lissotriton helveticus. Next base: position 761,574,202 of record NC_136063.1, on the reverse strand, counting down.
CCCTGCGGCATACCAAGGAATTCTCTACCTTCAAAAAACTCCTCAAAACTCATCTGTTCAAACAATTGATGTAGCTCGGTTGCCTGTTCTGTCACTGTTCCCCCCGTGCCAGGACACTCTTGAGTAGCAGTGCGCGATATAAATCCCCCTATAACATAACATAACATACAATAAGGGGTATATTTTCAAACCCTGTGTACCGTCGGAACGTCACTTTTTGTGACGTACCGGGGTGCACAGGGCTGAGCCATATCCACAAGGCCATGTAAAGCCACCCTGCATGGCTTTCAAGGCCTTGTAGATATGAAGTAAGGCAAGGCAACTCAAGTCGATGCCTTGCCTTACTATGTATGAAAGAGGCATTCCATGGGTGTTGCTATGGGTGTTCCCACTCAACATCCATTGAATTTGACACAACCCCAGATTTACAACATCTCGCCCTAACCTTGCACCTCCCAAGAGCAGGCGTAACAAGGAGAAATCTTTAAATTTCTCCTCTTTTGTTCCTCTTCCCACGTATGCTGCATTCTGCAGCATGCACAGAATGAGGAAAATGCCTCTCGTGATTGTTTTTGTGCAAGAAGGTGCCCCTTCCTGCACAAACATAATTGTGCCAACAATACAGACACCCTTGCACCATGGTGCAAGGGTGCCTGCATTGGCACACGGGTGCTAATTGTGCGCCAGCGCTACCTAAAATGACAGGAATGCACGTATCTTATAAATAAGATGCATTCCTGTACTTTCAAATTTGCGTAGGTCAGTGCAGCAAAATGACTTGCGGCGCTGCCCTACACTAATTCTTTGTAAGCATGTCCCTCAGTGAATTTGGGACACACCCCAATTATTGGGCACCCCTTATCCCAATATGGAGCCTATATTCAAATGTCTAGATTTACTATCACAGAATTTCAGGTCTGCCTTGAAAATGCTTGGTGGAACTCCAGTTAAACCTGGTAATGTTTGTAGGCTCTTTTTATCTTAATACAAAATGGCACTCGTGGTACTCAAGTCAAAATAAACTTTATTCAGCATAATAATGCAATAAAAGTACATTATCAAAACTTCCATACAATCAATATAACAATAATTTCATAAAAATAATAAAACACATAAAAGACAACAAGTCAGTAAAAGCTACAGATTTAGATTACCACAAAAATTGCAAAAAAACATTTCATGCTTGTGTGACGAATAATAACTTTATTAAGAATATCTCTTCCTGATACTAAGTGCGCCTCTGATAAAATTAATAACTGCACATCACGTTTTGGCTAATTGTAACTGCTGGTGGTATTGGAAGCCCAATTTATATGACTTAATATTCATAGGATGTAAAACTGGCACAAGGGATCAAGAGCGTACTGTCTTATACTGAGAGCAAAAAAGCATGAGGCGAGTTGATGATTGGACTGAACAATTGTTACTGAGACAAAAAGGAAGACTATCAAACCATTAATCTTCATACGACAGACCCAAGACCTGCTGACCTTCAGGAGAATACTAGAGACCTGGCTGTTCGATCAGTAGCGGCTCCCACCTCCCCCCCCCCCAGCGCCTTGAGACCCTCGCGGGTATGTAGTGCGCTTAACAAATGACTGATTGAGGAAAGCAAAAGAAAATGTAGGGTGTCCAAACGTAACCTAGCAGAATAAAATCTGTGTTTGGAATTGTCTACAATAGTTAGATAAAGCTCCAACCCATAACAAGGGGCTAGTACCAAATAACCATCCATGGCGGCCATCCTTAGGGCGTTGGCTCGGCAGAACTCTGGCAGTGGTTGAGACCTTATCCACAGGACCTTGTGACTCAGGATTATTATGCAACTCAGCAGCCCCCAGGCTCGAAAAAGTGTTTTTAATATAGACTAGCCTTGGGATGTGAACCACTTTGTCAAGGGCCATGCAATCAGTGATTATACTTTTAGTGAGACCAAGCTCACTTGATTGCTATATTTTTACCCAAAGCAAAAGGGGAGCCAGTCCAAATAGGTCTTATGAACATGACTAGCCAATCTCGGAAAAACAGAAACAATTGTCTGTGCCTAAGAGAACCGATAATAATCTTCACAGAAAACTACTTTTTAATTTCTGGTGCTCATTTCTGTTACTATACCCCCACACACACGGCTCACAGGAAGCCACTGATATACATTTAGAATTAAACAAAAGCAACATCTCTTTTCACTGGCCTATGCCCCAATGTAGGAACAAAACAGAAGATTCATTTGATAGCTTGTGAAAATTGAAGTGCTCTTAGCAAAAGCAAAGGAGCCGATTAAAGTTTGGGGTCAAATGGAATAGCTAAATAATTAAAACTGGCAACCTTTAAAACTGGAGATATCACTATATAATAGTTTTTTGATTTGGTGCTTTTACGCTCACAGATTAAAATAAAGGACTTAGATTGGTCAACCTTCGGGTCTACAGCCCTCATAGTCTCTGTAAAATATCCAACAACTGCTGGAGACCATTTGCAGTCCTAGCTAGGAGGACAGTATCGTCAGGGTAAAGGTGTGTGGGGATGTGATGATTCCCCACCCTTGGTGTATCTATCCTCTTCTTGAGAAGGTGCCACTTGAGAACGGGGCTAAAAAACACCCTTGTCGAACTCCCTGTGGTACTCAGTAACAGTTGTGTAATACGAAATGACAACCGTCTGTAAAATGCTGCAAAGGCACCCTGTGAATCGTTTCGCTTGTGGTGTAATTTCCCCAATGCAAACACTGAGACCCATATTTATCATTCTTTTCACACAGCGCAACGCAGCAAGCCACCTTCCTGCACTGCGTGAATAGGAAATATCAGGAATGCACTGTATTTAACAATATACAGCGTATTCCGGTCCTTTCCTAACACTGGCACACTTAAGGCTTCCTAGCACCAACACAGGCACCCTTTTTTCATGGTGCAAGGGTGCCTGCATTGTAGGCAGGAAAGTTTTCGTGCAGGAAGGGATACCTTCCTGCACAAAAACAATCCTGAGAGGCATTTTCTCCTTTTCATATGTGCTGCAGGATACAGCACATGTAGATAAAAAAAAGAGGAGAAAAAAAGATATTTCTCCTCGTTACGCCTCACCTGATGCATTCCCAGGTCTACCACTAATAGTAAATCTGGGAATGCGTCAAAATCCATGGGTGGAATCGTGGAACACCCATGCTCCACCCACGGAACATCTCCCTGGGGCAGGGTAACGCAAGTCAGCGATTTGCATTGCCTTGCATTCCTCAAGATTTATCAAGCCATGCAGGCCCACACAAGGTGGCCTTGCGTGGCTTGATGAATCTTACTTAGGTTTTGTGTCGCCCAGGGCCGGACTGGAAACAGCAACCAGCCCTGGCAGATTGATCCTTGATGCTGCAAAACCGGCCAACCGCAAGAAAAGCGGCGCCTATGGGCCCAAATGCCGGGGCCCGCTACGGCCAGCCCAGCCCTGGCGTCGCCCTTGTGCCCCCTTGCATGGTGCAAGGATGACGCAAAACCTTGATACAACTGGACCTGTGTACAGAAAAAACTTAATGCACATATTTTTATTTCTTTTATTGACGGGATTTATCGCACATAAACCTAGCCTCAGAGAGCAGCATAGTAGTGTGCACATCGACAGGATACGTGATCTAATTTTGAGGATAGAGAGAAATGCAAGTATGTTTACAATGAGAACTCGTGACAATAAATGATTACCAAGAAATAAGAAAGAGCCAATTGGAATAGTGATAACAACATTTTCTACATGTGTAGTTGGTGCGGCTATGGGATTAAATTCCTTGATTTGTAACTGGACAGCACGTTGAAAAAGACGCAGGAATGTTGAGTTGCAATCTTCACAGATTAGACATTACTACAATTGAACAGGCAGTTGCCTATTGTGTAAAAGAAGATTCCCAATTAATCCGTCGTTTAATGTAATTTATGGACAGGTCTTTGAGGACGTTGGGTTCTGCTTTTCCAAAATTGCCTTCAGTATCTTGTGAAGCAGTACCAACTCAGTGTTTTCGATTTGTACTTGCTTAGAAATTGAAACCCACAATTGAAGGGAGTATGTTCATCCAAAAACAAAATTATTCATACAATTTCAAATGTCCAAATTGTGTGTAATTATATATCAAGACAAACGAAGATCAACTTCTTTTTTTTCTTTTATTCTGATGTGTATATTCAGTCCAGTCAGCTTCCAGACGATATCACATAAATTTACATGAAAATCAAGATTAACAAATTAACAGCCAACGCGTTTCGTCCCCAACTGGGACATCATCAGGGCAAGATTAATGAAAACGTGTTGAACAGGTTGTTCCTCAATCGCTTGTCAATCGTGCCTGTCCATAAAAAGCAATGTCCATCTAAGACATGTACAATGTCCTTGTCCAAACTATATCCAATCAATGCTCGTCCCCGCTTCTGAACCAGTGTTAAGTCTTGAGGGGCTGCCAGTCAATATTTCTTTCAAAGTAATTCCATAGTGTCAACATCTACATCAGAGCACCCAGCGCCAAGTCCTGATAAATCCGGAATGCCACAACACGTTTTCATTAATCTTGCCCTGATGATGTCCCAGTTGGGGACCAAACGCGTTGGCTGTTAATTTGTTAATCTTGATTTTCATGTAAATTTATGTGATATCGTCTGGAAGCTGACTGGACTGAATATACACATCAGAATAAAAGAAAAAACAGAAGTTGGTCTTCGTTTGTGTTGATATAAAATTACACACAATATGGACATTTGAAATTGTATGAATAATTTTGTTTTTGGATGAACATACTCCCTTCAATTGTGGGTTTTTGTAGTAGTGTACAGAGGTCAGGACGGTTTACCTTGTGAAGGTTGAGTGTGGACGTAGAGCTTTGTATGCTATTATTATACTGGTGTGGAAATTAACCCCTGCACACCTAAAGACCCAACACCGTCATAGTTTGGTTAAGATATTGCTTAGAAATTGATTTGTGGAAATTTTTTATTTTCGTGTCAGATGGCGGACATGGACCATAATTCATCCCCTTGTCATAGGGAAGTCCCTCAAGAGAAGAAGGATGGAAGAGAAAGGACCCTCCTCATCAGGCTTACTTGAGTCTTGTAATTGGTACTTTATTAGCAAAGGATTTGGGTAACACATTGTATTTTTGTTTTATTGTTGTATCTGTTTTTAGCTTTGTAATAATAGTGTGATGGTTTCAAATAATCAACAGTAAAACAATTACTTACATATGTAAGAAATACAACATCATAGTAGTTTGAGGCTGGAGAGGGAAGGCTTTCTGTCTAGTATGGAAGGAAGGTTAGAAAAAGGTGAGTTTTGAGTTTTGAGACCAGTTTTGAGACCAGTTTTGAACTGCATTCCTGCAGTGGCAAGACTGAGTTGCAATGGGAGGTCTTTCCATAGTCACCGTGCTTACAGAGGAAGCCTGTTGACGTGTGCGTTCTTTGAGAGTCTGCTGGCCTGCACCCTTCTATGCTTTAATGTCAGTAAGTCGTATTGCTGGACTCACTTGTACGATTTAATATCAGTCAGTCATATTGCGGCACTTGCACATTATCTCCTTTTGCTCTTGATGCTGGTGGACCCGCAGGTGCAGTTTAATTTCAGGGAGCATCAGTGGTTGAACCACCAGACCTTTTGGCCGCCTCGCGGAACAAATCCAGCAGATCCTCCTCTCTCAGGTCCTCTTGTGGTTTAGTGATGCGGGGAGAATAAATATGAAAAAGGAGGTGGGGCAGTTGAAGCTCAAGCCCTAACTCTGCCCCTAAGGTGACTGGGTTCTGCTGGGTATTTTTCATACCTCGGACTTGGATTCTTGCTTATGCTTATGTCATTGTAGGACAAAAGACCACCAAATTTGATTTCTAAGATTCTTCCATTTTGTTTGTGAGTTTACTAATCTTTTCATATCAACGGTACCATGTTCAGGAAAGGACTTCTTTTCATCAGGGGCGTAGCTTGGTCAGTAACATTGGGTGTGTGAGCATCAGTAATTCCGACAATCAGGCTGACATATAATATTTAAATATAGTGTATGACAAGCAGGGTGCATGGGAGAGGCCTAAGGGTCAGCGGAAAGGAAAAGGAACGCGTATTGGTAGGAGTACTAAGAGAGAAAACACAATATTGGAAAATAACCAATATTTTTGAGGACTTTTGAAACAGAGAGGGTGGGAGTGTGTGTGCATTTTTATTCTGTGTGTATTGAACAATTTCTGGTGGAATCCGACAGACATCTCACCATACCCAGCTGAAAGCACATGGACCCAACTATTTGTCGGAAAATACATTTACTAGGGGGATGTAAAATGCCTCCCCCCTGCACCCCCTTCCCCCGAAGCTAGGTCCCTGCTTCACATCTTCTCATTCTCATTAGTGAGACACACCTTCTCTAATAAAAATCTGAACTTGCCTTTTCTCTAATGTTGGAACATAGCGTGGACAGAGTCCCATTCGGTGGTGCATTGCTACATTTACATTTTTCGGCCCCTGTCTCTGGTCCTTATTGCTCACTTGCATCTGGATAACAGGGAAGGAGTCTGGCAGCCTGGAGCCTGCAGCTCATTCAGTGTAGGGGTGGTACTTTCAACCTATTTAGTAAATTGAATACTTGACAACAAGGCATCAATGTCCAGCCAGAATCATCATTCACATATAGAACGCTTAAGGTTTGTACAACTCTTTTATCTATGCAGGCCTTAAGGCTTCCCAGTCTCATGTTTTTCCAGCATTACCTGCCTCACTCTCCTAGCTTGCAAGCAAAGCTTGAAGTGTCCCTCAGATGTCCTTAGCCATGGCCCTTACTGGCTGGCGACTCATACTCATATAAGTCCTAGTTGCTTCATTACAAGGAGCCACATCTCCCAGCAAGTCCTACACCTTCTAAGGAGGGCCCTTTAACTAAACCCTGGCCCCTCTACATTTTGCAAACAGCAAAAACATTGCAGTCAGTCATCTAGAAGAATGAGGAACTTTCACCACATGCCTCAGTAGCATCACCAATGGGGAGCATTCTGCCTGCGATGAGGTTATTTCAGTTATGGAATCAACAATCTGAGCACAATATGCCCTGGTTTTGGCGCAAAACAAGGCCAAGCGTAGAAAGTCCGCTTATGCAGGCACATATCTCTTACAGTTTGGCTGCACGAATGGGGCTATTCAGTTGCGGAAATTCGGGTGTAATATAGTCTAATGTTATCTTCACGTTTTTGCTTTATTATCCCCCATTGCATTTTATATATTCATTTTATTTCATCACATATTTTACAATGATAAACATATGTTGCATTTACCTTTGTTTTGTACAAATATGCTACGTTTGTTTCATTATGATTTGATGGCTCAGCAATTACTTGCTATGCCAAGCTGGAACACTCATCAATGCTTCAAATTATTTAATGTTGATTCGTGCCACTGTTCATATATGCATTTCAACAGTGAACAATCCATCACAGAACCAATAAGTAGGTGCAAAGTCATGCTGTTTGTTGTTCTCTGTAATATTCAATAGGAGCTAACCCATTGATTGTAGCATTCAGTAAAAAATCCACTAAAGATATGCAAATAAAAGATAGAGAAAATAACTGATAATGATTTAGGATCTAGGTAAGGCGCGCAGGTGAAAATGCCTTCTTGAAAGACAGTGATCCTGGCTGTCACCTTGAGAAATCCTGACAGGCTATCCAGTTTTTGCTTGAATGTCATAATTGCTGGGAGCAGGGGGGGATAAAGTAGCTCCTTTTGTGCAGAACAGAATCTTGTTTGTTTGTTTGTTCTATTAAGGTATGCAGATGAGAAATGAGGCCACCTACTAATTCTTAATGGCGCCTTCTGCTGCTAAAGCAGTTTAGCTGAAAACAGGAAAGAAGGGGTTGGAGGACAAATTCAGTGAAATACTAAATTAGAGTTATGATGTTGCAATTGTTCCCTTTATTTAGCCTGACAGCTACTGTTATTGCCACTATTTAGTTACTGCTTTGGATATTTTATGCACTAGGATAAGACGTTGATCTTGTTATTTTAAATATGAATTATATAGATATATCCTTAGTGTGTATTCTTGAGTGTGGCTATTCATGGTAAAAGACGGTTATGAACGTCCTAACTATAAGTACTCAAGTTCAAGTTCAAGTTCAAAAGACCTTTATTCGAATTTCATAAAATTCATAAAAGTACCGTGATTAAAAAACAACAATTAATTTACATTATACATTAGTTTAAAAGATTTCATGATAAAAATACAATACAGTTATACTCTTTTGAGGCTAATTTCAGGGGTTTTCCATCATTTTGCGCACTCTTGTTATCAGTCTCAGAAAAGTGCTAGTACGGAAAATTAGTTCATCAGAATCCAGGGAAACCAACATTCTATAGGACTCCTTAAGTGACAGTGGTCTATGTTTCTTAAAATACGGAGTTAAAAACCATTTAATATATCTCACATAAAATTTGCAGAAGAATAGGAAGTGCAAATCATCCTGTGAACTGACACCATCGCACGGGCAAGGTTTATAGTCAATACTATGACAATAACCCAATGGAAAAGACAACAAAAATGTTACTGAACCCGCCCTTAAACAAAACAATAGTGATCTCTCCCAGCTAGTCATAGGTAGGGAGAGATAGGGCGGGAGTGGTTGCCTACACAATTCATTTCCCAAGTATTTTGCGACAGTTGATTTTGATGATTCTCTTTCCATCCTTTCAAAGTTGTAAAGTGCATACAGTGCATTTTTGACCTCAACTTTATCCTTGGGCTCGATCCTGGTTGGGTCTGAGAATAAATTGCCTCTGTCCACGGCACACAATGTTTTAAAAACTCCCGAGAGCCAAGGAATCGCCATACCATGATCGCAGTTTAAGCAGTCTTTTATAATATTTTGTGTGAGGATGGCTGAGTCATTCCTCCAGACTCTGATACAAAACAGTGCTGGTCTTGCTCTAATAAAATCACTAACATATGGGAGATTTAGTTCATTGTGGCAAATATAATCAGAGGATGAGATTGGAGCGCCCAATATTTTCCTGCAAAAACGTCTTTCTTCCCGTTGAATGCATGAGCTACCTCCAAGTCCCCAGACCTCTGCTCCATAAGAGGCAACGGGTAGACACTGTAGTTTAAATTTTTTTTAAATAGCTCTGGTGGCACCTATTTTCTTCGGGCGGGGCAAGTTCAATATAGAATTGGTGGCTTTCGAGAACTTGCTCGTGGCGTGGGCCAAATGCCCACTCCACGAGCCGTTCGCAGCGAAAACCACTCCTAAATAGGGAAATGTGGGCACAGATTCGAGTTTATCTGTGCCTATCTGTACAGTGTTGAGCTTCCTTTTCCCTGGGCCACATGACATTATAAAAGATTTTTTTAAATTTACCCGCAGATCTAATTCCTCCAAAAAATGAACAAAACTATGGACAAGAAGGCGGAGGGCATTAGGTGTGCGGGCCATGAGCACCGCATCATCTGCGTATAAAAGTACTGGTAAAGGTTTCCCTAAGATTGTCGGGACATCACTGGTAACTTTCCTTAGACTGCTAGATAGACCATTAATATAAATGATAAACAGCAGGGGGGCTAAAACGCACCCCTGTCTCACCCCCTGCCAATGTTAATGGCTCCAGAGACTTCACCGCCCATCCCAATTCTGACTCGTGCTTTCAGATCAGTATGGAGGTAGGCCAGGAAGCCAACAAGAGCCTCATCTAGCCCGTGGTTCAGTAGGATTGTCCAAAGTTTGGATATATTCACTAAATCGAAAGCGGATGAGAGATCCATAAAAGCAAGGTAGGTGGGGGACGATCGGGCAATACTATACTTATGGATTATTAATTTAAGATTTAAGCATTGCTCCACTGTCCCCACCCCACTCCGGAATCCCATCTGGCACGGGTCCAGTAAATCTGTGTCTTCAGTCCATTCAAGTACTCTGTTATAAATTATTCGTCCCAAAATGTTTAAAGTGTTGTCCAAAAGGGAGATCGGGCGATAATTAGCCGGTTCCGACCTGTCTCCCTTTTAAAGATTGGGACGATGGTACTGGTTGCCCACGTGGCGGGCATAGCTGCTGTTGGTAAACTATTGAAGACATTTAGGAGAATTGGTGCCCATAAATCCAAATTATATTTAATAATGTCAATGGGCAAGCCATCAGGGCCAGGCGCCTTGTTTCCAAGGCTCTCGTTTATAGCTATTTTTACTTCATGGGCCTCAATCTGTAGGCTGCGCAATTCAGTTGCAATTGTCCAGCAGTTGGGGTCGGCAATTCCTCAGGCGATGCAGCATAAATATTTGAGAAATGGGTCTCCCAAGCACTACTAGTTATATTGCAGCTAGTCGTTGTAAGCTTCTTGCCCATTTCCCTTGTTTTCCTGACCGCGGACCAAAAGGGTCCGCTGCCCCCCAAGTTTGCGCTGGTCACTAGTGATTCCCATTGTTCAGATAGTAGAGTAGCCTTTCTTTCTGCTATTTTGGTTTTATACTGTTTCCTAGCTATCTGGATGGTCATTTTACATCTAGGTTTGGTATCAGCGCCAGGATAACCTTTGGGTGGCAGTCGCGCTTAACAAGTAAATAAATAAATAAATAAATAAATAAATAAATAAATAAATTGAGTGCCCTTCTTAATTCCTTATTCGCAAGTGAACAGGCTGAGCCAAATCACCTAGGTTCTTTATCTTCCTTAGGTAGTGGGACTGACAGAAGAGTCTTTATTTTTGAACACAGTTTTTCAAAATCAGCAATTATCCTGCGGTGGTTGCCGTCCGTGGATAGGCAGGACTTAATTAGGTGCGGGTGTTTAGTTTGTACACTGTCCAGGATTGCCCCGCTATCAACCCCCCTCCATTTTAATCTCAGTCCATCAATCGAGGGTGTAATATCCCTTGCGCCGTTTAGATTTGTATAAACCGGGCTGGGGGCAAAATTCACAGTTACCATAAGTGGATTATGGTCGCTGAAAGATGTCACCATCACAGTTGACTTTACTATACAATCTATTAAGTGAGGCGACATAAAGATATAGTCAATGGTAGAGCTACTGTCCCTTCCTATGAACGTGGGGGCGTGGGGTGCACTGAGACTATAATTTATTGTCATAGCATCACCAAGAGCAAATTCAGTCAGTATGCTAGATAATTTAGTGCCCCTCCGTTCAGCCTGATCTAAGTAAGTCTTATACTCAGTTCCATGATTCTTTGATAACTTTGCGTTAAAATCGCCCCCGATTAGAATCCCTGATCCTATATCAATTAGAGGGCTAAATTCCAGATTATGTAGAACCTTTGATAATGCCTCAAAATTCTTATTCGGTACACAGTAAAAATCATTATTATAAAAATTGATTAAATAAATCCTGGTCTTTGACTTTAACTTATATTCAAGAATTTGAATATTCGGATTCCAGTGGACAGATCTCTGATTGAGCCACCAGCCAAAATCCTAATCCCAGTGACCAGACCACCCACTGCTCGACCAAAACTAGGTTTGGGTGATGTTATACTAAAACAGTGGTAGCCCTCTATGTACAAATTCCCGACAGCCCACGTTTCCTGAAACATGACAATATCTATACCATCAATTATCTTAGCCCATAGGGGGTCTGAGAGTCTAGATTCCAATCCCGCCACATTCCAGCTAAGGATTGATAACCCACAATTGCTCTGATGTATAGTAGGTTTATTTCCAGCACTCCTCACTATGTTCGCGCCGTGTTCTAGTGACATGGGCGTTTTGTGTCCATGTTTGGGCAGAGAGATGGCAGTATGATCATAAGCCAGTAAGTCCTGAGTATCATCATTGGCTGACGTTACAGGTGATCGTTCCTCAATGATGTTATTAATTACTAGAGGACCGCTCTTAGCATGCAGACCGTCAGCTAAACTATTCTGAGTTGCTCTCTCTGCGACTGATGGTGTGTGTCCCTTGTTACCATTGTCTGTAGCTAAACTTCTGGTATTGTTACCATCCGTTTTATCCAGTCAGTCCTGCTCATCTAGATTTGAAAAATAATCGAACCGATTATGAGTTGGGATATTAAATAGAGGCCTGACTTCATTTGGCTGCATATATTGATTTGAGGTAAATGCTGAATATGACCTTTCCCTATGGTCATATTGGGGCATTATTGGGAACTGAGGGTAGTGCAGAGGGTATGCTGACATTGAGGCCTGGTGACGCCAGGTGGGTCCATTCAGGTGATTAGGATCTTGGTTCACAGAAAAAAGTGGAGATTTGATCCTAGCACTAAAATTCAAATCCTGCTTGGAGTTGGCGAGATTGATCGCCATGTTTGGCTTAGGGGGGATCAGATGTCTATAAAAGTAACCCAGTGGGAGCAAGGTGGTATTAAATTCCCATGGTGAGGGTAATGGAGCGCTAGCCAGTGTTTTTTGGGCCCATTGGGGGTTCTTAAAATTTATGGTTATACAATCCCCCTCGAACTTTTTGCGCAGTGGGCCTATCCAGCCTACTCTCTGGGTATGGATAATCTCCTTTGCCCCTTCCATAGGGAAATTGCAATTTGCAATAAGCCAATGAAGGGTTTTGTTTTTAAGGGATATGGAAGTTTCTTCTTGATCCCTCCTAAGTTTAGAGACATTAACCAGGACCAGCACATACGCCCCACATTCGGGCGGTAAATTAATACGTGGTGGGGTCTGCCTTGTGTTAATTACCGTGTTTTGGGCGGTGTGAACCATGGGGAGATTTTGCGCAGGGTTATGGGTTTGACTCGTTAAAATCCCCTTGCTCTGGTCAATATTTTGGCCCTTCCCTAGCTCTGACACTGTCTTAGTGGCATGATGGATAGCCATGTGGTTAGTACTAGGCTTTGCTGCAGAATGGTTGGCAGTAGTCCCTTTGCCAGAAGCCTGTACAGTATTGGACGTTGTGATTGTATTTGGAGCTACAGGGTTCTTAGATTTAGGGCCTGTGGATTTTAAGTTACTTGATTTAGCCCCCACGCTAGTAGACACCCCATCTCTAGGGATATTCTTAATAGGGGTGCTTAGTTCAGCTAGTTGCTTTTCAATGCGGGTTAATCTGCATTCTATTGGTGACAAATAAATACTAAGCAGTTCACCCATTTTTTCCAACAGGACATCATTTACACTATTTGCATCAGGTTTATCCTCCGTGCCTAGCAACTTCCCCTGTAGTTCCTCACTTTCAATCTCAATGGGTGTGTTTGTTCCGCCCGTGTTTAAGTGTGCATTAGTGCCTTTCCTGGGTTTCCGTTTGGGCACGCTACATTTCCTGACCTTAGACATACAATGCTTGGAAGTGTGTTTAGCTTGTTTTTGTATGGCACCCTCCCGCCTGCCTCTTAATTGCCTCATACTGTCTGTATTTATTTCTTCTGGTGTGGGATTGATGGATAGGTTAGGAGGTTTTTCCAAATCTATACTAGGTTCTGAGTCAGAGTCTAACAGGGGGATTGATGCAGATAAGTTTACCTCATTTGGTATACTGTGAATATCGGCACAAACATCGGTTAAAACTCTGGTGTTACTAGTTCTAGCCTGGACAGGTGTTGTTGCCGATACAATAGATCCGAGGGATGATCGTTTAGCTAGGGCTAGATCTAGCGAAACCCTGCGCTCCAGGAGTAAGATGCCCTGATCTATGGCATCATTGGCCCTTGTAATGAAGTTATCTAAGGGGCCTATCACTGGAGGTCCCCCAGCTGCAGTTTTACTTCGAGAACCCCTGGTAGACATACTGAGGATGACAGTGTGTTGGCAGAATCACAATATAAATGATACTCCAGTCAATCAGTCTTAAATATATATATAAGATGCAGTAGGCTCTGCGCCGTACAATAAAGTAAAGTCTAATTGGTTAGGTTCAAAACAGCGCTTTGTCCATCACGTAAAACATAGAGAGCGACATACCTTGGGGCGCTTATAGAGATGATTTTAAGGGGGGTAGCCCGTCCCGTCCCTGGTCGTCCCCGGACGGCCACAGACGGCCCGCCCTCTGCCCGGGCTCCGCCCGCGCTGCCCTGCGCGACGCGGGAAGTGATGCTTTGCTTTTTGCGCCTCCTGGCGCTGTTCGTCCTCCTACGTTGTGCGACTTCCGGTCGCTATGGCCGCCGGGGACTGTAGTCCACTCTCGCGCTCCCCCACTCTGCGGCTGCACCCATGGGCGCTGCGGCGGAGGGAGAGCGAGGGCAAGATGTCAGAGGCCAGCGGCGGTGGTACTGAGGAAGTCTGGGCTGGTCAGGACAGCAGGCACGGTTTGTAGGGACCCCGCTCTGCCGCAAGTGATGCTTTGCTTTTAACGCCTCCTGGCGCTGTTCGTCCTCCACTGCGCCTCTGGCCTGGTCGCCCCCTCTGCCTTCCTGCTTACCTGCTGCCCGCTGCACCTGATCCTCGCCGCTGACGCTGCCCCAGCTGCCGCAGGGCCGCAGGGCCGCCCTCCGAGCCTCGGCCTCCCGTTTTCCCGCCGCTGCCAGCCCGCGGCCCCGCCCCCCCGCCAGCCGATTGGTCGGCCCGCTTCCGCCTCCCCGCAGACCCTCCCTACCGGCTCCCCTCTTAAGGGGACCCAGACCCTTCCAAGGGAGCGACCACTGCGCCTCTGGCCTGGTCGCCCCCTCTGCCTTCCTGCTTACCTGCTGCCCGCTGCACCTGATCCTCGCCGCTGACGCTGCCCCAGCCGCCGCAGGGCCGCCCTCCGAGCCTCGGCCTCCCGTTTTGCCGCCGCTGCCAGCCCGCGGCCCCGCCCCCCCGCCAGCCGATTGGTCGGCCCGCTCCCGCCTCCCCGCAGACCCTCCCTACCGGCTCCCTTCTTATGACGCCCCCGGAGCGACCGCGCAGCGGACGCGCGCAGCGGGAGCACCGAATGAGCGCCGAAGGTGCGCCAAAGGTAAGCCCGTCTGCGCCCGTCCTCGCCTGGACCGCGCCCAGTGCCAGGACCCTTGGCCCCCACCGACGGAAGCCGACCCGCCGGACCTACGACACCACCGAACTCAACGCACTCACCACCGGCCGAACCCCGGGCTGCTACCGAGCCACACCGAGACGCACCCACGGATCCTTCAGCTGCCACTCCTGTAAGTTCACCTGCAACCGGACCCACGCCACACCAGCACCCACCAAGCCGAGCACCAGCAGCAACCACCTGAAGTGCATCCTGATCAACACCTGCTCCGTCCACAGACACGCCGTCGAGCTCTGGAACCTGCTCGACACCACAGACCCAGACGTCGCCTTCCTCACGGAAACCTGGATGAACGACTCCTCAGCGCCCGACATCGCCATCGCCATCCCAGAGGGTTACAAGATCACCCGAAGAGACCGCGACAACCAGACTGGAGGAGGCCTCGCCATCATCTACAGGGACACCATCCGCATCAAGACCAACACCAACGACACCCTGACAACCGCCGAACACCTGCACTTCCAGATCCACACGGACCCCAAAACCACCCTCAGAGGCACCCTGATCTACCGACCCCCGGGACCACGCACACAATTCAGCGAGGACATCGCCGACTTCATCAGCCCGCACGCCCTCCCCTCCACCGACTACATCCTCCTGGGGGACATCAACTTCCACCTGGAGAACAACAACGACCGCAACACCACCACCCTGCTCGACAACCTCGCCAACCTCGGTCTCAAGCAGCTGGTGTCCACCCCCACCCACCTCGCCGGACAAACACTCGACGCCGTCTTCTCATCCAGCAAAGACATCACCTTCAGCCACACCACCGGACTCCACTGGACGGACCACAGCTGCGTCCACTTCACCTTCAGAAGAACGACGATCCACCACCACCAGCAACAGGCTGCTCGAAGAAGCTGGAACAAGATCACAGCCGACCAGCTCGCCGCTTCCCTGAGCCAGCACCCTCCCGCCAGCTCAGCGAACCCCAGCCAGGCCGCCGACAACCTCACGAAGTGGATCAGCAACTGCGCGGACGAACTCGCCCCACTGAGGACCCCGCCCAACAGACCCGGCAGCAAGAAGGCCCCATGGTTCACCGACGAACTCATGAGTTCCAAGAAGAACTGCCGAGCCCTCGAGAAAGTCTGGAGAAGGGAACCAACTCCGGACAACATGACCACCCTCAAGCTTGCCACCCGGAAGCACCACCAACTGATCCGCGCCACCAAGAAAACTGCATTCAAGGACCGACTGGACAACAACGCACACAACGGCAAGGAACTCTTCAACATCGTGAAAGAGCTCTCCAACCCCAACGCCGGAAACAACGACATCACCCCTTCGCAAGACCTCTGCAATTCCCTCGCCTCCTACTTCCACAACAAGATCGCGGACATACACAACAGCTTCAGCACTCAACCGACGCACGCCACGACCGAACCACCGCCCCCCACCACCACCCTCCGTGCCTGGACGCCGATCAGCACCGAAGACACCGTCCGCACGATGAACTCCATCCACTCTGGATCTCCAACCGACCCCTGCCCGCACCACGTCTTCAACAAGGCCGATGCTGTCATCGCACCCCACCTGCGGGACATCATCAACACCTCATTCGACACCGCCACCTTCCCGGAGAGCTGGAAGCACGCCGAACTCAGCGCCCTACTCAAGAAACCTACAGCGGACCCCACCGAACTCAAGAACTACCGCCCCATCTCGCTCCTCCCGTTTCCAGCCAAAGTCATCGAGAAGATCGTCAACAAACAGCTGGCCACCTTCCTCGAGACGAATGGATCCCTCGACCCCTCACAGTCTGGCTTCCGAGCCAACCACAGCACCGAGACCGCCCTCCTCGCTGCCACTGATGACATCCGAGCCCTGATGGACAACGGAGAAACAGCGGCCCTCATCCTCCTAGACCTCTCCGCGGCTTTCGACACTGTCTGCCACCGCACCCTAGTGCAGCGCCTCAGTAACGTCGGAATCCACGAGAAGGCACTGGAATGGATCATCTCCTTCCTCGACGGAAGAACACAGAGAGTCCGTCTACCACCGTACAAGTCAGAAGCCACCGGAGTCATCTGCGGCGTCCCTCAAGGATCCTCGCTGAGCCCCACCCTCTTCAACGTCTACATGAGCCCCCTCGCGGCCATCGCACGTCAACACAACCTCAACATCATCTCCTACGCCGACGACACCCAGCTGATTCTCTCCCTCACCAACGACCCCGCCACCGCCAGAGCCAACCTTCACGAAGGGATGAAAGACGTAGCCGAGTGGATGACAACCAGCCGCCTGAAACTGAACTCAGACAAGACGGAAGTCCTCATCCTGGGCTCCTCGCCCTCCGCCTGGGACGACTCCTGGTGGCCCCCCGCCCTGGGCACCGCACCCAAACCGACAGACCACGCACGCAACCTGGGCTTCATCCTGGACTCCTCCCTCTCCATGACCAGACAAGTCAACGCCGTCTCCTTGTCCTGTTTCAACATCCTGCGCATGCTACGTAAGATCTTCCGGTGGATCCCCACCGAAACCAGGAGACGGTCACCCAGGCCCTCGTCACCAGCCCTCTGGACTACGGCAACGCCCTCTACGCCGGAACCACCGCCAAGCTCCAGAAGAGACTCCAGCGGATCCAGAACGCCTCGGCGAGACTCATCCTCGACGTCCCCAGACGTAGCCACATCTCCAGACACCTGAGAGACCTGCACTGGCTCCTGATCAACAAAAGAATCACCTTCCGGCTCCTCACCCACGCACACAAAGCCCTACTCAACCAAGGCCCAGGATACCTCAACAGCCGCCTCAACTTCTACGCTCCCAAACGCCACCTCCGATCGACCAACCACGCCCTCGCCGCCGTCCCCCGCATCCGAAGAGCGACAACAGGAAGAAGGTCCTTCTCCTACCTGGCCGCCAAGACCTGGAACTCCCTTCCGACCCACCTCCGCCTGACCCAGGACCACCTCTCCTTCAGGAAGAAGCTCAAGACCTGGCTGTTCGAGCAGTAGCAGCACCCCCCCCCCCCCCTAGCGCCGGGTGAGTAGTGTGCTCTATAAATGTCTCTGATTGATTGATTGATACGTTGTGTGACTTCCGGTCGCTATGGCCGCCAGGGACTGTAGTCCACTCTCGCGCTCCCCCACTCTGCGGCTGCACCCACGGTCCAGAGGGCGCTGCGGCGGAGGGAGAGCGAGGGCAAGATGTCAGAGACCAGTGGCGATGGTACTGAGGAAGTCTGGGCTGGTCAGGACAGCAGGTACGGTTTGTAGGGACCCCGCTCTGCCGCAAGTGATGCTTTGCTTTTAACGCCTCCTGGCGCTGTTCGTCCTCCTACGTTGTGTGACTTCCGGTCGCTATGGCCGCCGGGGACTGTAGTCCACTCTCGCGCTCCCCCACTCTGCGGCTGCACCCACGGTCCAGAGGGCGCTGCGGCGGAGGGAGAGCGAGGGCAAGATGTCAGAGGCCAGCGGCGGTGGTACTGAGGAAGTCTGGGCTGGTCAGGACAGCAGGTACGGTTTGTAGGGACCCCGCTCTGCCGCAAGTGATGCTTTGCTTTTAACGCCTCCTGGCGCTGTTCGTCCTCCTACGTTGTGCGACTTCCGGTCGCTATGGCCGCCGGGGACTGTAGTCCACTCTCGCGCTCCCCCACTCTGCGGCTGCACCCACGGTCCAGAGGGCGCTGCGGCGGAGGGAGAGCGAGGGCAAGATGTCAGAGGCCAGCGGCGGTGGTACTGAGGAAGTCTGGGCTGGTCAGGACAGCAGGTACGATTTGTAGGGACCCCGCTCTGCCGCAAGTGATGCTTTGCTTTTAACGCCTCCTGGCGCTGTTCGTCCTCCTACGTTGTGCGACTTCCGGTCGCTATGGCCGCCGGGGACTGTAGTCCACTCTCGCGCTCCCCCACTCTGCGGCTGCACCCACGGTCCAGAGGGCACTGCGGCGGAGGGAGAGCGAGGGCAAGATGTCAGAGGCCAGCGGCGGTGGTACTGAGAAAGTCTGGGCTGGTCAGGACAGCAGGTACGGTTTGTAGGGACCCCGCTCTGCCGCAAGTGATGCTTTGCTTTTAACGCCGCCTGGCGCTGTTCGTCCTCCTACGTTGTGCGCCTTCCGGTCGCTATGGCCGCCGGGGACTGTAGTCTACTCTCGCGCTCCCCCACTCTGCGGCTGCACCCACGGTCCAGAGGGCGCTGCGGCGCAGGGAGAGCGAGGGCAAGATGTCAGAGGCCAGCGGCGGTGGTACTGAGGAAGTCTGGGCTGGTCAGGACAGCAGGTACGGTTTGTATAAGTACTCCTGTAAGTCTCACAGGACTAATCGTTACCCAGAATGTAGCATCTCCATTCAGTGTGTGGGAGGTTTGTGGGGTTATAGCTCACCAGGATCTCTGTCTCAGGATTGGTACATTTACTAAGTTGTTACCAAAGGGACTAAGAACTTCCCAGCTCGTACCAAAGTCCAGGTAAATCCAGAAAACCTATGGAGTCTGCTCAGAAATTTGAAGTGTATAAGCATTTATCTTTAGTATACGAAAATGAATTTAATCTACTTACAGCAGTATTGCAAACACTTCTCATGAATTTTTCATCACTATCTCTCTTCGATTTTCTCTATGCTATGTTATCTACCTCTCAGCTATATTCTGTATAACATCAATACAGCTTCAATGCCCAACTGCTTAGACTACTGAAATGCATCCTGTGAGTCAGTAGCGGGACTTCTCCAGGCTTTGCAAAAAGGTACTGTTCATAAACAACTGCCTCTTTTGCGACATGTCTGCCCGCTGCATACCGTTGATGTATCTAACTATGACATCAGTAGCATATAATTTCCTACACCTATAGCATGGGAATACATTTACATGTGGTCTGCTTCCCAGTTCATTGACCAAACTGACCAATGCATATATCTGAGAGTTTGAATAAAACTGGAGGGCTTTGGCAGTCCAAAAGCCATCACTTTCCAGAGTTTTCCCTTTTCCATCTGGTCTTGTTCTGTATGTAGGGGCATGATCCAGCTCACAAGATGCAACCAGTACTGTGAAAAATGTGATTGGGCAGCATAGAAATACCATTCAAAGTCTAACACTGCAAATCCCCCATGGCAGTGTTCAATTCGCTCCCTCCCCAACAATACATGCCAGGAAATCAAAACCCTTTGATTAGCAAACAAAAGCTTTGTTTAGGTGTATGATGAAGTTTGCGAATAGTAAAAAAAATATAGGAAGTACCTGCAGCTTAATGAGAGCTGTTCTGCCTGTCATGGCCATCGGTAACAGGATCCACCTGTTTATCTATATCGACAGCCTGTACATTGGTGGTCTATAATTATCCCAGAACACTAGCTCTCTATTTCTGATTATGTGGAAACCTAGGTATGTTATGGACTTCTCACACAGTCACGAGGGATTATCCAACACTGGTTTGCTGGTTGTCAATCTCCAACATTCCTCAATTAATTTTAATGACAGACACCTTGACAAATCTGAAGATTTTACAAATAATGGGCCCAGGTTAATCTCCAGCTGCTTAACAGATACAATATTATCAGCTTATAGTTGCAAACATTACCCTCCTGTTCAGATAAGCCTCCAAGAACCAGTGAGCCACCCACCCTATAGCCAATGCAAATAGGAGGCCCAACAATGTGTTGCCCTGCCTGGTGGCCCTACCTATAACAAACATATCCATTATGTATTGATTTAGAAGAACTCTATTGCAGAGGTCAGCACATAACATGCATATCAGATTTATGGTATAGGCCCCCAGGGAATTTAGTATAACACCAGCATCAGGAACCGCCATTCAAGTGAGTCGAAGGCCTTCTTTTCTTCCAGGACAACTGGAACTGCCATATTCCCTGACCTTTGTCATGTAGCAACACAGACACAGTTTTGAGGTTATAGACCTTAGACTTACTAGTGATAAACCCAACTGGTCAGAAAGGAACAATTAATCTGTCAATAATGATAATCTGTTCACTACTACATGTGCCAGTATTTTGTAGTATAGGTTTAATAGTGACAATGGAGGGTAAGAATGATACTGTAACGGTAGCGGTAGGAAGGGGCAAGAGACGAGTCTTGGTTAACGGTTGCTTTATTTTAGACAACAGAAAGTTGGTGCAAGTAGGGCGAGAGGATACTCTTCTTGGGGAACGACTTCGGTCTGTTCGTCGTCTTCTCCTCGAAGCGTCTTCTGCCTTGGGAGGTCTGGTAGGGTTTCTTCGGTATTTCGTCTCCTTCGACTCCGTGGCGCCCACAGCACACTCGAAGCGGGGAGAAAAAGGAGAGAACAAGTATCAGAACAACCGTCCAGAACAAGTAGTACAAGGGAAGGGAGTGAGGGACCCACCAATGGTGACAACACGTCTACTAGTGCATGTGAAGGGCAGGGCAGTGGGGGAACAGTTACACCAGCAGTTCGACCCAGGGCTGCGGTCATGTCACAGACCCTCCCTTGCCTCTCACCCAACCTGCTATACGGCCACGTATCTCGCGGAGCCACACACCTCCTCCTAGCGTGCGACTGGGCAGCTCGTGAAGTCGTTGGCCTCCTGGCTCTCGTAGTGCCGAGGGCTCCTCTCCTCCGGTCCGGCTTCCCGTCGATGTTCTTTTGGTTCGCTCCTCAGCTCTCTCCGCACCTTCCACGGTTCCGTCTTCCTCTCGCCACACACCACACGTCCCGTCTCCTTCGTTCTCGTGTCCTCCGGTGAACAAGCACACCTGATCTGAATTCACCTCGGCTTTTGACGTGGTGACAGGCTCTGCTCACTCTCCTGCCGCCGTCCAGTTAAAGGAACCACACTCCTCTTCGTCCTCGGATTCCGACCACGGCGTGTCGGGCCGCCACCACTCCTGTTGCAGCTTGGGAGACTGTGGAGACAAGAGGCGTGAGTCATGGTTGGTATCTCCGGACTAATGTCCGGGGATCGTTAAGTGATGGGGCGACTGACTCCCCCGGTTACAGATACTCATTATCTTCTTTCTTCAGCTTCAACAATGTTGTCGCTAGGGCCTCTCTCACAGTAGGTGAAAGCTGCTCCACTTGCAATCTTCTATATAATTCTGAAAGTGTGCACAAATACATCTCTAAATTCTTTCAAAATCACACAAGCAGACTGGCTCAGCGCACTCAACATGGATCAACCTAGCCCCACAAACTACCTCCACAAGCACATAACAACTTTAACAACTGGATCTAGAACTGCTCGGACTCCGTCGCACCCATCAAATCCAACAAGCATCATAGATCATTAAAGCAGGCCAGCTGGTACACAGAAGACCTCTGAGACACCAAACAATGCTGGAAACAGTTAGAAAGGAAATGGAGAGTCAGCTGCAACACCACCAACAGAACTACCTACAAGGCTGCACACAGACAATATCTCTAGCAAATAAGAGACAGCAAGGATAAAGCACTAGGCATCGAAGAAAGGTCCAACAGCTGCAAGGAGATCTTCTTGATTGTTAAGGATTTAACCTCGCCCTCAGTCACTGTCACCAACATATTTGCCTCCCAATGAATATTCAACAACCTATCCAATGTCTTCCATAGCAAAATCACCATTCAGTACCACCCTGACCCACATCATCAACACCTCCATCATGTCTGCCACGTACCCGGATGAATGGAAACTTGCAGAAAGCAATGACCTCGTCAAGAAGCCTATAGCCGGACTGAATCAACTGAGCAACTTACGACAAATCTCCCTGCTTCTCTATCCAGCCAAAGTGAATGAGAAGACCATCAACAAGCAACTCACAACCCACCTCAAACTTCATCATATTCTAGATAACACTCAATCAGGATTCAGAAATTTCCAAAGCACCTATACAGCGTACATCGCAGCCACTAATGGCATTCAAATCATCCTGTACCGAGGAGAAACAGCGGCCTTCATCCTGTTCAGTTTCTCTGTGGCACTCAACACTGTCTTTCATATCACCCTTATCAGAAGACTCCACGAGTTCGACATACAAAAAGCCACTCTAGAATGAATCTGTTCCTTACTCATCGGAAGAACCCAAAGGGTCAGGGTGACACCTTTCACATCAGAGACCAAGAAATTGACCTGGGGAGTCCCACAGTGATTGTCTCTCAGCCCTACCCTTTTCAACATATACATGACACCGCTCATCAACATCATTCCACCACAATAAATCGCCATCATCTCCTACGCCGATGCCACCCAACTCATCCTCTCTCTGACAGACAAAACAATCACCCCCAGAAGCAACTTCACCAGCTTCATGACCATGATAGGAGACTTGATACAAACAAACTACCTGCAGCTGAACTCTGACAAGATGGAAGTACTGGTCTTCGGCTACAAATCCTCCCCATGGAACTCAAACTGGTGGACATCGGAGCTAGGACCAACACCCACAGACCACTCATGAAATCTAGGAATCATCTAAGATAACAAGGCCAACATGACGGCTCAAATCAATGCAGTGTGAATTTTCTGCTTCCACAACCTATGCATGCTGTGAAAAATCTTCAAATGTTTACCTCAGAGCACCAGACGGACTGTCATGCAAGCACTCATCAACAGTAGGCTGGACTACAGCAATATTATCTATGTTGGAATCTCCAAACAACTCATTCACAGACTCCAGACCATCCAGAGCACTGTTGCAAGACTCATACTTGACCTCCCATGCCACACGCACATCACACAGCACCTCAGGATGCTTCATTGGCTCCCCATTCGCAAGCGTAGCTAATTCAAACATCGCACACACATATACAAAGCCCTACACAACACAGCACAGGAATACCTGAACAGCTGCATACATTTTCTCCAACCCATCAGACACCTACATCCTGTCTGACTCTCACTCGCAAGCATTCCCTGCATCCCCAAAAGCAGAACTGGAGGTTGCTCATTCTCCCACATTGCACCCAAGACAACCAGTGATCTCCCTCAACACATCAGAGCCTCCTCTTAACTTCTTTAGTTCCACAGAAGTTGAAGATCTGGCTCTTCCTATAAGCGCCTTGGGGATCACAAACCTACACACATGCCTAAGCGTCTGGATACTCTCCTATGTGATTAGAGCGCTAAATACATCAATATAACATAAAATATAAATCGGTGCAATAATTAACAAATTTCTATTCCTGTTAACCCGTTCCCCACTTGCTTTATTATATTTGTGATACACGTGATTTGTTGAGTCTCTTCTTCAACATCCAGAACAGTGTCCTCTTGAGCCTTTCTCTCTCCAAAATATTTGCAGGCCAGCATTTTCTTGCTGAGATATTTTACCTCTCTGTTTGCCACATTCCAAAATAGTGGTAGTGCTACACTTATATCTCAGCTCCCCCTTTTGTACGTTTGTTCTTGATTTCTGATGCTTTTTCTGATGTAGCAAATAACCTTTTTGACTCTTTTGTCTGTGTGTATATGTGATTGACAAAGTCTTCTGTTGGCCTAGAGAGGGGATCTGTAGTTTGGACTATAAATAAGAATGACATGTGTAAGTTAATATGACAGAATAACTTTTATGTATTGTGTACTTAACCCAGGTTCTAAGGAACACAGGGTAACTCTATGCATTGTTGCACAGATTTCAGTAATGGGCCAACTATGTGAGCCTGCAGCAGTAAGGCCACAGTGAAACCCTTGAATAGTAGTAAAAGGCAAAGTAGCTTAGCAAGGGTGCTCTTGGCCCACATGTAATGAAATTAATCCCACACGCCATCAACTCAATATTGCATTACTAATGAGCATACAAGGATACAGAGGATCTCAAGGTTTGACTCTGACTTTGAGGAACAAGCTGTTAACATTCTTCAGTGCTTCTCTCAATGGGGTTACCCTGGTCTTGTCATACAAAAGGCTATTACTAAAGCATTTAACACATCCAGAAATGAGTTATTGTATAAAAATCAAGTCAATAGAAATAAGAAAAATAACAAGAGAAATGTAAGCACAAACAGCATTAGGTTCATAATCAAATATAACCAAGAAAGTACGAATTACATGAAATTCTATAAAGACACTGGCATTTGATATTATTGGATAATGAACAGTGTAAACATCACAAAGATCGTCCGGATAACACCTTAAAGTGGGGCAGGTCATTAAAAGACCCATCTTATGCCCCAGTGACACTATTGGTTATTCTAAAAAAGTGCTTAGAAAGGAAGCCATTGTCAATTTGTAAGGTTTTTACAAATGTGGAAATTATATTTGCTGTCAGTTGACCGATAGCAAATAAACTAATTTCCATGAATGTGAGAAAAATATATGTGACCCGGGAATAGCATTCATTAATTGGAACATATTGTTTTTGTATTCATGTTATTACTTTTTTTTGTGATTAGATCTATGTAGGTTCAAAGATCTGCCCAGTAAACGAAAGATGGCAGGGACAACTTAGGGCCTTTAGAAATACAAATGAAAAATATCCCATGTCATTACAATAAAGGTAATACGGTGTGTAGCTATTGAACCAGTGAAACAACATAGAAGAGGAGGAGATTGTGCTTAGCGACTGTGAGGGAGAGAAAGCTTTTGGATTTATAAACTTCAAGCCTTTGAATTAGGTTTCAATAGGGAGGAAGAGTTGCATTATTTAGTGTAATTAATTTGTGATACCTGAATCGATTCTGAGTAGTTCTGTAACATTAGTTGTGGCACTTGATTATGTATGTCATTGATTGACTTGAAGACTGCCGCCAGGCACAAGTCAAGCTTTTAGATCATTTTCTTGTTATTTATTACATATGATTCTGCCAAGTTATTGGAGTTAATTAGATACATTGTTCAATGCATAAACATCACTTTACAACTAGATGTTCATGCTTGGCTGATGTTTATATTTGTTGATAGGTACTCAATATATGTTTTCTCGAGGTGCTTTATTCCTTCGTGATTTGTACTTTTTAACCTTGCAACAAGCAGTCTAGCTCTACTGAGTGCATCCGTCACATAATTTGCATGTGACAAATAGCCAGCAAGTATTGGCTCTGCGTTTTCGTGGGCAACGTTGGTATACTTTACTAGATCAAGCACTGTTAGACAGCAGTGGTTATTATGATGGGTACATTTCAGCACTTTAAAGTAACAGCTTCACCTTTATTATTTGTTCTTCATTATTGTCTGTGCAGCTTTTAGTCAATATTGTCTTGTATTTCTCTTTGCTCCTTTAACCTTATGCCTGGTTTTCTAGAGTGTGGTATATTTAGTGTGACTAACTGTTATCATGCCAATATAGCTTCATCATTTCTGATAATAGCTTAAGCCAGAGAATCACTTTACTCATTGAATCTTCAGTTCAATCTCTTTGAGCTTACATTTCTGTATGTTTCTCTCTTTGATTACAGTGCAGTTTGGGGGCATTTAGCGGTTATCATGTCGGTTCATTAATTCACTAACAACGCCTACAATTGTAGCATAAACTTGAGCAATTACTAGCAACTTGCATCTATTAACACATGAATATGCTTTTACTACTTATGTTTTAGACTGCAATAATGGTTCCATAGCCTCTGTGACAGCACTGGTTTGTTTTCAGGTTGTTACTTTACAATAAGCACTTAGATACCAATAGCATTCTTTTCCAATTTTGTAAATCTCGCTGACAATAGCGAATAAGTACACTCAGTGGTAATCACAACTCGGCGGCAGGAGCAGTTTGCACATTTGGTTTTTACCACAGCATCAATGGTACAAATAGGGGTCTTTTATCATTCTGTTATTCTCGTGCACAATAGCAAATAAGTGATAATCATCACTTTATTTACAGGTGTAGCGGCAGGATCATTCCTTACATTTTGATTCTTGCTAAAGTATTAGTTGGACTTGGCCCCTCTGAACAGTATAGTGCTTTATGATTATAAATTGATAGGCTGATAATTTGCATTTACATTAAGTGCTTTTGTTGTTCGCCATTTTGTATTTCCAGTGATGAATGTACAAGAATCCTTTTAACATTCACGAACATTGACTTCTTCTTAATAATATGATTTTGTTATTTAAAGTGTTAATACCTTTGTATGTATTAGCCTTTTTCATGTAATTCTGTGGAACTATTTGGACTCTCAAGTTAACCCTTTTAAAAGTCAGAATGATGATCCATATGAATTACATTTTTTGTTTCAGATTTGCTACTTGTGTTAAGATCCGGACATACCCGTCATTGTAGAATTCGATGTTGATTATCTCATTAATATGAATTTATATTCATTATTGAATTTCAAGTCTTTTGAATGATTTTCTCTTGATCAATCAAGAGGTGCAATACAGGCTGCTTCTTATAATTCTAAATGGGAAACAACACATTCGTCTATCTACTACACCTGTTACTTCTTTTTTTTTAGACCTATTTTTTAATTTTTCAGAACATTAAACATTACATTCCGTGCATATCATCTTGTGCAATCTGTATATTCCATGTTTAGCCTCCCTGAAAATGATAAACTGTACAGATTAAGCAGTAGTGCATACACCAAGTCAACAAGCTGACCCAACTTATGAATCAGTGAAATCGACACTAGGGTGACCCCATCAACTAATATCAGTGTACACCTTTATGCATTCTGTTCACTTTGGTCAGAGTCCGGAGTCCCATATAAATTAAACTCATCTGACTCCAGGCTGCCACCTCCTCTGGTGCCCTCTCGTCAGTGCAGGAGATATGTAAGTGCTGTTCTACTTCAGTTCCCCACGCTAACACATCTCGGACCCACAGGTCCATGCTCAGCATGCTCAATCTCATCCAACCTATGGCCACTCTATGCTTAGCCAGGATTAATGCTAGTTGCAGAATTGTGTAGGATGTTTTGTGGCTCCTGGGCCTTTTCATCATCCCCAACAGCCCCCTCAGGTGTACAGGGGACAAATATACCTATGGTTCCCCCCACTTTGGGGACCACCTTCCTCCAGAAACCAAGGACCTCAGCAAACTGCCATGCCAGGTGTAGAAAGGTGGCATTCACTGCCCTGCAATACATGCATTTCTCTACCCTAGTGGAATGTAGTCTATGATGCTTAGAGGGAGTCATCTAAGTGTGATATAGGAAATTAAAGTGCAACAGTTTAAACTTGTTAATACAGGAGACCTCTTTTAGCAGACCACAAGCGAGATCCCAATCCGAATTCTCAAATTCGGACCCCAATTCCGTCTCCCATGCTGGCCTCCCCCTATAGGGAGTTTTGGATAAGTATACCTTGAGAACCTAATAGAAAAGTGTAAGGAGGAGTCTATCCTCTACACATCAGATCAAGCCACCCAACATGTGTGAAGGCAGTGGGCGGGGGCACTAAACATCTCTAGCCATGTTCTCTAGCTTGGTGTGGTGAAGAAAGTGTTCCTGCGCTATGTTGAAAGTGTCCTGCACATCTTGGAAAGTTAGGAAACGCGGACCCCAATTCCGTCTCCCATGCTGCCCTCCCAGTATAGGGAGTTTTGGATAAGTATACCGTGAGAACCTAATAGAAAAGTGTAATGAGGTGTCTATCCTCTCCACATCAGATCAAGCCACCCAACATGTGTGAAGGCAGTGGGCGGGTGCACTAAACACCTCTAGCCATGTTCTCTAGCTTGGTGTGGTGAAGAAAGTGTTCCTGCGCTATGTTGACAGTGTCCTGCACATCTTGGAAAGTTAGGAATACTTCCCTAGGGTAGAGGTCTCCCGCTAGGAGGCATCTCCCCTCCTTCAATCTATCCATGGACATGTCCTGCTTTATGGACCAAAAGGGTTAAATGCACGAATCTGCAGTCCTCTATCAAAAGGGGCTCAACGTAGTACCTTCTTCACTGCCAACCCCCACAGACGGGTCGTATGCTGTGCCAGGTAGGGGGTCCGCATGTCAGAGCGGCCACCCCTCATGAACAGGCTTGCCAGGGTATCCTCCTTGCTCATGCCCTGTGGCAGCCTGTTCTCCTAATTATCTGTGTATGTTAACCACCAAGCCACATGTTGTAGGTGAGCTGCAAAATAGTAAAGTTGTATGTCCGGAAGTGCCAAGTACCCCTCCTCCATGTCCCTTTTTAAGAACTGCCAGGGAGACCTGAATGCGCCTCCCCATCCATACTAGGGAGATCAATAGGCTATTGAGGTGATGAAAAAATGCATTCCCAGAGGGAACATTGAGTTCTGGACAAGATATAAACAACGAGGGAGGAAGACCATCTTAGCAATAGCTGCCCGTCCAATCACAGACAGGGACAGTGTCTTACAAGACTCTATCAACCCGGTCAAGCCCTTCACCACTCTGTTGACATTCAGGCACCTGTATGCGTCCTCCGTATGTGTGACCATGAGTTCTAGGTAACAGAACTCTCCCTCTCCCAGCATAGCCCCACCTCAGACAGTCACCCGGGCGGCACCTGTTTCTTCAGGGATGGCACTTGGATTGCAGGTCAACAATGGAACCCTCAGCTGTATGGACCTTGTCAGACACCTTTCACAGGTCAGTGTGCAGGGGGGTCACCTCTATGGAGACAGACTCTATCTTACTTTCTAGTGTCACTCAGGATCCCTGAATCGCCACCAGAATGTCAGCCTGGGAGGGTACCTCCAGAAACTTAGCCATCTCAGTGTCTCCTCATGAGCTTCCGTGTCGTGTCTGCGCTGAGTAGCCAGTGTGAGGGTGGCATATTGTTCAATAGTGTTCCACTTGGAGGGGCCCAGGTGTTCTTCCCTTTCCCATGAAGAAAGGATAGGAAACACCTGAGCCAAGAAAGAAAAATGAGCAGGCAGTATCGTTGTAGGCAGGGTCTGCTGTCTACACCCAGTCCTGTGCTCCTCAGTACCAGGATCCCCGCATACAGTCCAGTATGTACAGCTGGCCCTCTGCCACCTCACAATTGATCTCTGTAGCAGCCTGTGAAAGCTCCAGTCGAGCAAGCTACTTGTAGTAGGATCTACCAATCGGCCAACAAATCTGGTAAAATGTTACATCGAATTTGTCAGGGTTCGCTTCGCCCCCAGGTCCTCCCGGGTGTTCTGGGTTCAGATGGGCTCCCTTTGTCTGGCGCGTCGGCTATTGTATGTAACTTTGCAGAGTATTACGCTCAATTATATGCCCCCATGGAATGCCTCTCGCCGGAAGTCATTGACCGGTTTTTGGCCGATCTCCCGCCAAAGGCGAAAAGCCGGGGGCTCTCCCTGCTATCCCTTTCTTTCCTGGCAATTTATTGACAATATTGAATTGTTTGCAGCAATATTTTTTTAAAGTGTGTATATATTTTAATCAGCCCGTTGTTAGCTGCTAACACATACCATTTCCTCGCGGCAAGATTGACATTGGCCCGAGGCCCCCCGAGGACTTTGCCTGACCGGTGCAGCCGATTTTAGGGCTGACGCCGGCAGGTCAGAACGGTCGCCATCTTGGGGAGGAAGAAAGGAAGAGGTAGCGGTCCAGTTGTTGGACGCTACCCGAGTGTAAAAGGTATTTAAATCGCGCCCTCCCGCCCAACCTCAGATTTACTACTTCTCACCCCTGAGGCGAAAAGCCGGGGGCTCTCCCTGCTATCCCTTTCTTTCCTGGCAATTTATTGACAATATTGAATTGTTTGCAGCAATATTTTTTAAAAGTGTGTATATATTTTAATCAGCCCGTTTTTAGCTGCTAACACATACCATTTCCTCGCGGCAAGATTGACATTGGCCCGAGGCCCCCCGAGGACTTTGCCTGACCGGTGCAGCCGATTTTAGGGCTGACGCCGGCAGGTCAGAACGGTCGCCATCTTGGGGAGGAAGAAAGGAAGAGGTAGCGGTCCAGGTGTTAGGACGCTCCTATTCCCCCCCCCCACTGGATATAAGGATGACATCTTCCCGTCCGCGCAGCGGGCGGCCGCAGCGGGCGCGCCGGCGGTGCTCCAAAGGCGCGCCAAAGGCAAGCCCGTCTGCGCCCGTCCGCGGCAGTCCGGGGCACGGGGCCAGAACCCCTGCCCATTCCACCCCGATTGCCACAACTAATAGGACACTTATTAGGTACACCGCCAATGACTTGCTTGCCATACGCCCTAATACTAATGAGAACTGCTGCCACACTATGTCTGTAGACTCTCCCACGATGCACTGCGCGTCCTGCCACTTCATGATCAAGAAGGGAAAGGATGATAAGCCAATAGGTAAGACCTTGAAAATGTCATTACTTAACTGTAGATCCCTCAAAAAACACAGATCAGAAATACATGACCTTGTGTTAGATGGGGATCTTGATGCACTTTTTTTAACCGAGACATGGCTTGACACAGCCTCGACTCCAGAAACCTTGGAGGCGATCCCGGTAGGATACAGCCTGCTCAGAATCGATAGAGAAAAACAGATAGGAGGAGGACTGGCTATAGTGCATAAGAGCGACCTACAATGTACCTTAGAGAAAGCTACTCTGCCGAACAGTGAGAGTGGGTTTTTTTCGATAAAGATTAGTCCCAAAAGTAACATCAATGGACTTCTAGTATACAGGCCCCCGGGTAAATCTTCACAATTTGCCACTCAGCTGATAGAACTAATAACGCAACATGTACTCCGACAAAAGAAATTTCTCATTCTGGGAGACCTTAATTTTCATTTTGAAGATCTTCAATGTAGAGAGGCACAGGCCGTGATAGAGGCTTTGAATTCATTGTCACTAACACTGCAATCACGATCTCCATCTCATCAACTTGGCCATCTTTTAGACCCTGTGTTTGCTAACTGGGAAGATCTCAAAATGAATACTCCATTGCAGATCACATGGTCCGATCACTTTGTCATCCCCTTTGAGGTGTTAAATGTTCTACAGGAATGCAGCAAGATTAATTCTAATGTGCCCAATTCTAAACCCGTGAAACGCAGAGATTGGAAGAACTTTACAGAAGAAAAGTTTAAATCTGCCCTTGGGAGAGAACCTCCCCCCTCCAACGACACCCTGCTTAAGGCATGGGAAGACTATGAAAAATGGATGTCCAGGGCTCTGGACACAGTAGCACCATGGACATTTAAACCTCCTGTCAGAAAGACTCAAACGGCTCCATGGTTCTCCAAAGAACTTAAGGAAGCTAAGGCCAAATGTAAAAACATTGAACGAGGATGGAGAAAAAACTATGATCCAGAGGACAAATTAAAATATAAAATTGAATTAAAAACCTATCATAAACTTATTAGAGCAGCTAAAGGTGTGCATTTTAAAGAACGTATTGAAAATGCAAAAAATCCTACTAAGGAACTTTTTTCAATATACAAAGAGCTCACGGTTCCCACCAGACTTGAGGCTCGAGACACATACTCTAATGAGCTATGTGATGAGATTGCAGATTTTTTTGTGAAAAAAGTAGACTTAATACACGCTACTTTCACAGACAGCCCACATGACCATCACTCAATAGTGAGAAAGGTTCCCGACACCAAGCCCCAGTTGACAAGCTTCTCGGTCCCTAAGAGGTCTGACCTGCTTCCGATTATGAGAGGAATACATTCTGGATCCCCTCTGGATGTAATCTCCCCTAATCGGTGCACGGGAGTCCTTGATGGCATGATCGAGCAGATTGAACAGCTTATTGCTCTCTCTTTCCAGGAGTGCCACGTGCTGGAGGCTTGGAAAACCGCACAGGTTATACCCCTGAAAAAGAAAGCGAACATTCATATCTCCCAACTGCAAAACCTCCGTCCGATATCCCTCCTCCCCTTTTGTGGGAAAGTTGTGGAGAAGGTTGTGAATAAGCAACTTATGCAATTCATCGAAGAGAATTCCTGCCTACACTCAACCCAGTCAGGTTTTAGAGCAGGATATTCAACTGAATCTGCGGTCCTCTTTTCCACAGAACGCCTGAGACAACTTGTTGATGTGTGGAAAAGTAAATTTTGCCATGTTCTGTGTCCCTACGTGTCATCCATCATATGTTATGTGTGCATGATTAAATATGCATATGTATTCCCTATGTTCGATTAAAGACGCAATTACAGTTGTGTCCACCTCTAGTATGTCAGTTCCCAGTTCTCGTGAATACTACGAATATCAGGCCTATGTAAAGCTACGTTGCCACGTTTCTCAGTGTGCACGTTATTGAATGTAAAGTCCCCGTTTCTAGGCCTCAGAAGGGCCTGGACACCAGATTCAGCTCCTGTCTCCTGAAGCCTCGCTGAGGAGCGATACAGCCCCCACCTGTATCCTCGACCCTTCACTTACTTCCTGCCTCGCAGTGCCCGGCTCAGCCTGGCCCTGCCTCTGAGTCTGCCAAGAGTATGTTATGATTCCAGTTATCAGTTTAGTCCTCCTTCTCTGCATTCCTAAAGCTACTGAATCGCATCAATAGTTTCCGTCATTGTCTAGCCTTCACGACTCCATGTAAGAGAAATACTGCATTTAATGGTCGTTTAATATTCTTCCTCACGCACTACATGTAGAATAATGCATGGTCCAGTCTTAGTGTCTGTTAGCCTTTCCCCTCCTGACTTCTAGTTTATATCAACATGTTCTCTAAACATCAGATACTAGATACTGTTTAGGTACATGTCGCCCTGACTCTCCAGACTTCAGTCTCTGCTCCTAGCACAGAGTTCAAAGCCCCCAGCTTCTCCTAGTAACACGTCATTGCCAGTTTGCGCGCACCATCAGGTTAGAGGTCCCGGCTCCTCAGGTAGCCCCCTCCATGGTTTCCGCCCCATTCATGACATATTCTGTTACGTTTGCATCACATGTCTATGTATACGCCCTGTTACACCTCTTTTCACCCTTATCTTTCGCGACTGCTACGCATCACGCCTATTGCTCCACCCACTGCTACGCCTATTGCAATGTAATGCTATGTGTTTGCGTTATGTATATATGCTCATGCACTGTTATTAAAAAGTTATTCCGTCCTTCCTTCCTTAGCGCGCTCATCCCAGATCCAGCCCCAGCAGCTGCTGGGCCCTGCCTTCCTATTCCTGTGCAGGTCGTCCTGTTCCTGTCCTTATGCTGTATTAAACCTGCAAAACTCCTACTACCTCGAATCTTGACTCTTATTTATTGAGCTATCTGTTATTCATTTATTCATTCAAAAATAGGGTATTATTTATTTATTTACCACATAATGGCGCCCGAATAGGGACTTGCCCTTTCCCCACGCGTCGGTGAAGCCACGCCGACCCCCTGACCCTCTGCAGTCGTGACGGAACTCTTCTGCGCACCGGCAGATATTTCTGCTTCAAATATCCCTCAGGCCCACGGAGGAGACGGAGGAGGCGGTCCAGCATCCAGACGAGACGGTGGAGGAACGCGGCGAGTCCCGACCAGAGCCCAAGCCGAGAGTCCAAGGTCCGAGGTATCCGGAGGTCCACCCGTAACTGAAGTCCGAAGTTCGTCCAGTCCAGTCCGATCCGAGGCCTTCCGTTCTTGCTGCCCGGTGAGTACCGTCGCTGGGGTAGTATCTAGACAGGGTCAATCTAAATTGACTCTGGTCTGTGGGTTGGTGGTACACAGACCCACAAACGAA
This sequence comes from Lissotriton helveticus, assembly GCF_964261635.1. Lineage (NCBI taxonomy): Eukaryota > Metazoa > Chordata > Amphibia > Caudata > Salamandridae > Lissotriton > Lissotriton helveticus. Next base: position 761,539,914 of record NC_136063.1, on the reverse strand, counting down.
GTGTCCACTTCGGTGGATGCGGGTCCTGACGTGTCTCTTTATGAGACCGGTAAGTTTCGTACTGTTTCAGCAGTGCATCTAGTTTCTGTTCCAGTCAGTTCTGTTCTCGAGAAAATTCATGTATTCTGTGTTCCGTATTCCAGGTAGTATTCTGTTCGAACTGTTATTTTTAAATGTTCTTCATGTATTTTAATGTCGTGGTATGAATGGGGAATAAGTATCGTGTTCATTGTGTATTGTATTGTGTCTAGATTACAGTCCAGTCATGCCCTTGTTTTCTAAGTTACGTCAGTTAAAAACTAGAAAGGGTCTGCTGGAAGCAGCAGTTCCAGTTCCGCCTAGGGACAGTCCAGGTCATTTTATGTATCAGAAACATGGCATAAGTGCCATACTATATCTAGATTTATGGGTAGAGTATACCAAACAGTTAGAAGAAAAGTATAGATGGCCCGTATCGGGTACATGGGATGCCGAGTGCATCATGCGAGTAGAAGAGGCATTATGGAAAAAGAAAGCCAGACAGTCACAGAAAGATGCCATCGAGTTATGGCGCAAAGAAGCTCATAAAAGAACCGAAAAAGAAATCAGAAAGTCAGAATTAAGTAGAGAATCCTTAGAACGAGCACAAGAAAAAGAATTAATCGAGATAGGTGAACAAGTTAAAGCCGAACAGTCAGACAGACAGAGGCATGCTCTTATTAAGGGTATGTATCCTCTCCTTGCCGAGGGCTTGCCAAAAGCGACCCCAGAGGCATCCAGTAATATCCCGCCACCATTAGTTCCGACCAAGCTACGTCACAAACCGACCGCAGCTGATATTTTTATTTCGTCCTATTTGGACGACACAGTACCAGAATATGCAAATCCTGTTCGCGCTCCGCCAGTCCCTGTAAATCAGGCACTTCCTGTTTCTCCAGACACCGGGGTACCCCTTGCAGTACCTGTTACGGTCCCCCAGGTCCAGCCCGCCATACCAGTTCAGCCCGCATTTCAATTTCCTGCCACACTAGTACGAAGAGGATCAGTCGACGACTCTAGTTTAGGGGCCGCAGGGGGAGGTACTCCTCAAACCCCGCCGCCACACAAGCGTTTAACGACAGCCGAATTACATATGCAAGCGTCACAGCGTACGCCCAGACATCAGTCTGTAGCAGAAATAAGAAAATCCCTTGCCGAATGCGGCTATGATCCAGTCCCAGGCGAGGATAATATGGTTTTATATTCATTCCGCGTAAGAAAGGTGACCGAGTATCTAGTCACCTTACCGAATATGAAAGAAGATCTAGACAGAATATATCGTTTCATCCGTACAGGGGATGATCCAGAAAGCATTGGCGAGGCCATGTCTCAAAGGAAAGCTGAGACCCAGCTCATGATATTAAAGTTTCTGATCAATTGTCTAATAAGAGAACAAGATTACCCGTCTAAAGATCCGGCTGAAATGAAAACCCTGACAAGGTGGAGTGATAATATAGCCGAGGGTAAGCACAAGACTGTCGGTGCTATGGAAAGTATGTACAAGAAAATCCGTAAAGAAATAATAAAGTTACACGAACAGCGTAAAGCAGCACAAGTAAGCGAGAAAGAAAGTAACTCTGATCCTGAAGAGGTTGAGGACGAGAATCCCGACAGAATAGCGTATGTAGGAAAATCTAGATTTCCAGATCGCCATTTACGCCTAGAACACAAGTCTATTTTTCATCATCCAGCACCAGAACAAGGTTCTCTAGAACAAGTGTTTCAAGCTACCGATCACATTCTGAAATCACGAATCGGTTATAGTGAGTTAAGTACCATGCATGAACAAGAACTAGCCCGATCGGCAGTCCGATGGACTACTGATTCTACCACTTTTCCAGACGAAATAGTGGCACAAATGTTTCTGAAAATGCCCCCAGCCGAGCAACGACTGGCGGGTATGTATATGATTCAGCACCTCATTACATTGTATGAGGGTCAACACTCTGATCCAGGCCCGTTACACGATATCCTGAACGAGTTACTCCAGTATAGATGGAAAGGTTTAGGTACCGATTTAATTAGTGTCATTCTAGAACAGCGTCACAAATATAGAACGTTTTTGAATCCGCATTTTGTTCATGTCTCACCCCCAGAAAGTAAACCATTTTACATAGACAGACAGAATCCGTTACGAGAAGTCCACCCAGTTAGAGGAACGGGTGGCGAACTAGAACGAGTGTTTGTTTACACTCCGATTACAAAGATGGAACTCCTAGAGATGAAGAAATTAATTCCCTGTCATGATAAAGATCCAGCAGGGTTCCATAGAGAATTAAAAGACATGCTCCGTATGGGAGAATACACGTATCCAGATATAATTAAAATGTTAAAGGTCCTGTTGCCCGCAGGGGTGTATGAAAAGCTCAAGGAAAAAGAATGGGAGGTGGGAGAGAAAAAGATCGATTGGGCAGTTTTAGAAGCCGAAGACAAGGCACGAGTACCAGGTACCGGTCTTGGAGCGAAATGTAAAGAATTACCGGAATTATTAATACAAGTTTTGCCTAGGTTATTGACAACTAGAAAAGAAGACTGGGATGCAATCTCAGCCTGTAAACAGAAACAAGACGAAGACATTAGTGATTTTTATTCCAGATTTGAGAAATGTTTTAGCATCAACAGTGGCCTCAAGACAAGTAGTGAGTCATACCCTCATCTTTTTGTTACTAAATTAGTCGAGAATTCAAGTCCACAAATTAAGAATCGAGTTTTGAAAGTCGAAAGTACCTGGCAAGCTAATACCCCGTCCCAGATGTTGCAGATGCTCCAATACCACCAGAATAGGATCAGGGAAGAACAAGAACACGAGAGAAAACGTATGAAAGACACGAAAATGAAAGTACTAGTTGCACAATCTGTTCCTCAAGACAGTCAGAAGAGGGGTCCGAATCAAGCCAGTCATCCTGCAGCTCCCGTTAAAGGGAACTGCAATTATTGTAAACAGCCAGGTCATTTTATAAACGAGTGTGCAGTTCTGAAACATAACATAGCCACTGGTAAGACTAAAGAAAGACCACGTCCGCCTAGACAAGAACAAGTTTCACAGACTCCTCAGCCACAGAATGCACAACAGACAGTTACTGTACCGCAGCCTATTGCTGCAACACAGCACGTTACACAGCAGATGTACCAGTATGCACAGTCTGAGTATCCAGAGTACCAGCCATATTCATGAAACAGCCTAGAGAGGGAGGTAGGCTTGCCTCTCATCGAGATACCTGTAGATCAAGAAGGTCCCTATGTTCACAGTCAAGTATTAGGGAAAGACAGAAAGTTTTTGATTGATACAGGGGCAAGTAGGACCACTATAAGTCACGCCGAAGTTCCAGGGGCTCCGCTCTCAGGCTCAAGAAATGTTTCCCTTGGATTTTCAGGAAAACCCATTGTAAATGAAATATCAAAGCCAGTTACTCTAGAAGTAGGTCCATTGTCCCGTACTACTGATTTGTTACTTACTAAGTCCTGTCCAGAAAACCTATTAGGCATTAAAACACTGAAAGAGTTAGGTGCAGTTATATGCTGTTCCCCAGAGGGAATACGTCTGTTCCTACGTGACTTTAAGGGTCACTATGTGTTACGAGATTTTGATCCGAGATTGTCTAATGTTCCGCAGCATCTATGGGCGCAAGGTCCAACTGATGTTGGTTATATGCAAATCACACCCCATCGTGTGACTCTCAAGCCAGGTGTGGTGTTACCACGAATCAGACAGTACAGATTGCCACCTGAGGCTGTAGCAGCCTTATCCAAAATTATTGACGAGCTCATCGCTCAAGGAGTAGTTGTAGAAACTGACTCCAATGTATGCAATTCTCCGATCATTCCAGTCATGAAACGTACTGATCCAAATGCACCCCCAGTATATCGATTAGTGATTGACCTACGAGAACTTAATAAATGTATTATTCCTCAGTACCCAGTCGTTCCAGATATCTCTTCCCTATTAACAGCCATTGATTCCGAAGCCATGTTCTTTACTGTAATCGACCTCAAGAACGCGTTTTTCAGTGTCCCTATTCATCCAGACAGCCAGTTCCTTTTCGGATTTTGTTTAAATGGAAGGAGCTATATGTTCACACGAGCTCCTCAAGGTTTCACAGAAAGTCCTAGTATTTACAGTCAAGCACTCAAGAGACAACTAGACAACATTCACATGCCAACTGACACTGCCCTGCTCCAGTATGTCGATGATCTCCTGATCACAGCCCGTTCTGAATGTGCTTGCGAGCGAGCATCCCTTACAGTCTTGTATTTCCTAGCCGAGATGGGGCACAAGGTGTCCCCTTCTAAGCTTCAATTCTGTGTCCAGCAAGTGGTCTACTTAGGACACTTACTGTCCAAGAGGGGTAGGCAGTTGACACCAGACCGTATCCAGTTAATAGCGAGTCTTCCTCAGCCCAAGACCCAGAAGGAGGTACGTGCCTTTATCGGCCTTACTTCTTACTGCCGACAATGGATTCCTCAGTATGCATTTCTAGCCAAGCCACTGATACAGTTAATCCGACACAGACACACACTCCAGATCCGACTACATGCATGACAGTTAAAGACCCTACTCAAGATGTCATAGACATACAGTTACATGCTACTCCTGAAGAAATCAAGAAATGGTCCGAACAAGGAGGGGTCCAGACAGATCAAGGATGGTTAACGAAGGGTAGAGCCACATGGTTTCTCCCCGACTCTATGGTTCAAGTCATTATTAATACTGCACATAGTCCAGCACATTTAGGAGAAAAAGCTATGTTAGACAGTATCCAGAACATTTGGTTCAACAAACATTTACGAGCTGCAGCCAAGCAGAAAGTCCGTACCTGTATGATATGTTGCCAGTTTAATCCAGGTAAAAGTGTCCCGGTGGAACAAGGTGGATTCCAGCCCCCTGACCACCCTTTTGAAGTCCTCCAGATGGATTATATTCAGATGGAGCGATGTCGAGGTTTCAAGTATGTCCTTGTAGTTGTATGCGCTTTGTCCAGGTGGACAGAAGCATATCCAGTCCCAGATTACACAGCCGCGACCACTGCCAAGCAGTTGGTTCGTGAGTTCTTCCCCCGTTATGGACTCCCTAGAGTCGTATATTCTGACAACGGCCAGCCATTCTCATCTGAACTTATGAAGCATGTTTCCCTTTTGTTAGGGTACCAGTGGAAGTTTCATTGTGTACGCCATCCTGAAGCAGCCGGTCTCGTAGAGAGACATAACCAGACTCTGAAAATCCGTATTGCAAAAGTATGTAAAGAGAAAGGTGTGGACTGGCTAGTAGCTCTGCCAGTCGCTTTGTTCTATATGCGCATGGTCGCACATTCCAGATCAGGTCTGTCCCCGTATGAGGTCGTATTCGGCCGTCCCCCTAACATGTGGGGTACTCCTAGACCCCGAAGTATTACCGATGTTTCAAGTAATATGCTGACAGATTACCTAGCTTCCTTGATGTCTGCCCTCAACTCTTGTCGTTCACAGGTTGCCGCCGCATTTCCAGACAATACCGAGGTGGCACCGCATGAAATCGTTCCAGGATCCATGGTCCTTGTCCGGAATTTTGACCGCTCAAGTCCGCTGGAGCCACGCTGGAAGGAGCCACGACAGGTCCTCCTTGCCACCCGTACAGCCGTGAAGTTGGAAGGTCGCAAAGGCTGGGTGCACCTTTCACATATAAAGAAGTTTTATGGACTGAAACCCGTCTCAAAGAACATTTCCCAGGATTTGAAGGATTGCCAAAATATTGTTCTCAAGGACTGTCCCGCAAAAGACATTGCTACAAACCCTCCCCTGTTAGAGAAAACTCCGCAGCAGGAGTATAAGTTGAAACTCCGGTCTAGTAAAATAAGTCAGCCAGTTTGATTGTCTAAGTCCTCCCCTAGGTGAAACGGTTAGACTGTTTCTGACATGTATAAAATAGACCCCCATAGTGAGAGAGTTAGTCAAAACTCAATTCGATGTATCGTTTTTCTATGTTTCATATTATTTCTCAGCATTATGATTTCCTGCACCAGTTACGCGTTTTACCTGTATTTCCCAGTTCTTCATGTAAATAAGTCTGCTAATGCTACAGTAGAGCATACGTTTAGTGATCTACCTCCTCATGAACTCTCTTACCGCCTCGCTATGCGTAATAATTCTTTCATCCGCATGTTACATTATTCACACCAGACCAGCAATGCCACTAATTGTTGGGTATGTTGTCGACTCCCCCCTTTCCAGACACCGAAGGGAGTTCTGCCACTTTTTCCTTATCCGTTTTCACATAATGGTTCGTGTGGAGCATGGTCCACGTTAACGTCATCCTCAACAGATATGTCTTTTCTTAACAGTACATGTTTTCCAGACAAGCAAGGTCTCCCCCATAGAACCGGGTTAGATCTAGAAAATGAAGTGTATAATTTAGGTAATTATTCTTCGAATTTCATGGTCCTGAATGTTCAGTCTGATACTACTCCAGACTTACCTGCTATTTCAGTACTACCAATTAAAGGCGAATTATGTGTCCGAAATAATGGTTCCGTACACGTAGGACATAGTGATTGTACTACTATTGTCAAGTATAGTGACAGTGGGAAATCTATTTTCAAAGCTTCACGTCATTCTTATTTTATTTGTGGTCAAACTGCATATATTCGTCTGCCCCTCGATTGGGAGGGAACCTGTTACATTGCCTTCCTACTGCCACCAGTTTTCCTAGCCCCATCTGATTATCATAGAAACACACATCTAGTACACATTAGACATAGAAGGGAGATCGAGTCCCCAATTGTCGATTATACTGAAACTGCTCTAGAACAGTATACAGATTTCAACAGAGGTTTCTTTTTCTTTATAGGACCTATCCAGAATAGTAAGCTGATCCGTAGGTTAACCAGAACCCTTGAAGCAGTAGTCAATGAGACTGCCTCTGCTCTAGGTAACTTAACTGAAGAGCAATCTGCTATGAGATTTGTAGTTTTGCAAAATCGTCTCGTCCTTGACGTCATACTGGCCGATAGGGGCGGGGCCTGTAGAGTCATCGGATCTAGTTGCTGCATTTTCATTCCAAATAACGCGCCGTCTGTTTATTCAGCTATAACCAGACTCCATAAAATTGCCCATCTGTTACACCAAAATCCAGGCACCTGGACATGGTCCGGTTGGTTCTGGAATATAATTTCCGCCTGGGGATGGAAAGTATTGTCCTTTCTAGGTATTGCAGTAGCGATCATATTCAGCTGCTGCCTCTGTATACAATGTGGCCCTGCGATTTGCGGCATTTGTGCTACATCATGTATTCCTAGTCCCAAGCCCCGTTCTAAATCCCGTTCCAGGATAATTCGAGACGAGCAAATGATACTGTATGAAATGATAGATGGTATCATGAATATTGATGTTTCCTGATGGAAACGTAGTGACAAGGAGGGAATGTGGAAAAGTAAATTTTGCCATGTTCTGTGTCCCTACGTGTCATCCATCATATGTTATGTGTGCATGATTAAATATGCATATGTATTCCCTATGTTCGATTAAAGACGCAATTACAGTTGTGTCCACCTCTAGTATGTCAGTTCCCAGTTCTCGTGAATACTACGAATATCAGGCCTATGTAAAGCTACGTTGCCACGTTTCTCAGTGTGCACGTTATTGAATGTAAAGTCCCCGTTTCTAGGCCTCAGAAGGGCCTGGACACCAGATTCAGCTCCTGTCTCCTGAAGCCTCGCTGAGGAGCGATACAGCCCCCACCTGTATCCTCGACCCTTCACTTACTTCCTGCCTCGCAGTGCCCGGCTCAGCCTGGCCCTGCCTCTGAGTCTGCCAAGAGTATGTTATGATTCCAGTTATCAGTTTAGTCCTCCTTCTCTGCATTCCTAAAGCTACTGAATCGCATCAATAGTTTCCGTCATTGTCTAGCCTTCACGACTCCATGTAAGAGAAATACTGCATTTAATGGTCGTTTAATATTCTTCCTCACGCACTACATGTAGAATAATGCATGGTCCAGTCTTAGTGTCTGTTAGCCTTTCCCCTCCTGACTTCTAGTTTATATCAACATGTTCTCTAAACATCAGATACTAGATACTGTTTAGGTACATGTCGCCCTGACTCTCCAGACTTCAGTCTCTGCTCCTAGCACAGAGTTCGAAGCCCCCAGCTTCTCCTAGTAACACGTCATTGCCAGTTTGCGCGCACCATCAGGTTAGAGGTCAAGGCTCCTCAGGTAGCCCCCTCCATGGTTTCCGCCCCATTCATGACATATTCTGTTACGTTTGCATCACATGTCTATGTATACGCCCTGTTACACCTCTTTTCACCCTTATCTTTCGCGACTGCTACGCATCACGCCTATTGCTCCACCCACTGCTACGCCTATTGCAATGTAATGCTATGTGTTTGCGTTATGTATATATGCTCATGCACTGTTATTAAAAAGTTATTCCGTCCTTCCTTCCTTAGCGCGCTCATCCCAGATCCAGCCCCAGCAGCTGCTGGGCCCTGCCTTCCTATTCCTGTGCAGGTCGTCCTGTTCCTGTCCTTATGCTGTATTAAACCTGCAAAACTCCTACTACCTCGAATCTTGACTCTTATTTATTGAGCTATCTGTTATTCATTTATTCATTCAAAAATAGGGTATTATTTATTTATTTACCACAGATGGAGGGCAGACAGCAGCGTTGGTGTTATTAGGGATATATGACGGTACAACGCGTACCGTCACAACGCATACCTTTACAACGCGGCCGTGACAACGCAAGTCGTTACCACGACTTGCGTTGGGGGGGCGCGGATTTCGAATAGTTTAATTTACTATTCTAACACCAGTCCCCGTGGACCCTAGGGAAGGTGTTAGGATAGTAAATTAAATATTTTTAGACCTTGAGCGCCCTCCAGCGCAAGTCGTGGTAACGACTTGCGTTGTCACAGCCGCGGTGTAAAGGTACCGCGTTGTGAAAACATCGTTGTAAACGATGTTTACCGTTATTAGACCTCAGTGCAGCATTTGACACCGTGCTGCACTCAACGCTGCTGTCACGCCTCTCAGACATGGGAATAGAGGGCCCAGCCCTGGAATGGATAAGATCCTTCCTGGAAAATAGGAGTTTTCAGGTACATTGCCCTCCCTATAAGTCATCCCCCCGCAAGTTGAGGCATGGGGTTCCACAAGGCTCAAGTCTGAGCCCCACGCTGTTTAATATTTATATGGAGCCTTTGGCACATATTGTGGAATCCTATGGTGTGGATATCGTCACATACGCTGACGATACCCAATTAATAATTCAACTTGCTAATAACCAGCCTGAGGAAGCCATTAATTTTTCCAATTGTATGCGGGCAGTGGCTGGGTGGATGAACAACAACTGCCTTCGCCTAAATGGCGAAAAAACCGAGTTGCTAGTGGTCGGTAAGTCTCTCTCTACCTGGTCGCAGGACTGGTGGCCGATGGAATTAGGGCCAATCCCCCGCTCAGCAGAGGTTGTAAGAAACTTGGGAATCATGATTGATGCGGAGCTTTCCTTCAAGCAACAAATTAGCAAAATCACTGGAAAATGCTTTGGAATATTTAAAACCCTCCGCAAAGTTCTCGACCTGCTCCCCTTTGGTGCCAGGAAGAAACTTATCCACGCCCTAGTCACGCCGCATCTGGACTATGGCAACGCCCTTTTCCTTGGCCTGAGCAAAAAAGGCATTCAACAACTTCAGTGTGTCCAAAATGCCGCTGCCCGCTTGGTACTGAACCTTCCACGTAGGGCATCCGGTACAACGGCATTGCGCAAACTTCATTGGCTCCCCATTGTGGAGCGTATCAAATTTAAGGCACTATGCATGGCTCATCGTATTGCCCAGGGAAAAGGCCCAAACTACCTGCAAAGACTCCTTATCACCCATCGCCCTACTCGAAATCTTAGATCCGCAGGAGTGATGTTATTCAAACTCCCCCGCGTTCACAAGTCCAGAATGGGAGGTAGCTCCTTCCGTTTCTTGGCTAGTAAACACTGGAATAGCCTCCCCTTGGATCTTCGGATGGAGCCCTCCGAAACAAGATTCAGACAAAATCTAAAAACTCATCTCTTTCCCAAGTAAAAAGTATCCTGATACATTATACGATTTTAGTGTAACTTGGTTTTAGCTTCATTTGGGAGCAGTAGTTTTTCAGCGCGGGGACACACCGTCATAGGTGTAACCAGGCGCTTAAGAAATGGTCTTATTATTATTATTATTAAAGGCATTGCCGGATGAAGTTAGGGAAGAACTGGAGGGTCCACTTACTGAAGAGGAGCTGGGGGCGGCCCTAGGAGATCTGAACATGGGCAGGGCACCGGGCCCTAATGACTTTCCGTGCAAATTTGAAAAAAAATATTTTCTTTGGGGGTCTATTTGTCCGATACCCCCCCACCCTACTAACGTAGGGTGAGGGGATATTGGACAAATAAACCCCCAAATATTTCATGCCCCCACTTACTACCTGTACCGGTGACGCCCAAGAACCGAGCTCGCCCCGACTTCCCAATACCCACATGGTGGATTTCCAAGGGTTTATATAAGACCTGATGTTTCCCCAAAGATCTGCATGATACACAACCGAAGGTCCGTTCGCTCCAAGTTGGTAAGAAAAAACAAAACATCATCTGCATGAAGGGCGATGCAATTGGAGAGACCGTGCGCCCATTCAAAACCGGACACCTGAGCACCCATCCGCACCCAAGCAGCCAAGTTCCATTGCTAGAGCGAAAAGATATGGGGAAAGAGGACACCCCTGCCTGGTGCCCCGTCCGAAAGAGAATGCAGAAGAGACGAAGCCCTCGACCCGCACCGATGCCATCAGGTCAGTGTATAACAGGGTCAGGTAGGACAAGAAACACGGTCCGAGGTTTAACCGCCGCAGGAGAATGAATAGATAGACCCAACTCAAGGAATTGAATGCCCTATCCATATTCGCAAGCAAGAGCACTGCCCGTCCCCCCAATCCCTGAACCGTCGCGACAGCCACATGTGCCCGCCTAATAATATGATGTGTTGCACGCTGGAGCATAAACCCAGCCTAGTCCGGATGAACCAATAAGGTTTTGTGGGGGCGGAGGCGGTTCGCCAATGCCTTAGCAAAGATATTGGCCTCCACGTTCAGGAGGCAGATAGGGCGATTTGATGCGTGCTGTTCCGGAGTTCTACCGGGGTTATGAAAAAACACTATTTCCACATGTCTCCAGTCACTGGGCAGATACCCCCGGTCCCTGGCCTCCTCCATATAGTTTTTGCACCCTTTGTTCACCACTGAGCTTGGTAGTTCACATGTCTTTGGAAGAATATGCTTCTCAGGCCCTGGCTCTTACCCTCACTTTTTTTTTAGCCATTGACCCTTGCTCTTCTCGATTTGAAACTGCTGCACCTCCCCCTCATATACGCTCTACTTGTCCTACTACTGCTCCATCACTCCTTCACAGAGTAGTATAATATCCACAATGGAACTCCAACAGTTCTAGCCGATCAGATGTGTGCACAAGGCACATACCACAAGACCACCTGTATATGGTTGGAACTCAAAGACAATACTGAGTGTTCAGTGACCCAGAAACAATGTCCTGGATGCAGGTTGCCTAAGTATGTATTGGGCAAGGCGTCTTACAGCGCATGAGCAGAACTTGCACAGAACACACAGTGAAAATATACCATGGAGGAGGAGTTATGTTCCAGGTTGTGACTCTATTAGGCCAAACCACTGTGTTAGCGCGCAAGGGTTGGGTCGAACAGCCAATCAAGGGTTGCCCTGCCAAAACATGGTTCATCAAAAGAGCATGTTTGGCCGTCAACTCTTTCAGCTTCTTGACTCTCCTTTCTGATAAGGCCATAACAGAGTTGACACGCATGGCACTTGGGTAAAGTGGGATTGGAGATATAGAGAGAAAAAAACTGTTCAAAGGTCCGAAGCATCTGCCACTGACATGATTTCATAATGCATGTAAAAAAAATAAAGTGTAGGCAGCAATTAAGAACAATGTTCTGTAAAAGTGTATACCCCCATCTCATAATAGGATCCCAACATGTGACTTTCCTGCTCTCTTTATGCTAAACAATTATTCGAGAAATGCACAAATACATAAATGACTCCATTGCCATCTTTCTCAGTTTACTACTATATGCATCGTTATTTTATTTTTTACTCACTATTTGCAGCTGTAATTCTTTATTTATAAGCTGTTTGCTGAATTAATTTTGTTACTCTATGACGCAGGGACACCGACACGGTTATTTACTTTCAGAATTTAACTGCCCTCCTGGAATGATTTGTTATGCTAAAAGTGTTGCTACTGTTTCTTTCGTCTTGATCGATGTCTTCTGTCGCCCCTGACAGGGGAAGCCGAGTTAAATACTCTCGATTTTGCCTGCACTGAAATCTCTGTCGTTGTAACAATGTATTTTAAGTTGTTTCAGTTTTCCGAGCTACCTTTGACTAGGATTTTGGTTGCTTATCATATTTCTGATAACTGGAGCCAAAATACACACCAAACGTCATACAAAGCCGCAATGCACCAAAATCTGTATTGCTACATTTCGAAAACTGTCAAAAGTGGCGCGGCACTGTTTATTGAGAGCGGTGAGCCGGTAATGTCATTGGCTGTGCACATGCCAATATTACCACAAACCTGTGCTAGAATTGGAAACATCTTTCTCCGGGAACCAATAATTTGGGGTTCAATGTATGGCAGAGGAAAGGGGTGGATTCAAGAAGGGCGGAGCTTGAAAAGCCGAGTCTGACTGTCAACTTATACTTTTAATTGAAAAGAAGGCTGCACTGAAATTATCAACAAGGACAGATGTGACAGGCAATCTGTTCTAGCCTACTTAATTGGCTACAAAGAGGCTGCATTTTAAAAACACTTACAGGGTTAAGACACCTGTTGCAGAGATTTTTGTGTGCCTATCAATTTTGAGTTGATTATAATAGATGGGAGGTAACTTTTGTGGGTAACTCAGTTCTGAAGAATTCTGTGTTTAGTCCATCACGGGTTTGACTCTTAAAGTAGCATAGAGGGTTAATGTACCTGCTGCTGCAAAGCACATTGTGTAACATGCAAATCACAGATTTATAATTTATGTATAATGGAAAGATGGCTACTTCTTTTGACACAGAGATCATTTTGTTACTTCCAGTTCATAAGTTGCTAACCTTATAGTATAGCACAGTGATCTATTTACCGACATCAATGAGCTACATGCAAACTGTAAGTCATGGGTTTAGACCCTTGTTGTTTATTTCTTTTTCTGTGGCCCAAATACCACATATGGCTCTTCCCCCCTCTAGTAGCCCGTGCGACCCATTGAGTGAGCCATTGGAACTGAGCTGCTAAATAACAGGTTTTATAGTCTGGGACCGCCAACCCCCCCTCTCGGGGACGCATAAGAGTATGAAGGGCCACCCTGCACCTTTCCAATGCACCACAGAAAAGCTGTAATCATTGTACGAAGTGGTTTGAAGTACGGAGCCGGAATCCATATCGGGAGGGTCCCAAAGAAATACTGGAGTCGTGGGGGGGTCACCATTTTAAGGAGTGCCACATGTCCGACGAGAGACAGGGGGAGGGAACCCCAAAATTCGAAGTTGGCCCTAGCTCCCCTGATGGCCTTCCCAATGTTTCCTTCAAAAATATCCGCGGGTCGTGGTAAATAAGGGTGCCCAGGTAGAGCAAGCATCTGTTTTCCCAGTTCACTCCCTCCGTGCACTTTGGGCCTAGCCTATTCCCTCGCATCGGAAAGAGGTAGGATTTGGACCAATTCACTTTCAAACCCGCCACTCTGCTGAGTTGGAGAAGCAGCTTCTTGGCTCCCAGTAGGGCCGCCCCAGAGTCAGCAAGGAAGAGGAGGAGATCTATATATATGCTATATGACGCATCTGTCCATGAAAGTCAAGTCCCTGGTATGCTCGTCCCAGTCTAGCACGTGCGGCCAGGGGTTCCACCACCAGTGCGAACAACAGCGGGGAGAGAAGACACCCCTGACGTGTGCCCTGTCCCACTTGGCATGCTTCTGAGATCACTCCTCCTGTCCTAACCCTAGCAGTGGAATCAGCGTACAATAGAGCTGTCCATTTCACAAACTCGGGACCAAGACCCATTATGCCCATTACATGGAATAGAAACGCTCATTCCAAACTATCAAAGGCTTTTTCCATGTCTGTTGCAAATATTGCAGCAGTGTCAGCGTTGTAGGAGTCTGCCTCTAAAATGTGCAACAGCCATCAGACATTTAGGGCTGTGTTCCTTTGAGGAATGAAACCTAACTGGTCAGCATGAATGAGGGTAGGTATGTAGGGGAGCAGTCGTGAAGACAGAATCTTGCTTGGTATTTTATAATCGAGGTTGAGCATAGACAATGGGCGATACACAGTTCTATCCCTTGCCTGTTTGCCCAGTTTTAGGAGGGGGATTATAATCGCCTTTCTAGTGGAAGTCGGTAACCTACCAAGCATCCTGGCATCATTGTATAGGCGAGTGAGTTGGGGAGCCAGGAGGTCCATGTCGGTAAGGTAAAATTCTACCAGGAGGCCATCCCTGCCCGGGGTTTTGTTATGGGGAACAAAAGGGGGTGGCGATGGACAGAGCATCTGAACCAATCAAACACTCACACCCAGTCAACAGATCTGGGTTTAATCCATCACCGTTCTTTAGCCTACTCTGCCACCCCAGTTCAGACATGGCCATATGCAAATCAGTCTGACCCTGTGCCTCATGGGAACAGTCCAGCCGGAACTGCCAAGCCATGCCTTACCTGGACCGGAAACAAGCTTCCTAGGATCGTTTTCTGGCATTTCAGCCATCTTCAGTCAGGCTTGCTTGAATCCAGTGGCAAAGTGAGCAAGGGACTCACGTCTGAGCATACCCTGCCAACTTATGGCGAACAAAGCGGTACAAAAGGGGATGGTGATGGACGGAGCATCTGTGGTGCTGAGCATCTGGGGTTTTCTTATGGGCCATACTTTTGATGGCGCTGCGGACTTCCTGAGTCTCTATTTAGCGAACTAGGAGGGTTGCCCTGTCCTCATCAAGCGCCGGCAAGTCCAGCCCCTGTGTGAACTTGTGCAACTCAGCATCAGATGGGGCCAAGCGACTTCGATAGAGTTCAGTATAATAGTCCAAGAAGAGGTCATTGATACCCTGTTGATCGTACTTAGCAATAACCATTGATCCCTGAGTTCCAGAATGGATGTCCTTCGCCTAGCAGGATTCACCAGCCAAGCCAAAAGGGCTCCTGACTTATCCCTTTCCAAGTGTGCCCTCGTTATATAAGTCTTGTAGTCGAAGCAGCGCAGGCGCTCCACCTGCGCAGCCACTGCATCTCTTGCTTCAAACATCTCCCAGTGTTTGTCCGGGTTCCCAGGTCTGTTCCTCTCCAGAGTACGTAGGTTTTCGTCGTCTCACTGGATATCCCGGAGGAGAACCTTCCGGACCCCCTCTAATTCGGATATACATCTCCCTTTGAGCACCACTTTGCAAGCGTTCATTCCACAGTCGTGGATGTGACTGTGCCTTCTTATATTCCGAGATGGCTGTACCAATAGTGGTTTGGAAGACTTGATCCTGTAGGGCAGAGTTCTTCAATCTTTGGGTAACCGTCTCAGGGGGGGCGTGCACTCCACCCTAAAATCTCACCTTTGTCCTCTACTGTCCCACATCGTCGCAATTCTACTTCACCAGCAGGCAGAGGCACACCTAGAGTCAAATTTCGGGGGGGGGGCTGATTCTTCAAGCAACGGCAGAATGGAGTTGCAGGGGACCTAAGAAGGTGTGAAAAACATCAAAGCCTCCTTAACAAGCAAAAGGTCTTTAAAAGACCTGTGAAGTACTCGGGTGCAGCTGTGTGTGCGCCGGGGAAGCTGTCTCATCCAGGGCTGCCACACACAGGCGGAAGGGGGCTGAAGCCCTTTGAGTCCAATGGGTGTTGCACACCTGCCAGCAGGTAAGAGAGCTTTTTTTAACATTGCTGAGCCATTTGGTGCTTCCCAGTCTCCGGGGCCGGGGGAGGGGGGGAGGCTTGTTCGGTGGTAACGACGAAAAGTTGGAGGGGGAGGGAGGGAAATCAATGGGGCACAAAGTGCCCATGCTTGTTGCAATTTCATCTAAGCTAACCAGGTTAATTCCTACAGCTGAAATGCTTTAGCTGCAGTGAGAGGCAAGGAGCCCCCTTTGCTAAAACTGAAAGTGATGATTTCATAGCAGAGGGTACTCCTTGCCTAGCACTGCAGATGAAATGAATGTCTGTTACTTGCTTTCCGTTTTAGCAGAGAAGGCTTCCTGCCTCCCACTGCAGCTAAAGCATTTCAGCTCTCGAATTTAACCCCGTCCAGGGAGGGTTAGCTTTTCCCAGAAAAGTGACAATGTTGCTTTTTAAATTACACCGGCAGGAGCGCAATGATCACAGGGCTAAAAGCGTTTTAAGTTGCCAAAAGACAAATTCCAGTCAGGTGTTTAAACAGCCTGCAAATTGCTTCACTTGCCACTAAATATGGGTTATAAATGAAGAAGTATGTATTCATTTATGATGTGACTTTTCTGTCTTTGTTCCCTTTATTATCAGTCATATCATTCAGGCAGCCCTACAACACAATTTAAAGTGCTTTCTATTTATATTTGCTGTTCAGAGTATGCACAGGTAAGTTCTGAAAATAGAGCTTTAGGTGACTGCTTATTTTTGTACCACCTGGGTCATCAAAATAATGAGCTGGCAATCTTAATCATAAAACTGGAAGTTTGTTGCAAGATCAGCCCAATATTTATTTCCTCCACCCTCGATCCCTGGTTAATGCCATAATATCAATAGCAATAGTTTAACATATCTGAAACCCTGCGCTGCCGTCAATAGCATGCTGAGTTACTGCAAGTATCTGGGGATGCACCCTGCATTCAGACAACTTGCTCCTCATTCTTGACCTTCACTATCATGCTCACCCTGCACTCACCGCGATCACAATTCCCTCACACTTACCCCCATGCACTCACACCATTCACCCTGCACTCAGTGATCACTCTGGTCTCACAATGCACTTGTGCGGTTTTCTCTGTACCTCAACCTGCAGCCACACAAGCACACTACCCACCCTGCACTCATGTGACACTTCACTCACCTGTCCCCCTCACTGCTCAATCTGCAATCTCACTTAAACAAGCCTATCACTAACCATGCATTCATTAGTCCCACTCTGCACTAACATGCACACCCAAATTCAAATAGTCACCTCACTCAACCTGCAGTCATTCCACTTACCCTACACTCACACTGTGGCATACCTCACTGTGCACTCACATGAGCACTCCTGCCACCCTCACAGCACAGGAGGTTAATGTGCCTGCTACAAAGAAGGTGTACCATGCAGATCAAAGTACTGAGGGGCATATGTTCAAGGAAGTCACGGAGTGAGGCGTTAGCAGTCATGGGTTAAGGCCTCTCTCCGCCACTTCAGAAACTTAAGGCTGCACCATATTTACAACAAGCAGTGTAGAGCCAACGCAGACACCATTGCACCATAATGCAAGGGTGTCTGCGTTCAGGGGAAAGATTGTTTATGTACAGGAGGGGGACCTTCCTGTACAAAAACAATCTTTAAATGCCATTTGTCACACTTCCATGTGTGCTGCTTAATGCAGCACACACGGAAATCACAAAATTGATTTTTTATTAAAAAGATTAAAAGATTACAAATACAAGGCACTTTGCTTTTTCCATGTTTGCTGCACAAGGCAGCACACATGGATGAAGCAAAAATGAGGAGAAATAATGCATTTCTCCTAGTTTCGCCAGCTTAAGACCAGGCTCTCCCTGTTCTTAATTTTAACGCTGCCTCCCTTTTACCTTGTAAATAGGGCGCAGCATCAAAATCAGTGCCTGTTGCAGTGGAACGCCCACCGCAACACCCACTGCCCACCCTTTCACGCTAAGAATAGCATGAATGGGGGCCTTATTTACAAGGCAGCATTAAGCCAAGTTAAGTGGCTTAACTCTGCCTAGTAAATACGGCAATGCCCCTATCGCCACCACAACGTCGTAAAAAGTGACAGTGCAGTTTCTAAAGGGGCTTGGACATATGCCCCTGAGTATGATGAAACTATGAGTAGCACTATAAAAAAAATTATATGCTTGCCAGAAAGGTGTTATAGAGAGATGAGGTGCATTGTTGGTGAGTGGTAGTGAGGGAATTCATGGAGAAGGAGGAAACACTAATTGTTTTGAACATTATTTGCCGGATATGGCCCGGAATATGCGGATGGCGGTCGATTATGTAGTGTACCAGATTCCAGAAATTTCTGTCAGGTGGTGGGGGGGCTGACATTTAAAAAAATTCAGCTGGGGGTGCTCAACCTTCAAAAGTTTGAAGACCTCTGCTCTAGGGCCTCCGGACACAGGCGCCATGTGGGGATCGTGGGGCGTGTACACGCCCATTGCAACCGTGCCAGGATAGGGTTGTGATCCGAAAGTGTACTGGTGAGATATTCACTACTACTAATACCCCCATGGACATCAGGTGAGCATAAGATGGCATCAAGCCGAACATGTAAGTCATGAAGGGCAGAAAAGGAGGAACAATTCGGTTCCATTGGGTGTCCCGCCCTCCAAGTATCGATCAAGCCCCAAGTCTGTTGCCAGTTATGATGTGATGCTGGGACCTTGTGTGTAGATGCATTAGAAAGTGGTGGGTGGGAGCGGTCTAGGGTAAGATCAGTGATGTAGTTGAAGTCTCCCCCTAGTAGCAGCGAACCTGTAAATATATTTGCAAGCCTTCATAACAGTAGGGAGAAAAAGGCTGGCTGGTCTATATTAGGTGCATATATGCTACCCAGGGTAAGGTCCCTGTCGTCTAGCCTCCCCGTTACCACTACAAATCTGCCCTCTGCGTCTATCACCTGTTATGTGCATTGAAAGGGGACCCCGTATCCATATCAGCACACCTTTCGCATATGCAGAGTATGTAGTGTAGTAAACTTGACCCCTCCAGCGGCGCTGTAGTGCCCTCCCTTCCAGTGCCAGGAGATGAGTTTCCTGTAGGAGTGCTGTCTGGATTCACCTAAGAATTAGGTAGGAGTGTATCTTGTGGTGCCTAATCATAGAGTGCATACCCCTCACATTCCTCGGGAGACATGCCAATCCTAATGGGGATCCCATTGCTGTTCTCTGCTCAAGTAGGCCCTAGAAAGCGCCCCCCGTGACATACCTGGGTCCCCGTGTGTAACCCCAACTAGTAGAACTACCCCAACTCCCCCTCCCCAGGACAGGTAGCCAACAGGGTGTCCCCATCCTAACTGTGATAATTCCAAGCATCGTCAAAAAAAAACCAAGGTGGAGTGGCCCCCTGGCAGAAAAGAGAAGAACTCTGCCATACACCCCGTGACGCCGCCTCCCCGCTAAGTGTTCCAGTCAGTATGCCACCTTTCAGCTGGATGTTAACTTGAGGTCCAGATCTCGGAAGGAGCTGCATGATAAAGGGCATGCCACTTTCCCTACATGAGGTCATCTGCCGTCTGGGGCGTCACCACCGGCATGTGGGCTCTCAAGCTGTCAGTGTCGCTGCGGCCTGATGAAGATTCTGATTAGCTGAGTCGACGTTCTCTCCCCTCTGGAGACAAGGCAGGGCCAGCTTGACTGTGGGACACTGCACCCTGCAGCACTCTCCAGCGTTCAAGGCTGAGTTGTCTGGGCAAGGGGGCACTGGAGCCCAGACCATGACCACTGGGACTCAGCTGCGAGTGCCTGAAGTCGAGGTAGGATGGTCCTGTGTGCCTCTGGTCTCCAGCCAATCAAAGGTTTCTTGTGGGGAATTGAAGAAGCATACTCCCTCTGGATCTGCCACTCTGAGCCGAGCAGGAAACAACATCGCGTAGGGTAAGTTCAGCGTGCGAAGTTTGGCCTTGACAGCAGAGAATGAGACCCTGTTCGGCTGTACCTCCTGTGTAAAGTCTGGTAAGATCATGATTGTAGCATTGTCTATGCGGAGCGGGCATCGTTGTCGGGCACATTGTAGGATATGGTCTCTGTCACGGAAGTGTAGTAGTCTGGCCACCAGGGCATAGAAGGGGGAAAGCACTTCTGGGGCCACTTCGGATCGCAGCAGTCTTCTAGATACTTGATCATGTCGGACTCCTCCGAGTTTTCTGGTCTCCCAATGACACGGATATTGTTCTGCCATGATCTTCCTTTACTGTCTTCGGCATGCAGTTCCAAAATCTTCACCTTGGCTTCTAGGGTAGTGAGAGAAAGTCTCATGTCACGTACTGCGTCTGGCAGGCCCTTAAGTTCTTTCTCATTGCTCAACACCCTGCCTTTGAGCTTACGGTGGTCGTCTTTTAGGAGGGTGAGATCTGTACCGATAGCGTCTATCTTTCCTTCCAGCGCATCTCTGGAGGCCGTTATTGCTTGCATGATGTCTGCTAGTGTGGGCTTGCGGGAGGCCAATTCTCCGCCACAGTTGGCCATCTCTTCCTCCTCCTCGGATTGGGGTTCAGGGACGTCCACGTTGAGGGCAGCAAATCCCCTTTTCTTCAGCGATCTCCCCATCTTGAGGCTATATGGAAGCAGTGCTCAGTTGAGTGTATTGGCTCTTGGGGGTGATATGCCAGATCCTCACTTAGCACGAGAGGTCGCCAACAAGATGGTGGTCCACCCTGGTACAGAAAGTCCCAGCTAGCCCTGCCCTCACCAATCCCACCACTGTGGGCACAGCAAACCGACACGTCTAGATGAAATCGTGCG
The DNA here is from genome assembly GCF_964261635.1 of Lissotriton helveticus. NCBI lineage: Eukaryota > Metazoa > Chordata > Amphibia > Caudata > Salamandridae > Lissotriton > Lissotriton helveticus. The sequence goes on along the minus strand of NC_136063.1, from coordinate 761,519,199 downwards.
CCACCTAGTAGATCACAGGTCCCGTTTGCTCTCTTCGGTGCTTGTATGCTTTAGTACCTTACAGCCTCTCCCCTCCGCTTTCCCTCTGTAGCATATGACAGGCCAGATCTCTGGTTCAAGAGTCTTCCTCCAGCATTGTGTCCTTGTTCCTCAGTTGAACCTCTATATGTCCCACCCAGAGTCCCCAAGTCTGCTTCTGGGACTAGTGCTATGAACGTTGCAGAGGCACTGAATTGAGGTATGGTCCCGCTAGTCCGCAGTCACCAGGCACTCACTACACCCAGTGGTCGAATAGTATATCCAGTGCAGGATTTCCTCTTGCTTTCCCTAGTGCACTCGTGACCCATGTAACATCTTACCGCAGCAAGGGCGTCTCCACGGGAAGGCCTTCTTTCTTAGGGTGCACTCACACCTTCTTGCGGCGGCTGACACCTGGTACAGCACCTCCCCGGAGTCAGTCAGAGCAAGGCACCAGGCTAGGCTCTATTGGTGTGCTGGATGTGCAGGAGCTCCGTTGCTCAGGTCCATGACATCCTCTGCCCCAATTATCGGGTACATGAAAGGCAGGCAGGTACTCCTTCAGGAAGCTTGGTGCCATTTTGACCGCTCCGTAAGGCCCTCACTGCAGCCAACACCAGGGTCTCTAACCTCCACTGCTCGACCTCACATCTGATCACGTTCACCTCAGCTCGTTGGGCATAGGAGGGATAGCAGCGGAATCATCACATGCAGGCTGCCGCTTCACAGGGCTGATATCTCAGGGCTCTCACCGCCCGGGCACCATTTTGTGTCACAGTTCGGGGTATTTCAGGGCGCTACACCGCAGGCCAGTGCATTACAATAAAGGCTCACCCCTCCCCCTCACCTCCTTAGGAGCCTGCTGTTGTCCAGCACTCAGCGCGGGTGATTCCACTTGTCCCGATCACAGTAAGTGTGCTTCAGTGGGGAAGGCCCTCCTTCATAGGACTTATCCCCTCTTCACCGCTGCGGCCGACTCCAGGTTCCCAACTTCATTTAAGCCGGGCAAAGCAAGGTACCGGGCTCTGATGGAGAGTGGAGTTAACTGGAACTCGCCGCTCAGGGCCCCAATGACCCCGCCCTGGGTATCTTGTCAGGGAGAGGCAAGCTGGTACGCCCAGTGGAAGCTTGGCGCCATTTTAATTGCTCCGCCAGGACCTCGCTGTAAGCAGTAACAGGTGCTCTAATCGCCTCTTCTCAACTCTGCGTCCGACCATGGCTGTCGCGGCTCGTTGGCAATAAGAGGCTCAGCAGCGAGTTCACCACAGGCAAGTTACTGCTTGATGCGGCCGGTCCCCCAAGGTGCTCACCACCCGGCCGCCATTTTGTGTCATAATCTGGGGCTGATCAGGGGGATGCACTTCAGGCTAGCAGAGCACAATGAAGGCACTTCGCCCCCTTGTCACCTAAGCAGGAGTGTGCTGATGTCTGGCACTCAGTACGGGCTATACCGCCTGCCCCGAGATGTCTATCCACCTCTCATTTCAGGAGCCGCAGCTTCAGTCAGGTCGCGGCTGCCATTTTGCCACCAGGTCTGACGCGGCGGAGAGCTGGAATTCACCCCAGGGACAGCGTAATTTAAGCGCAGCACACAGCCGAGTCTGGCAGATGTACTCCAACGGCTATGGTGCGGGTTGCGGCTATTTCTATTTTTTTGTCAGGGGATCAGGATGCTTGAAGACGGGGAGACGGCGGTCTCAGTTCGCGTCCATCTCCATCGGCTGCAGGCCACCATCCACCCATACAGTCATTACCCCACCAAACCATACACACCAATCAATCAATCAATATGAATTTCTAAAAAGTGGCTAATCAGCCAACAGGGTATCCTGGCGCTTGCAGGTCCCAAAGGCTCATTCGACTGCCAGGTCCTGATAGGAAAGCAAAGAAAAAGCAGTGAAAACGAAGGAAAACTAGGCGAAGGCAATCAAAAAGCAGTGGAAGAAGCAAGGAGCGAGCAGTGAACATGAGGGAAAAGCTAGGAGAAGGCAGTCAAAACAGGGGAGAAAAGCAAGGGGAAAGCAGGAGCAAGAGTGATGCAGTAGCAAGGGGAGAGCTGGGCATGGGGCCTCAGATCCACACACTCATCCATTCTGCCATTCACCAACTCACTTTTACCCATTCACGCACTCAATCATACATTCTCATCAAGCTACCCTCCCACACATTCACCTAATTCACATTGCCACACCCACTCACTGTTGTATTTTCAGCTATTGAAACATGTTATTGAAGGTAGTAGGTTGCATTTCAATCAAAACATGGTATTTTAACGAGGTGTGATCCACCCACCTTTTCATTCCCAGAGTCATCCACCCAATTAGTCACTCATCTAGTCACTTAAGATCATTCACCTATTTACCTTCCCACATTCAACAATTCATTCACCTACCCACTCATATCCACCCATCCGCATCAAGCTTCAAATTGTCACGGTAACTTGCCCTATCAACATAGTCTATATAAGCACATAGTATAAAGAATAAAATGCAATACATCAAGAGACAGTTATCTATTAAAATAAACACTCCAAGCCCATTAAAAATTAACAATACAGATCGAGTAATCTTAAAACGTTCTTTTCCAAATACAGATTGCTTTTCAAATAAACAATAACATACAATACACCTAGAGAGAGTTAGCTTATTAAAATGAACACTCCAAGCACGTACCGGTCCAGCAATCTTAAAACGTTCTTTTCCTACTACATATTACTTTACAAATAAACGATGCAACACTAAAACAAATAGCTAGACATTCCATGGCGTACAAGAAACACTTAGCAACTTCATGGGTCCTGACGTTGTATGAAAAAAATGGATTTAAAAAACTTGCTTCCTTACATTTAAATAAAATTGACAGAAAAGTATGAAATGCAAAGTACACTGTTTGGAAATTCTGTCACATGAGCATATAACTGTCCTTATATCCCATAGATTCAAGTTAGGAAAAGAGACATGGAAGTGTACATTACTCAACCATAGTCTAATCAAAATAAAGTGGTGTTGCTGATTTGTCACCCAGGATAAATTAGGTTGAAGGACTAAGGGTAAAATATAGGAGCATTAAGTCACCACCGTTTGTTCCGTCTCACTGGCAGAGGCACTTTTCCATGCCTTTGCATCAACCAAAGTGGCCTTCATTGCTGACTTCTCTAGCATTAGGATCTTGGCTGGGTCTTCAAAACGAGGAAGCCAAACACCATCCTGAGTGTTATTGATAAAAGACAGGCACATGATTTTAAGGGCGTGATCTAAGGTTAGACAGTCCAGTAAAAGTGCCTTTATTAGTGCAGTCTCATGTTTGGCCCGTATATAGCGACACAAGGTAAAGGTTTGGATGGCAGATATCATACTTCCTTATGCAAAATGATGAATGATGCAGAGGGAAGGGTATATAACAGATGCTTTAACACCTTGCATGCTGATGACGGCCCCCGTCCGTCATGCATCACAGTGCTTGTGTGCTGATGACGGCTGGGGGCCGTCATGAACCCGCCCACTCTTCATAATGGCCGCACAGGCGCAGAATCGTGGCCGCGCCTAAGGGGTTAAAAATACATTTTCCTCAACATATAAGAAATTACAGGTATATCATGTATGTATCTTAGTATATAATGATCTACTAAGTAAAATGCACTAGTGAGGTCCGAAAAACACAGCTAAAGCAAAACTGACTTAGCTCAAGTATACTTCCCAATCAACAGTTTGAGATTTAAACATTGTTCCACCATCCCAAGTCCCTTCCTCAAGCCGTAATGGGCCTCAGACAGAATGGTTAGGATGATCCTGCCCAGGAGTTTTGCTGATGAATCCAGGAGGGAGATGGGACAGTAACATTTGGGGTCTGCGTTATCACCTTTCTTATACATATGCACTTTATTTTATTTATTTTGAATGTTTTATATAGCGTGAACAAGACTCTTGCGAGTATCAGAGCGCTTTACAGGTCATAATTAAAAGGCAAGAAATAGTCTACAAAGAACAGCAATAAAGAAAACAAATAAAATGAATATATATAGAGTTCACAGGAATTTAGCCATGAGGATAGCTTTCACTTCTCTTTTGAAGGAGGCAGTGGAAGGGTTCATTCTTGTTTCACTGGGTAAGGCGTTCCGTATCCTCGGAGCCATACAAGAAAAGGACCAGTTATACGTTTTTTTCTTGGCAAATCGTTGAGGTTGTAGGAGAAGAGTCTTGGCACTCCTAGAGGCTCTGCTAGCCGTAAAGAGCACCAGTTTCTGAGCTATATATTGTGGGGCATTGTGGTAGAGGGCATTGTGTGCAATTTTAGTGTAACAGGCTTAGCCCAAAAAGAAGGGATAATAAATACCTTTAGCCACCACGTTAAAAATGTGAGTAAGTATTAGGGCTCACAGCTGGCCCTTTCCTATAAAGGGATCGTCCAGAACCTGATCGGGTCTCGGGGCTTTCCCTTTAGCACACTTACGCATTGCACTCAGGATTTCATCTATTGCAAATCCTGAGGGTGAAATACTAATAGAAGTAGAATTCTCAACTCAATTGTTTTAGGCAAGTAACAGAAGCCTTGGTTCATTAGCAGTTACTGAGTCAAAATTTCTCTCAAAATGGACAACCCAAGCCCATGAGGCAAAATAGGATGTGAGGACAAGGCCAGAATTGTTCTTCAAGAAAGGGGTTTTTACAGTATTCCATAACAGTGATCACCATAAGTTTCAGCAGCCTGCACCAAAGGTAGCCATGCCTTTTCACTCAACTCCACCTTCTGGGCTATTAGGGCCTCATTGCACTGCTTCCTTGGAAGCTTAACAGAAGTATGATCTTTTGGGATCTGAATTAAAGCAGTTCTCAGTTGTTTTAAAGCCTCAGTACATTCATGATTGGAACAACCCTGGCTAGCATGCAACCCTGTTTGTGCTGGCCAAACCAAAAGAGAGTTAAAGGTGCCAGTAATCTGCTCAAAGGTTAAGAACAAGATGTCAATATCCACATCAGGAACTAAGCATATGTCGAACACATTGGGTACTTGGGACAAAAGCTTCGGAAATATGTACTTGGGATCAATTCCTATCCAGTTAATGCAGACTCCATTTGGCCTGCATGGGGAGATATGCAAGATCTTGGCCAGGGCTGTAGAACAGTTACCTTGTAAAAGGATAGATAAAACTAATGGGTTTTGATCCCTAACTACTGTTTGTATTACTCTAAAGCTAGTAACCAGCTGATCAAGTGCTGAGCTAATAAAAATGTGGTTACCCCAACCACAAACATGTGTGTCTGTAAAATGCCCAGACTCTTAATTTCTTCCAGCAGCAATAGATGCAACGTATGCAGCATGGTATTCAACAATCCCTGTACACAGTGTTGAAAAGTAGTATACCCTCACCAACCAAATTAGTGAAACCACACCCGCCTTGCTGAATGGCAACACCTTTGAACCTATATAATTGGACAGCCAGATTTGAATTGCAAAAGTTCTAACGACCTCTCCACATGTAGAGTCAAATACATTATTATAATAATTAATAATAATTACATCAGACCCCTTTGAAATTCAACAGCACAAATTAATATTAGGAAGAGGGCATGACAGATCGTTTAATCGTTACAGGTAGTAAATTAGAGATCAGAATTGATAGCCCACCCTTCACTCAGCCGGCCGGGGAGGGTATAACTGGAGTAAACAAAGAGAAAAAGCCCTCAATATACAGGGGAGTCACCTGACGTGTTTACTGGTAGTAGATAAACCCTCTGGAAGAGGAGGAACATTTGCCATGAATACTATGTAGGGGCAACATGCAGGGGAGTAAATCGATCATACACTGATTGTGATTCCCAGCACCTCTATTGTGCAACCCTGTTGCCCCCACAGTCCGTGACGAGTTCCCTGTAGCTAATTTATTTCAAAAGCCTATCTGCAGGATTAGCTGTATGAGTAGCCTCTATTGGGGGAATGTTTAATAGCCAGCCTATGATTAGGCTATCTGCGCATCCCTTGCCCCCTAGAGGCTGTCAGATCAGCCTCTCGCCTCATCTCAAATGCTCCGTCATATGTAAATAAGTGGAGTTGAGTAGGCTCCAGAACAAATGGAGGGGCAAACATATGATTATACTGGGGAACCCAACTGGGTGGGAATTACAGGGCCCGTAGCCTGTAGGCCAGGGTCAGCGAGAGGTGACAGGGAATGTGTGGCAATCTCCACCCCTTGGTGGTGCTGGTGCGTGATGGTAATATAGTGGAGAAGGTAAAACCTTTTCTTTTACGATCCTTTAAATGCCCTTCAACTTAGACTGTAAATGTTCAAACAGATTACATATTATGTCACGGACATTCTCCAACAAAGATCTCTGAAACAGATCTAATTGTTCAGCACTAAACAAATTAAGGTCTATTGCATGACAAGATTGAGAGGTATTTGATTAAACTGACTTTCGAGGCACCGGACACCTTTTCCGAATTGCAGGGAGGGCATTATTGTTAGAAGGGGTAGTTTTCAAACCCGGATCAAACTCGACTCAAGTCAAAAGGAGTAATGTCAATGGAGTAGGATAGGGCTATTGTAGAATAGAATAGCTTTATTGTACAGTTAATTACAACTCACAATATTAAAACTTCCATAATTAAGAATCACTTTAATCTTGTTTCCATGTATATTATTAAAAGGAAGAAAGGTGTTTAAAAACCCTGTAAAGTCATCATTCTCGATTGCATTGTCTGTGTGGTCCTTCTCTAAGTTTAAAATGTGTGGGTCAGTGTGCTGGTACATGATTTTGGCTTGACCGGATCCTTAGTAGGCTGTTCCTTTATTTGATTAGCAAGCTGTTACATGCTGTTTTTCGCTGTGCCATGTGGCTGGCTCTTGAGTCTTATGGCCACAATGTCAAAGAACTTTGTCTGTCTGCAGTTTAGCTAGACCTCTTCAGGTTTAAAGCATGTCATCACAGCTTGCCTGCAGCTTGTTATGCCTTTTTGGTTCCATAATGTTCGAAGTAGGGCGTGCCTTATGTCCATCAGGTTAGGGCAGATGCAAATTATGTCTATTAAATCCTCTTTCCCTGGTCTACAAAGACAGCAAAGATGATCTTCTGATCCCCTTTTCCAAGGTGCCGAGTGAGGTAGAATTGGTAGGATGCCGAAGCGCAAATTTAGAAATTTGTCTTTTGCCTTCCGCGTAAGACCCGTTTTCAGGTATTCCTGCGGCTTGGGAGCTTTGTAATCTGTCAACACAGCTCATCCATGTGCCCTCTTGGCCAAGGTTTCTTTATCTTCAATGGATGATATCAGTTTAGTTACTTTTGTTACCACCTTTTTGAAACTATTGTTGTCGATCGATGACTCCCAGAGGTTTGTTAATTCCAGGTATTCCAATGATTCTAGTAAATATTTCTTGGCAGGTGAGTTCGATCGTGTTGACAGTTCAGTCCAGAGGTGGGTGTTTAGGGATCCTTGCTCCGCGCCTTTGATTTTGGGCCAGCTTTTTATGTAGGTGCCTCTTCTCTCCACCGTTTGTTTCTGGAGACCAAATTCGAGGCGGATTTGGGCAGGAGACACGTAGTTCGGCAGATAGAAAATTGCCCTGTACACTCTGCTGATTATTTTTTCTAGAGCGTTTGCATCTTTCCCTTGCATGGGTTCACTACCGTATGTGAGCATAGGCTGTGGACGTGCTCGGATCACCTGTAGGAGGGGGTCCAGTGATCGATCGGGGAGAACTTTCTTCAACGGCTTCACTGAGAAGTAGAATGTTGTACCCTTCCGTGTAATAGCCTCTAGTTGGGGTTTGAACGAGCCTCTGCTGTTTAATAATACGCCAAGGTATTTATAGTTGGTGACTCGATTCAGCCTCTGTCCGTCTAGGAACCATGCCAGTTTCTTTGTTTTGTTGTAGTTCACTGACATAACTTTAGATTTGTTTAAGTTTATGTTTAGTGCATTGCTTATTGAAAATTTGTTAGTGGTGTCCAGGAGATGTTGTAGTCCGATTGGGGAGCGACTTATTAAGACCAAGTCATCAGCGTATAGGAGGTTTGATAGTGGAATATCTCCCAGCCGTGGGGCGTGTGATTTGGTATTATCCAATTCTCCGGGCAGGTCTGCAAAAAAAAGGTTAAACAACATGGGGGCTAGGACGCACCCTTATTTTAGACCTTTAGTGGTGTTGATCTGCCTAGAAAGGTGCGTCCCTCTTCCAAGTTTGATCTTGACCCCCAAGTGTTGGTATGCAGTAGTATCAGCTGCTTCAGCAGTGGCCCGGATATCCCCCAATTGGCCAGTTTCTGGCAGAGTTTGCTTCAGTCTACATGATCAAACACTGCACTGCAATCTATAAACCATAGAAACATTGAGCACTTGGCTGTTTGGCAGCGTCTGTCAGTAGGGTTAGCGACATGATGTTGGTAATTGTGCCCTGACCTCTGCAGAATCTGGTTTGATTTACAGGGATGATGTGTTTTAGAGTTGCCCAGGTTGTTAGTTCCTCCAGAAGGAGACCCGCATAGTACTTTGCCTCTGTGTCGATTAGGGCAATGAGGCGGTAATTACTAGGATTGCTCCTTTCGCCCTGTTTGTACATCGGACTTAGTATTGATCCTCTCCAGGTTGATGGGCATGTCGCCGTTACCCTGATTTCCAGGAAGAGTGACACCAATGTCTCACTCCAGAATTCAGCGTCGTGCTTATACATTATTGGCGGTACTCCATTGGGGCCAGGAGCTCCTTCCAGTTTCCCTTTGGATATTTGTAGCTGTTGTAAGTTTGAGTCCTTGAACCAGTGCCAAACTACGCCACACCTCAATCCCTGGATCCATGGAAGTTGTAGGACGGGTCCCACACCTGTTGCCAATGAGCACAAAAGGGAATGTTCCACATGCTCAATTTCTTCTTTATTCAAGGTCCCATCGCATGTTAATAAACCCAATTAGGGATGAAGACGAGGAGCCAGGTTTAATTGAAGCAATTTTTTTACCTTTCCCCATATCAACTGGTGATTATTTGCTCAATAAAAGGAAGCACAAAGCACTAAGGCCTAAAAAGTTACCTAGACTTCCTGGCTGGTAAATGTTTCAATCACTAGTAGCGTCATAAGGGAGTGACACACGAACACAGCAATAACAAATTTGAATTGGATCAGAATGCAGCAGTATAGACATGGGTAAAATTTAACAGTACCTGGAGGCACAGGAAAGAAGAGGTGTAAAATATTCCTCTCTTGTAGCAAGCAATGGCCAAACAGGATCTAAAATGTAATGAATAAATGGACTGAGGGACCAAGTGGGGTGTCCCTGCCCTACCTCTTCCTAGTGCTGATGGTTGCAAGATGGGTCTCCCCTGGGTCGAGGGCAGCCTGCACGCTTTCCATACTGCGGGATTCAATGCACGAAATAGTGCTGGTTCAGCTACAGGTGCAAATGATGACAAGGGCCGTCTCCTTGGGTCCACAGGGTCGTGGGATGTGTTATCCCTCTGATGCTGACTGTAGCTCTCTCCTCCACGCTGCAGGACTCATGAATGCGCTATATAGCACTGGCCCAGCTTCAGGCGCAAATGATGACAATGGCCGCCTCCTTCGGACCATCTGGTCATGGGACGTGTAGTCCTTCTGATGCTGCCTGTAGTTCTTCAGTTCTCACATTAACATATCTACTCAGTCAACCCCCACATTCAATGACTCATCCAGTCACACAAACACACCAAACAACACTCACTGAGTAGCCAGCAGTTTTATTAATAAAAAAACTACACTTTGGCTTTGTTAGTGCTTGTTTCTTTTTCCTGCAGATTACGTCTAGATGTTCACTGTCACAACAATAAGCACATATACTCTGCAAGACAGATAACACAACCACATACAATTGTGACAGTAAAGCATTCTCTACTGACACAATTGGTTGTGCATAAGAGACAGTGCGGCAGTTAGAAAGGGAAAGAAAAAAAGAGTCGAGTGAACAGATTTTTACTTTTTTTCTCCCAAATCAGTTGTTTTTTGAGTTTTTGGAGGCAGCTGCTGATCTGGTCACTTTTCTCGCAGAGGTCCCACTCATCAGAATGGGATCTAAGCTTAACATTAATGCTGTGCTGAATAGGAATGGTATTTTCCTGCCTGTGAATACACTAAATTAAGTATGATCTGACACCACAGAGTGATGAAATAGGCTTGTCTGAGTTGTCTTTCAGATGCTTCCTAAACCCACTCTTTCCCACCTCGTCATAGACTGGGGAGTAGTCAGTGAAGGTTAATGGCCCCACCCCAGCCTGTAGTGAGATGTTAAAGGGTGGGGTAAGTGCTGCTGAGTGGCAAGCAAACTTGTACAGCCTGGACTTGAAAGTAAAACACCCGAGGCTGTCTTTAATCGGCGCTCCAGATGAAGGTGGAGAAATCTAAGCAAAGCCACAAGGAAAGGCAAGGGTAGTGCATTTAATTTTGTTTATTTACTTAAGCTTTTATGCTAGAAAGGCATAAAAGGAAAGGGGTCGCAGCCCCTGTGCCCGTATGCAGGTGCCGCTGCTGGTACAAAATATCACGTTTTTAATATTGGGAGACAGAAATATCAGAAAAACAAAACAGTGACACAAAAATATTGTGATGCACAAATATCGCTGTCAAGAGAATTGTTTTTTAGATAAGTAATATGGTTAAGAATATAGTTGTTTTAATATAATTTTCAATAACAGTTGTTAAAAATATTGTTTGAATATTTAATGTGTTTCAGTTCATATATAATTTCTTTGTGCTATTGTTTACATAACTGCTATTAATTTTGTAAATATAGTTTGTCATTTTAAGATATTTAGATTTTTTATTGAATTACTAATAGTAATTTATAGTGTTGTAGCGGGTTGTTGGGTTTGGAGGGGGATAGGGTGGGCAGCTAATTCAGCAATAAATAATTAATTAAGTATGTGATTGATATACATTTTTGTAATTTATGTCATGTTGATTTATTTTAGTTTTATATTAGGTGCGGGTTGCTAAATTTGTAGAGGTATGGGATGGGAAGTTAATTAATTATTAATTAGGTATAATTAGTTAATAATGTTTATTACTATTTTAATTGATTAATAATTATGTGTGTTGTGTAATAATTATATATTTTAGTTATATTGTAGGTGTGGGTTGCTGGGTATGTAGGGGTATAGGGAGGGACGTTTATTAAGTAATAATTAATTAACAATTAATTAATAATTAATTATTTAATTGAATATTAAGTATGTAAACTGTGCTATACTTATTTGTTTTGGTTATATTTTAGGTGTGGGCTGCTGGACTTATAGGGATATAGAAGGGAAGTTAGTTAAGTAGCAATGAAATAATTATTTTTAATCAATAATTAATTTTGAAATTGTTTAATTACCATGTAAATGGTTTAAGTGTTGTTTTTTTTATTAATATATGCATTTTTTATGTATATACATTTTACCTACTGGCGGTCGCCAGTAGGTAGTTATAGTTAGAACCTATTTTCCATAGGAAAAGCGTTTTTTTGATTTGCCAATATCTTTGGCGCCATTTGACGAATCTTCGTGAAATTATCAGCTCTGGTCTTGAAAGTGTTGGGGTGATTCGTCAAGCGGGGGCCGAGAAAAAAGGGGGTCCCAAAAAATGTTTTCCCCATGTTAATTTCCAAAGGAAAAAGTGGAACAGGCTACAGTCCAAACTGCTGAACAGAATTACACCAAATTTGGCAAAAAGGGAGCTCTTGGTTCAGAAAGCGACCTTTTTTTGAAATGGTGTAAATCAGTTTAGTAGTTACTGAGAAATTTAAAAAAGAAAAATATCGATATCTGAGCACCGAGGAGGAGTCGCGCCTCCTCCCGAGCACGAGCTTCATTCTAATTGGCTGCCAACACTCCAAACCAGAATGTCACAAGAACACAGTGGACAAAAGGTTGTAAAATAAGAAAAGGGGACCGCCACCTCCCTGGGCTTGTTGCTTAAATGTGTGGGGGGGGGTCATAACTCCTCCCACGCTGCCCTGGGGACCACCACCTCCCTGGGGTTTTTGTATTTGTAAAGGGGGGCCTTGCTGGCCCCCCCAAGCCCCGGGGTTCGCCACCTTCCCGGGGCTATGCATATTTAGGGAGGGGGGCCTCTTGGAGCCCTCAATGATCCTGGGAACCGCCACCCCCCAGGGCCGGCTCCTGCAATGTCCCGGGGTACCCACCCCTGGGACATTGTTGTTTGCTGTGACAGGGCGGGAGCACGGCTCCCGTCCTGTCATAGCAAACCCTGCTTTGCTTTGTTGAAGCGAGAGCAGGGAACCTGCTCTCGCTTCAACTAAGCAACCACAGGATTGGTTTGAACAAGAGGAGCTGCATATCAGCAGCTCCCCTTTGCTCAAAAGCTATTTCAGCTCCCGCAGGAGGCGGGGAGCCGGCGGGACCGTGGGGGCATTGGGGCTCCCCCCACGGTCTTCAATGGTGAGGCCAGGCCCTGGAGATGGGGTCCCCGGGCCCAGAAGTGGCCCAGGACGGGGGCTACTCGGACCCCCTCCTCTTCATTTATAAAAAATAAATGGCAGGGCCCCAGGGGGTGGGGTCCCCGGGGCTGAAATTGACCTGGGAAGGTGGGATGTGCACCGCCTCTCTTATTTGTTTTATTTTAAAAAAGAGGCCATGCCCCGGGGGATGGGGTCCCCGGGGCCACTGACGGCTTGAGGAGGAGGGCCTGTGGGCCCCTTCTTGTTTTTTTTGTAAAAAAAAAAGTCATTTACAGGCCTAGGGGTATTGGGTCTTTGGGGCGAATATGAAATAATGGAAGTGGATTTGGTTTTTTTCGTTGAAGTTTGGAGTCACAACTCCAACATGGCACCCCATCTAACATCGTGCTGGATTCGCGAATTCACCTTACATAAATAATTAAGTAGTATATAATTTAGAAGGTAGTGTTGTGTTTGTGAAGTTGTTTTAAAGAGGTATTGTGCTTAAAGTTAATTACAATATTACAATTGATAGAGCTGTTAAAAATATATAAAATTAAAAAATAATATTTAAAGTTCAAAAGTGTGTTGTGTTGTAGTACATTGAATTTGTGCTGTAGTACATTGAATTAGTGCTTTTGTTTTGTGAATTCGCAGTGGGTGCGCGAATCACCCCCAAAAATGTAAAAAAATGATAATCAGTATTATGGTATAGCGTGGCCCTAAAAAGAGACCTTGTTTTCATTGTGACTTTGTTGTAGCTACATTTAAGTACAGACGCAGAGCTTTAGGTTGTTGAGAAAGACTCTGTTTCCCTGATCTGTGAAGTGTACTCCATCACTCCTGTAGATGCCATCCATATCAAAACGTAGATCCTATGGTCTCTAAGGTAAGCAGAAACAGTTTTATTAACATTCTTTTTAGCTTTCTCAATCTGTGGACAGAATTGATTTGACCACTTCCATTTCTGTCTTTGGCATATGTTAGAGTATACAAAGACAGTTTGAGGTAAAAGCAACATCAATTGTGCAAAGGTGTCCTAGATTCGCATTTCCAGACCTACACCAATCAATGTACCTAGGTCATTGCCACCACAGTTCACAATCATGAGGTCAGGGGTATGGAGATGCAAAAAGGTTTTAATCAAAGGCATCAATTGGTGCCACTTTAATCCTCTCTGTGCAATCCCTTTAATATACACATGTTGCAAAGCTAGGTCTTTGTTGATACCGCTGTGTTCAACATACCTTTTGCACCAGAAAATATAGCTGTGTCCAACAATCCACTCTGTAAGCATATAGGACGGATGTCTGGAAGTAATGAAAATATGTCTGTAGCTGAGATAGTCAGTTGGTAGAAAGAGAGGAATGTAAAATGGGGGACAAGATGCTGTTTTAAAAAAAGTATAGAATTGATTGGCTGTTTAAGAACATTGTACATTAAAAAAATAGGGTAATGTTACTTTCTTTAAAAAATCATGTTTCTTATTGCTCAGTAAAACATGTTTGAAAGGTACAGTAAATAGGATAAGCTCATATGTTTGAAATGTCACCCACACCTGCTGTTTGCATTTGTAACATTGTGTGGTGAACTTGAAAATATGGTGAACTTGTGACCTGTCAGTTCAGTTGAATGTTCCATGAACTGTTACTATGGAAACTGGCACTATACAGAATTGGGGAAGTGTTGAAACTTAACTGTGGACTTAAAATGTGAAATTGTAATTTATATATAAGTGAAAGCTTTTTAAAGTAAGATTTCCCAAGTCAGTAGTATCTTTAGAAGCGGTGTGGTCTTAAAAAATAGTGGGATTTTTATTTGAAATATATTTTTGAACTCATGATGGATTCACGGCTCCATCACTTTTTTGCACGGTGGAGTCGCATCTCCCAAAAATTCCACCACCAGTTTGGGCAGTTTTAGAAGTCAGTTGGTAAGGGTTAATATGTCTAACCAATAGAAATGTGTTTTTGAATTTGAAATTATGCAGGAAGCAATTTGAATGGTTACTTACATTTACTTGTGTAGAGAAGGAGAGGGAAAGATTGCCATTACTGGTTTTGCTTTGCTGTTAGGAGTGCATTACATTGATTGTGTGCATAAGGAAATCTTTTATGTGTATCTGATATTTTAAATTCTACAAATCAATTTGGAAGGTGAGTTATAAATTTGTGAGGTGTATTATGTGTTAGCTTTATTTTTTAGTTAAATAATTAATCAAGAACTTTGATGTTTGAAATATATTAGTAAATGTAAAGATGTTTATTGTAGTTATGTGTATATTGGAATATGGAGTAGTGATCATGATAGTTTGTTTTAGTGTGTGGATATGTACATTTGTAGTATACTGCATAGTTTTAGCTGTTGGTTTAAATTAGGAGGTGGAGTCTGTCAGGTTTTACGGTGTGCATGGATTTCTATCCTAAGTATATTTCTACTTGTAAATGTATTTTCATATGTTTTATACATTTTAAGAGCTGTTGTTGCATTTATGTACTAGTAGAATGGTGAAGAAGCAGCACAAAAGTGTGGTTTGAAAGATGTTTACATAAGGTGTTATTAATTAGGCCTCTATTTTGTAGTCTGTAAAAAGATATAGTTGAATGATGCCACATAATTTTAGATAGAATGGTGAAGATGCAGCACAAAAGTGTGCTTTGAAAGATGTTCACATAAGGTATTATTAATTAGGCTTCTTTTTACTAGGTTTAAGAAAGGTATAGTTGAATGATGCTACATAATTTTAGATAGAATTGTGATGATGCTGTACAAAAGTGTGGTTTGAAAGATGCTCATATCAGGTGTTATTAATTTGGCATTTCTTTTCGAGTCTGTAGGAAAGTATAGTTGAATGATGCCGCATAATTTTAGATAGAATGGTGAAGATGCAGCACAAAAGTGTGGTTTGAAAGATGTTCACATAAGGTGTTATTAATTAGGCTTCTAATTTGTAGTCTGTAGAAAGGTATAGTTGAATGATGCCGCATAATTTTAGATAGAATGGTGAAGATGCAGCACAAAAGTGTGGCTTGAAAGATGTTCACATAAGGTGTTATTAATGAGGTTATTTTTTATTAGTCTGTAGAAAGGTATAGTTGAAAGACGTTGCATAATTTTAGATGTTTGGTTGAAATTGAAAATGTAAAATTTTCTCTTTTAATGTTTAATGTTTGGATAGTGTTATGCACTCCTTTAATGCAAAAGACGTTACCCTTGTACTAATGGAATCACCAATGTATTTGCTATACAGTGCTTCAATCACCCAGACACTATCCTTCAACTCTTTCAATCACTCTGGGGCTTTTCTTGTACTTATGTAATCATTCAGCCAGTACTCATGTACTTTTAAAATAAACCCAGTCACTACCTTTTTATACCTGTAATCGCTCAGGTGGTATCTTAGTTGTTTAGTATTCACCTGGGCGGTACTCATGAACTTATAAATTCACCTACTCACTTGCTATCTACTTCAGTAATCCCCCAGATATTACTGTTGCAGGCAAGGAATCACTCAGGGTCTAGTTATGTACTAGCCCTACATTTATGCAATTAGGCAGGCTGTTGCTGTGCAGTCATGTAATTGCCTACATACTACCCTTGCAGTCGTCAAACCACGCAGCCTTTCTTTTGCATTCATCTATTCAACTAGGCAGTACTCAATGACTCATGTATGCCTTCATGCACTCAATGTGTATGTTTGCACTCATGCAGTTAGCTAGTTACTCTTCATCTTGTCCTGTCCTTACCCAGTGACTACCTTTGTACTTATAGAATCATCCAAGGAGTATCCATTGAGTGTTGGAATTACTTAGTGAGATCTATTACGTGTCTCAGTTTCTAGGTTTCACTATATTTCAGAAAAATTGTATACATATTTCTTTTAGATATCATGATGATTTGGTAACATAGAGAGATATGTATGCGTGCTTTTAACAATATGGACACACTTATAGTCGAGTTGTGTAATAGTGTGCTGCTTTATATTTGGCTAGGCCCAACTCTAATGCACTTGAAAAAGACACCCAAGTACTCGCCATGCAGTCTTACAATGATACAGGCGTTACATATGCTGTGCTTTAATCACTCAGGTATTACTGCTGCACTGATGCAATCATTTAGACATTATCCATGTAGTTATGCAATCACTAAGGTATTACTTTTGTACTTATATAATCACCCAGGCACTACTGCTGCACTTCTCTACACCGGAAGCAGGCATCCAAATGGTCCAGTGCAATGTGGTGCAACTTCACAGGGATCATGTAGGTGTAGCGCATGTAGTTGTAGTGTATGGGCCCGATTCATAAAGGTAATCTGAGACAAAAGTCTAACTTTACAACTTTTAGTATTCACAGAGGTCATTCACGAGTCGTATTTTTACATCCACAGTCGGGCTGGAATATCCGCACACAGGCCGTGCTCTCCACACCGGGGCCGTACTCTCTGGCTCGAGCCATACTCTCCGGCCAGGGCTGGATGAAGTGTAACCAATGGCCTGGAATACCATTTTTTACAAAAAGGAATATTTGGAATGTGTGATAAATGGTAGAGGAGGTTATAAAAAACAGTTTGAGCAGGGAAAAGGGTGTGGCCGGACACTATATCAGATACTAGAAAAGTTTGCTCCTTTGCATCATGGTAAATGCAGTCCACTATTGGCGCTTCCCTCAGTGTTGAGCAGTCAATGATTTGCGCTCCCCTCAGTGTTGACTGTAGTTTGATACCACAGTCAACACTGAGGGGAGCGCAAATCATGGACTGCATGTACCATGATGCAAAGGAACAAACTTTTATGGGATATGCTGTAGTGTCCGACCACACCCATTTCCCTGCCCAAACTGATTTTCATGACTCAACGTTAAAGCCCACCCCAAGCCAGGACTTGCACATCTCCCCTAATCACCCAACTGGGGCCATTAATCCCACCCCATGTTGTGAGCTGCCCTAGCCTGCTCACCCAGAAAACTAGACCAGTCATTGTCTTGTGCGTGCTCTATGCAACGGGATCCCTAGTATGCCTTGCTCTCAGTCGGGGTCATTCTCTGCTGGGGACCCACTGGATCTTTCATCACTTTTATTCACAAAACGTACTCCTCCTCCATCAACCTTTGCACGCTCGCTACGATGCCAACCTGTCTGTCACTTGCAACTCAGGCCCTCTCAACACACAAAGAGGGAAGGCCAATTCTTCAGAGTGTTGACCTTATTGGCCTTCAGTCTCCCTCACCTAACGCCTCTGCATCGAACAATGTCTTTGGGACACCTTCGGCCATCGGGCACGGCGACTTTCCCTCCAGGCACGGTGGCATAGATACATCTGACGGCTCAGGGCTCCCCACCTCTACCGTTCCCAGCAGCATGGTGCCGTCATCGCCCACCATCATCTTTGCTCCGTAGGTGGATCTGTGTCCAGAGGCCCAGCCTTTCGTTCTTTCTGCTGTGACCCTTTACCTGATCGGGTGCCCCACAGATGTTTCAGTTCCCTGTGTTCACATGAAGTAAGTGCGTATCCACGAATCTCCAACCATTCCCACACTTCCTCCGGAGATTCAAAGAAGTGAGCCTTGCCTTGTTATAGCACTTTTAGTTTTGCCGGGTATAGCAACATATATTGGAGTTGCAAGCACCGTAACTTTTGCTTGACCTCAAGAACGTTTTTCGCTGGTCCTGCACCTGCTTTGTGTAATCCGGCTATATAGTAATGTTATTGTTCTCGTAGCGGATGTTGTGCCGTTTCCTAGCAGTGAGCAGGATACAGTCTCTGTAACAATATTTCAGCACTTTAGCTATGATTGCTCGTTGCTGTGCTCCCTGGAGGGAGGGCTGGCATCAGAGATCTGTGCTCCATCTCAATGTTGAAGAAGTCAGGGATTCCCCGGGGGTGCAATTACGATCAAATCCACTTCTCTAAAAATTGCTCTGCAGACCCCTCATCCACTTGCTCTGGGAACCTTAGAACTCAAATGTTTCTGCACTGGGCGTGCCCCTCCACATCCTCAACCTGGCATTCCAGGGCATTTGTGGCTTTGGACATTTGAGCCACTTGCTTTTTGAGTGTTGCCACTTCTCTCTTCAGGTCCACAATGTATCCCTCTGCCATGGTCACCTTGTCTGCCACTTTTTGCGAGTCTGCCCTCAGAAGGTTTATGTCGATAGACACTGCCTCAATTTGATTCTCCAGGACTTTCCTGGACCCTTGAATGGCAGCCAAAAGCTTCACATGCGAGGGCTCCCCATTGTTCTCATAAACTCCCCCTTCTCCTTAGCCAGTTTGCCTTATGATGTGCTGTGGGTGTGGCGTGGCGTTTATCTTTGCCCATGTTACCTAGCTATTGGGTCTCCCCTCAGTGGTAACCGACTGCCTGCCCTCTCCATGGAGTGCCAAGAGTTCTCTTGCCCAGGCTTGCCTGGGTCCGCCATGTTCTTTGCTCACAAGGCCCTTCTCTACCTGTACTCCATTGTGGTTCCTGGACTGTAGTGCTGCAATTATCTCACTGTTCGATCTAGCAGTCCCCGGACTCAGTATTTAGTCTCTCTCGGAGGCCGTATCCGTGCCTTGTCTTCTCCACAGTGCCTTGCTACCCATGTGACCCGCACACCCCTGCCACTCCCCTTTAGCACAGATAATGTGAGAGACCTACCCCGGCCTGGTATATCTCACTCCAGCCCATTTTGGGTGTGCATGGGCTCCCTCTCACCTGAGGCCCACTGCAGAAGTGAGAAGCTGCTCTTTCTGTTTCTGATCGGACTCAGTTCTGCACTTCCAACCTTGTCCGATATCTCCAAGATGCTCCGGGCCTTCACATGGGGGCATGTCCAGCCCAGCGACCGGGGGTCTCAACCCCGCCCTTGAGGGCCCAGTTTCATTTCAACAGGACAGCAGTCCCAGGTGTGCTGATTCTCTGCTGTACCTGTTCCCCTCATGCGGGCCCCTGTGATTCTCCAGGCTGCCCACACCAGAAAGCCGCAGCCCAAAACTGCTCACCCTCAGGCAGTGTTCCATGGCAGTGATATCGCAGGGCTGCAGTCTGCCCTGTCCTTGATGGGAGGAGGAGGGGCCTGGCCCCCAGATTCTCTCGATCCGTACCAGTTCTGGGGCGCACAGGCACCTTCTTACCTGATGACCACTGAGGCAGCAGGGGCCCGCTTCTTCACTTCCTAAAGTGACACCGGTCCTCCCCGCAGCCACATCAATGTCCCTGGGAAGCACCTGGCCTCCACTCAGGGACAGGCCCAGCCCAGTGTCTGCAGCCCTCTGCTCCAAGTCTGCTACAATCCTGCAGGGACGTGTGTCCCTGTGTTCTGGTTCACTGCTGGTGGCAGCTCCCCGCTCTGGCCCTCAACAGATCGCCGGGCCTCCAAGAGGAAACAGTTGCACCCACCTCAGTCCCTGCAACTGTGGATCCCCCACCTCCCCCCCCACAGAAGGAAACATTCAAACAGACTACTAAGAGAGGATGGCAACACCACCACCA
This sequence comes from Lissotriton helveticus, assembly GCF_964261635.1. Taxonomy (NCBI): domain Eukaryota; kingdom Metazoa; phylum Chordata; class Amphibia; order Caudata; family Salamandridae; genus Lissotriton; species Lissotriton helveticus. Next base: position 761,499,308 of record NC_136063.1, on the reverse strand, counting down.
CTACCACCAAGGGAAGCAGAACCTGATTTACTCCAGTGAGTGACTACCTTTCACTCTGTGGACTATTTTTTGGACACATTTACCTTTCTGATGCCAGTTGCATTTTGGACATTGGACTTCAAACAATTTCCAAGTGCAATAATAGTTGCATTTACCATGACTGACTGTTTTAATTTTTGGTTTGTTTTTTTGATTACATCCTTTGTTTATTTTGGTTATGTTGAACAAAACAAAACTGACAAAGTCAAAGATTGTTGTGGTATTTCAGTTCTCAGTTGATATTTTTTTCTTTATTTCATACATCTTAAAATGAAAACATTAAAATGATTGTTTAGTCATAAATAATTTCAATGTAGGTAATGTGTCCCACATTTTAAAACAACCACAGATCATTAACTAGTTTAATAAATCAGAAGAAATACATTTTTGTCCTTTTTTTCTTAACAATTACAACCAATGCATAACTCAAATACTTCTTCTCATTTACAGTTCTAGACCTTCCCACAATGGAAGAACGGAATATAATCAAACACATCAGAATAAATAGGCTAACTATTATTCATTTATGTCATCAGCTGGATACAGATCTTCTGGCCCAAAATAGGAATGCCACATCAATAACACCAATAGACTAAATCATGGAAGTACTCCATTTAGTGGCCACAGGATCATTCCAATGCTAGGCTGCAGTATCTGGTGAAATGTCACAAGCAACTTTAAGTGTTGTGCTACAAGATGTTCTTTTTACAGTGATAAACACACATCAAAAGTTGCAGACATTTGACACAAAATGAGGATTTTTCAAAAGCGAAGGGAGATTAGTATGCTTTGTTTAAATACCACAAGGTGGTTAGTGCAATTTAAGCCTCGGTGTCAACATTCCACAGAAAACAAGTCTAACACAATCTTATAAACTTCAATTCAATTACTTTGCAAGTTGTCTTTGTACAAGAAATGTACATCCAAAGTCTGTGTGTGTCTTTCACAGGATCAACCCTTGTTCCCTTTGTACTTGGCAACAGCAGATTATAACTGCAAATGTCACAACTTTGAAATATCAAAATGAAGAGGAAGTGGTGAAAGAACTTAAAATAGACTAAAAAAAATAAAAGCAATTAGTTGATTACATTACAAAACTTTCACATAACAAATTAATAATTTTGAGAACACATTTTCTAAGAACAATCAAAGATGAACAATGTAAATAAACAGAGTGTTTGATGTGTCAAAACTTTGATAAACATCTTTGAACTGTATTTTCCTTACCTTGACCTTTAAAAAACATTTCCAGCACAGACTGTCATTCTCATTAGATTAAAAGTTGGTTTATCATGTAATAAACTGTAAATATATACTCAAACTCATTAAAAAAAATTACAATGTTTTTATTGGCATTTGAAATTATAGCTGGCTGTACAATACATATAATGAAACATTTGGACAATGATTATACATTTCTAATCTATTATGGAATGGTCATCTGACCCTAAACAGTCATTTGCTCATTCTTACCATGTATAAACACATGCCATCCTCAGAGAATACCCTCTTGTCAACATAACCATGTAACTCCCCTGCATACCCCTAAACCACCCTTCCTTGTGTGTCTGAAGTCTACCTCTAGTCTAGATTGATTCAAGGTCTGGCTCATATCCTCAAACTCGTGTGAACAAGTTGTCAACATCTTGACGTAAGTCAATTTCTTCCTCTTTAACACTATGATCTTCATTTGGCCTCTCAAAATACTCAACCGGTGGCTCTTCATGGTCTCTATCCATTGCAAATTATGGGATATTCCGCAGCAGGACTATGTTGTGGAACATACAGCAGTCCATGGTGATGTGGCACACCTTATCGAGTGAGTGGAGGAGAGCTTAACCAGTCTTATATAGCCATCGAAATCCAGCCTTTAGGAACCCAAAAGCTGGCTCCATCAGCCTCTGTGTTCTTCAATGGGTCTCATTGAAGTGGACTTTCCTTGGCATTGTTGGATTCCTCAGCGGTGCCAACAACCATGGTCAGTTAGGATAAGCTGAGTCTCTTATAAGAAACAATTCTGGCCAAAATATGTAAAAATATTTTAGATCATTAAACTTGAAATTAACTGAACAATATATTGACAGATTGAACTTACAACAAGCCATTCCCTCCCAGGTCCAAGTTGTAAGATTTGCAGGAGTATGCTGCTGTTCGGTAGTACAAAGGGATCATGGGTTGATCATGGACAACGAGCATACACGCCTGTGATGTACATTTCTGGGAAGCAGACAACTTGTACATTGATTAAATGGAAGTTCTTTAGATTGTGGTAGACGTGTTCTCTGGTGTGTGATGGCACTAAAGCAATATGTGTGCCAACAATTGGCCCAACCACATGTGGTAGGCAACCCAAATCATGAAATTCTCCCTTCACATTGTCAAAATCCTTGTTTCATGGAAATTGGGTGAAGCAGTTGATATGTCTCATCCTTGTAGAAAGACCTTCTTGTGGCACACCTCTAAAAGTTGGTTGTGACATTCCACCAGATACTGCCATAGTGTATGGGAATGATCCTGTAACCACAAACTGTAGTACTGCAATACTTTTGACTATTGGTGTTATTGCCGTGGTATTCCTGTTGTGAGGCAGAAGATCTGGCTCCTGCTGATGACATAAATAAAGAATTATTTGCCTATTCAATCAGAATGTATTTATTTAAAAAAAAAATCTTTTTATTAACAAAAGGAAACAAAAGGAACATTACACAATCACTAAAACAAGCATCAGGTGGGTCATATTTTCTCATCACATTAGTCTGAATGTCACATTTGCAGATTTAATTACAACCATTTACATACTGTGGGAATCTAGAGATTACCGCGCCCCCGAAACTGATCGCGGCATCGGTGGTTCACAGATATCTCCCCGGTGGCTATATCACGCCCCCCAGACCCTCCCCCATTTCTCTGGGCACCCCCGGCCACATACACAGATTTGTCCCTGAACATACACCAGTCCAAGTCTATGGCCCATCCAGAAACCCTGGGCGGCTGACTCACACCCCATAGCTGAGCTATATTATGCGAGTGTAGCCCATTGCTTCTGGCTCTCATTCAGATCTGTGGGTTCCCACACATTCAACAGACATCTACGAACCTCCAATTGCATGTCTCCCCCCAATACCTCTTTCATTTCGTCCTGGATTTTCCTCCAGAATGTCTGGAACTCCCAACAATGCCAAATTCCCTCCTACAATCTCCAGTCTCCGCAGGCCCCATACGCATCAACAGTGGACCAGTGATATACGATCTATGCAAGATCTTTAATTGCACTAAGCAAAGCCTCATCTGGATCGCCACCACCCTCGGGGAAGAAATAGCCGCAACCCAATCCTCATCGTCCAACTCAAATCTGTCTTCATTCCAATCAATCAATCAATCAATCAGACCATTTATAGAGCGCACTACTCACCCGTGACGGTCTCAAGGCGCTGAAGAGGGGGGGTGCTACTACTGCTTGAAGAGCCAGGTCTTGAGGTGTTTCCTGAAGGAGAGATGGTCCTGGGTAGTTCGTAGGTGTGCGGGGAGGGAGTTCCATGATTTGGCCGCCAGGTAGGAGAATGATCTTCCTCCGGTGGTGGTTCTGCGAATCCGTAGGACGGTGGCGAGGGCGAGGCTGGCGGAGCAGAGCTGGCTGGTGGGCGTGTAGAACGAGAGGCGGCTGTTGAGGTATTCGGGGCCCATGTCGTGGAGTGCTTTGTGTGCGTGGGTGAGGAGCCTGAATGTGATCCTCTTGTTGACGGAGAAACAGTGAAGGTTTCTCAGGTGGGCGTATATGTGGCTGTGGCGAGGGATGTCGAGGATGAGTCGTGCGGAGGCGTTCTGTATGCATTGTAGTCGTTTCTGGAGTTTGTCGGTGGTTCCTGCGTATAGGGTGTTTCCGTAGTCCAGTCGGTTGTGACGAGGGCCTGGGTGACCGTCTTTCTGGTATCGGTGGGGATCCACCGGAAGATCTTACGGGGCATGCGTAGGGTGTTGAAGCATGATGACGAGACGGCGTTGACTTGCTTGGTCATCGTGAGGAAGGGGTCCAGGATGAATCCCAGGTTGCGTGCGTGATCCGAGGGTGTCGGTGCGGTGCCCAGCGCCGTGGGCCACCAGGAGTCGTCCCAGGCAGAAGGGGATTGTCCGAGGATGAGGACCTCCGTCTTGTCTGAGTTCAGCTTCAGGCGGCTGAGCTTCATCCATTCTGCGACGTCTTTCATTCCTTCCTGTAGGTTGGTTTTGGCGGTGGCTGGGTCTTTGGTGAGGGAGAGTATCAGCTGGGTGTCGTCGGCGTAGGAGATGATGTTGATGTTGTGTTTGTGTGCGATGGCGGCGAGGGGGCTCATGTAGATATTGAAGAGGGTTGGGCTGAGCGAGGATCCTTAGGGTACGCCGCAGATGATCTTGGTGGCTTCTGAGGGGAAGGGAGGGAGGTGGACTCTCTGGGTTCTGTCGGAGAGGAACGAGGAGATCCAGTCCAGGGCCTTTCTTTGGATCCCAGTGGTGAAGAGGCAGGTTATTAGGGTGCAATGGCATACATTATCGAAGGCTTCCGAGAGGTCCAGGAGGATGAGGGCGGTTGTTTCTCCGTTGTCCATCAGGGTCCTGATGTCGTCGGTGACTGCGATGAGGGCGGTTTCGGTGCTGTGGTTGGCTCAGAATTCGGACTGGGATGGGTCGAGCGAGTTGTTTGCCTCGAGGGAAGCAGTCAGCTGCTTATTGACGGTCTTCTCGATGACTTTGGCCGGGAAGGGAAGAAGAGAGATGGGGCGGAATTTCTTCAGGTCCTTGGGGTCCGCTGTGGGTTTCTTCAGAAGGGCGTTGATTTCTGGGTGCTTCCAGCTCTCTGGGAAGGTGGCTGATGTGAACGAGCTGTTTATGATGTTCCGGAGATGGGGTGCGATGATGGTGTGGGCTTTGTTGAAGATGTCTATAGTGTTCAGTATCATGCATACTATATTGTTGCATGAGGAAATCAAACGTATGTATCTCCCCTCCTCCCCACATGTCTTTTATTTGGGCAATCCCTATAAGTTCCCACTTGTCAAATCCCTTGGTTTTCCTTAGGCTACCAAGTTTCTCCGAACTAAACAGAGGAGTAGATAGTCAGTTTACCCTCCCAGCCCAAGTATCTATTAGCTGCGTGCCACACCTGTACCGCGTGTGCCGCTGGGCCTGTCAACTTAAATCGCCCTGGTTTGGCATATAGGGCTCTGCTGATATCTCCGCCTGGTGCCAGCCCACGATCCATGGCGTATCCCGGGTCTCCCGGGGGACCGCATACCACATGGTTCACTGCCGCCAGCTGTGATGCCCAATAATACTTACGTATATCTGGGAGTCCGATTCCTCCGTCATACCACGGGAGAGTTAATTTTGCAAACGCAATTCTGGGCCTGCCATCCCAAAGAAGTTGCCTATGGAGCATCTCAATCTGTTTAAAATAGGAGACCGGCACTGGGTCCATCGAGTTCTGTACTGCGTATAAAAATCTAGGCAGGGCCATCATTTTAAATAGCGTTGCCCTTCCAAGCAATGAAAGGGGCAGTGCCTTCCAGCGCTCTACATCTTTCCGAAGCTTGCTCAAAGGAGCGACCAAATTATTGACGTATCTAAGTTTAGGGACCAGTGTTATGTAGATACCCATGTATTTAAACCCAACCGTTTCTATTTGGATGGGGCACGACTGCGGGACCACCGGGGGCTTGCCGGCTATGACAAAAAGCACCGACTTTGACCAATTAATAGTGAAACCTGAATATCTATCAAAAATGGCCAGCACGTCAAAGAAACAAATCAAAGACGCCCTAGGATTGGTAAGGTATAACAGAATATCATCAGCGGATAGAGAGATTTTATCCTCCTAGCCTGGTGTCCACCTCAAACCCCGTATCGATCAGTCCCACCTAACCCAAGCCGCAAGCGGCTCCAACGCAACGCGAACAGCAGCGGGGACAACGGGCAACCGTGTCTCGTGCCCCGCTCCAGTGTGAAATCATTCGATCTGCAATTATTGACCTCCACTCTGGGTGGGGGAATAGCGTATAGTAGCCGCACCCACCCAATAAATCCCTCTCCGAAACCCAGCTTCACCAGAACCGCGAAAAGATAGTTCCATTTAACCCGGTCAAACGCCATAGTGGCATCTAAGGACGCCAATACTGCCGTTTCCAGAATCTCCGAGGCACCCCCAAGAATTCCGTGTAACCTTCTCAGGTTTAATGCCGTATTTCGGCGCGGTATAAAGCCGGATTGATCTGGGTGTATAAGGGTTGAGACCACTTTAACCAATCTAGTACCCAGCAATTTCGCTAGTATTTTGGGCACTGCATTTAGAAGGGAGATGGGTCTATAGGAAGAGCACTGCATCCTGAGTTTACCCGTCTTGTGTGTGACCACTATATTTGCTACCCGCTGGTCTTAGGGAAGCTGGCCTTTGTCTTTGCTCTCAAGGAACATCGCTCGGAGATACGGGGCCAGTTTATGGGCATTCAATTTATATAACTCTATCCGTATCCCATTAGGGCCGGTCGCCTTACCCGGATTTATCCCCCTAATCGCCTGCGCAACTTCATCATCCGTAAGGGGGGAGTCCAAATACTCCTTATTGTCAGCGGCTAATTCTGGCATAATAATATCTTTAAGCATTTCGCTGTTTTCAGCTATCGTAAATCCACTGCCAGAAGTATATACACTCTTGTAATATTCCAAAAAGGTATCAGCGACCGCCTGTGGGTCTGTCACTATGCCCGAATCAGTTCCTACTACCTCAAGTACCCATCTTGATGCCACTTCCTCGCGTTCAAGCCAAGCGATCAATCTGCCCACTTTGTCTCCGTGCTCATATATTCTGCTTTGGATAGCTTCATTTTGAGCCATAGGTCTATCTCTGGCCAGGCTCCTGTACTCTTCCTGACATAACCTCATACGGTGAACGTCTTCCGGTGTCGACTTTCTAGCCACCTTCTCCTCTAATCTCAGCACTTCGCCTTCCATCCTAGTCATCTGCACCTGACGCTTCCTCTTCCAGGCCGCGAACGAGGATAAAACCGCGCTCCTCGCCACTACCTTGTATGCTTCCCAGAGAGTCTGCGCCGATTCAACCGTACCCACATTTTCCTGGAAATACAGATCTGACATTTTAATAATCTCCTTCTTGGTGGTCGGATCCTTCAATTGCCATGCACTAATAGGGGCCACTTTGCCCACCGCCACCTGACCAAATTCAAGCCGCAACCATATTGGAGTGTGATCGGATATAACTCTACCCAGGTAGCGTACATCTCGGATAGTGGCCGCCATAGTCGCCGGCAGTAGTATGTAGTCTAACCTAGAAAGACTCTTGTGTGCCGCTGATATGTGGGTGAAATGCGTATGCGTCAAATTACGTACAAGCCAGCTATCCACTAGTCCCAAAGTTTCCTGGAAGTTCGAAAGCCATTTCTGTGATGGAAGAAGTGGCTGCGGCGGCTTCCTATCGATCTCTCCGTCCAATACCGCATTAAAGTAACCCCCCAATATCAGGGTGCCCATGGGCAGGGTGAGAAACACCCTGCTTAGGTCTCGAAAAGCGTCGGTCTGTAAACCAGGTGGTACATAGATTGACAGAAGAGTGACTGTCTTTCCCCCTACTTGATCCGACACCCCAGCATACCGACCTCTCTGATCCAGCCAAGTTGACTGCATTGCCATTGGAAAGGAGTTCTTAATCCACACTCCCACCCCTCTGGAGCCCGTCGTAAACCCAGCATGTGCAACTAACTTGTAACCTCCTTTATGGAGGGCCATGCAGCGGTTACCCACAAGGTGCATTTCTTGCAATAATACAACATCTGGGGAATGCCTTCTAATGAGCTGATTGACCATCCCCCGCTTAATCCTATATCCTAGGCCGTTAACGTTCCAGCTGAGCACCTTCATCCCCTCTCCCTGATTAACTTGCGCCTCCGACTCAAAAACAAACTTCTGATCATCTCTCTACCACCTGATGCAGAAAGGAAGAAAAAAATAATAACTACACACCATACAGTCACCACACCATCTCCTAATAAAAGAAAAATTAAAACAAAAAACAACAACCATGCAACAACTTTCCCCACCCCCTTCCCCCACCCTGCACCCCTGCTTATGGCCTTCGCCAACCCCCAACTCGCAGTGTGCCTGTCACCCAATACTCTAACTAAGTAACTATCTAAAAGTAGATCTGGGAGGAAATCTTCATCCCGCAACCCCACACCGCTCTAAGGATATTTTTACCCCTATTACAGATCTCCTTCTCGAGAAGCGTACCCGTAGTAGTGCCCCGCTCATGGACCCCCGCTCAACAAAACCATAACAATACAGTCGACAGTGTTACTCATCATTCCTGTTCTTGCGAGCCTTCTCCTTCTTCGCCGCTTCGTCTCTGGGGCTCCTCCCGGGAGGACAGATTCTCCACCCAGTCTGAGGCAATTTCAGGATTATCAAAGAACCAAACCTTTCCTGCAACCTCAACTCGCAACCTAGCAGGAAACATCATGGCGTATTTAAGTCCTTTGTCTCTGAGTCTCTTCTTAACTCCCAGGAAACTTTGCCGCTGTCACTGAACCATCTGGGTAAAGTCCGGGAAAAATTTGAGGGTGGAGTTTTGTTAGTTCAAAGGGCCCCCAGATCTGGAGGCTTGCGGGATAGCGTCTCTGTCTCTAAAATTAAGCACCCTCACAATCATCGGCCTAGGCGGGGCTCCCGGACGCAGCCGTTCCCCCGGGACCCAGTGTGCCTGCTCTGTCGTAAAGACGTTCCCTAACTCTTTCGATTTCAGGTGATTAAGTATAATATCTTCCACAAACAGGTCAGGGGTCAGACCCTCGGCCTTCTCCGGAACTCCAAATATGTGCACATTATTCTTCCGGGCTCTCCCTTCATAGTCATCCAGCTTGCGGTTCGCCAATTCACTCGAGGTTTTAAGGTTCCGTACCTCTTACTGCAGCTGCACTACGTCGTCCGTCAAACTCGCTGTCTTTATATCTAATGATTTCACCTTCTCACTTGTTTTGGTGAGATCAGCTCGAATCAGGTTGACCTCTATAGACACAGTGTCCAACTTATGGTCCAGCGACTCCATCTGCTGTCCGAGGGAGGTCTTCACCCCAGAGATAGCCGCCATCACATCTTGTAATGTAGGCTCTGACGTGTGACTCGAGGCTTCTACACCCCCGTCTTCCGGTCTTCCGGTCCCAGAAGGCGAGCCCCTGGGTAGCGTGTATTTGTCCAACTTGTTGGTTTGGACGTAGCGGGACCCCTTAGTGGATCTAGTCTGCTGTTTCTCCGATTTGGGTTTAGTCGCCATCTTGGGTCCGAGTTCGGAACGAGCCTCAACTGTCTATGACAATAATAGAAGTCACCTTCGATCGCAGGCCAGTGCCCCCGCACTCTCACTTGGACCGCCCATGACCACGAGGTTTCCTTTTTGGGATCTAGAACATCATCCGGATCCGGGTCAGCTGTCCGCCTGTTCTTCAGCCGTCTATCATGGCAATCGGCTCTACCAACAGCACTTCAGACAGGTCGCCGAGCCACCAACCCTGTCTACGGACGCTCGGCAATCCGCCTCCACGCAGACCTCAACAATTATCACGCCTGGGGCATCCCCGCTCAGCCCGTGTAGCCAATGCGTTTCACTCTGACAAGCAGGTGGGAACTCCACTCTCAGGGCTCGCTCCCCTCTGCCCCGTCCGCCGCTTACAATCAGGGAGCACCCAGGCCCCACACACTGACACTCGGCCCCATCAGCCTCGCAATGCTCATCGACTGGCCCAACAAGTGCCCTGCATCTCGGCGCCGCATCCAGGTGCGGCGACCGGCGGCGTCTCAGGCGCGGGACCCCCTCTGCCGTCTGGGTGATAGATGCATTCAGGGCGACCGTTCGCAGGGAAACGCCAACCCGGGCTGAGATCGGGGCCGGACCGGCGACTTCCGGTCACCGGCCCCGCTGTTGACACACTTGGGCCCGGGCAGGAAGCTACTCGAGGCCCCGGCTCTCTCCTCACCCAGGCCGCAAACTTGCCAGCGATGTCACTCGAGCCCCCTGCGGCGGAATCGAACACAGAACCCAGCGCCCGGCACCACTTCCTCTCCGCCGCCTGTTTCCATTGTTGGGGAACAGGATAAAGGTCAGGATGTGCCCGGAGGCGGCGGGGGTTTCGAGAGCCTTAAGCTCACGCGGCCATCTTGGATTCACGCGAAGCTCCTCCCCCGTCAATCAGAATTTTTAATCATATCCTGTTCTCCCATGGTGGCAAGGTCTGGAAGTGCAAAAAGAACAATTGATGGACAGAATGCAGAACAATGTCATACATTCACCCCAGTACAGAGATCTGGGCCTAAATCCATTGTTTTTTTGCTCACCATGCCATTCCAGTTTGGACCCAGCCATATGCAAATCAGTCTTGACCCTGCGCCCAATGGCAACAGTCCAGCTAAAACTGCCAAGCCAGGTCCTGCCTGGACTGGAAACAAGCATCCTAGGACCGGTTTTAGGCTGCAAGTGGTCAGAACACTTGAGGCTGTCATCACCTCACTCTCCCTGGATTCATATGTCTACATTTAAAATAATAGAAATGTTGTAAATATCTGCTAAATATTTTTACATTAAAATACATTTCAGCTAGTTTTAAGTAAATATATATATTTTTTAACATAATTACACAGAACATTAATATGTTTGGTACTATTATTTTTAATGACCTTTTCACATGTGTAAATACATTTTTAGGTTAAAGGTAAATAATTAATTTAAAATGTATTATTTATACAATCTTATGTTTTAAAAAAAATTGTTATAAAAAATTACATCAATGGCGGAGTAAACAACACCATACAAATATTGCATCTAACCACATTAACATATTACATAACAATTGTTTGGGAAAACAGATGAACAACATTAGCATTTTGTATACGTAAACAAAGTAGCCACCATTTTGAGTGGTGGTGATGCACTTTACATTCATAAACACACTGTTTCACAATCTAAAATGGCAGGCGTTGACCGCGCCATCAGGACATTTGCTATCAGATGGCCACGGTGGAAGTTGACCGGATAGTGGATGTGATACTCCATGACAAACACAGCCAAAGGCTAATGTGTGTGATAGCAATGCACGAAAGCCAATGAATGCATCCGTCTCCGTTGGTGATCACGTACATATACATGGTATTTCAAGAAAAGCTCACATGCCTCTTAACTTGTGCTGCTGTTTTCGACCTCTGGGAGCCACGATGCCCAGGAAAGCAGTTGACAGGCCCCCAGCATTCTCGTAAGAGTAGCTGGAGTTGTTGGCTATGGAAGTCCTGTCCCTGTACAGACAGCTGTATGGCTTACCAAAGGAACAGGTACATTTTTTTAAAACACTTGCTAGAATGTCCCTTTTAGTTACTGAGTGAAGTGTAGTGATTGAGGTGAAGTTTCACTTCTTCTAAATCACCTAGAACTATGATGGTGTGTATTTGTAAACACATTACAATTTCAGAACATCACAACTTTAGTATGTGTTGTGTGTTTGCTGTCCTATAATTTTTTTGGTGTGTAGTGCAATGCATACATATTATTTCATGATTATTTCATGTGAATTCTACAAAATGAACATCATGTTAATTTAGAACACACATTTACATTTTTATACAATAACACATATATATACATTTATAATATTTACCTTGCCTTGGGGGTCCTTGTGGGACCCCCTGAGCAGGCCTAGGGGGTCAGGGTGTTTCTACTCTGGCCCCTTTGTGAGTTTCACACCTTTGTTTCACTGCTTTCTTGTGCCTTGGTTCTAACAAGGCACAAGATGGCTGCCCACACTTCCTGGTTTTGAGTGTTGACAGACAGTGGCAGCCAATCAGCATGCCTTCCCGAGAAAGCTGCATGGTCATTGGCTGTCAACACTTCGAACCAGGAGGTGTTGGCATCCATCTTGTGCTAGTGTTGACAGACAGTGACAGTCAATCAGCATGCCTTCCCGAGAAAGCTGTATGCTCATTGGCTGTCAACACTTCTAACCAGGAAGTGTTGGCATCCATCTTGGGTCTTAGTAGACTGAGGCACAAGAAAGCAGAAAAACAAATGTGTAGAACAAAAAAAGGGGGCAGGGTAGAAACACCCTGACCCCCTAGGGCTGCTCAGGTGGTCCCACTAGGATATTAATATATTTAAACGTTATCCGCTAATAGAATTAGCATTTAAAAAACCTTGCAAATTCACTGAAAAAACTATAGGTTTAAGGCCTTTTATAGTTAGAAATTAGCATTTAAAAAACCTTTGAAATTCACTGAAAGAACCATAGGTTTCAGGCCTTATATAGTTAATTAGCATTAAAAAAACTTTTGAATATATAAAAACGTTATCCGCTAATAGAATTAGAATTTAAAAACCTTGTGAATTCAATGAAAAAACCATAGGTTTCAGGCCTGATATAGTTAGGAATTAGCATTTACAAAAACCTTTGAAATACACTGAAAAAACCATAGGTTTCAGGCCTTATATAGTTAGGAATTAGCATTTAAAAAAACCTTGCAAATTCACTGAAAAAACCATAGGTTTCAGGCCTTATATAGTTAGGAATTAGCATTTAAAAAACCTTGCAAATTCACTGAAAAAAACCATAGGTTTCAGGCCTTATATAGTTAGGAATTAGCATTTAAAAAACCTTTGAAATTCACTGAAAAAACCATAGGTTTCAGGAGTTATATAGTTAGGAATTAGCTTTTACAAAACCTTTGAAATTCACTCAAAAAACCATATGTTTTAGTGGTGTTAAAGTTAGCTGGACATTTTACTCATACAAAACCATTGAAATTGCTCCTATATAGTTAGTTCTACTAACTATATTTCGCGCACCCGCCATACACTGCTGATGATGTCACATATTAGATCATTCATGACATGGTCAGTGACATCACTGATGACATCTCAAATGACATCACTGATGACATCACTGATGACATCATCCATGTGACAATCACATACACCTTTTCATACACTATTACAATTTTTCATCAATCTTTGTAAAATACAGTGTATCATATTTAAATCCATTGTCACGGCAATACAAGTATCCAAAAATCCACTCAGTGATTCATAGATGTATACACACATCTAATCACTTACCTATGGATTCACTCATACATGCTATCAATGAACAATAGAACACTATCAAAAATACTTATACATCTATATCGACATTAAACAACAGCACGCATCCTATTCACATATGAAGCCATCCTACTCACTTATGCAAACAATGGATCATACTTACATATTTACTTAGCAAAACACTTATACAAACACCACTTCTTCTATTCATTTAGATAGTAAGTCATACTTAGTGAATTATAAAATCATTATTACAAGTATACAGTTATCCATACAGTCACTCACACAATCATTGTGTCTTATGTATACTTATTTATATACAACAACTGACACATACACTGCCTTTTATTTTTCTAGTTTGTTGGACCTGTACCTTTGAGAAATATATTTGCTCATCACCACACCCATAAAGAGATTCCCTCACCCAAACTGTTAGAACATGTAGTTTTAACTTCATATATCTACTGAATCAACTATTCACACATCTTTGGACAGTCACACACCCCCCACCGAACCACACACACTTTCACACTCCCATACAAATACTCAGTTAACTAATCAATAACTAATATAGACTTTCACATAGCTAGTAACCAACTGTAGAATCAGTTTACACAACAACTGACAAAGTGATACAGATATTCACACAGTTTAGTCACTATCCACTATATTTAGTGAGACATTATAAATTGGTCAAGTAAACAGTCAATTACACTGCTACTAAATCCTCCATCCAAATATTTATTTATATATATCCACTCATTATTCAATGCAAATTACTATATATATAATGCATATTTAAATAACGAAGCAAACCACATTCACTGGATGATGTCATCAGTGATGTCATTTGAGATGTCATCAGTGATGTCACTGACCATGTCATGAATGATCTAATATTTGACATCATCAGCAGTGGATTGCGGGTGCGCGAAATATAGTTAGTACAACTAACTATATAGGAGCAATTTCAATGGTTTTGTCTGAGTAAAATGTCAAAGTGGGAAAAAAACCTCTGTCCAAGTTCTATCCGCAATTGCCACAAGGAAATAAAATCGACCTTTTTCAAGAGGCAGTAATTCAAGACATCTACAAAATCAAAGGTACAAAATATCGGGACAACTTGAAAATGGAAGAAAGAACAGCTCTAAAAAACCTCATGGAAGATCAAACGATAACAATAAAAATGGCCGATAAGGGTGGAAATATTGTTATTTTGGACAAAAAAGATTATATAACTGAAGCCCATTCCCAGTTAAGAAACAAACAATATTACAGGAAATTGGAGCAAAACCCTACTCAAATCTTCAAAACAAATTTGGATAAAAAAATAACAGATTGGCACAGTGAAAATCTGATTGACATCGATGAAAGTAAATTCTTAACAACAAAGCACCCTGTAACTGCGACTATCTACTTCCTACCGAAAGTACATAAGAACCCACTAAAACCACCAGGGAGGCCAATTGTATCGGCGAAGGGCTCACTTATGGAACCGGTGGCGAACTATATTGACTATTTTCTCATGCCTTTTGTACTGAATCTAAGCTCATATTTACGAGATACAGGTGACCTATTGAAAAACCTGCAAGATCTATCGTGGCAATCCACTTACATGTTAATTACAATGGATGTAATTGCTTTGTATTTAAACATAGACCACAGCATTGGCATAAAAGCATGCGCATTTTTTCTAAAAGAAAGGAATATACAATTTAACAGACACAACCAGATGCTTCTGGACATGATTGAATTATGTCTTACTCAAAACATCTTTCTTTTTGGGGAAGAAATCTATCAGCAAGTCAAGGGGTGTGCGATGGGCTTCTCCTTCAGTCCAGCATTCGCATGTCTCACGATGGGATGGTGGGAGCAACAGGTGGCTTGGCATCCGGATAATGATCATCATGTGAACAAAATAGCAAAATGGCTGAGATACATTGATGATCTTTTGATAGTGTGGGATGGAACAGCAGAGGAATTTGAGGCTTATTTCAAAATATTGAACTCCACCGATACAAACTTGAGGTTTACATACACCATCAGTCGGGATCAAGTAACCTTCTTGGATACTAAAATATATATTCATGACAACAAAGTGGAGACCACGCTATATAGAAAAGAAACTTCAACAAATGCCACCCTTCATGCGGAAAGCTTCCACCAACCATCAGTAAAAAATAACATACCATACGGAGAATTCCTGAGGCTACGTCGCATATGCTCACAAGAAAAGGATTGGACAACGAGTAGTTGCGAGATGGCCAAAAGATTCGCTCGACGGGGGTACAAAAAACGAACTATCATCAAAGGCTGGACAAGAGCGAATGAGACAAAAAGAGAGGACATATTACAAACGAAACCCAAAAAAAAGGACATGTTGTCCTCAGAAAATCAGAAAGTAAGACTAATCATGGACCACTCAAGAGAATCGAAACAAATTGTTAACATCATAAGGAAAAACTGGAAAATTCTGCATCTAGATGAAACTGTGGGGAAAATCATGGGCAAACATCCGGAGGTGACATTTAGAAGAGCTACGAGTCTGAGGGACAAACTAGTGCACAGTCACCATCAAAACCCAGAAATAAAGAAAAAAGGCATCCAATGGCTGAAAACCAAAGGTCTTAAAAAATGTCAACAATGCAAAGCATGTCAGATTGCGGTGAACAAAAAAGAAGTAACATTGCCCAATAAAAAAACTTGGGTCATCAAACAACTGATAAACTGTAAAACTGAATACGTTGTTTATGTGATTGAGTGCCCATGTGCATTGAAATATATTGGCAGTACAAAGAAGGAATTGAAGCTAAGAATTCTAGAGCACATAAGAGCAACGGCGAATAAAGACAGGGGCAACGCCGTAGCCAAACACATGGAGGTATCACATAACGGGGACTGGAAACTTCTAAAATTTTACGCACTGGAAACCATTGTTCCACATGAAAGAGGGGGGGACAGAGAGCGAAAATTAAGATGCAGAGAATCCCGGCAAATATTGAATTTCAGAACTTTACATCCGGAAGGTCTGAACCAGAGTGAAGAACTTTATGTCCATCTGTAAATATAATGGTCTTTGTAAATAAGTAAGAAACTGAACTGCAGTAGTATCAAATTGGGACTATGAAACTTTATATATGTAAAATAATCTTTTTTTCTTCCGTAAATGTCAATTGAACGAAGTAATAGCATATGGGTAATAGAGGAATACGCTGGAAATGGTGGTTATCAACTCCACGTTGTTATTGAATACAATTGATGGGTGTATATTGTATATGAATGCCTCAGGCCCACTGGAGGGCGGGAAAGCATCCGAAATGTTAAGCAAACGCCCACTAGAGGGCGAGATTGATTAATCTAGGTCTGTTATACTGATACAGATAAGATAATGTGCAAAGCATCGAGGTGTAGACAATTAATATTGATCTCAGCTACCCCGGCGGTATGTGTAATCTATGAAACTACATCACCCACAATCCTTTAGTTTTGACAGGAAGTTTTGAAAATCATGTGACTTTGCACAACCACGCCTTATAGGTAGTTGGGAGTGAGTGATTATTGACCGTGATCAAGCCGTCTGTAGGTGGTGAAACGCGTTGGTAACTGACTGCAAGAACTATGGTGCAATAAAGAATTGGAAAGCAAAGATCCTCTCGAGTGCGTGTTCATTGCCTGCAAGGGATTTTTGGAAATTGAATTCGGCGGGGCTCTGCCGAGGAACACGCACCGGTAACAGAGCGCCAGGGGTCAACAAAACTGAGCCAAGTTGTGGAAAATATATATATATATAGATATATATTACCTACTGGCGGTCGCCAGTAGGTATATATAGTTAGGATTTTTTCTCTATGGGATTTTTGAAAATTCTATGTCTAATAACTTTGGCGTTTGTGGACGGAATTGGCTGAAATTTTCAGGAAAATGGAACATTTTGTTTCTGAGCAGCCACTGAAAATTTGGGGGGGTTTTGTCAAGGGGGGGCTGAGAAAAAAGGGGGGTCCCAAAACGCGTTTTTCCCATGTTAATTTCCATAGGGCGGTTGGCCTCACTTTTAGCCCGAACGGCTGAATGGATTTGCACGAAACTTGGCAAAATTGTAGGGACTGTTAGCCTGATGTGCCTTTGCTAGGTCTCAAGATATGTGCTCCAGTGGATTTTGAGAAATTAACGTTCAAAAAAAGATATATATCTGTAAGCGCGCTCCGGGTAGCGCTCCGGTTCGCGTACTTCACGCGTAACGGAACTTCGCGAAGCGAAGCTGATTGGCTCTCCGGTGTCTGTCAACATTCTAAACAGTCCGGAGCGGCCGCCATCTTGTCTCTCGGTAGGATCGAGAGACAAGAGGAGGCCAAAACAAAGGGGGAAATGACCATAAGGGGGCATAGTAGATCCTCCCTGACCCCCTAGGTTTGATGTGGAGGCTTTAAAAGGGCCCCACGGGGCAAAAAAAATAAAAAAAAAATTCTTTGTTTTTGCGTGGGGAGCGCCCGGTACGCGCACCGGGAAGCGGTCCGAGGAGCGTACTATGAGGAAAAAAGAAAGACAGGGTATAAACATTTGGGCAATTTTGTTATAAATGGAAGGTAGTTCTGAAAAGAACTGTTTTTTTATTCTTTTTATTTTTTTTATTTTTTTTATTAATTTTCTGAACAATTTTTTGATTTTTGAAAACTATTTTGTGTTTTTTGTGTGTTTTTTTAGAGGAAATAACAAAAAAGCAGGGTTTGAACATGTCTCAACAGGAGCAAAAAAAAATAAAAAGGATTCATTGTTTTCTCATCTTGTTGCATTTATGATTTTCTCCAGCTCGGTTAATCAAAGTAATACTCTTCTCTCCATAACAAATAGTTCCTCCACAATATATACAAACTATTTTGTAGTGTTCAAAAGGAGCTTGAATATTGTCTGGTCCGGCGAATGAGCTTTGTCCACTGGAGGTGCTGGGGATGACATTTGGGGGATTGGCAGCAAGATCCCTTACTTGTGCTTGGGAAAGATTATTAGGGTGCCATCGCTCCATGTGGCGAATCATTGTATGATTGCCAAAGCTGTATTTCTTGTTGGGGTTGCCACGAGAAAGTATATTTTTACATATCAAACAAGACACCTGGGGTGCATTGACCTTATTTTGTCCAGGTGGAATTTTAAAAAATTGCCATATGTAGTGCTCTTTAATATGGCTCTGCCTTGGTGTTTCTGGCAGGAACTGCCTTACTTGCTCTTCCTCCTCCTCCTCCTCTTCGTCCTCATTATCTTCCTCTCTACCAAAGTCCAGTGTTGGAGGTGGTCCTTTTGGTGGTGGTGGTGGTGGTGGTGGTTGCTGAGAAGCACCAGCTGCAGCTATTACAGAAGCCATTGTGAAAAATAGGTCTTGCTCTCTGGAAGTAGAAAGTAAGAATGAGGTAAAAACAAGGAGGGGTTTTCATCATTTGGGAAAAAAAAATAGTTCTAAACCAATGAAAAGTGTTATTTTTAGGTCACATGACCTAGCCTAACAACATTAGGAAACCAAAAGTGAAATGAACCAATGAAAAGTGTTATTAACAAGTCACATGACAAATCACATGACCTGTTATGCTTACGTTACGCGCTCCGAGCCGCGCCCCGGATCGCTTCGGGAAGCTGCGCTTCGCTTCGCGGACCGGAGCGCTTCCGGGTGCGCTGACGCGGCGCGTCATATGACGCATTACGCAACAACGCGATACTTCGCGATTACGCGATGCGTCACGATGTTGTTTTCTAACGTGGCAGTTGCGCAAACGGAACGTTTACCGGTTCGCGGACCAGGTCGCGGCAAGAAATTGAGCTAACGGGAAGCTACCCGGTTCGCGGACCGGAAGCGAAACAAAAAAATATATTAAAAAAAATACATTAAAAAATTGTATTAAAAACATACAAAATATATTTTTCGATTTAAAGAAGAATACATTTTAAAGCTTTTGATATTTGCTATTTAAAAAACCATTGAAATTCACTGAAAAAACCATAGGTTATACACCATATATAGTTAGGAATTAGCATTTACAAAACCTTGAAAATTCACTGAAAAAACCATAGGTTATAGACCATATATAGTTAGGAATTAGCATTTACAAAACCTTATTTTACTCACACAAAACCATTGAAATTCCATATATAGTTAGTTGCACTAACTATATATCGCGCACCCGCAATCCACTGCTGATGATGTCACATATTACATCATTCATGACATGGTCAGTGACATCACTGATGACATCACTGATGACATCTCAAATGACATCACTGATGACATCACTGATGACATCTCAAATGACATCACTGATGACATCACTGGTTTGACATTACTGATCACATCACTGATGACATCATGTGATAATACGATGAACTTCTTCAGACTCTAATATAACCTTAGATACACTCAGTGTAAACAGACACTCACAGACTGTCACTCATCCATGAAGTTACACACACACCTAGTCAGTCATGCAAAGAATCAATCACACCTCCATTTTCTCAACTATACAGTTATACACACCTTACTTATTCAAACACATACTAACACATATTTACTCTCTTATACAATCCCGGATACAAGTTCACAATGATCCATACAGCCACTCACACATTCACTGGCTCTTATGCACAGTTATTTATATATGTCAACTCTCACATGTACTGTGTTTTACATATGTACTTACTTTGACATGTAGCACTGAGATATCCATTCACTCACCAATACACTCATGCACACAGTCAACCCCCCATACAGCTGTTTCCACATGCACTTTTGAACCCATACATCTAGTGAATCAACTGCTCACACATCTATGCACAGAGTCATACACCTACCAGACACCCACACACACACTCAGTCTCCCATACAAATACATGGGCAACCAATCAATAACCCATATAGTTACTCATATAGCTACTGATCAACACATGCATCAGTTTACAGAACAAAAGATATAATGATGCAGAAATTAAGACAGTTTAGTCACTAACCCATGCACTCAGTGAGACACATTTAATCACTCACTCATACAGTCAGTCATGCACCTACTAAATCCTTCATCCAGACACTTATAAACCCACTCATTCTTCAATATGTAAGACATATTTTAACTTTACAGAAACATACAGTCATTGGATGTTGTCATCAGTGATGTCATCTGTGATGTCATTTGAGATGTCATCAGTGATGTCATCAGTGATGTCATTTGAGATGTCATCAGTGATGTCATCAGTGATGTCACTGACCATGTCATGAATGATGTAATATGTGACATCATCAGCAGTGGATTGCGGGTGCGCGATATATAGTTAGTGCAACTAACTATATATGGAATTTCAATGGTTTTGTGTGAGTAAAATAAGGCTTTGTAAATGCTAATTCCTAACTATATATGGTCTATAACCTATGGTTTTTTCAGTGAATATTATATATAGTTAGGATTTTTTCTCTATGGGATTTTTGAAAATTCTATGTCTAATAACTTTGGCGTTTGTGGACGGAATTGGCTGAAATTTTCAGGAAAATTGAACATTTTGTTTCTGAGCAGCCCCTGAAAATTTGGGGGGGTTTTGTCAAGGGGGGGGCCGAGAAAAAAGGGGGGTCCCAAAACGCGTTTTTCCCATGCAATTTTCCATAGGGCGGTTGGCCTCACTTTTAGCCCGAACGGCTGAATGGATTTCCACGAAACTTGGCAAAATTGTAGGGACTGGTAGCCCGATGTGCCTTTGCTAGGTCTCAATATATGTGCTTCAGTGGATTTTGATAAATTAACGTTCAAAAAAATATATATATCTGTAACAGCGCTCCGGGTAGCGCCCCCGGTTCGCGCCCTGGTTCGCGTACTTGACGCGTAACGGAACTTCGCGAAGCGAAGCTGATTGGCTCTCTGGTGTCTGTCAACATTCTAAACAGTCCGGAGCGGCCGCCATCTTGTCTCTCGGTAGGATCGAGAGACAAGAGGAGGCCAAAACAAAGGGGGAAATGAGCATAAGGGGCATAGTAGATCCTCCCTGGCCCCCTAGGTTTGATGTGGAGGCTTTAAAAGGGCCCCGCGGGGCAAAATAAATAAATAAATAAATCATTTTTTTTGCGTGGGGGGTGCCCGGTACGCGCACCGGGAAGTGGTGTGGGAAGCGTACTATGAGGGAAAAAGAATGATAGACTTTTCAAATATTGTATGTTTATTGATTGTTCGTTTTGTTGTTTTTTTTTTAAATGTATTTATTTATTTTTATATTTAAACGGGGACGTTTCGGACATTCTACTTTTGTGCAATGGGCGGTGGTAATCTAAATGATGAGGGTGGTGTTACTAAGGCATTAAAACAAAAAACCACTGACATATAGTTCCCTTTTAAGGGTCAGATTAGGGGACATCAGTCGTTTTACCTGTCCTTTCTTTCTCAGCCAATTAAGTTCCAACATTTTACAGAAAGGAGAGGTAGTAATATGGCAAAATATGATCGTTTTGTTTCTATCAATTTGTTCAAACACTGTCATGTCTAAAGCCAATTATACCTGTACCAGAGAGAGTCGTTCCTAAGTAAGGAAAGTGCTATATTCTTTTTCGTCCTTCACATGCGGATACCATGTTCGGGCTTATTTTTCTCATTCCATTAACCGTTCGATCAACGCCTCTGTCATACAAAAAGCATTCTTTTATTGACCCAGTCGTGCGCCACACATACGCATTCATACCGTACAAATCAGGGCCCATGCGCACATTCATACCATACAATCTTTCACGCTCCCAGAGATAGCTCCTACATATAATGTACCGTCCTACAGAGCTAGCCTATTTTTCCTCGCGTGGAACACGGTGCGGTTTAGGTCTTCTCCATACTTCAGCTGAAATTCCAATGTAACCTGCAGAAAAAGAAAAGAGGGGGGGGGCAGCGTTCAAAGCACATCAGCGTGCATAAACACGAAAACGTTTTTACCTACCACGTACTTGACTTATCTCTCTGAGATGCAGTCCCTTGTGTCTCGGCAATGGTAGTCTGTTCATTACATAGATCGCCCGAGGGCGGTAGTACAGACCGCGCATAGGAAAGGGTCAAAAGCCAGGGGTATAGGAGTATGTAACAAGCGAGCCATTTAATTGAAAAAACTAAACGTGACAAACGGTTGCAGGATCAGTGAAGGTTGATTTTATAATTGAAAGTATAACAGGATCAGTTACAATAAAATCGTCCATACGCACACCATGGGCGAGTATCATGGGTAACATTACTTCGAAGCTTTAATAATACAATAATCAATAATGAAAAACCGACATCAATAAGGTTGTCCGTATGCCCAGTCAGTACCCTTCCCCGCCCGCCATGTGCACAAAGACCACATACATCCCCCATAACGTCAAGGCTAAGTAACTAGAACGTCATAAGGAGTTGCAAGTCGCTCCCATACTGGCGCCATTTTGGTCGAGGCCAGGCAGGTCCAGAGTATAGTTCAATGTCTCCAATAACTAGCGGCAGGACCAGAATCCCTTTCGGCAGTTCAAAAAGTTCGTTGATGGCCTTTGTAGACTTTCTATAGCCCAAGCAAGCATTTCGGCCCCATCTCTGGAACAGTCGCCCGGTCCGGATGTGAGCCATGAAGAAGGGCACCAGCCGCCATCTTGATCCAATCAATACCGTCCCCCCGCACACATTCAGGGACCAGGCCGCATTGCGAGGGCACCGCAGGACGTGTCTTCAGGTCAAACGGATTGTGGGACAAGGTCCAGAATGGAAGAGTCACCAAAAGGCTAAAAGTCCCGCCGGAACCCGGGAGCTGGCCGCCTATGTCGGGGGCGATCTCAGGCTACACCAGGGCAACAAGACTTGGGGAGGGGGCAGGAGCCAAGCGCCCCCTCCAAGTCCGCGCCACCACACCGCCCCTCGGGGGCCTCCGTCAAGCGGCTTGGGGAGGCACTGCAGGCAGCGGCTCTTCAGATCAGTGGCTCTCACCGGCAAGGCTCCCCTCCGCCAGCAGCGATCGGGACAGCAGGCGTATCCCTCCGCGGATGCAATGAATCAGCCTCCCTCACGGCACCAGATGTGGATAAGGCGGCGGACACCCGTGGCAGCGGTATATCCATGGGGGATAGTCAAGCAACAGTGGCGGTTGCCCCCATTGGAAGCTCGTGGGAGTCGAGGCCCAACGACTCTCGTAGAACCTTTAAAACTGAGAGGACGTCTTCAAGAGTGGGGCTCATGCCCGAGCAGGCAAGCATTTGAGTTCCAGGGTAGTCCAGAGCCGTTCTAGTGGACCAGGCCCAAATCCGGGGAGTCGGCCGCCATTTTGAGCGTTCCGCAGCAACAGCCGCTCTTCACCCCGGCCACCGGAGCGGGTCCCCGGCCATCCAACTGAGTGGAACGCCAATGGCAGTCCTGGTGCAGCCGTCCGGCAGGTGAAACGCTAAGCGTCGCCCTGCTGCAGCTTACCGCGGGGACGGGCCTTGGCGCGTGGTGTCGCCCCCGGGCTATTTGCACAACGGTCCTCCACCCCTAGGCCGCCACCTATGCTACCTCGACAGGAACAGCGTCATGCATTTGGATCGATGTTGCAGCAGGCTGCCATGTAAATAGTTATTTAATAAAACGTTTTACCCTGTTACTTTGCTGGTGTGTTGTATATATTTATAATATTTGCATAGGGTTTGTCGTTATTTTGGGCGGGGTGGGCGGCGGAGCCGAGCTAACTTCTCTTATTTAGTCAGCACATAAATTGACTTACTGGTGCGCATTATGTTGGGTGTACATTTGGGATATCGGTTGGGGTCGGGTTCGTCGTACTGAAATAACCCTTCAAGTTTCTGGTGTAGGCTACTCTCCCATTCACTAGCTCCAGAGAGAGTCGTTCCTAAGTAAGGAAAATGCTATATTCTTTTTCGTCCTTCACATGCGGATACCATGTTCGGGCTTATTTTTCTCATTCCATTAACCGTTCGATCAACGCCTCAGTCATACAAAAAGCATTCTTTTATTGACCCAGTCGTGCGCCACACATACGCATTCATACCGTACAAATCAGGGCCCATGCGCACATTCATACCATACAATCTTTCACGCTCTCAGAGATAGCTCCTACATATAATGTACCGTCTCACAGAGCTAGCCTATTTTTCCTCGCGTAGAACACGGTGCGGTTTAGGTCTTCTCAATACTTCAGCTGAAATTCCAATGTAACCTGCAGAAAAAGAAAAGAGGGGGGGGGCAGCGTTCAAAGCACATCAGCGTGCATAAACACGAAAATGTTTTTATCTACCACGTACTTGACTTATCTCTCTGAGATGCAGTCCCTTGTGTCTCGGCAATGGTAGTCTGTTCATTACATAGATCGCCCGAGGGCGGTAGTACAGACCGCGCGTAGGAAAGGGTCAAAAGCCAGGGGTATAGGAGTATGTAACAAGCGAGCCATTTAATTGAAAAAAAATAAACGTGACAAACGGTTGCAGGATCAGTGAAGGTTGATTTTATAATTGAAAGTATAACAGGATCAGTTACAATAAAATCGTCCATACGCACACCATGGGCGAGTATCATGGGTAACATTACTTCGAAGCTTTAATAATACAATAATCAATAATGAAAAACCGACATCAATAGGGTTGTCCGTATGCCCAGTCAGTACCCTTCCCCGCCCGCCATGTGCACAAAGACCGCATACATCCCCCATAACGTCAAGGCTAAGTAACTAGAACGTCATAAGGAGTTGCAAGTCGCTCCCATACTGGCACCATTTTGGTCGAGGCCAGGCAGGTCCTTTCAAGTGGTGTGGGACCTGCCTGGCTTGGGGAATCTTTCAAGTGATGTGACTGAGGAGCAAATTGTGGACCTCTTTAAAGACTTCAACCCACTACATATCAAGAAATGTCAAAGCGGAATGAAATGCTTTGCATTTGTAGACTTCAGTTCGGCGAAGACCCAGCAGAATGTTATAAGTAAATGTCATGGCACGAAGTTCAGTGGGCGGTCTGTCATTGTGAAAGCCTCAATTAAGTTGAATGGCTGCAAGAGCCCCGATTACACCAGCAGCCCTGTTAATATGCCGATCTTGGAAAAAGTTCCTCTGTTGGATTGTAATGGCTGCAGTGATGGTCTTGGGAAACTGCTTCCGAAAACTCTAAAGGCCACGGAAGCTTGCTATGCTGTTTCTTTGGAAATGCGGTGCTGGGTGATGGAAGTTATTGAAGAGTTGGCAGTGGTGTTTTTTGTAGATTTTGGACGCTCTGCCACAGTCCTGGCTTCGTCATTACGAGCACTTGAAAACAAGACATTCTGGGCAATACCACCCTTGACGTAGCCCTTTATGCTACAAGATGGTGTCTTCCATTCAGAAAATATTGTTGGCAGCATTTTGAAAGGAAAGATAAATGGCCGTTCTCCTAGTGAGTCTCACATTCTTACATTTATGAAGAATGTTGAAGAGTAGTATGTTGAAAATCTGAAGCCATCGTTCTACAAACTCTCAACCAGCCTTGGATGGAAAAATCCTGAAGAATGTACAAACTGAAAGCTGACCGGCGAGTGAAACGCTAAGGGTCGCCCTGCTGCAGTCCACCTGGGGGTGAGGGGAGAGGGGGCCGTCCGCGCCGTCTCTCCTGCGGGCGCCCCACAAGATGGCCGGGCCTACGACCCTGGGTTTGAGAGTCTCATGCTCGATCGATTGAGCTGGCCGGATCAGGCAACAAGAAGGTGGGGGGGGGTGGCGGCATCAGCAAGGCATCCCCCCACACAACTTGCCGGACATCACCTCGGGATGTCCTGGGGACGGGCCTTGGCGCGTGGTGTCGCCCCCGGGCTATTTGCACAACGGTCCTCCACCACTAGGCCGCCACCTATGCTACCTCGCCGGCTGATGGCCTTTGTAGACTTTCTAAAGCCCAAAGCAAGCATTTCGACCCCATCTCTGGAACAGTCGCCCGGTCCGGACGTGAGCCATGAAGAAGGGCACCAACCGCCATCTTGATCCAATCAATACCGTCCCCCCGCACACATTCAGGGACCAGGCCGCATTGCGAGGTCACCGCAGGACGTGTCTTCAGGTCAAACGGATTGTGGGACAAGGTCCAGAATGGAAGAGTCACCAAAAGGCTAAAAGTCCCGCCGGACCCCGGGAGCCGGCCGCCTATGTCGGGGGCGATCTCAGGCTACACCAGGGCAACAAGACTTGGGGAGGGGGCAGGAGCCAAGCGCCCCCTCCGAGTCCGCGCCACCACACCGCCCCTCGGGGGCCTACGTCAAGCGGGTCGGGGAGGCACTGCAGGCAGCGGCTCTTCAGATCAGTGGCTCTCACCGGCAAGGCTCCCCTCCGCCAGCAGCGATCGTTGGGGCTGTGGTTGCGGCCGGAGGCCCCGCCTAATCAACGCCCCGGCCTCTCCATCTCGTAGGCCGCATAGCAGTCGGGGAGAAATCCCAGGAACGGCGGCATGCAGGAGCTCCGGGAGCAAACGGTAGGTGCTCGTTATCTTCCTCGATCAAAGTATGCCTCCGTGGGCCAGGATATGTGGCAGGATAACCGTGTGGGGAAAAAGGGCTCGCGGAGCCGAGCGACTATGCTACCATTTCGAATGCCTGCTTGGCTCCTCCCCCTATATTTATAATATTTGCATAGGGTTTGTCGTTATTTTGGGCGGGGTGGGCGGCGGAGCCGAGCTGTCTTGCAGCCATCATGGCGTCGAGCTCGGTTCCTCTCACTAGTTTCATATTTCTCATGAGGGGTTGTTCCTAATGTTTCTATTTTAGCGAGGTCAAAAAGAGATCCCATCAGTGGCCTACTGATTTTGCTTGATTCCTTTTGTTTTTTCTAATGATTTTTATGTTATAGTTTGCTACTGTAGGGGGCAATAAACTGCATCTGTTGGGCTAGGTGATGGCCTGGGATCAGGCCGGACAATCGGGCAGGGAGGAAGAGGTTATCAAAAAGGGCCTGTTCTATGAATGAGATGAAAGAGCGAGGGGGTTCAGCACGGGATGTGGCTCGGAGACAGGGTCGCGTTAGAGGTGCGTTTATGGCCCAAGTAGGAGAGACAAGGGGCTGTCGGGGCGCGGGGGAATGCTTGCGAGGCCGGGGAGTGAGGGGGAGAGAGACGTGAAGGCTATTGGCAGTGGGCAGAGAGGCCATGACACACAAAATGGCTGTCACTTACGTGCATGATGGGGCCTAAAAGGGACAAGATGGCGTGGCCACTGTTTCGCGACTTTCACTTTACTTTCAACAGTGGCTGTGGTGAACATAAATGAACGCCGCTTATGTATACCTAATTTTAGTCATTTTCCACAAAAAAGCTTTTGATATTTGCTATTAAAAAACCATTGAAATTCACTGCAAAAACCATAGGTTATAGACCATATATAGTTAGGAATTAGCATTTACAAAACCTTGAAAATTCACTGAAAAAACCATAGGTTATAGACCATATATAGTTAGGAATTAGCATTTACAAAACCTTATTTTACTCACACAACACCATTGAAATTCCATATATAGTTAGTTGCACTAACTATATATCGCGCACCCGCAATCCACTGCTGATGATGTCACATATTACATCATTCATGACATGGTCAGTGACATCACTGATGACATCACTGATGATATTTCAAATGACATCACTGATGACATCACTGATGACATCTCATTTGACATCAATGGTCACATCACTGATGATATCATTCATGTGACAATACAATGCATCTCCTCACACTTTAATATAACCTCTGTTACACCCAGTGTTAAATACAAAATATAATTTTTTAAACCATTGACACACCAATACTAGTTACTACATACGCACTCACTGATTCCTATGTCTACACACACATTCACTCATTCACCCATACAATAATTCATACATACAATCACTCATCTTTACAACACTATCATATGCACTCATACACCTATACAGACACTCACACTCTGCCTCTCATCCATGGAGTTACTCACACACCTAGTCAGTCCTGTAAAGAATCAATCACACTTCCATTTTCTAATCTATACACTTAAACATAGAGTACCTTACATTTTCAAACATATACTAACACATACTTACTCTCTTATACAATCATTGATACAAGTACACATTGATATGCACAGAGTCACACATCTCCCAGCCAGCCACACACACACTCAGTCTCCCCTACAAATACTTGGACAATCAATCAATAACCCATATAGTTACTCATATAGCTACTGATCAACACATGCAGCACTTTACAGAACAACAGACATAATGATGCACAAATTAAGACAGTTTAGTCACTAACCCATGCACTCAGTGAGACACATTTAATCACTCACTCATACAGTCAGCCACGCACCTACTAAATCCTTCATCCAGACACTTATACATCTACTCATTCTTCAATATGTAAAACATATTTAAACTTTACAGAAACACACAGTCACTGGATGATGTCATCAGTGATGTCATTTGAGATGTCATCAGTGATGTCATCAGTGATGTCACTGACCATGTCATGAATGATGTAATATGTGACATCATCAGCAGTGGATTGCGGGTGCGCGATATATAGTTAGTGCAACTAACTATATATGGAATTTCAATGGTTTTGTGTGAGTAAAATAAGGTTTTGTAAATGCTGATTCCTAACTATATATGGTCTATAACCTATGGTTTTTTCAGTGAATATATATATATATATATATATATATATATATATGTGTGTGTACAGGAAAACTCTTCCAAAGTAGCCCGGTACAAAAAGGCAAAGAAAGAGCGTAGACCACCGTGGCTAGTCAGTTGCTATTTATTACGAATCCTGGATCAGCACAGCAGCAGCCATGACGCGTTTCGTCCCTCACAGGGGACTTGATCACATGACGCGCTTCTGGCCTGACAGTTGGATTAAATACTTTTTGTGTTTTTTATATATTACCTACTGGCCGTCGCCAGTAGGTAGTTATAGTTAGGACCTAGTTTCAATAGGAAAAGCATCATTTCTTTTCCCAATAATTTTCAAAAAAAGTGGCCAGCTCCGATCAGCTTCTGGCTTCAAAGTTTCGGGGTGATTCGTCAAGTGAGGGTTGACAAAAAAGGGGGTCACAAAACGTGTTTTCCCTATGTTAATTTCCATAGGAAACTTTAGACAAAGATACAGCCGGAACTGCTGAACAGAATTACACCAAATTTGTCAAAAACTTAGCTCTTGGTTCAGAAAGAGCTCTTTTTGTTAAATGATGTAAATCCGTTCAGTAGTGCCTGACAAATTAGAAAAAGAAAGTTTCAATATCTGAGCGCCGAGTAGGGTTCTCGCACCCTCCCGGGCACGAGCTACACTCTGATTGGCTGCCAACACTCCAAACCAGGAAGTGTTAGCAGCCATTTTGTGACTCAGTTTCCAAGTAAAAAGATAACTGTGAAAAAAAGGATGAAAAATAAGAATAGGGGGCAGGGTAGGAACACCCTGACCCCTTAGGCCTGCTCAGGGGTTCCCACAAGGACCCCCAGGGCCTTCCATCATTTGCGCGACTCCTGGGTGCGCGTCTCCTGCCGTGAAAATAAAAAAAAAACAAGCGGGTTTCCCGCACTTCGTTTTTTGAAGCCCCCGGGTGGGCTAGGTCCTGGGGGCACTCAGCAAATAATTTGCAGGGGCCCGCTGGGGCTGCGCCCAGACCCCGGGACTGCCACGTCCCCGGTGCTGTAACAAAAAATGCATATGGGGTCCCAAACTCCACACACTGACCCGGGGACTACCACCTACCCGGAGCTCTGTTTTAAAATAAAAATTATGTGTGTGGGGAAAGAGCCCCCTCACACACCCCAGGGACCACCACCTCCCTGGGCCACTTAAAATTGAAATTCGGAAGTCCGTTACAGACCCTCATGCCCCGGGGACCACTACCTCCCCGGGGCTTTAGAAAGAATGTAATGTTAACTGCGCGGCCCCCCTCCTGGAGCCCATAGTGGCCCTGGGGACAACCACCAACCAGGGCCGGCTCCAGCAATGTCCCGGGTGTACACCCCGGGACACTGCTGTTTGCTATGGCAGGGTGGGAGCCGTGCGGCTCACGCCCTGCCATAGCAAACTCTGCTTTGTTTCATTGAAGCGAGAGCAGGGAAACCTGCTCTCGCTTCAATGAAGCTAAGCAGGATTGCTTTGGGCAAGGGGAGCTGCATGTCAGCAGCTCCCCTTGCTCAAAAGCAATGCTGGCTCCCGCAGGAGGCAGGGAGCCAGCGGGACCATGGGGGCATTGGGGCTCTCCCCACGGTCCCCAACGAGTGGCCATACCCCGGGGGATGGGGTCCTCGGGGCCAAAAATGGCCTGGGAGGGGAGCCACTCGGCCCCTCAGCTTTTAAAAATAAAAGTAAACATTTTAGCATGCCCCGAGGATGGGACCCCGGAGCGAACATAAATTAATGGAAGTAGACAATTTGTTTTCACTAAAGTATGGAGCACTCAGTGCGGCCCCCTAGTCTGAACCGATGGGTGTGCGGCTCCAAGCAAAAATAATTACGATTTAAAAAAAAAAAAAGCTTGGTTATATGTTGGGTTATTGGGTGGTTCTAAAAAGAGCCATTGTTTTCATTGGGAGATTGTTATAGCTACATGTAAGTGCGGATACAGAGCTTCAGGTTGTTGAGAAACACTCTGTTGCCTTGATCAGTGAAGTGTACTCCATCACTTCTGTAGATGCCATCCATATGGAAAATTAGATTGTTGTTATAGATGGAACCCATTGAGGTTCCGTGATTTCGAACCAGACTCCATTTTGTTTGAGTTGTTTGTGACGCCATATTTGTGTTGCCCTCACGTAGGCCGTGGAGGTAACCGAACGAACAAAGTTGCATGGGCCTCATTGTTCATGTATGCATTAACAGGCCCTTTTCTGACTTGTGAGTGAACTGCAGGACGCTGACCTCTTCACCTGAAACTGACCCTTCGCGAGGCCAATTTCCCTTGGTTTGATTCTTGTCTAAAATTGCCAATCAATGTTCAGGATATCGTTAACTTTTAGTTTCTTGCACATATCTTATCCTAATCAGCATTTCCTTACGACTTTTCATTACATGGGTAGTGCTTTCAATTATGGGTTTGTCCGGCTTGTGGAAATTGAATTTGGGACAGTCCTAATAATTAACTTTTGGGTTGGGTTACTGTAAATTGGGTTTTTGTTAATGTGATACTCAGTTAGAAAATGTGTCCTATTGGTCAGAATTTTGCGCAGTGGGTGTACATTTATAATGAGAATATGGTGTATAAAAAGCGATGTCTTGCTCTATGAAAATTTAGCAGTTTCCTGAGTTGTACACCGTGTTGTATTGCTTGGTTTACTGTTACTAGCTGCAGCTAATAAATTGGATCTTTGACGCCACCCAGAAGTATTCCGTGTCTCTGTATTCCAAGACAGGAGAATCCGAAGACTTCGGGTGTGTCCCTGGCACCGCTGGGGTCTAAGAAAACCCGGTTCTTCAGTTGGCGCCCAACGGTGGGGCGACTTCAGTGGTACCGGTCCAAGCCTGCGGATCGTGAGGAGCCATGTGAGGAAATTCTGGAGGAAGGCCGCCACTTCATTGACCCCTGCATGTCGACGTGGACCGAAGGTCTTTTCTGCGAGGCTTCCCGCTTTCTGACGGATACGAAGGACTGCTGCCCTGACTGTCGCCCTGTCTTGGACCCTTGATTGATCCTTTGTAAAGTGAGACGATAGACGGTCTTCTGGTGGCGTGACAGATATTTTGGTTAAGTATAAGTGGGTCGCTCCCACGATTTTTTTTTGGTTCTTGGTTTTGTTTGATTCGGTTGTTGCAATAGCCGAAGCCGAGGGGCTTGTATATTTACGAGTGTATCGATAGTTGATAACCCCTTGAAGTATGAAGCTAGATTAGTGAGCTATAAGATGCCTGGTCTTAGCAAAATGAGGAAATGGTTTAGTTGTGGTTGCAACAGGGATTCCCGATTGGAGGATTCATGTCCGATACCTCCGGTTGGAACTCCGACTTATGAGCTCTATTCAAAACACGGAGTGGGTCCTATCACTTATAATGAAGTATGGGTCCACTATACAAAGAAAGATGGTGTTTTACGATGGCCCCAACAGGGTAGCTTTGAATTAAATAGTTTAGATAATCTGGAAGTTGCGCTATTTAGGAAGAAAGCCCGGCCGGCAATGTTTGACTCTTTCCGCCTTTGGCGTAAGGAAGCCAAACAGCGAGAAATTAAGCAAGCAAAGAGAGATAGGAAAGATAAGAATATGTCAGTACTACAAGCTGCTAGGCAGTTTAGGGAAGATGGAGAAGAGCGTGCGAGTGAAGTCTCAGATAGACAACGTTGCATGGCCACCGATAAATGTTATCCGGCCTTGCCGGCTTCTCCTCCAAAAGTGATTGAAGATCCTGAAAAAGATCCTTTGATCTCTCATTTACTGAGATTGCCACCCCCTTATGTGCAGGGTGCTACTGCGCCTCCATTACCACCGGTTGTTCCACCCTTTGTTGTTCAACCTCCTGCTGTTGTTCAGCCACCCGGTGCTCCACAGATGGTTTTGCCCCCTACTGCGCAACCCACTCTAGGGTCGCAAGCTTTGCTACCAGTTTTGCCTTAAACTCCTTTGCCTTCTACTTCTGCATCTGCGACTTCTACTGTTCTTGTTCCTACACCTCTTTTGCCTCAAAATACTTATTCTCATGTACTTATGTCTGCTTCTTTTCCTTCTGCTCGAAAATGAGTGACTGAGACTGTTGTTAATCTGTTGTCTCCATTGTTTGGGTCACTGAATATGACCCCTGTTTCGGAACGAAAGCAGAGTCGTAGTCAGCTTCCTAGTTCCGAGGAACGGACAGTGTTGGATTTGTTGGCTCGTAGATGGATTTTAAATGCTTCCAGGTATAATTTGCCAGCGGTTATGGATGTTTTCTTTCAGTGGGAGCCGCCTAAGCAAAGGTATGTTTTTGATGTAATGTGTACTTTTCTCTGTCAGGAATGGGAAGATAATGAGTTGGGTCCGATTCCGCAGGAAGTGCTTGATGTTCAGTCCGAATTTGCTAAAGGGACGATAGTGGAATCTGATGTTACAGATGCCGTGGAGACGATACTTGTTTATAGGTCTAGATTACCGCCTCAGACATTGTACGAACCTGATTCTTCTGTTAGGAGGAAAGTGAAGCAGTATCCCATGAGAGAGGTTCCCCCTGTATGGAGAGAGGAAGTTGTTGCTAATGTTAATCAGGGTATTCAGGGTGTACCGGCACATTTTCAGCGAGTGTGGGTACATGTTCCTTGGAAAAGAGCAGAGGTCTTGGCTCTTAAGCAGACCTTACCTGACCCCCGTAAGAATCCTGCCGTTTATTACAAGGAGTTGTCTCAGACAGTTGAAGTGTGTATTATGAATTTAGCTGACATAGATATGTTAATGGGTAATGTAGTTCCTCAACCTTTGTGGGCGAAGATTCGTCATGAGAATCATGTGAAAGAATTAGGAGATACGTGGGCTAATATTGTTGCTGCAAATGGTCGGCAAGTAGGAGGTGCCAAACCTGAGCCTTTAGTTGCAGAATTACCTGGTAGGATTATTAATTTAATGAAAACTATGATGCCTCCTTTACGAATGAATTGGGACAAGTTAGCAGCATGCAAGCAAAAGAAAGATGAGAGTGCGTCTGATTTCTTCACAAGGATTGAGGAAACGTTTATTGATCATAGTGGTCAGGACATGAGTACGGAAGGTGGTCAAAGGTTGTTCGTGGACAAATTTGTCTTTAATTTGCTTCCCGAACTTTCTAATAAGTTAAAAGACTCTGAGAGTTCATGGGCTGTTTCTTCGTCGGCCCAGATATTGGCTACTGCACAATATTATGAGAATAGGGATAAAGATGAGAAGGATAAAGCAGAGAAGAAGACTAAAGATTTAAAGACGAAAGTTCTTTTGCAGCAAGCTTATCCGCCTCGTCAGAATCAGCCTCAGTTTCAGCAACCTCCACAGTTTCAGAGATTGTTACAGAAGCCTGAGCCTTATGCTCCGTGATTCTTTCCTGGTCCTAATCAGTGTGCTTATTGCAGAGAGGAAGGTAATTTCAAGAATAGTTGTCCGGCTTTGTTACAAGTGCTAAAGGCGTATCTGGTCAGAGAGGTCGTGGTGGTTTCCAGCAAGCTCCTAGGGGTAGGGGACGTGGTGTGTTACCCCAGAATGAGCGTTACTCTTCCCTTCAGAATTCTGCGAATTATTTTGACTGACAGAATGTTCCGAGTGGTCAGTTTGCACAGTACTATGTTGATGATTATTATGTCGAGAGTGAGAGTGCTGGTTATAATGATAGTTAGGACAGCCATGGGCAAAGAGAGGGAGTAGTGTCAGTTCCAGTAGACCAGAGTGGACCTTATGTTGAAGTGATTACATCAGGTGTGGTAGAACCTTTTCTTTTGAATACTGGTGCGACGAAGAGTTCTATTATGCACTCTAAACTTCCTGGCGCACCTTTGTCTGGCTTGACCAATGTTTCTGTAGGATTTTCAGGCACACCAGTTCGTAATCCGGTTTCTAGTCCTTTGTCCCTTTCTATTGGTCCTTGTGAATTGGAAGCTCCACTTATTCTAACGACTGGTTGTGGTGAGAATCTGTTGGGTTTGGACTTGCTGAAAAGACTGCATGCGACATTACATTGCTCTCCTTCGGGAGTACATCTTACCTTGGGTAAGAAAGTGATTTCTCCGATGTATTTGTCTAAAGATTGCCTTCCACTTGAATTGCGTTCTCTTCCTGATACACTTTGGGCTACAGGTCCCAATGATGTTGGTCTTTTGCAGATTCCACTCTATGTTGTTACCCTTAAGTCAAATGCTAGGCTACCTCGTATTCCCCAAAATAAAATATCCAGTGATGGCGAGAGAGCTCTTCTAGCAATTATTTATGATTTGGTTGAGAAGGGTGTAATTGAAGAAACGAGAGGTTACGTGTGTAACAGTCCTGTTTTGCCTGTCCTTAAGCGTACTGATGCTTCTCAGCCACCTGTGTATCGGTTTGTGATCGATCTTCGAGAAGTGAATAAGATTGTGGTGCCACAGTTTCCTGTTGTCCCTGATATCACTGCTTTGTTGACTCTGATTCCTGCTTCGGCAGCCTGGTTTTCTCTTATCGACTTGAAGAATGCTTTCTTCAGTATTCCAATTGCCGAGGAAAGTAGAGATATTTTCGGCTTCTCATTAGGAGGTCGAAGCTTCCGGTTTAAGAGAGCTCCCCAAGGTTATTGTGAAAGTCCCTCCATCTATAGTCAGGCGTTGAAAACTCAGCTTGATGATTTTGTGTTGCCTACTGGTGCTACTCTTATCCAGTATGTTGATGATTTGCTGGTTGCTGCTGATAACGAAGAGATTTGTAAAGAGGCTACTCTTTCTTTGTTACGACATTTGTCTGACCTTCATCATAAAGTGTCACCTTCCAAGTTACAGTATTGTCGACAAGAAGTAACCTACTTAGGTCATCTCTTGTCGAAGGAGGGAAGAAGGTTGACCTCAGAACGAATTCAAGCGATTGCGCAAATGAGTGTGCCATCCACACAGAGAGAAGTGCGTGCCTTCTTAGGTATCACCTCGTATTGTAGGCAATGGATCCCTAATTTTTCCTTGCTAGCGAAACCTCTGTTGGCGCTGACTCTTAAAGATACTCCGTACCCTCTCCCTTGGTCTGATGATTGTCAGAGTAGTTTTTCTTAATTACGTGATGCATTGTGTTCAGCTCCGGTATTGGGTAGTCCTGACTACAGTAAACCTTTCACGTTGTATGTTCACGAGAGAGAAGGTGCATTGTCAGTGTTGACTCAACAGTTTGGAGACAAGCAACGCCCATGTGCGTATTTTTCAGCGACGTTAGATCCGGTAGCTAAAGCGTTGCCGAGCTGCCTGAGAGCGGCAGCGGCTGTTTCTATCCGACAGTCTGCTGGTTTGGTATTGGATAATACGCTGATTGTGATGGTCCCACATGCAGTGGATACCTTATTGAATAGGACTAAGACTCAGCACCTTACTAGTGCACGTCTGTCAGGTTATGAGCTGACACTTTTGGCTAGCCATGTTCACATCAAAAGATATAATGTGTTGAATCCAGCTACGTTGTTGCTGATTTCTGTAGAGACAGATGCTCAGGAACAGCATGATTGTGTTCTCCGGACAGAGGAGGAAATGAAGGCTAGAGTTGATTTAAAAGATACTCCTCTCACGAATATTGATGGTACCTTATGGGTAGATGGTTCGTGTTTCAAGCTTCCGAATGGTGAGACGACTGCGGCATATGCTGTCACAACTTTACATACAGTTGTTGAAACAGCACGCATAGCACAGAATTCTACGCAAGCAGCAGAGTTGATTGCATTGACACGAGCGTGTGTGTTGTCAAGAGGGAGAGCGAGTGAATGTCTATACCGATAGTCAGTATGCGTTTGGTGTTGCCCATAGTTTTGGACGTTTGTGGAGAGAAAGAGGATTCCTTACTTCCTATGGTATGAAAATTCAGCATGGGCAGTTAGTGAATGAACTTTTGGAATCACTTACTCTCCCAAAGCAGATTGCAATTGTGAAGTGTAGTGCGCATAAGAAAGTTGTGGATGATGTAGGTCGAGGGAATGCGTTTGCGGATGAAGTTGCGAAGGAAACGGCGAGAGATATGATGAGCCGTATGTATGTTGTGGGCCCTGCTAATTGGGTTATGGCTGGTGGTATGTGTGAAGACACAATACAAAGTGTGAAGTCAATTCAGGCTGAAGCTACGGAAAAGGAAGTGAGTACGTGGAGAGAAAGTACGGGTATGTTGGATTGGACGGGTTGTTGGGTTGAGTTGTCAGAACACCAGCGATGGTTGTTGCCTGATGCGTATGTGCTCCCAGTGGTTACTATGGCTCAATGCATGGCTCACATTAGTTCGAAAGGAATATGCACGTTGTTGGCCCCAGTATGGCAGAATGCTGGAATTCCTAAATGTGCTGAGAATTTGGTGAAGCATTGTATGATTTGCTTGATGCATAATCCTGGCAAGGGAACCCCAACTCCAGCTGGTCATTTTGCTCCTCCAACTTATCCGTTTGAAGTGATACAGCTAGATTACATTCACATGGAGAGATGCAACAATTTGAAGTATGTCCTTGTGGTTGTTTGAGCCTTTTCCAGATGGATAGAGGCCTACCCCCTAAAGGATAATACTGCCTTGTCCACAGCCAAGGTTTTGCTCAAAGAGTACTTCCCTAGATACGGATTTCCGAGAATTGTATGGAGCGACAATGGAAGTGAATTTGTGGGTCAAATCATGAAGAAAGTATGTGCTGGTTTGGGAATAAAACAGAAATTCCATGCTGCAAATCACCCCCAGTCTAGTGGACTTGTCGAGTGCTACAACGGCACTTTGAAGCTGAAATTAGCTAAGATTCAAGCGAGCACTGGTCTTACATGGCCGGATGCCTTGCCGTTGGCTCTTTTGTCAATAAGGACGACAGTGCATTTTCGTGTGGGACTTAGCCCATACGAAATAGTTTTTGGTCCTCTAGAGAATGTTTGGGGTGTGCCTCGTCCTAAAAAGTACAGCGAGATTGAGTACCCTATGTTGGTGGATTACTTACATGACTTGACTGCTAAATTACGTGTTCTCCACCAACAGGTCTATGACAGTTTGCCGACAGCTACTGCAGATCCAGGCCATACGATTCAACCTGGAGAGTACGTCTTAATCAAGAATTTCCAACGATCCAAAAATTTTGAACCGAGATGGACTGGACCGCATTTGGTTCTCTTGGCCACTAGAACTGCTGTTAGAGTAGCTGGTAAAACAAATTGGATGCATGCCACCCATACTAAAAAAGTTCCTTTGCCTTTACCGTATGATAAGTGGGTGAAGGATGGAATAGCTAATTCCGAATGTGAAAGGATTCCTAGATTTGTACCTTTTAGTGATGCACATTTGACATGGACTCAGTCAGAACGCGAGGATGATGATGTTCTGCAAGCTGCTGTGCCTCCACATCTGAAGCTCGACACGACGAATCCGGAGCTCCTTTTTAAAGACCCGACTGTGCTTGGTAAAGACCGCTACAATTTGAGACCATGAAAGACTGTTCTCATGGACAAATAAAATCTGAATTTTTTTATATAGTGAATTACACCTTTTCAGATCAAAAGACTTTTTTACTTTTTTCTTTTTCGAGTCACCATCCGGACTCAGCTGCAGGGTCGCGGTACAGCCTTAAGGGGTGAGCCGCGTATTGACATAAGGTCTGTGGTTCAGGGTCGTTAGTGCGATCTTGGCGCACACTTAAGTGAAGAAGGTAATAGTCGTGAGCAGCACATTAGAGGATGGAGTCTTTTGGGTCTGATAAGGGTGTTAAGAGAGTTGATCCTAAAATGAAAGTGTGTATACTGATTCGTAGCAAATGTTTTTTAATATTGTGTTTCTTGATGCTTTTGAATATTACGTTAGCTTGTGTGGGTTGGATTTTCTATGTCACACAACAGCCAATCACATCTACCTCCCAACCTACTCTTTCTTTTCCTACTGTTACCCCACATGAGTTTCATACGTTGCCTGAACATGAACAGACACGAAGATAAGAATTTGTGAACAATTTGTTCATACAGATGTTGCATCAGCATCAGCTAGTCGTAAATACCACAAATTGTTGGGTTTGTGGTCTTATGCCACATACGACAGATAAGGGAATGCCATATTTGGTTTTGCCTTTTTCGCCTAATGGGTCAGTATGGGCACTCCAAGCAATGTTTATCTATGCGAATAAAGCATCTCCTGTACGTTCCGTCAAAGATAATGCGAGTAATAATGCCTTGATACAGGGAATAGTAGATTTGGTCTGAGATATCGATGCATATAATGCTATCCCTAAAGATGAGGTACGAGCATATGTTGGTTGGAACAAGACGAGATATAGTATTAGTCTGACAGAAAAGGAGAGACAGAAAAGGTCTCCTCCTATTTGGATCGTACCCAACCGAGGTCATTTTTGTCTGCAAGGTAATGGTCAGAATCCGAGAGCTCAGCTTGGTAAGAGTGTGTACAAGAGTGGTCGAGGCCACTATAAATGAGACTGCAGGTGCCCTTAGCAATATTACAGCTGAGCTTCAAGCGGATCGCCTTATGACATTACAGAACCGCTTTGTTTTAGATATTATACTTGCAGATAGAGGTGGGGTATGTAAATTGATCGGGTCTAGTTGCTGTGTTTTCATACCAGATAACGCCCCAACAGTGTACCAAGCCATCTTGAGGTTGCACAAGTCCGCTGAGTCTATACATGTAGACGAAGGGAACTGGTCATTGATAGAATGGTTTTGGGAACTGCTGTCCAAATGGGGATGGAAGATTCTGATGTTTCTTGGTATGGCTTTAGCAATACTTTTCTCGTGTTGCTTATGCATCAGTGTGGTCCCACCATTTGTAGTCTTTGTGCTACGATCTGTGTGAGAAGACCAGTCCCGAGAGAAGTGAAGGATAATAAGATGATGTTACAGCAACATCTTGATGATCTGATGAGAATAGATATAGACCTGGATTCAGATTGACGTGAGTTTAGGTCATTGCCTACGTAATGGCAAAAGGAGGGTCTGAGGTTCCGTGTTTTCGAACCAGACTCCATTTTGTTTGAGTTGTTCGTGACGCCATTTTTGTGTTGCCCTCGCGTAGGCCGTGGAGGTAACCGAACGAACAAAGTTGCATGGGCCTCATTGTTCATGTATGCATTAACAGGCCCTTTTCTGACTTGTGAGTGAACTGCAGGACGCTGACCTCTTCACCTGAAACTGACCCTTCACGAGGCCAATTTCCCTTGTTTTGATTCTTGTCTAAAATTGCCAATCAGTGTTCAGGATATCGTTAACTTTTAGTTTCTTGCACATATCTTATCCTAATCAGCATCTGAATTGTTTCTTTCCTTACGACTTTTCATTACATGGGTAGTGCTTTCAATTATGGGTTTGTCCGGCTTGTGGAAATTGAATTTGGGACAGTCCTAATAATTAACTTTTGGGTTGGGTTACTTTAAATTGGGTTTTTGTTAATGTGATACTCAGTTAGAAAATGTGTCCTATTGGTCAGAATTTTGCGCAGTGGGTGTACATTTATAATGAGAATATGGTGTATAAAAAGCGATGTCTTGCTCTATGAAAATTGAGCAGTTTCCTGAGTTTTACACCGTGTTGTATTGCTTGGTTTACTGTTACTAGCTGCAGCTAATAAATGTGATCTTTGACGCCATCCAGAAGTATTCCGTGTCTCTGTATTCCAAGACAGGAGAATGCGAAGACTTCGGGTGTGTCCCTGGCACCGCTGGGTTTTAAGAAAACCCGGTTCTTCACCATCCTATGGT
This sequence comes from Lissotriton helveticus, assembly GCF_964261635.1. Taxonomy (NCBI): domain Eukaryota; kingdom Metazoa; phylum Chordata; class Amphibia; order Caudata; family Salamandridae; genus Lissotriton; species Lissotriton helveticus. The sequence continues at coordinate 761,458,853 of NC_136063.1, read as the reverse complement.
CTCTGAGGTAAGCAGAAACAGCTTTATTGACATTTTTTCTAGCTTTCTCAAGCTGAGGACAAAATTGATTGGACCAGTTCCATTTCTGTCTTTGGTATATGTTAGAGTATACAAAGACAGTTTGGGGGAAAAGCAACATCAATTCTGCAAAGGTGTCCTTCATTAGCATTTCCATACCTATCCCAGTCAATGTGCCTAGGTTATTGCCACCACAGTGCACAGTCATGAGGTCGGGGGTTGGAGATGCAAAAAGGTTTTAACCAAAGGCATCAATTGATGCAACTATAATCCTCTCTGTCCAATCCATTTAATGTCTACCTTTTGCAAAGCTAGGTCTTTGTCAATACCTCTGCATTCAGCATACCTTTTGCACCAGAAAACAAAGCTGTGCCCAACAATCCACACTGAAAGCATCTTGAAGGGATGACTGTAAGTAATAAAAAGATGCCTGTAGCTGAGGTAGTCAGTTGGTAGAATGAGAGGTATGTAAAATGGTGGACAAGATACTGTTTTTAAGAAAGTAGAGAATTGATTGGCTGTTTAAGAAGTTTGTACATTCAAAAATAAGGCACATTTTACTTTCTTTAAACAGCATGTTTCTTAATGGTTAATAAAAAATGTTTGAAAGGTACAGTAGAAAGGATAAGGTCATGTTTTGCAAAGCAACCACACCTGCTGTTTGCATTTGCAACATTTTTTGGTGAACTTTAAAATATGGTGTACTTGTGACCTATCAGTTAAGTTGAATGTTTCATGAACTGTTACCATGGAAACTGGCATTAAGCAGAAAGGTTGAAGAAGTCAGTTGCTAAGGGTTATTATGTGGAACCAATAGAAATGTGTTTTACAATTTGAAAACTCCGGGAAGCGATGTTATTTGTTGCTTATGTGTATTGTCTGGAGAAAGATAGGAAAACCTTGCCATTACTGGTTCTACCTTGCTGAGTCTGGTGCATGATATTGATTGTGTGTAAAAGAAAATCCTGTCACGAATTTGTGAGATTTTTCATTCAACGCATTTATTTGCAAGGTGAGTTATAAATTTGTGTGGTTTATTTAAAAAAAATTAACATTATTCTAAAACTGTGTTGTTTGAAATATATTATTAAATGTAGAGATGTATATTGGAGTTTGTTTAATTGTACTTAAACGTTGTTTAAAAAGAGTCTTTACAGTAATATGTGTATATATATATATTAAGATGATTATTGATGTTATTAATTAGCCTTCTTTTTTAAGTCTATACAAAGGTATAGTTGAATGATGCCGCATATTTTTAGATAGTTGGTAGAAGATACAGCACAAATGCGTAGTTTGAAAGATGTTTATTTAAGGTGTAGTTTATTACGCTTCATTTTTTGTTGTCTCTACAAAGGTATAGTTGAATGATACTGCGTAATTATAGATAGTTTCATAAAGATGCAGCAGGGCAACTGTGCTGTTTCAAATATGATCATCTAAGGTGTTTATAATTAGGTTTCTTATATTAGTGTGTACAAAGTTAAAGTTAAATGATGCCACATATTTTAAGATTGAATGGTGAAATAAGGTGCTGTTAATTAGGCTTCTTTTTGTAGTCTGAACAAAGATATAGTTGAATGATGCCATATCATTTTAGATAGAAAGGTGAAGATGTAGAATAAAAGTGTGGTTTTAAAAATACTCATAAAAGGTATTGTTAATTAGCCTTCTTCCTTACGTCTGTTGAGAGGTTGACCATTGAAGGTGGGAGACCACATGAGTGTAGGCCATTGGTAAGGATAGGGTGGACACAGATGTAGAGTTCGTGCCTGGCTGGAGTCGCGCTGTGAGTAGGGCTAGGTATGTGGCTCATGGTGCTGCAATACAGATACAAACAACACTTGACATGTATGAGCCAAGATCCCGAGCAGTCTTGCACTCCTTCATTTCTCCATTTGTGCGAGCCCGCCCTCCAGGTGCATGCTACATTGCATCAGTGTCGATTGTGTGCCTGGTGGCGCTGACACTAAAACAAAGACACACGCATTAGTTACACTGTACTGGCGTATGCTGGCTCTACACTTACGCTTACACGGGGGACGAAAAAGCTACATAACCAAGTTCTTCCCCACTGCCAGAGGTAACTTGGTTGCATCTGCTGTCCACAGCACAATGTAATGTGGTAGGGCCATCATGCATACATAATGAACACACAGACACAGTTAGATAAATAGTAGAACTGGCTGTGGGCACGTGCTCCTGGCCCCTTTTTATTACTAGGATCACATGTCCAGTGTCGCCTGTGCTGGATGCGTGTGGGGTGAGTGTAAGCCAGCCCTTAGGGAATGGTTGGTGCTGGCAACAACTACAACAGTGATCATCGGATCACACACAGAGATTTAATCATAATGGGTCCATGACTTGTGGTGAACTAAGGTAGGGCTACCAGATCTGAAATCATACACAAAAGATTCTATCATAAAGGGTCCATAACTTGTGGTGCACTGAGGTAGGGGCACCAGAGATGAGCGTGCTCATGTGCAGAAATTGTAAAAGTCCCTTATAGATATTCCTGCTTCCTGAGGTGACATTGTTGCGTCCGCTGTCTACAGCACAAAAGGCAATCATAAAGAGTCCATGAATTGTGATGCACAGGGTTAGTGGCACCTGAAGAGCGCAGTGTGTGCAGCCAGCGATGATGGCATGTCCTTGCAAGTCCCGATTGGATTGGATATGTGTGAGACCTGCTGACCGCAGTGTAGGCCAGAAGCGGCGGTCAACGAGGGCCCACAGCCACGTGGCATTGACTTGAGCTGCACAGAGGTAGTGGCGCTTGAAGCATTCAGTGTGTGCGCAGCCAGCAATGATACATCATCCCGGCGGGCCGCACTAGATGCAATGTCTGTTGCTTACTGCACTCTGCAATTAATGAATCAAGACTGAATTTGAATTGTGAGCCCTACTGACCACAGTGTAGGCCGGAGGCAGCGGTAAGCTAGGGCCCACAGCCACGTGGCATTGACTTGAGCTGCACAGTTAGTTGAACCTGAAGCACTCAGCGTGTGCTCAGCCAGCTATGATGCGTCGTCCGGGAGGGCCGCATTGGATGCAATACTGTTGCCTTCTGTACTCTGCAATTAATGAATCAAGGCTGAATTTGAATTGTGAGCCCTGCTGTCGGCAGTGTAGGCTGGAGGCAGTGGTCAGCAAGGGCCCACAGCCATGTGGAGTTGATATGAGTTGCACAGAGTCAGTGGCACCTGAAGCACTCAGCGTGTGCAGCCAGCGATAATGGTGTCCAAGCGGGCCGCACTGGTAGCAATGTCTGTTGCCTACTGGACTGCGTCATCTGCATTCATGACTCGATCTGAAAAGTGAGCCCTGCTGTCCACATTGTAGGCTGAAGGCAGCGGTCAGCAAGGACCCACAACTACGTGGCGTTGACTTGAGTTGCACAGAGTTATTTGCACCTGAAACACTCAGCGTATGCGCAGCCAGCGATGATGCGTCGTCCGGGTGGGACGCATTTGATGCAATACTGTTGCCTTCTGTACTCTGCAATTAATGAATCAAGACTGAATTTGAATTGTGAACCCTGCTGGCCACAGTGTAGGCCGAAGGCAGTGGTCAGCAAGGGCCCACAGCCACGTGGAGTTGACATGAGTTGCACAGTTAGTGGCACCGGAAGCACTCAGTGTGTGCACAGCCAGCGATGATGCATGTCCAAGCGGGCTGCACTGGTAGCAATGTCTGGTGCCTACTGGCCTGCGTCATCTGCATTCATGACTCGATCTGAAAAGTGAGCCCTGCTGTCCACAATGTAGGCCGGAGGCAGCGGTCAGCAAGGACCCACAGCCATGTGGCATTGACTTGAGCTGAACAGAGTTATTTGGACCTGAAGCACTCCGCAGCTGTGCAGCCGGCTATAATGCGTCGTCCGGGCAGGCCGCATTGGATGCAATTTCTGTTGCCTACTGCGCTCTGCAATTACATAATCAAGACTGAATTTGAATTATGAGCCCTGCTGACCGTAGTGTAGGCCAGAGGTACTGGTCAGCAAGGGCCCACAGCCATGTCACATTGACTTTAGCTGCACAGATTTAGTGGCACCTGAAGCACTCAACGTGTGCGCAGCCAGCAATGATGTGTGGTCCGGGCGGGCCGCACTGGTAGCAATGTCTGTTGCCTACTGGACCTCTTCATCGGCAATCGAGACTTGATCTGAAATGTGAGTCCTGCTGTCCGCAGTGTTGGCCGGAGGCAGCGGTCAGCAAGGGCCCACAACCACGTGGCATTGCCTTGAGCTGCACAGAGTTATTTGTACCTGAAGCACTCAGTGTGTGCGCAGCCAGTGTTGATGTGTCGTGTGGGTGGGCCGCACTAGATGCAATATCTGTTGCCTACTGAAGTCTGCAATTAGTGAATAAAGACTGAATTTGAATTGTGAGCCCTGCTGACCACAGTGTAGGCTGGAGGCAGCAGTCAGCAAGGGCCCAGAGCCATGTGGCGTTGATTTGAGCTGCACAGAGTTAGTGGCACATGAAGCACTCAGTGTGAGCGCAGCCAATGATGATGCGTTGTGTGGCCGGGCCGCACTACATGCAATATCTGTTGACCACTGGATTCTGCAATTAATGAATAAAGACTGAATTTGAATTGCGAGCCCTGCTGACTGAAATGTAGGCCGGAGGCAGTGGTCTGCAAGGGCCCAGAGCCATGTGACTTTAACTTGAGCTGCACAGAGTTAGTGGCGCCTGAAGCACTCAGCGTGTGCGCATCCAGCAATGAGTCGTGGTCTGGGCAGGCCGGACTGGTAGCAATGTGTGTTACCTACTGGACTGCGTCATCTGCAATCACAACTCGATCTGAATTGTGAGCCCAGCTGTCCGAAGTGTAGGCCGGAGGCAGCGGTCTGCAAGGGCCCACAGCCTGGTAGCGTTGACTTGAGCTGCACAGTTGGTTGCAACTGAAGCACTCAGCGTGTGCGCAGCCAGCTATAATGCGTCGTCCGGGCGGGCCACATTGGATGCAATTTCTGTTGCCTACTGCACTCTGCAATTGCATAATCAAGACTGAATTTGAATTATGAGCCCTGCTGACCGCAATGTAGGCTGGAGGCAGTAGTCAGCAGGGGCCCACAGCCACGTCACGTTGATTTTAGCTGCACAGATTTAGTGACACCAGCAATGATGCGTGGTCCGGGCGGGCCGCACTGGTAGCAATGTTTGTTGACTACTGGAATGCTTCATCAGCAGTCGCGACTTGATTTGAATTGTGAGCCCTGCTCTCCGCAGTGTAGGCCAGAGGCAGCGGTCAGCAAGGGACCACAGCCACGTGGCATTGACTTGAGCTGCACAGAGTTAGTTGTACCTGAAGCACTCAGTTTGTGCGCAGCAGGTGATGATTCGTCCTGCGGGCGGGCCACACTAGATGCAATGCCTGTTGCCTACTGGAGTCTGCAATTAATGAATCGAGACTGAATTTGCATTGTGAGCTCTGCTGACCGCAGTGTAGGCCGAAGGCGGCGGTCAGCAAGGGCTCAGAGCCACGTGACGTTAACTTGAGCTGCACAGAGTTAGTGGCACCTGAAGCCCTCAGAGTGTGCGCAGCCAGCGATGAGTCGTAGTCTGGGCGGGCCGGACTGGTAGCAATGTCTCTTACCTACTGTACTGCGTCATCTGCAATCGCGACTCGATCTGAATTGTGAGCCCTGCTATCGGCAGTGTAGGCAGGAGGCAGCAGTCAGCAAGGGCCCACAGCCACATGGCATTGACTTGAGCTGCACAGAGTTAGTTGTACCTGAAGCACTCAGTGTGTGCGAAGCCAGTGATGATGTGTCATGAGGCCGGGCCGCACTAGACGCAATATATGTTGCCCAGTGGAGTCTGCAATTAATGAATAAAGACTGAATTTGAATTGCAAGCCCTGCTGACCGCAGTGAGGCCGGAGGCAGCGGTCATCAAGGGCCCACAGCCACGTGGCGTTGACTTGAGCTGCACAGAGTTAGTTGCAACTGAAGCACTCAGCGTGTGTGCAGCCAGCGATGAGTTGTGGTCCGGGCGGGCCAGACTGGTAGCAATGTCTGTTACTTACTGGACTGCTTCATCTGCAATCGCGACTCAATCTGAATTATGAGCCCTACTGTCTGCAGTGTAGGCCGGAGGCAGCGATCAGCAAGGGCCCACAGCCACGTGGCGTTGACTTGAGCTGCACAGAGTTAGTTGCAACTGAAGCACTCAGCGTGTGCGCAGCCAGCTATAATGCGTCGACTGGGCGGGCCGCATTTGATGCAATTTCTGTTGCCTACTGCACTCTGCAATTACATAATCAAGACTGAATTTGAATTATGCGCCCTGCTCACCGCAGTGTAGGCCGGAGGCAGTGGTCAGCAAGGGCCCACAGCCACGTGGCGTTGACTTCAGCTGCACAGATTTAGTGGCACCTGAAGAAGTCAGCATGTGCGCAGCCAGCAATGATTCGTGGTCCGGGTGGGCCGCACTGGTAGCAATGTCTGTTGCCTACTGGACTGCTTCATCAGCAGTCGCGACTTGATCTAAATTGTGAACCCTGCTGTCCGCAGTGTAGGCCAGAGGCAGCGGTCAGCAAGGGCCCGCAGGCACGTGGCATTGACTTGAGCTGCACAGAGTTAGTTGTACCTGAAGCACTCAGTGTGTGCGCAGCCAGTGATGATGCGTCTTGCGGCCGCGCCGCACTAGGTGCAATATCTGTTGCCCAATGGAGTCTGCAATTAATGAATAAAGACTGAATTTGAATTGCGAGCCCTGCGGACCGCAGTATAGGCCACGGGCAGTGATCAGCAAGGGCCCAGAGCCACTTGACGTTGACTTGAGCTGCACAGGGTTAGTGGCACCTGAAGCACTCAGCGTGTGCGCAGCCAGCGATGAGTCGTGGTCCGGGCGGGCCGGACTGGGAGCAATGTCTATTACCTACTGGACTGCTTCATCTGCAATCGCGACTCGATTTGAATTGTGAGCCCTGCTGTCCGTAGTGTAGGCCGGAGGCAGCGGTCTGCAAGGGCCCACAGCCTTGTGGATTTGACTTGAGCTGCACAGAATAAGTTGCAACTGAAGCACTCAGCGTGTGCGCAGCCAGCTATAATGTGTCATCTGGGCGGGCCACATTGGATGCAATTTCTGTTGCCTACTGCACTCTGCAATTACATAATGAATACTGAATTTGAATTATGAGCCCTGCTGACCGCAGTGTAGGCCAGAGGCAGTTGTCAGTATAAGATTTGGGGGTCTCTGGTTGGCACAGGTAAGAACTTGTGACAAGCAGGGGCCCTCTCCTCTAGTCAGGATAAGGGGATTACCCTTTAAAATAACCCCTGCTCACCCTCTAGGCAGTACGGCGCGAGCAGACAAGGCTTATCTCAGACCGTTATAGGTTAAGCATTTGTGAACATATACAGTAGCTCAGTGACAGCACCACACATGGACACTACACCAATATTTGTATAAAAATAAGTATCTTTATGTAAGGCTTAGCACAAGACCAAATAACGTTAGAAATGGGCCACAGTACTATTAGCAATTCAGTTTGTGGTTAAAAAGGGCGTAGTTTTAAGTTCCATATGCTTCGCTCTGTCTGTGCGGTTCTCTCGGGGATTATCGTACTTTGCAAGAGTTAAAATAAACGCCGCGGACTCTCTGGTCCGGTGCGCACACAGTCATAGCGCGATTCATACCGTTACCTTGGATCAAGTTTGGCTCGGACGATGCGTTATCGGAAGTGAAGGCGGGTCAGGAGCGTGGTCGGCCCCTCTTCGATGCGGACCCGGATCGGGGCAGGCTTTTTAGGCCAGTCGTTGAGCGGGGGCCAGGGGGATCGAGGAGGACGGTCCCGGCGTTGAAGCGTTCACTGAACATGGCGGTGTTCGAGCCGTACCTTTAAGAGCCGGGCTGCCTGTAAATCCGAGCAGCGCTGTGCAAGGTGGCCGGTACGCGGCAGGCGTACGGGCCGTATTCAGCCTTCCTGGGCGCTCGGTCACTCGATTGCCAGTGGCAGGAGTACTGCGAGCAATGCAGCTCACAGGGGGGTGTGGAGCGGTGTGCGGGCGGCCCTTCTTCGGACGGTGCGAGCTACGGCTTGTAGATAGAGCGGAGGCACATGGTGCGGGGCGGCCACGGGCACGGCTTCACAGCGGTTTTGGGTTTTGCGAGGCGCCTGAAATCGCGGCTCCAGCGGAACGGCGAGTTGGCAGTTTCCAGCAGCTCTTGAAGGCAGGAGGAGTCCAACAGTCCTGGGTCTCCCTTCAGGGGGCAAGCTCACCCACAAGCCCTTGGAGATCTTTCAGAAGCACAAGTTGAATATAGTATTTTCCAGTCTTTTCCTCTCCTCTCGCAGCAAGGCAACCACTGCAGGCCAATCCCCCAGGTCAGGGACAGTGCTCCTCCTTACAGCTTTCCCAGTTCCTTCTCGTCGGGCAGAGGTTCTTCTTGGTTCAGCAGTATCTGATTTCTTTGGAGCAGGGCCCCAATATTTATACCACCATTCTTTTGTTCTTTGAGGCCAGGGGGCCTTTGCCTAGTTCAGTCCAGTTCTTGAGCCCTTTGTTTACAGGACTCTGGCATGTCTTTTCAGTGTGCAGGGCAGAGACATTAGACGCTCAGCAGGAGGTGGAGCCAGCATTGTGGTGGCAGAGCACAGCCCTATTCAGAGTCTAAGTGCACTCCTCCCACCCATCTGGCTGTAATCTTCCTATTCACCACCTGGCTGCCCCAGCCTGTCTCCAGGAATTCCCCAGCCCTGTCACTCACAGAAACCAGGCAGCAGATACACATCCTGGCAGAGGTGGCCTGAAAAGGTTAGGCAAGCAAATACCAACTTTCCAAGAGTGGTATTTGCAAACACAATATATTTAAACAACCTTTACTAAAAGATTTATTTTCTTATTCTGAGTTCAGGCATACTAAACTTGAATTTCTACCGTGTTCCCTGAGTCTGTTGGGATCATAGAATGAAACAATTCCAACAGCCCATTCTGGCCTATGAGAACAGGTATCCTTACAATAGTGAACAACGAAAATGGCTGTAATTCACTATTAGGACATGGCACACACATCAGGGCTTGTCCTACCTTATACTTACAATGCACCCTGCCCTTGGGCCTACCATAGGGGTGACTCACATGGAGTAAAGGGAAGGTTTAGGGACTGGCAAGTGGGTGCATCTGCCCAGTCAGCATGACAGTAACAGACTGCATGCAGGTTCTGCAATGGCAGACCTTAGACACATTTTACCAGGCTGCTTCTGTGGGTGGCACAACCAGTGCTGCAAGCCCACTAGCAGCATTTGGATTTACAAGCCCTGGGCACTCCTGGTGCACTTTACTGGGGTCTGACAGTAAACCAAATAAGCCAATCATGGAATCCAATCAATGTATACATTTTATACAGGGAGCACTGGCACTGTGGCACTGATTGGCAGTGGCACAGTGCTCTGAGCAGCTAACACCAGCAAAACACATGAGACACAGTAACAAAAAGTGGAAGGGAGGGTAGGCAGGAGGCAGCGGTCAGCAGGGGCCCGCAGCCACGTGGCATTGACTTGGGCTGCACAGAGTTAGTTGTACCTGAAGCACTCAGTGTGTGCGCAGCCAGTGATGATGCATCGTGCGGCCGGGCCGCACTAGAGGCAATATCTGTTGCCCACTGGAGTATGCAATTAATGAATAAAGACTGAATTTGAATTGCAAGCCCTGCTGACCGCAGTGTAGGCCGGAGGCAGCGATCAGCAAGGGCCCACAGCCACATGGCGTTGACTTTAGCTGCACAGATTTAGTGGCACCTGGATCACTCAGCGTGTGTGCAGCCAGCAATGATGCGTGGTCCGGGCGGGCCGCACTGGTAGCAATGTCTGTTGCCTACTGGACTGCTTCATCGGCAATCACGACTCGATCTGAATTGTGACCCCTGCTGTCCGCAGTGTAGATCGAATGCAGTAGTCAGCACAGACACAACTCCACAGTGGTGTGCCGCTGGGTTCACAGGGGGTCTGTGTTGAGGAGGCCGGTGGTCATGGCAGCACCTCATGGCAGGGTGAGTGCCGCCATCCTGGCTGTCTGTAGTGTTGGCCGGAGGCAGCGGTCAGCAAGGGCCCACAGCCACGTGGCATTGACTTGAGCTGCACAGAGTTAGTTGTACCTGAAGCACTCAGTGTGTGCACAGCCAGTGATGATGCATCGTCCGGGCAGGCCGCACTATATGCAATGTCTGTTGCCTACTGCACTCTGCAATTAATAAATGAAGACTGAATATGAATTGTGAGCCTTGCTGACCGCAGTGTAGGCCGGAGGCAGCAGTCAGCAAGGGCCCAAAGCCAAGTGGCCTTGTCTTGAGTTGCACAGAGTTATTGGCACCTGAACCACTCAGTGTGGGCGCAGCCAATGATGTTGCGTGGTCCGGGTGGGCCGCACTGGTAGCAATGTCTGTTGCCTACTGGACTGCGTCATCTGCAATCACGACTCGATCTGAATTGTGACCCCTGCTGTCCGCATTGTAGATCGAAGGCAGTAGTCAGCACAGACACAACTCCACAGTGGTGTGCCGCTGGGTTCACAGGGGGTCTGTGTTGAGGAGGCCGGTGGTCATGGCAGCACCTCATGGCAGGGTGAGTGCCGCCATCCTGGCAGACGCGTTGGCCTTCCCGGAAGTGAACCATGCCCAGAGCCCCGGCCTATTTATTCAAACTCCTATGCTGGACTGGTGTACGTCGGACAAGCTCACTCCGCTTACACTTACAGGGGGGGACACAGCTACATGACCGAGATCTTCCCCACTGCCTGAGGCAACTTGGTTGTGTCCACTATCCACAACACTACAAGCACCAGCAGTATATGTCCACATGGACAGGTCTGTGCTCTGCATAGTGAGATCTGTCCAGCACATCACTGTCACACTTGGCATTGTGTGCATTCTTATTCATGGGTGACTTGCCTCCTTGACACATACTTGGTTCCCACCTCTCCCAACATTCAGCTGTTGTGTGGATGAGAGGCCATGCCGTTTTTCGGAACGTCCGCTGTCCTGTTCTGCGCTGCCTCAGTGGTAGTCGGGGGGCCTGGGGGTGGTGGCGGTGAGTGTTGTGGCCCTCTTGGGTCTCTGAGCTGCATGATGAGTTGTTCCATGACATGTGTCAGTCTTCAGATGTGGCTCTGGGCTGGGCTCCCTTTCAGCGGACAACCAATATCCCTCCGCAGACAAAGCTGCTGGCTGTGCTGCACCTGTTGGCCTCTGGTACCTTCCAACCAGCAACTGCCAGAGTCAAAGGAGTTTCACAGCCAGCCCTATTAAACTTCGTAACACATGTCTTGGATGCATGTTCACGAAAGCAATGGCGGGCCCCTGTATCCGCACCAAACGCTTGTCCCAATTCGTAGTATTCCTGTGCAACCAACCCCAACACCAGCCGTTGCCTTGCGCCTCTGATCTCCAGATCCAAAAATGTGCTTCCTGAAATGAGTGTGCGCCAGGTCATGATGTCCAGTAGTCAACAGTATTGGAAAAACAGTACTTTATTGCAAAAACATACATTAACAACACGAAAACATCAAACAACGAGTGACATTCCCAATGGGGAACATTAAGGCAACTTGTGGATCCAAATAACTGCAGACCGTCCTGGAAATCCCAATACAATTCCATATTCTGAAAGTCCATATTCAGAAACCTGTTGGATAAATGGTGACAATGGTCAAGCGTTAGTATGGTCACAAATGTAATCTGGTACAATGTATTGCACATGGACAAACCGGAATGCTTACAGGTATGATCAATCCTGCACAAAAAGACTGTAACAGTAGTGTGTGTGGTCGTAATCTTTGTAGGAAAGAAAAGGAAGGTTACAACCATACAAACTTCTGTTATGGTCTCATTATGCAGGATTTATCATACCTGTAAGCATCACGGTTCATTTCAGCTTGATACACCTGCAGCTCCACTTCTCCCATACTGCCCTGGAACAGCTGGAGACCAATCAAGGTAACCATGCCATAGCAGGTTTCCCGCATGTGTTGGGGGCAATCGACTGCACACATGTACTACTTGTGCCCCCTGCCGACACTGGACACAATCACCACAACAGAAACCACACACATTCTAACAATGTGCAAAACTGGACCACTGGGGCCTGTACACTAATGTTGTCGCAAACTTCCCAGGCAGTGTGCATGATTCCTACATCTTCGGCAACCACCCCAGTCCTGGTCCCCAGACCAGTCCACCACCCAGCGATGACTACCCGACCCTGCACACCCAGACCTCAATGCTCACCTGCCGCCACCGGCGTGTCTCTAAGAGGGCCCGCCACGTGCCAGACCAACCTCCTCAGCCGTCGCTGTATTCTGTGCCATAGGCAACCAGCGCATCCTGCTGCACCGCGCCGAGGAGTGATGTCCGTACAGCCTGCTGCCTTTGGCATACATGGGGTCCAGCTTAGCTCACAATTCAAATCAGGTCTTGATTGCCAGGATGGCGTATTGAGGTCAATGCATCATCGTAGGCTGCACACCCGCTCAACTCTGGTGGCACTAACTAAGTGCAGCTCAAGTCATCGAAACATGGCGGGAGGCCCGTGTCAGCCTAAATGCCTTGGCTGCCACCAACTCTGTGCACCTCAAGTCATCGCCACGTGGCGGGAGTCCCGTGTCGGCCAAAGTGCCTCGGCTGATACCAACTCTGTGCACCTCAAGTCATTGCCACGTGGCGGGAGGCCGTGTCGTCCAAAGTGCCTCAGCTGCCACCAACTCTCTGTACCTCAAGTTATCGTCACGTTGCGGGACGCTCGTGTCGACCAAAGTGCCTCGGCTACTTCCAAATCTGTGCACCTCATGTCATGGGCCCTTTATGATTGAATATCGTGGTGCGGACGCCATCATGTCACCTCCGGCAGTAGGGAATGTGATGTGGTAGGTCGCTAGGCCCTCATGCATAAATAATAACCACACGGACACACCCAGATAGAGAGTGGAAATGCCGTAGAGCATGTATGCCCGGCCCTTTTTATTGGCAGGGTCACATGTCCTGTGACGCCTGTGCTGGATGGGTGTGGTGTGAGTGTAAACCAGCACTGGGGGTGTGGCTGTGGCGTGCTGCCAACTAGACCTGTGATCAAGAGATCACCACAGGGAAGACCTGGGACATGTAGCGTTGTTATCCCCCCCCTGTAAGCGTAAGCGGAGTGGCCTGGCTTGGCGTATGCCAGTCCAGCGTAGGGGTGTGGACAATGACCCCGGGGCTCTGGGCCTGGGTCCGTCCTGGGTTTGACAAGGAAGTAACTAATGGGTGTGTCTCTGTTGTAGTGTCGGCGCCACCCGGAGCACAATTGATAATGTTGCACCCTGTGACTCAAGTCCCACAACATGAGCAACATGACGTAAGGGAGAATCACTGACCCTACATTCATCCATACTTTTACACTTGAATGATCATAGACATCAGTGTGAATTTGAATGTTTAATGCACATTCAGTGGAGTGTTGTCTTAAAGTATTTTCTTCTCTTGATTTTTGTATAGCCAGTACTATGTCTTCATCCAATCACTCTGCAAATTCCCAAGCACTTATAAATTCACCATGCACTCTCATTGAAGTACTCTAATCATTCAGTCAGTACCCATGTACTCATGTAATTACCCAGGCACTAACACATGCACTGCTACAATCCTCTGCACACTTCCCAAGCAGTCCTCTAACCAAGTACACAGTACTCATTTGCTCCTTCAATTCCCCAGGTAGTACTGGTGCAGTCCAACAATCACCCCGTTACTTCCCATGCACCCCTCTAATCACCCAGCCAGTATTAGGTACTAATCCGATCACTCCGCCAATTCACAAGAACTTATAAATTCACCATGTACTCTCCTTGCGGGGCTTAAATCATTCAGTCAGTACCCATGTACTCATGCTATGAAAGATGATCATATAAGGTATTAATAATTAGGTTTCTTTTATTAGTTTGTACAAAGGTAAATTTCAATGATTTCACATATTTTAAGATTGAATGTTGAAAAAAAGCTGCTGTTAATTAGGCTTCTTTTTGTAGTCAGAAGAAAGGTATGGTTGAATGATGCCATATAATTTTAGATACAAAGGTGAAGATGTAGTATAAAAGTGTGGTTTTAAAAATGCTCATAAAAGGTGTTGTTAATTAGCCTTCTTTTTTTAAGTCTGTTGAGAGGTATACTTTAATGATGTCATATATTTGTTGATAGAATGGTCAGTATGTAGCTCAAAAGTAAACAGCCACATATTAGCCTTGCAGGCATGTTGTACTTATCTACCTAACTAAATAATATTTAATGACACATCTATGTGTTCTGATTGTATTTACACAGTTACATGTATGCTTAGTGAACTATTGAGAGGTGCCTGACCGATTAGAGGAGTACAGAGGTAGTGACTAGGTGATTTTAGTAACTGCATGAGTAATGATTGACTGATTCCATATTCTGCAATCACCCAGTTAGTATCCAAGCACTCATGAAATCACTCCGCTACTACCCAAACACTTATGAAATCACCGAGGCACTACCCATGCACTCTCCCAATCAGCCAAGCACTACCCATGTAGTTATGCACTAGACCAAGCACTTATAAATTCACTATGCACTCTCCTTGCAGTACTCTAATCATTTAGTCAGTACCCAGTACTCATGTAATGACCCAGACACTAAAACATCCACTGCTAGAATCCCCTGTGCACTACACTTGCAGTCCTCTAATCACCTACACACTACCCATTCGCTCCTTCAATTCCCCAAGTAGTACCCATGTAGTCCAGCAATCACCCTGTCACTTCCCATGCACCCCTCCAATCACCCTACAGTACTATGTACTTATGAAATCACTACGCTAATACCCAAGCACTTATAAATTCACCATGCACTCTCCTTGCAGTCGTCTAATCATTCAGTCAGTACCCATGTACTCATGTAAACACCCAGGCACTAACACATACACTGCTACAAACCCCTGTGCACTGCCCATGCATTCCTCTAATTACCTACACACTACTCATTCTCTCCTTCAATTCCCCAGGTAGTACCCATGCAGTTCAGCAATCACCCTGTCACTTCCCATGCACTCCTCCAATCACCCTACAGTACTATGTACTTAGAAATCACTCCGCTAATACTCAAGCACTTATAAATTCACCATGCACTCTCCTTGCAGTACTCTAATTATCCATTCAGTACCCATGTACTCAAGCAATGATCTAGGAACTAACACATGCAGTGCTACAATCCCATGTGCACTACCCATGCAGTCTTCTAACCACCTGCACACTACTCATTTGCTCCTTCAATTACCCAGGTAGTACCCATGCAATCCAGCAATCAGCCTGTCACTCCCCATGCACTCCTCCAATCACCTAGCCAGAACCATGTATTTATCCAATCACTATGCCAATACCCAAGCACTTATAAATTCACCATACAGTTGTCAAGGTCTGAAGTGAAACTCTTACCACCAAGACTTGCATAGGAACAGTGTCGCTAATTTCCTGACTCCCTCCGAAGGATGCTCCAGGGTCTGTTATAAAACTTGACCCTTAGGAACCCCTCAGGGGGAAGGGGGAGTGGATAAATAAGAAAACAATAGAAGAGACCGCTCTGGAACTGTTCTTGCTGCTTCTCTTGCTTAGTCTGTCCCGCAGACATAAACTTCGGAGAAACCTTAAATTATATTAAAGAAACAACATTCACATATTTCCTGACCTACACTACTCTCTATTTCTTTATCTTACCTATTTATACCTTACGTTCCAGATAACTTGCTTATCTTCTTTTTCTTGTTATTTGCTCTCTCTCTCTAGTCTTAATCACTTCTTAATGATGACAGCTGTTTAACAAGATAATAATTACTTCAGTGTTTCTATTGAATTGCCTTTTTTTAAAATAATCTTATTATTTTGTCTCTTACCATTTAGTTAACTTAGTAGACTTTTAATCAACTGATATTCTTCTTAATTTGAACTGAAAGAATATTATCTTGAACCTAAATCCTATTACTTGGATTATGTATGCCTAACTAATTATCCTAAATATCTAATTTAATCTATACTAATTATGCGCGCAAAC
The DNA here is from genome assembly GCF_964261635.1 of Lissotriton helveticus. Taxonomy (NCBI): domain Eukaryota; kingdom Metazoa; phylum Chordata; class Amphibia; order Caudata; family Salamandridae; genus Lissotriton; species Lissotriton helveticus. The sequence continues at coordinate 761,442,792 of NC_136063.1, read as the reverse complement.
TATTTAATCTAAATACCTAGATATTCCTAACTTTTGTGTAATATCTCTATCCTGACTATACTAACGCTTATGCCAGTTTTTTCTTTCTTTTCTTAGGGTGTCCAAGAATTCGCTATTCTCTGGTAAGTATTCTTTTTCAAAAGTCACTTTTTTCTCAATCTTTAATTACGTAGAAATTCAATTGTCAAAGCCAAATAATTGGATATGATTCAAATAACTTATCTTGAATTGTTTTCTTCTCCTCAGGAGCTGCTGCCGGTGAAGGCCTCAAGTTGAAGATGCTTTAGTTTCTTCAAGGAATTCCCCTACATCGTGCTCTCTTTAAATGCGCCATGAAAGAGAATGTCAAATACCGTTTTTCGCTGGAACAAGGAATAAGTCTCGGAACTCTGGAAACGTTCATCCGACTCCGGTCGCTTCTTTAGTGAAGTGCGCATTAGGTTGTGATCGAGCGCTTCACCGTAACTCAGGCACCTGTGGAAAACATGTCAACTAAACCGGCACCTCATCATCATGATCGGCAGCCATCTTGGAATTCCGTCGATGATTCAGATCCCTCCAAGCAATGTTCTGGGAACTATTTCTATTGCTAAAACAGCGCGGTTTGGATTCGAAGGTTGATCTAGCAGTAACTGTCTGATTAGGAGTTCTGACAACAGTCTCCTTGCAGTACTCTTATCATTCTGTCAGTACCCATGTACTCATGCAATGACTGAGGCACTAACACATGCACTGCTACAAACCCCTGTGCACTACCCATGCATTTCTCTAATCACCTACACACTACTCATTCTCTCCTTCAATTCCCCAAGCAGTACCCATGCAGACCAGCAATCACCCTGTCAATCCCCATGCACTCCTCCAATCACCCAGTCCGTACTATGTCCGTATCCAATGACTCCGCCAATACCCAAGCACATATAAATTCACCATGCACTCACCTTGCAGTACTATAATTATCCATTCAGTACCCATGTACTCAAGCAATGATCAAGGAACTAACACATGCAGTGCTGCAATCCCCTGTGCACTACCCATGCAGTCTTCTAACCACCTACACACTACTCATTTGGTCCTTCAATTACCCAGGTAGTACCCATGCAATCCAACAATCAGCCTGTCACTCCCCATGCACTCCTCCAATCACCCAGCCAGAACCATGTATTTATCCATTCACTATGCCAATACCCAAGCACTTATAAATTCACCATACAGTCTCCTTGCAGTACTCTTATCATCTAGTCAATACCCATGCACTTATGCAATGACCCAGGCACTAACACATTCACTGCTACAATCCCCTGTGCACTACCCATGCAGTCCTTTAACCACGTACACAGTACTTATTTGCTCCTTCAGTTTCCCAGGTAGTACCAATGCAGTCCAGCAATCATCCTGTCACTCCCCATGGACTCCTCAAATTATATAGGCATTTTCCATGTACTCATACATGCACCTATGTAGTCCTATAGTATATAGTGTGTAGTGAAATAATATTACATGTAATTCTCATATTCTTTTTTTCAGATATTCTTCATTATTAATAAGAAAGACTTACTGTCAGGAATCACTGGAGGTTTCCGCCCCCAACCTCCACTGTGGCTACTATTCTCTCATTGAAAACTCATCGAAGAGCTGTTAATCCCTTTAGCTGGAGCGCTAGTTTGCACCGCAGAAACTCCAACATGGCTGCCAACATTCTGACACTGCAACAGCATACCACTGTTTAGCAGTCTAGTCTTTTTGGTAATGACAGTCTGTCATGTATTCCTATAGGTTCTGAATCGATCCCCCTATTCCTGACCCTATTCTAGTTAAACAAACCAACAAGTTAACTAGCAGTCAGCCCATGAGGCAGAAAACCCCCATGATGCAGATACCGTTATCTGACGCAGTCACACTACGGCACAGGAACGTGTTATCTGATTAGGTCATAACGCTTGCGATCTAATTAGACAAGCGATATTCCTCCAGCCCCTGATAAGGCATACGGAGTTCTCATAACAAATCAAACCTATGACAACCTGGGCAAAACCCTGCGGCCATTGTTTTGATTTCACCGAGAACTTTAGTAAAAGAATGTGCTAACGAGCAAATCGTATGACATCTTTATTGACGTATCTATGTCCATCCTTACGTCAATCTCGGCACCTTAAAGGTATAAATATTACCGATCTTGCCATATGCAAACACACGCGTGGTGACGAGACGGAGCAGCCATACTTGCCGAAGCCAAGAGCAGAGCAGACCCCGCTGGCAGCAGCCCCGCCTTCCTGACGCGCTGAGAGAAGCTGCTTTCTCCTGCCGAGAATCCAGCACCGGCGTTTCCGGGTAGCCCTCGCAGGCAGCCTGGAATATCGAGACCAGAGAGAGAGATACCATTCCTCATTCATCCTAACTTCCAGGTACAGAATTGAATAACCCCTCACAGAGAATTCTTTAGTTATTCACTTGGCAAAAACAAACTTAACTTAAACTGTAACTATCTATTCCCGCCCTCGTATTAGACTTAGGTCAGGTACACGGGGTAGGCGTATCTAGAAACACCAGTTGAGTACGTTTAGTCAAATGTATATGTGTATGTAATATATTTTATTCATTTTAAACATCTTATGGCTTAGAAACCATATCAATGTTTTTACAGTATTATTTTATACTGCTGCTCTTAATGTATGCACTTTACTTAACTATAAGTATTGCAATAATATCGATCCATTTCTCTTGTATGAAAAAAGAGACTGATCAATAAATAACACCTTTTTATTGAACACGCCCGTCTCTTCCTTTTCTCTACATTCTGATGAGACTAAGAATGCACGTACTGACTGAGTAAAATAATTTGCCTTTTGTTCACACGACTCTCGAGATTGACTCTTGATTAGGGGAGAGCAAAGTTGTCATGTTCTATGGTTGTCAGAAACTAAATCCCTTCTTGTCTAATCAGGGAAGTTAAGTCCTCCTTGAACATTCGAGAAAGTTTCTAGTGAACTCTGAGCTAAGCTGGCAAACCCAAAACTTTAAGTCTAGTATCGACAGTAGTAGACCTAGTTAACGTCTGGCCTAGGCCTTTACTGCTGTAGGTATTATTCCAATGCGCAGAGCCTATTGGGAAGATAGGAACTACACTACATGGCGCCCAACGCGTTTGGAAAGGGCGATAAAACTAATGTAAGACATTTAGAGTAACTCAGTCGTGCTTTCTCACTCAGACCCCTTTTCCCAAATACTCCAAAGACGTCTGGAGTGGGTGAAAGGTTATATCCGCCAGACCTCGCAGGAGGGAACTCCTATGTATGGTTCTTGGTATAGTCAACGTTGAAGGATAAACAGTTCCAAAATATTGTGCATCTAATCTTTGTTTCCATAAGAAACCTGATCTGCAAACAAACAAAATAACCATCCTGTCGGTAAAATGGCAGACAGTGATGAAGAAAGGGAGGCAGTTAGATTAGCAGCTGACATAGCAGAAGCTGATACTGCACTACAAAATGCAGACCCGGAGATAATACTCATCCCGGTCATTAAAAGAAAATCTATAACCTTAAAACTTATAGAAAATGGACTGACACCTAGAGGTGGTACAGTCATATTCGTAATTGAGGCACACGAATATCGGCAGACAGAGGTATACTATTCATGGATACATTTTCCAGCAGCAAATGCTGTAACAAAGTACTTCCACTATTACAAAATAGAGGAACCTCCTAATGAGTACACTCCGTTCGAGGAGGTGGAAGTACCACTCAAATTCCAAGAGCATTTGCTCTTATTTGATGGCGCCCTAAAACATAACAATCACATCACCAGGCTCGGTCCTTTAGGTAGACCAGGAGCAACGTGGCCGGTCCTGGCCGGATACACACCACATCCAGACATCGATGGGATGTCTGCACCAAACCTTTTAACACAGCTAAAACAATTAATAAAAATTCATAGACAATTAGTTCAGTATGTGATGCGGACTTCAACAATTCAGCCAGCGATTAAACTTCCACAGCTGACCCCTCACCAGGGGAACACAAATAAAATTACACCACAGAACATCCAATCCTGCCTAGGTAAAGTACCGGCTAAACGGGAACAAATACCATTCTGGTTGGCACAGAAAATTACCCAAATAGAGGCGGTGTTTCCTGACACCACCCCGCTAGAAAAAACACAGGATTCTGACTATCTGTCTCCCAATGGGAATCGCACCACACATAGAGGACTGTGACACTTGGGGTACAGTCTTTGCTTCCATCTACACAAAAACGCACGGTGTTCCATCCATTTCGGTGATACCAGATGTGCTAAAACAAATTCAAGATGAATACGGTCCAGAACCTGCTTTAACTCTTGGTATGAAAGTACTGAAAGACTTCAAGCAGGTCTCGGCTATATTATTAGCCAACATAAAAGGTGAAGCAGCAAACGTGGCGATCCGCCAGAGGTTAAAAGAGACAGATATAGCAGACCAACCAGCTGAAATTGCCAGAATCATAGAAAAATCCTATGAGGAACTAGGTAGAGATAGTTTAGGTGGAATACCAGTAAAACCACAACTGACTGAAAGTCCAGAAAAAATATTTTTTAATAATAATTCACCAAAAAAGAACTGGGATGGAAACAAACAATCCAATCCAAAAGAAAAGAAATTCCAGTCCCGAGGAAGGTCTCCTAGGCGAAGAGAAAAATCTCCGAACCAAAGACACAGGTCACCCCAGAGTGACCCCTCTGGGAAAAGATATAACCTTAGAAATAGGGATAATATAAAAAAGCCTGATAGATATCAAGACATTGATACGCGTCCCTCTCAATCTTTTCAGACTTCCTCGCAGAAATCGGAAAGAAGAGGACGATCAGAACAAAGAGAAGAGCACGCCAAGTCCAAAGACAAGGAACCTGCTCAACTAAAAAAGAAATTACAATTTCCAAAAAAGAAGGTAGCCAGTATCAAGGTAGTTAACAAATGCCGAGAATACTGAGGACACAACTGAAAAACGGAGAGTGGGCTCAGACAATGCTAGACAGCGCAGCAGAAGTGAGCATAGCTCGCAAAGTCCTTATGAATCATCTGGAGACAGTGGACACGAATGAATATCTTCAAGTGGAAACTGCAGACACCAGGGTTAGCAAACCTCACAAGATATACGAGATAACATTACGTATAGAGGGAGATAAGACTAGGAAAATAAGGGGACTATTTTGGGATAACCTCTCCAAGGGTTATGACATCCTTCTAGCTGAAAAAGACTGGCCACCAGAGTTTGTCAGGGAGTGCCCTCATGGCGAAGAAGTAATTATGCCTGCCTTCTCAAATCAAATTCCAATTCATAAAAAATACACACTTGCCAGAAAGTGGGCAGTGGCTCTAGCACCTGCTTTATATAAAAATCATGTAGGATGGGATGAGGACTCCCCTCCTCACAAAATCCAGTTAAAATCACAACCTACTGCACAAAGGCAGTACCCAATTAAGCAAGAAGCTAAAAAACAGGTAAATGAAATACTAGATCAGCTAGAATACCAGGGGGTGATTGAAACTTGCACCTCACAAATGAACAACCCTTTGTTTCCGGTCTCCAAACCAGACAATTCATATCGTCTAGTTTTGGATTACCGACACCTTAACACATGTTGCAAAACTTTTGCAGTGCAAAACTCACACAGTGCTGCACTAATGAATAACATAGTGCGCAAAAAATACAAAACAACCTTAGACATCTCCAATGGATTCTTTTGTCAAAACATAGCACCAGAGAGCAGATATTTAACTGCATTCTCAGTAAATGGCACTCAAAAACAATTCTGTCGGTTAGCCCAGGGGTACAAGAACAGCCCGGGGGTATTCTCAGCGAGAGTAACAGAATTACTTCATCTATATGATGATGAAGCATTATCTTATGTCGATGACATTTACTTAACAGATGATGACTTGGAGACTCACTTGAAAAGAGTGAACACCATAATACTTGGGTTCGCTGCAGAGGGTTACAAATTCAACTTTAAAAAATCCAGAATTGCCCATCTGACAGTCCTATTCTTAGGATATGAGTTATCAAGTGAAGGCAAAAGCCTGGCTGACAATTTCCTAGAGAAATGTGCCGTACTCCAAGCACCTAGAACACTAAAAAACTTACAGTCGATTCTAGGCTTCCTAAATTTCGGAAGAACATACATTGCAAATTACGCAGAAAGGGTCAAACCCCTTTATGATCTAATTAAACCAGATTTTAAAAGATCCAATTGGACTCAAATACACACAGAAATTTTGAGATCCTTACAAACAGACATGCAAATTAAAACAAAATTAGAAACACGTGATAACACACGCAATCTTGTGATTCGAGTCATCCCAGGGAGATGTGGATTCACATACCTGACCTCTAATGAGGGAGAAAAGGTACCAATTGCATTCAAATCACACTTGTACACTAAGGCTGAAATGAAATTTAGCCCAACGGAAAAAATTCTTACGGCAACACAGACAGCTATAGCAAAAGAACGAGCCCTGGCACAAGGTAAACGAATAATAATCGTGACACCAATACCAGCCTTAGAGGCGGTAACAAAGGCAAGCATTCCAAATGCTAAAGCACTCCATCCGAGATGGATACAATGGGCTAATTCTCTTGCTGCAACAGACGTGGCGTACGAATTTGATCCTTACTTAAAAACACAAGAATTTCTCCAATATGAATTTGAATGTCCTCCGCCGACCGAAATTCTGCCTCTAGACCACTACGGCTGTATAATATATACAGACGGATCAGCACAACCCGCAGTGGGGGGTAAGCAAGCTTACAGTGCTGCGTGCGCGATCGTTAAAGGTCGCTGGCACGAAGGAAAATTTAAACCAGCAATCACTAAAACACAATCTTTAGGAGATTGTACAGCTCAGCGAGCTGAACTACTGGCGTTCAAGATGGCGCTTGAAAATACCGATCGAGAATTCCCCACACTCATAGTGTGCGATTCATATTATTGCGTTCAATCTTACAATGAATACTTGCAGATCTGGCTTCAGAATGGTTTCAAGGATGCGAAAGGTGGCACAATCAAGCATAAAATGCTCTGGGAACAAGTAGTTCTTTTACAAAAAGAACTACCAAAGACTCACGTGATACATACACTGAGTCATCAACGTGATGGCGTTCACGTTGCAGGGAATTCATTAGCTGATGAGGCCGCGAAGGCAGCTGTGCAAACGGCTTCCGTAGCTGCCGTCACCCGGTCAAAAACGAAAACAGACAGCGAAATATTACAAGCTGTCAGCGCTTCAGAAAAGGATTCGATAGAACCACTCCCTAAAGGCTTTCCAGTAAAATACTCATACATAACTGATGCAAACAATGTTCTTTTTGCTCGAATCCCTGGAGTGGGGGATAGGGCAATTCCAAACATGGAACATAGGTTAGGACTAATAATAGCGGCACACGAAGGGCTTGCTTCTATACATGCTGGCGTCTCAGCCACAGTATCATTATTAAAACAGAGATACTGGTGGCCACAAATGAGAAGACAAACAAGGAACTATGTTCTAGAATGTGAAATATGTCAAAGAATGAAAGTATCAACGGTGAGACGTCCAGCTCAGACGCCCCTTCTAATCTCGGATTAACCATTAGCATGTGTTTATCTAGACCACTGCGGTCCCTTACAAAGGGATGGGAATTATAAATATATCTTGGTCGCAGTGGATTCATGCACGAGATTCATATGGATGTGGCCCCAGCGAACGGCTGACGCCAGAACTGTTATAAAAGATTTGCGAGTCTTTATCGGCACATACGCAATTGGCATGCTGCATTCGGACAATGGTCCTGCTTTTAGCTCTCGGGCTTATAAGGAGGCCATGGTCAGCATGGGCGTGCAATTGCGGTACTCTTGTCCATTTCACCCTGAGGGGAACGGAATTGTTGAAAGAAAAAACCGTGACATAAAGCAATCTATAACGGCGAAGGTATTAGGTTCGGGAGCTGGGTGGGTCAAACATCTAATAAGTGTCCAACGTAGTCTCAATAACTTGCCAAGAAATTCTCTGAAGGGATTCAGTGCGTATGAATTATTATTTGGAACTAGGATGATGATCTCTGACATTGATAGTCAGACTTCAGTGGTGAAAGAAAAAACCTTTGATATCAAAGACCGTTTGGCTATTTTGCAGGACTTAAACAAAACAAGAAAAGACCTGAGCAACATAAAGTTGAAACAACAGCCAACAACCACTGAAGAACCACCACCTGTCCCAGCAAGACCTGTCTGGATTCCAAAAGTCGGGGATCTAGTCAGGGAAAAGATCGCGGTAAAGAAGGAATTTGGGCCTTCTTACAGAAAAGCAGTTCCTGTCTTGTCTGTCAACGGGACAAGATCAGTTGTACTACCGCCACTTGCTGGAAAAAAGGAGAACCGAGTTGTATCAATCGACCTGGTAAAACCACAACATGTGGCCGATAACAAACAGTAGGCCAAGTGGACTCCCAATAAGTAGCAGAACACCAAGGTTTGCTACCAGTACAGAGGTCCTAACAAAGAGGCTCATCACATTCGAAACGCCTACAGAACAACAAGGACTATGCAGCAATGCAATAGAACTCAGACCTCTGAAAACCCAAATAAAAACATTTAGCAGAGACACACCAATCTATAATGAAGTAACAAGTGAAAATGCAAGAAACAGAAATCCTGAACCAATTGGAACAATTGACAGAACTGCATCCGGCTACTTCATAAACTTCGATGATTCCTCTGAAGGCTTCAGTGAATCAAAGACACAGCCATCATCAAAAACCTTTAAAGATAAAGCTAAGGAACTTTTGAAACAACTGAAAGAAACATATCTGATTTCTCCATGGATTGAATTTTGGGTGGGTTTTGGTGCATTTATCCTCATACTTTGGCTCATCATGGTACTTACTTTGGGACGCTTCATTGAGGGAAAATATGCTAAAATGGACACAGCAAGTCAGAAAATCAACTTGATCCTCAAACCACACACATCCTCACACGTCGAGAAAAGAGAACTTTCTTCAGCCAACTTCACAGCCAATCCGATACCGGGTGGGGTAGCTTGGGACAACACTGACTATGAAATTCATGGTCCGGTCGAGATCCTGAAATATCCACACCAAATTAAGATCTCATTGAGTGACTTTGCAAAACCACACTCATTTGCTGATGATTGGGACTTCGAAAGCATTAATAATATGATGTCTGACTTAGTAATGTCTGCTAAATTTACCAAACATGATTATTTGCAGGGTTCTACAAATTATGATAGTATGTATTGCTATAACCACTATGGTAACCCGTTTTTACATAGATCTGCACAACCTAGAAATGTTTTAAATTATAATCAATGGGAACATTGTGCAACACCTCCAAAAGGGAGCTCAAGAACCGTTTACGACAAATATTCATATTTTTCAGGTTTTAACACAAGTAATGCTGAAACATTTTATTTTAAATTGTCAAACAAAACAGGGACCAAGACCATGATAACCAACACAAAATTGTTATATTCAGACTCATTCTTTGAAAAAATGAATACTTTTGGTTTTGAATATTGGGACAAAAATGTTGAATTGAAAAGTGTTTGGGGTACAAAAGAATGGCAAGTACAGGGTATAGAAGCTTTGTTTAGAGCCTGCATGATCCCAGAACAAATGATATTTTTAAATGACACTGTTCAACAAACCACCTGTCTTGGCCTAGCCAAAATCAAAGATTTAAATAAACCGTCTATTCCAAAGCCAACAATGTTTAGCAATAACTCTGATACAGATGAAGAGATAGACGTAAACCATATATTAAACCAAAACAGAACACATCCTGATTGGAAACAGTGGTTGATCTGGCCCACAGATACTAATAGCTGTCAAGACAGATTCCTGAACAAAACACAGGGGTTCAAAATGACCAGGCCAGACCCTAGATATCCTCAAAGACATCACCCAGGGATAATAACAACCTACAGTGTGGGCAAATTATGACTTCAATGGCTACAAACTTCCACACTGGCAGAAATTAAGCAACACCTAACTTTACTTACTGATGGTGCTGACTTGCGTGATTTCACTTTGGGACCACGCAAACAGCGTCAAAAGCGTTTCATAGCAGCCTCTATATATGCAGCATACAATGAGGCCTGGAAGGTTACTCAAATTGAAACAGCAGAGAGAATACGGGAAATTGACCGTATTAATTTGGAAAAATCACTTTCTGTAGTGGACAATGGGTTAATGACTCTGTCCTCCAGAATTTTTTCTTTGGACAGCATTGTGTCTTCAGCAATCGACATATTATCGCAAGACTTACTGTTATTACAACACGGTCAGTCACATTTGCGTTCTATTGTACAGCTTGGCTGGACGTTACAAAATCTGCGTTCAGGCTATGTGCCTTGGCGTCTAATCAACACAACGTCATTATTCCAAATCTTTAACCTTACTGATAGACAAATCGGTATGGCACAAAAGGGTGCTGATTATACAATCTTGAGCATTGAAAAACTAGAAAGATTACCAATGACAATGTCAGAACGACCTGTCAGTGAATGGATAATACATGGGATAATAAATATTCCAATCTCAACCTTCAGGTTTCAATACTGCCAAAAATATATACAGGCTGGCATGTACGAGAAATTGGGAAAGGGGTACCTTAAAACAACATGCAACCTGCCCTATTCACATGCATGTGTCAGTAATAAAGGACAGAAAGTGTTTCTTAGTGGCAACAATTGTGCGATGTCACTAAGTGGCACACTTCTGTGTAACGGAATTAGTTTGCATGGAGCCTGTGAAGGGAATTCATACAACCTTTCATGTCACCAACAAGGCGCACCTGCAACAGAAATAGAACCATTCTTTCAAAGACTCTATAATGGGAGTTACATTCTAATTGTAGACCGCAGATGTTGTGGTCTTATGCCCGGGACTCCTTATCTAGTAACTACGACTGCGAAGGTCAAGTGCTGTGGACGCTCGTTGTTCCCCAGCTCCTTCCCAGACAGGGAGGCAAGGGCATGGCCCGATTTGAAAATTACTTCTATTCGAATAGATACTTTAAGCAGAATGAAAACAGTGCTTCTTCTACCAGGCTCTCGTCATCAAAAGAAATGTATGATCTACAAGTCGCAAGGACGACTGCAGAGATACATACATTATTATCAACTAATTCCCCCGTACATTTCGCGGAAATCCTGAATGAAATCTTAAATATTTCTGATACCAATGGGGTCTCAAAGGTATTTAAGACAGTATTTTCGATGGCAATAACACCATTCAAAGCCATACTGGGTATTTTTCCAGATTTCGTCCATTCGATTTTTGGCGGACTTCCCCTGATCTTGGGACTAATTGCAGGAATCCTATTCTTAGTCCTTATTTTTCGTTATGGCAACCCATGTCACAGACAAAACTCTTGCGACAAGGGAAGAAACAATCCTAGCCATTGGATACCGGGACCGGATATCAAAAATCCTGGGACTCTCCCGGCTTAGAGACCTGAACATGACTTGGTTTCTATCATTTCGACCAATGTGGCAAAGATGTGTTTTACCTGTATTGAGGTGTCTGCTATGCGGAGAAGAATGCGTGTTAGACACCTGTCTGACGCTACAATCGGATGCGCCGATGGATGCAGAAACATTGTTGAGCCCGATCAAGGTTCATGCTTTGTGCTGCCCTCAAAGGCTACCAATCCTGATGACGGCATTCGTGGAAGCTTCACCACTACGATTGATGGGTAGTGAAGTTCAAGATGAAAGCAGCATCGAACAGGTACGACCTTCTGTCAGCAATGCGAATCAGAATGTCAATGGAGACAATCATGCACAAGAATGCATGATTACACCTATTTCCGAGTTAGTGGAACTTTCCCAGGAAGCTGTTGACAGTTTTTTCGAAAGCCTAAATGATATGATGTTCTCACCCGAACAGAAATAGAGACTTTTGAGCAAGCTCGCACACGGCGTTCCCTGAATTCGGCCTTCAACTTTAAATAATAAAGTCACATGAACTATTTTTCACTCCAGTTCACGGACAGCAACTCTTTCAGAAGCCCCAATTCATTTTTTCGGTTTTTCGGGACACTTATCTTCTGCTTAAAGTAAGAAACTATTCCTAAAGAACTAAGATTTCTATTTTTAGATACTTTATAGACTTTAGCTGCCCGCTGGTATGTTCATAAATATTTTATTCTGTGATGGAATGGTCTCGAATCTTTTTTCTGTATTTAAGAAACCATTTCATGTGTAATTCTCATATACCAAACGAGCAATAATGTATACAAATGCGATTACTTTGGCATTATTCTACAGCTTGAGTGCATACAATATATATGTCTGCAATTTTTCAGTATATTTGAAGAATTTCAAAATGCATTTATGTATTTTGGGGTGGTAAGGTATACACACTACTCTATAGTATGTTGTACTATGTTATACTATGCCTAGATTAGTAAATATGTCCATAGTTAGCGTGGAGTGGGTGTCATGTATTCCTATAGGTTCTGAATCGATCCCCCTATTCCTGACCCTATTCTAGTTAAACAAACCAACAAGTTAACTAGCAGTCAGCCCATGAGGCAGAAACCCCCCATGATGCAGATACCGTTATCTGACGCAGTCACACTACGGCACAGGAACGTGTTATCTGATTAGGTCATAACGCTTGCGATCTAATTAGACAAGCGATATTCCTCCAGCCCCTGATAAGGCATACGGAGTTCTCATAACAAATCAAACCTATGACAACCTGGGCAAAACCCTGCGGCCATTGTTTTGATTTCACCGAGAACTTTAGTAAAAGAATGTGCTAACGAGCAAATCGTATGACATCTTTATTGACGTATCTATGTCCATCCTTACGTCAATCTCGGCACCTTAAAGGTATAAATATTACCGATCTTGCCATATGCAAACACACGCGTGGTGACGAGACGGAGCAGCCATACTTGCCGAAGCCAAGAGCAGAGCAGACCCCGCTGGCAGCAGCCCCGCCTTCCTGACGTGCTGAGAGAAGCTGCTTTCTCCTGCCGAGAATCCAGCACCGGCGTTTCCGGGTAGCCCTCGCAGGCAGCCTGGAATATCGAGACCAGAGAGAGAGATACCATTCCTCATTCATCATAACTTCCAGGTACAGAACTGAATAACCCCTCACAGAGAATTCTTTAGTTATTCACTTGGCAAAAACAAACTTAACTTAAACTGTAACTATCTATTCCCGCCCTCGTATTAGACTTAGGTCAGGTACACGGGGTAGGCGTATCTAGAAACACCAGTTGAGTACGTTTAGTCAAATGTATATGTGTATGTAATATATTTTATTCATTTTAAACATCTTATGGCTTAGAAACCATATCAATGTTTTTACAGTATTATTTTATACTGCTGCTCTTAATGTATGCACTTTACTTAACTATAAGTATTGCAATATTATCGATCCATTTCTCTTGTATGAGAAAAGAGACTGATCAATAAATAACACCTTTTTATTGAACACGCCCGTCTCTTCCTTTTCTCTACATTCTGATGAGACTAAGAATGCACGTACTGACTGAGTAAAATAATTTGCCTTTTGTTCACACGACTCTCGAGATTGACTCTTGATTAGGGGAGAGCAAAGTTGTCATGTTCTATGGTTGTCAGAAACTAAATCCCTTCTTGTCTAATCAGGGAAGTTAAGTCCTCCTTGAACATTCAAGAAAGTTTCTAGTGAACTCTGAGCTAAGCTGGCAAACCCAAAACTTTAAGTCTAGTATCGACAGTAGTAGACCTAGTTAACGTCTGGCCTAGGCCTTTACTGCTGTAGGTATTATTCCAATGCGCAGAGCTTATTGGGAAGATAGGAGCTACACTACAAGTCTGGTGAGGTGTGCTTCAACATTCTACTGCACACTTCACTAAAGAATTTACTGGAAGAGCATCTGTTTCCCAAGCGTCGTGGAAGTTAGTCAGGGTAGTCGCGGAATTAACGGGGTTAGTTTTGTTGGTACATCATAGACTCAAAGAATTAAGGTTAGTGCTTTAATACAAACAAGGTCAGTGTAATATGGGCTGGAACGAGGTCGAGAACGGCATGAATGGGACCTCCAAGATGGTGCCCGGCTGGTCGCTATCTGAAAGAGGAGCCAGCAGTCTAGCAGTCGGCAAGGGGGAATACCTGACGCCGCGGAGGGAGAATGACGGTTAGAACAGCTGCTGCGGGTTGAATTATTGCAGGGAGAGGAGCGAGGCAGACGCGTGGAGGAAGGAGCGCAAAGGAGTGGAGGAGAGGACAAAGGGAGAAAGACACGGACCGGAGGAGCCCTGCGGAGAAGAGGACGGCGGCGGAGCGGATCAGAGGACAGAGAAGTCCCCAACACACACCGCGCTTGTATCCGGTAGTCCCCCGAGGAAACAGAACACTGAGATACCCAACGCTACGGTCCAGGGGGGCCGTAGCTCCAGGCAAGTGACTTGGAAGGAAGGGTAGAGGAGGAGGTTGGCGGAGAAGGGCTTCTTGGAACTGTGGCACATGTAGGAGCACTACGGAGTGCCGGCCTTGACTGAAGTACTGAAGGGAAAGCTTGAAGAAGAAGGCCTTACACTCAATGTCTGTGCTTCCAGACTGTGCTGTTTCTCCATTATGTTGTGGTGCATTTAAATTGTTGGATTATGAATAGTGAATAAACCTAAGACATTGATTTATACCCACATACCTCGTGTCTGATACTAAGGCCCGACTGTAGAATCAGGAGCCCTCTTAAGGGAGAAGAGGTGAAAACCATCACAGTCAGTAAGAAAATTCTTGAATGTTTGCTAATAAAGAACTCATAGGCTTAAGCAAAGTTAAAACTATAGAATTACCAGTGTTAAAAGATTCAAGTTAATTTAGCAAGAATATTAACATTGAAAGAATATTTTTCCTAACATAAATATAGTTGCTGAAAAGTCCCTAGTTAGGAAGATGCAGGCGTGGCCTTTCACACGTTGCGTCACTGTGAAACATTTCCTTGAAGTTAAACTGAAATAAGCAAAATAAGAGGTCAAGCTCAGGCACCGTTCTTTCCGTGTCGTGCTTGAACATGAGAATACATTAAGAAAATAAAAGACACAAGCGTGTTACAGTTCCTGCCTCATAATTTATTACGGAGGCTTGTTTGAAGTGCGTTAGTTTTCACAAGTTCCACTTCAAACAAGCCTCTGTAATAAATTATGAGGCAGAGTTATGAGGTTGAATAGAAGTACAGACGCAGCTCCTACGTGAAGTCGTTTCCTCCATAATAATTATTTGAAAGAATAACTATACGAGTAATAAGACCCTTAACCCCTTAAAAGATAAAAGATACAAATAAGGCTGGTGATTATATTGGTTTTTGGAAGAGAAGACAGAAGACTCAACACCTATATTCAGACCCCCAGTTAGAGTCATCTCTTTCACTTGTTCTAGTGAGTATTGAATTGGGAACAGGAAGTAATCCATATTCTTAGAGTATTTAAGATATAAATATATATATATATATATATATATATATATATATATATATATATATATATATATATATATATATATATATATATATACTTGTTTTCTAATGGCAAAACAGGGCAGAGTCTGAAAATAGAACTACCTGTAAAAGAAAGACACAAGTGATTAGAGTAAAGACTTCTCACGATACAAGACTACAACTCATAGAGAAGTAAGAAGAGAGACAATCTCAAAACTACTTCCTGGTAAGATAAGTAATCTAATGCTAAAAATAAAGTAAGTTTAATGTGAAACAATATAGCTGACATATGTAAATGTTTTTAGCCAGAACAACCAGAAGAAGAAAAGACGAAGCAGAACAAGGCAGAGTTTTGGAGCAGTCTCTTCTCTATCCCAATCCCCTTTTCCACCTTGGTACTTACCTGCGATGGAATACTAAAATACCTAGCAGGGGGGTTCTAAGAAGGGCATTGGGACTCAGTGTCATTCTGCTCCTGAGTGGTAAAACTAGTTAAGACACAGCCCCTGACATAGTGAAGTGCCCTGAGCAGAATGGCGGAAGGTCTGGACCAAAAAAATGTAGGCTAGATTTTGAGTGACATACAAAAGGAATTGGAGGCAGTGAGAGAGGAAAATACAATATTAAGACAAGAGATTAAACACCTTTAAAAAGGGAATACCCGTTCTGGGTGCCAGCCAAACCTCCACATCCTTCGTAACTAGAATCCAAACACTAGCACACCGTCCTTTGCCCCCACTCAAGTCATTTACTCATTATCCCCAGTAATTCCTCTTGCCCCTCCAGAGAGGTTCAATGGAGACCCGCAGAAAGCACAATTTCTTTTGACCCAAAGTTCGCTGCACTTCATGTGCCACCCTACGATCTGTCCTGATGCTTAATCCCGTGTGACGTTCATCCTATCCTACCTTAGTGGGGAGACCACCTCTTGGTCTATGCCACTAGTGTCCAAGGATGACCCAATTTTATACAGCTTAGACGACTTCAAGAAGGAATTCCTCCGCATTATTGATCGAAGAACAGCATCACAGGCATCGGACAATGAATTGTTAGAATTAAAACAGAGTAACCGAGAACTTGTGGCTTACCTAGCCCAATTTAATAAACTAGTGGTTGAAACCAACTGGCCCGGAGATAAAAGAGCGGCAGTATTTTACAGGGGATTGCGAGAAGTACTAAAGGACGCCCTATCCCAAATTCCGAATCGACCTACTACATCTCTGCCTTAGTGGATTTAACCTTAGCGATTGATTATCGACAAAGTGAGCGCAAAGGAGAATATAGAAGAGAGTTTACAGCGAGTGTTCCTCGCTTCGACTGAGTCAAAAATGAACCCACACGGACTGCAGAGAGCTCTGCAGGAACAGAACCCATGCAAATTGGAGTAGTCAGAGGTCCACTTTCTAAGGAGGAAAAAGAAAAAAGAAGATTAAACAAATTGTGTTTATACGGTGGAGGAAGTGGACATTTTGTCAAGAACTGTTTAAAGAGACCTAAGTTGCCAGCAAAGGAGAAGAAAAACTAGAGGTACCACAGGTAAGCGGAGTTGGACCTGTGGGTGTGAATGGAGCAACAACTGCAATAGGTCACCAATTGGCAAACACACTACAAGTCTCTTCACCCCATTTAGTAATGACTGTAACACTAAGGTTTAGGGGTATCATTTTGGCCGGAGTCATCATCATGGTTGATTCTGGGGCAACAGGTAATTTTTGCGACCTAAAATTTGCTGGTCGGATCGGATTACAAGCTATCAAAAAGGAGAAAAGTGAGGAGGTCCGAGCAGTGGATGGTACAGAATTAACTTCAGGACCAATTACCAGTCACACTGAATTGGTAGATATGACCACAATTGAAAGACATCAAGAGACATTACAGTTTAATTTAATAGACGCTCCCCAATTTCAACTAATATTAGGTCTACCATGGTTGACTGAACACAACCCGTTGATGGACTGGGGAGCCTGAACTATTCAATTAAATTCAGAATACTGTACAAGACACTGTTTTAAAGGTTTGACAAATCCTACAGTAACCAGTGTGGTCACTCAGTTATGCACAAACGGAGGTTCTGTATGTGTGATTCAAACAACTGAGATACCATAATAATACCAAGATTTTGCAGGCGTTTTTGACGAAATCAAGGCTGAGACATTACCTCCCCATAGGCCCTACGACTGCAAGATTGACCTGGAACCTGGAGCTAATCTACCATGCAGCAGAGTTTACGCCTTAACTGAGAAGGAAAATATCCACTTAGGAATATCTAACGAAGAATCTGGAGAAAGATTTACACTCACCTAGATCTACGAGGAGCGTACCATCTCATCAGACTCCGAGAAGGCCACGAGTGGAAGACAGCATTCAGGACCATATTCGGGCTCTATGAGTACCTAGTAATGCCGTATGGTCTGTGTAACGCGCCTGCGGCCTTCCAGTACTTTATCAACGATGTTTTAGGTGAATCCATTGATCGGTGTACTATAGTCTACATCGATGACATCTTGATTTATTTGAACACGACTGAAGAACATTATGACCAGGTCAGAGCTGTACTACAACGTCTAAGAGAAAACTCGCTATATGTAAAATTGGAGAAATGCCTGTTCAACACCTATACAGTGGAATTCTAGGCTTTGTGCTTTCGCCTAATGGAGTACAGATGGATGTGCAGAAAGTGAAAGCGATAACGGACTGGAAATCTCCTATCAGTATCAAGGAAGTTCAAAGCTTTATCGGCTTCTCCAGTTTTTACAGACGATTCATTCATGGGTTCTCTTCTAAGATACTCCCTCTGACTCGTCTTCTGAAGAAAGGTGTTCCGCTCCAATGGCCTGAAGAGGCGGAAGAAGCCTTTCGATTGATGAAAAACAGTTTCATCATAGTACTAGTGTTACTCCATGCGGATCCCTCTGAGCCCTTCTTTCTGGAGACAGACGCGTCAGACCTAGCCATCGGAGTAATACTTTCTCAGAGACATAAAGCCATAGGACAGTTGCATCCGGGAGGCTTATCGGTCACACAAACTCAACCCTGCGGAATGCAACTATACTATTACAGAAAAAGAACTCCTGGCACTCAAGGATGGCTTCAAGGATTGGAGGCATTACTTAATGGGAGCTAAACACACTGCAACCTAATTTTTTTGTGATCTACTCGTACACTCACGCCACGTCAGTTGTGTTGGTCTCTGTACTTGGCGGACTTTGATTTTGTTATCACCTTTCGTCCGGGATCTAAGAACGGAAAGGCTGATGTTCTTTCTGGACTTGACACAGAAAATCAAACTCCAGTCAATTGAAAATCAGCAAATCATACCCGATGAAAAATTCAATGGAGTAATTTCCTTGGAACCCTTCGAGCATCATGTTCGGAATTTGATGTCAGAGTTGGATATGGAGACTTGGGCCACTGAAGAATAAAGATCCACAAAGTTTCATTTGCAACGGTCTTCCCTACCAAGGCTCCACTCTGTATCTACCCACCAAGGAACTTCAGTTAAAAGCAATGAAGGAATGTCATGACAACCCTCTGGCTGGTCACAAGGGCATCTTAAAAACCGAAAATCTACTTACACGAAATTTCTGGTGGCCATACATGTGCTGCGATGTGAAGTCTGTGCATGAGGAAAATCGGACAGGCAGGCCCCTAAAGGTCTGTTACAACGCATGCCCACTCCCCCATATCTTTGGCACATAGCTCGCTAGATTTAATTGTAGACCTACCTTCTTCCCATGGTTATGACACCATTCTTGTAGTTGTTGACACCTTTAGCAAAATGGCACACTTTATACCCTTCAAGGGTACACCCACTTCCAAACAGCTGTCACAACTTTTCAATCAACACATAATTCGCCTTCATGGGATTCCTAAGGTACTCATTTCAGACAATGGCTCCCCATTTCTATCACGATTTTGGAAGGCTTACATTAAAGGTCTTAACATTGACCATCGGTAGTCCACTAGTTTTCACCCGTAAACTGATGGTCAGACCAAACGCATTATCCAAGAACTAGAACAACACCTTAGACTATATTTGTTAGATGAGGAGAGTGATTGACTTGATCATTTATGGACTGCTGAGTATTACTATAATAACGCTCTTAATGTATCCACAGGCTGCTCCCCTTTCTTTATCAATTCAGGTTGACATCCTAATTCCCATGCTAATTTTGATAATGCTAACATTCCTGCTGTTCAAGATATTGCCCCCCAGTTAATCAAGATCCATCACTCAGTAACCCAGAATTTGTCGATTGTGAAGGCTCATTACAAACACTTTGCTGACCTAAAACATAAAAAAGAACCTGAGCTGCATGTAGGAGAATAGTCTGGTTCTGTACAAAAAATCTCAGACTCAAGGGTCCTCGTAAATTCCAGTCTTGTTTTATGGGTCCTTATCCAATTGAGAAGGTTATTAATCCAGTCACCTATCGACTCTCTCTTCCTGGCACTACCAAAATTAATCCTGTCTTTCATGTTTCTCTCCTAAAGCCAATTCTCCCGGGGTTGTGTAGGTCTTCCCCTCTTGACCATTTAATCCTTAATGGTGAGGCAGAGTACGAAGTTAAACGCATTTTAGATTCCAAACTCATCCATAATGAACTCTTCTACCTCATTGAATGGAAGGGTTATGGTCCTGATGAACGTTCTTGGAAAAGGAGCACTGATGTCCATGCCCCCGATTAATTAAAGCTTTCCATGCCAAATTCTCTACCAAACCCCGACAGGAGGAAACCCTATTGGGAGGGGGTACTGCCAGGAATCACGGAGGTTTCCTCCCCCAACCTCCACTGTGGCTACTATTCTCTCATTACAAACTCATCAAAGAGCAGGTAATCCCTTTAGCTGGAGCTCTAGTTGGCACCGCAGAAACTCCAACATGGCTGCCAACATTCTGACACTGCAACAGCATACTGCTGTTTAGCAGTCTAGTCTTTTTGGAAATGGCAGTCTGGTGAGGTGTGCTTCAACATTCTACTGAGCACTTCACTGAAGAATTTACTGGAAGAGCATCTGTTTCCCAAGTGTCGTGGAAGTTAGTCAGGGTAGTCGCGGAATTAACAGGGTTCGTTTCGTTGGTAATTCATAGACTCAAAGAATTAAGGTTAGTGCTTTAATACAATAAATAATATCCGAAGGTCAGTAAGAAAATTCTTGAATGTTTGCTAATAAAAAACTCATCGGCTTAAGCAAAGTTAAAACTATAGATACCAGTGTTAAAAGATTCAAGTTAATTTAGCAAGAATATTAACCTTGAAAGAATACTTTTCCTAATATAAATATAGTTGCTGAAAAGTCCCTAGTTAGGAAGACGCGGGCATGACCTTTCACACGTCGCATTAGTGTGAAACATTTACTTGGAGTTAAACTGAATTAAGCAAAATAAGAGGTCAAGCGCAGGCACCGTTCTTTTCGTGTCGCACTTGAACTTGAGAATACATTAAGAAAATAAAAGATACGAGCGCGTTACATTTCCTGTCTCATAATTTATTACAGAGGCTTGTTTGCAGTGGAACTTGTGAAAACTAACGTGGCTCTCTCCTTCTGGGAGCTGCATCTGTACTTCTATTCAACCGAGATTCAAACGCGCACATGATTTCCTTCGTGCCGCGTTTGACTCTCCCAGGGCAAAGTAAACAAAACGCTGCGGCTTTCTATCGCGTGCTGCGTCTGACTAAACACATGAAAGGAGCATTCTTGGCACGCTCCTGAGTGAAGTCGTTTCCTCGATAATAAATATTTGAAGGAATAATTCTACGAGTAATAAGAAATATTTAACCCCTTAAAAGAAAAAAGAAACAAATAAGGATGGTGATTATATTGGTTTTGGAAGAGAAGACAGAAGACTCAACACCTATATTCAGACTCCCAGTTAGAGTCATCTCTTTCACTTGTTCTAGTGAGTATGGAATTGGGAACAGGAAGTAATCCATATTCTTAGAGTATTTAAGATAAATATATATATATATATATATATATATATATATATATATATATATATATATATATATACTCTTAGAGTATTTAAGATATAAATATATACTTACTTCAATCAATCAATCACATTACTTTATTCGGTAGAAAACAAATACCATAAAAGTACAAGTAAAATACGTCAAAGTTAAAAACCAATTCAATAATCTAAAATTCTCCAGGATACATATTAAATACATCTATGATTAGGTACCCCTCCCCTCAGCCAATTCCTTCATAAGGCCATAAAAAGAATGACTATAAGTCACAGCAAGAAATCCCCTTTGGACAAACTTACACTGGCATTCTAAGCTTATAGACACAGCCTAAAAGAATTAATGCTTATCGAAACAACATTCAATTCAAACACTGGAGCTAACAGCGAATATGAAAAGATAATAGCAATGAAGGAAAGATTAAAAAAGTATACAGTTTATTTCAATTTAAAAACATATATTGCTAAGCAAATATTTCATTTGATACAGACATCAACAATGATATATTGCAAACATACAGTGGGAAACATTAATAATAAGGAAAATAGTTCCTATAACTTAGAGCTAATATCTGAAATATAAAAACAACATATACATATAAAATACACAATTATTTAAATATTTTTCTTTTTTTTTAAAACACACAATTCACAGCTACATCGCTCCATTTCGCAAAAAAGCTCCAGGATTTATATCAATTTATGCATATACAATAACACAAAGATTTGTTCTAACAGAGGCAGTATCTTTCTAGTTACAACACATATCATTCCAAGTCATATTATGTGCAATACCTCTAATAGTTCTTATTGATAACTGATGTGTTGATAAATATCAACATCTATCTTCCACCCACTATAGGAGTACCGAACCAATATCATCGTTCTTTACTCAAATAACGTGGCATAGGCATCCAAATAAAATGGTTTACCTCATGTTTTAAAAAAAAAAAGAAAAATATTTAAATAATTGTGTATTTTATATGTATATGTTGTTTTTATATTTCAGATAATAAATTTGTGCGTGGGATTCTTAAATTGTATCCTGAAGAAGGTGCTGGCTTTCTACTTTCACGCCCACCGAAACGCGTCGATGCAATTCTTGAGCTATTCTGCACTAAGTTTTGGCAATAACCACTCCAATTACGATATTTTATGAATTGTGTAGTGTGATTATGTTCTATACTAGTGTAGTTAGCTCTAAGTTATAGGAACTATTTTCCTTATTATTATTGTTTCCCACTGTATGTTTGCAATATATCATTGTTGATGTCTGTATCAACTGAAATATTTGCTTAGCAATATATGTTTTTAAATTAAAATAAACTGTATACTTGTTTTAATCTTTCCTTCATTGCTATTATCTTTTCATATTCGCTGTTAGCTCCAGTGTTTGAACTGAATGTTGTGTTGATAAGCATTAATGCTTTTAGGCTGTGTCTATAAGCTTAGAATGCCAGTGTAAGTTTGTCCAAAGGGGATTTCTTGCTGTGACTTATAGTCTTTTGGTACCCCACCCCTTTGGTTTGTGGGTCCCTCTCTTTTACTACACATAAAAAGAATGACATCACAGGTGACCTATGTTCTCCCAAGGCCTCTTGTTGCTCTAAGCCTGACCGCTGCCCTTAACACCTTCACTGCGGCGGCTATTCCGCCGCAGTGCTAAGGGTGTGGGGCGGGCGCGCAGCGGGCGCATGCTGGTGACGGAACGGTTCCGTCATCAGCACCGAAGGGGTTAAAACATTTACAGTTACAGAACAAAACAGAGTCAAAGCATCTGAAGACAGTTTTAAAAATAACCCTTGCATGTTTAAATCTAGCTTTCTTTACTTACTTGTTTTCTTATGCCAAAACAGAGCAGGGCCTGAAAATAGAACTACCTGTAAAAGAAAGAAACAAGTGATTAGAGTGAAGGCTTCTCACGATACAACACTACAACTCATAGAGAAGTAAGAAGAGAGGCAAGCTCAAAACTACTTTCTGGTAAGATAAGTAATCTAATCCTAAAAATAAAGTAAGTTTAATGTGAAACAGTATAGCTGACATATGTAAATGTTTTTAGCCAGAACAACCAGAAGAAGAAAAGATGAAGCAGAACAAGGCAGAGTTTTGGAGCAGTCTCTTCTCTATCCCAATCCCCTTTCCCCCCTTGGTACGTACCTGTGATGGAATACTAAAATACCTAGCAGGGGGGTTCTAAGAAAGGCATTGGGACTTGGCGTCATTCTGCTCCTGTGTGGTAAAATTAGTTAAAACACAGCCCCTGACACGTACCATGATAACAAAAAGAAAAGAGAAAACAAGAAAAGAAACAATACTATTTAAAGAAAAGACAACAGCAGGAATTAGATAATGTACAACATGAGGACAAAAAGAGAATGTCTTGCAGTAAGAGAACAAAATAGTTTATTAAAAGACTTTCAAGGACTAGAAAAGGTTTTGACAATGTAGAAAATAGAAAGAATACCTGTAGATCAAAGAAGAATGAAATGAAAAAAGGACAAATTAATGGCAAATCGCGGTTTGCTAAAACAATCTATGCTGAAAGAAGAAAGAATCAGTTTGATGAAATAAGGAAACATATGTTGAAAAGTAGAGAAAAAACAGATTGCAACTATAGTTGAAAAGGCTTCTGAAATAAAAAGAAAATTGTTCATTTTAGTTTTAAAGAGAATGCAAACATTAGATAAAGCAATGCATTCTATGAAGGACAAAAGTAAAAAGAAGAGAGTAATTAACAGAACTAACTTTTGTAATTTTTTTGGGGTAAATAGAAGCACACTTCAAATTCTGAGCCCTTTTTTAATGGAGAGAGCTATTTTCAAACCAATACATTCGTTCATGCGGTCGTGCTTATCAAGTGAAAAACGGTCCTGCAATTGAAAAAGAAAAGATTGTTCCTAGAAATGTAGAAGAAGTTATAGCTGATGAAGTTCTAGGGAGACGCACTAAAGCCCCAGTGTATACTTGGGATTGTAATAGTATTTGTAGTATACGACGGGAGTCTATTGATATTTTACGCAATTTCTTACGAGAGTATAGTAAAAAAAGTGTTAAACAAAAGATTAAGATGCTGCAAGGACTAGATACTTACAACGTGAAAAAAAATACTGGTTTGCAAGGTCATTCTCTGGCTGGTCTTTCTAGAAAAGTGTATAAAAGTGTTTTTCATCGTTTGAGAATGTTAGCATCACATCACTCTCAAATGTGGAAGTTAGTAAGAAGATTGTACTATGTAAAAAGTTGTGTAATAATTTGACTTAACAGTGCTCTTTTGCATGGGTCAGTATCAGATGTAAAAAAAGTTTGTGATGAAATAGAGTTTCACTACTTTGGCTCTGAACAAAAGTGTAGAGAAAGTGAGAGTTTGATAGGTGTAGGTGCTGAAGAAGACGTGGAAGATAGTAGTACTGAGAAGTTTGAAGAAGAAATTATGAAGTTTAAGGTAATTTGTTGTGAAAGACCAAACTAAGGGCCCTATTATGATGGCGACGAGTAAGAGGGACCGTCCGCATGGGCAGCGGCGGTCCCTCCATGGCAATTAGGATGTGACCGCCACCCTGGCGGTGACATCCTGTATTTTTTACACTGCGGCAGGTGCTGCTTGAAGCAGCACCCGCCGCAATGTAAAAAATGAAAGCAGTGCATTTGCATGCACAAAGCGGCAGGCACCGCACGGTGCCTGCCGCTTCATGCATGCAAAGGCAGGGGGGTACCATAGGTACCCCCCATGTGCACCCCCCATGCCCGCTTCACCCAGGGGGCCCGCAACGGGCCCCCGAAATGAATGTCCGTATGCTTTTCCACAGGGTAAAAGCCGCAGCGGAAAAGCATGTGATTCCCTCCATCCTAATATGGCTGGCGGTGTCTGATAGACACCGCCAGCCATGTTAGTGCTTTTCCGCTACGGTCGGAAGGCGACCGCGGCAGAAAAGCTGCAGACGGAATTCAAGACCCACCAGCCATCCTAATTTGGCGGTGGGTCTTTGGAGGCTCCTCAGCGGTTTTCCCGCATCCTCCGGGCCGGCGGTGGGCAATGCCTAAACCAAGCTATTTTATGGCTGCACGGTGGCACGTAGTGACGTGTGCACGTGCAACCATTTAGAAGCCATATGTTTTTCCTTTCTTCTGGGAGACCTTTTTTAGCGGCTGAAAAAGCAAATATCGCGGCCGTCACGCTAATCAGCCGATTTCGTGGTTTTTTTTTGTGAATCGCGAAATGCTGGAGGGTCTGTCTTAGTAAGAAATTGTACAGCTTTAGTTTGGAGATGCTGTCCCATTAAGAGATTGGATCCTACGAATGTTGGGATCGGTTGACCTCTGTAAGTTTATATTCAAAGTCAAGAGGAATCATTTGGGTTAGTCTAGGTCTTGCTGCAACACGAAATCGAGTACTTGAATCTATAGAAGAAATCGAATATTTAGCATTAAATGAACCAGAAAACACAGATATTGTTAAAACAAACATGTTGGATACGTACTATCCTAAAAGAAGTCCCTATCTTGAAAACATATGTCTCTATGAAGTCCTGCAATATTACAGCTTTAAAAGAAATATTACAGGAAGAGAAATATGCAGTGATTGGTTCTAATGGATGTTTGGTGAGACATAGTAAAGAAAATCTCATTAATCACAGGAAACTGATTGGGATACTCCAGATAAAAGGGAATTTTACTATTTTGCACTTCTGCAACTCTTCAAGCCTTGCAGTACTGTAATGGAATTACTTGGAGATTTTCAGTCGTATGAAGATTCTTTTAATGCATGTAAAGATAGCATTAAATGTGCAGTTTTTCGAAATGATCTACAAATGTTGAATGAAGAGATTCAACAAGAAGCTACTATTGCAGCTGAGATTGCTTGAGACAGTTCTCAAGACAGCAATTGCTATGAGTGAAGTAGAAACGACAATGCATCAAGCTCAACAGGATATTAAGGAGTTGGGAAACTTGGAAGAGCAACTAAATATTGAACAGAAAGACATATATCAGCAAGTTACAGAACAGATCGACCATGGTTTAAATCTTGAAAATAAAGAATGCAACTGCACATCATTTCAACCTATTCAAATGTATATCAGTGGTCAAGCTGGTACAGGAAAAAGTTTTTTAATTAAAGTTTTGGCCAGTTATTTACAGGAATCCACTAAATCACATTTATCTTGTGTTTTAACTGCTCCAACTGGGTTAGCAGACAACAACATTAAAGGGATTACATTACATCATTTACTAATGCTACCTGTTGAACATGAAAACAAGTTGGAATATCACAAGCTTTCTGGAGAAGCTCGTTTTGAAGTTTCAAGAGTACTAAAGAAAATGAAACTTCTGATAATTGATGAGGTGAGCATGGTCTCAAACTTAATGCTTGCCTTTGTACATTTATGAATGCAGGAAATTTTAAAAACAGATTATGATGTGTTATTTGGAGGAAAACATGTGATTGTTTTCAGCGAACTACTGCAACTTAGTCCTGCAAAAGGGGATCCAGTTTTTAAAAAACTTGTGCATGAAGACACGAGGAAATGTTTGGGAAGTATTTGAAATGTCAACATTTGGTCATATTTTCAATACAAAAAAACATTAAAAATATGCATCCTTCAAGATATAAGAATTGGTGTTTTGACAGAACATGGAAAAGAAGTTTTGCAAAGTTGGCTACTTACAAACTTGTTTCCAAATGAAAATATTGCTCTTGAAATAATATACAAATAAATTGGAGAAAATAAATCTATAATCTGCCTAATGCCAACACTGCAAGAGTTTTCTACATTCCATGAAGAACTTTTAAAGCTGTAAAACAACAAATAATAAAAATGGAAGCTATTGATAAAATAGAACACAAAGGAATTACTATTATTTTGACAGAAAAATTAAACACAAAATTGGATTCTTTGGAAAAATCTACACCTAAAACTGCTGGATTAGAATTTTTTTATATGTATGTGAAAACTGTCGGGTAATTTTATGGTGTACTAGCAGCCCGTCCCGACGTTGCCCGAGTATGAATTGCTGCCGCCGATTGTCGCGCCCATTGGCCACGCCCCCATAACACGAAATATTGCCCAATAAAAATGACCATAACAAATGCCTAAATCCTAATATGTGAGCGCCCTCCATAGAAGTGTCTAAAAGTGTATCTCGGTGCTGGCCATCAATGAGAGAGACCTGTGCATTTTTCAAATGGGTGGTGAAACAATATGAGTATGTTGCTGGAGATGTGGCCCGCCATGCCAGCAATGTACTTACCGGGGGAGGGATAGGCCCTTTCTTGCTATTTCCGTGAAGGCGGGCCTTGTTTCCGGATGTGAAGTGGTAAATTTCCAGTGTGCGCATCAGGCGTCACCGGACGATAAGGCAAGATTATATTTCCTGCACAATGGCCCCTGTTTGCGCTCCTTCCGGCCCTTGGGAATAGCGCCATGCCTGACCTACATACAGTAAAGCAGGTGCACGGCACTGGGAGCGCGGGGCAAGCACACCCGGAGCTGGAATGTACGCTCGCTTTTTTTCTCTCGTAATGCCGCGCCCCGCATACGCCCAGGCCCCAGCACAGGATATGAGACATGGCATGAAGGGCGGAACGTACCACACGTTTTTGTAATGCCGCACCCCCAGCACACACCCACAGCACACGATATGAGACATATCATGAAGGGCGGAACGTACCACACGCCCCCAGCGTTTGTCATGCCCCAGCACATGCCCACAGCACAACGCAGACACGCCCACAAGGGACTACTTTGCTTGCATGGTTCTTTTACCTTTTAAGTGTATATGGTGGGCGTCTGCATAGCCTATGTCCTTCTGCTGCAACTGCCCTTTCCACGCTGTATTGGGTGTTGTGATTGGTGCTGTGGTTACTGAGATTACCCGCCTCAAAGGTTTGGGCTCTCTCTTTATTATATTAGTATGGGTTTTGGATGTGGAAAAAGGTTTAGTAAATAGAGCAATGGGAAAAGTTGATTTTGTTAATTATCAAAATAGAGATGGAATTGAATTTTTGAAGATTAAATTTGATAAGATTGAAGAAGTAAGCATACGGAGGGGAACATGGCGGCGGTAGGCTGACGGCTGCCGCGGAGCTCCCGCACTCTGAAGCACCTTGGCGGTATTCGGATGGTCTTTTTCCCCGAATATGAGAGAGGGCCGCGTTTTAACATGCGGTGAGAACGGGTGAATATTTTTCTTTTGGAATATTTAACCAGGTGTAAAAAGAATTTCCCCCTGTTGTTTGTTTGGAGGTTTTGCGGCTGGCGAGACGAGTGAACGCATAGGGGCGCTAGGACCTAGCGGAATGCTTGCGCGGTGCTACACAAGGGAAGCGGAGACCGGCCAGCTGTATCGGATTTGGTGCTGTAAGCTGCGGGAGGTTGCTGCCAAACAGACCGCCGAGGTTAGACGTGACAAACGAGAGCCTCGAGTCAGCCTCAGGAGCCTTTGGCTTCGTTCCAGGGAGGCGCTCTCCTCTCGAGGAAAAGGTCCGGTAGGCAGAGAAGCCTATGCAACATCAAACAGTGGTAAGGTGGATTTTGGTGGGGAGGATTGTATGGAGGCAGTTAACATTAAACCAATCCGCCAAATTGAGTGTGACAAATCAGTAAAAGACATTAAAATCGGTATTGCAGAGGAGGGAGCAGAGGGAGTATCTGTTTATCACCATCGAAAACAGGACAGTTCAGCTAAGGAAAGAACGGGGGAAGTAAGGAATAGGTACCAGTTAAGGTCAAAACAAGAGCTAAGGAAACAAGGAGTTTGGGACTGGGACTCTGCTGATACTACCGAAAGAGGAGGACCAACGCCTATCTCCCCATACAAACAAAAAAGGAAAGGTGGTGTGAGAAAGGGTGGGTCAGTTAAGGTGACGAAGCAGCTGCAGCTACAAGCACCAAAAGGTACTCCTTCACTTAAAAGCTACTTCAAAATAATGGAACAAGCAGTAAACTCTAAGGAGAGCCGAAAAAATAAAGAAGAAGCCAAATTAAGTCCTAAAGTAGCTGATACTGTTCGGCTGGATGAAGTACTTACTCTCTCATTAACTCCCACTATACCCCTCTGTAATAAATACGCAGTGCTGGAGTCAGTTACAAATGATGGAGAACTGGGGACAGCTGCACAGACCACCCCCAGCCCCAAGCATGAGCCAGGCTTAAGATCAGGCGTAGGTTCAGCTGTAGACACAGGCTCCCCAGTGGCCTCGACGAGTGAAGTCCCTGCTCCACATACTGCTCCAATAATGCAAGTATTTAGTTCTGCTGTGACTTCGCCTCTTCCTGCCCTTCACCTTGTCCGTGCCGAGTCTTTGCCTCCCCCCCATCAGTATCTGACACATATAGTATGACCCCTCAGCCTGACGGAGCTGATGGATCAGATGGAGCTGAGACCGAGAGGGACAGACTCGGCTCTCCGTTTAAATCACTTAGAGAGGATTTGTTGGGTTAATTTGAGATCTCTGAGAGAAATCAAAGAGGGCTACATGACAGATTTGATATCTTAGAGACTAAAATAGAGGAGATCACGGCCAGGACTACTACATTGGAGAGCAAAGTTATTACACTTTCAGAAACTTCAAAAGGTAATTCCAAAGACATAGAAGCCATCAAAGCTCAAAACCGGACACTGATGATGGATCTGGAGAGATTGGAAACACAGACACGACGTAATAACCTTAGAATTCTCAAAATCCCAGAAGGGGCCGAGGTGGAAGATATTAAGGGTTTTGTCTGCAGACTACTTTGGGAAGATATACTGAAGGACCAGCTGGATATCGATCTAGAAGCCGAGATCCAGCGAGTACATAGAGACCCTTATAGACTACATCCAGATCGTAAGGCACCAAGGAAGATTTTGGTTTACTTCCAGACCTACAGTGTTAAAAAACGAATCCTCGGTAGGTGTTTGGCACGTGCCTCCCTCCATTATTGTGCAAACCCCTATCAAATCAGATCTGACATTGGAGAAAGACTGCTCAGAGGCAATGGGAGCTGGGCTCAAGGATGCTAGAGTTACGCTCATTGGGAGCCCAGGTCCAAATGAAATTTCCCGCGTTATTAAAAATAATGTGGAATAATAAGATGTTCACCTGCCACTTCCCAGAAGAAGTCGATGATATATTAGTAAAAATGAGAAAGCAGTTAATCCTCCTTTAAAATGGAAACCTACTTTAATCACCTTTAATCACCTGATAGTTATCTTGGAAAAAAAAAGTGTATAATGAAAGAAAATCTTCCGGCTTTTTATACATTTCGGTGTGTTTAAGACTGTGTGGGGAAAAGTACTGCTGTTTAATTTCACATAGAAGGTGTCTAAGGGTGCGGGGACCCCCAATGGCGTGTTCACGCCAAACAGAAGGGTTGGGTTCCTCGGGGGGTGGGTGGGGTGGGGTCACAGGGGGGAAGGGAAAAAACAAATAAAAATGTCCTCAACTGCCATAAGTTTCTATATTCTTAAATTCAAATATGATTACAGGTCACCACTGGCACTAGGCGCAGAATTATGGTATCACGGTTTTAAACATGGCATTAAGTAGTAAAATCCTTTCCTGGAACTTAAATGGCATAGGGAGCCGAAAGAAACAACAAAGAGTCTGCGATTTCTTGAAAAATTCTGAAGCTTACGTATATCTCCTACAAGAAACGAATCTGGAAGCAGAAGCGTGTAAGAAAGTATTTACAAAATTTTATTGGGTCCAGGAAATTCTTTGCTCTAAGCAAACTGGCTCTACTAGAGGGGTAGCTATAATGGTACGTGCTAATAAGGGGATCAGGATTCACGACTTGGGTACGGATCAGCCCGGTCGATGGTTAGCAGCAGTCCTTTCGATTGGCTGTTCTAACTTTCTGTGTGCGGTTTATTATGCCCCTAATGAGGACAATGCCTGTTTCCTTCAAAAGCTGGAGCAGTACATGATACAATATACAGTCCCAGTCATATTAGGAGGTGATTTTAATCTTATATTGGATCCACAATTAGACCGCACCTCCAAGGTTAAATACAATACTCCGAATAAATCCCTCCTAGCTTTAAAGAACATCATGAAAGACTTTTCATTACAAAACGTCTGGAGAGTTAAGCATGGCAATCTTAGAGAGTATTCTTTCTATAGCAAAAAGTATAGTCAGTTTTCCAGAATAGATTTTTTTTTGTTAGATCAATCATTTTTGTCCAATATTGTTTCAATTTCACATATTCCAGTAGGAATGTCAGACCACTCAGTGATTGAACTAAAATAGCCTTTAAAACCAACCACCCAGAGTATAGGGGGACACTGGATAGGACCATTTTGTTAGACAATGAGATTAAAAACAAAATCAAGGCGAGTCTGTTGGAGTTTCTTTTATTTAATGAAGGAACGGCCTCAGATCAAACTGTATGGGACACACTTAAGTCCTATTTAAGAGGGATCTATAGTTCTCAAATGGCTTTAAATAGAAAACTTAAGAAAGAAAAAGATACCCAGGATTTAGACTTAATCAAAACAAAGGAACTCCAATTGCAGCAAGCTGCGCTAAATGATAGAGGCAGTATACAGGGTCTTGAAAGAGAAATATTAGATTTACAGATAAGCTTTAAAGCTCGAGCTGATAAGATAATCAAAGACAGGTGGGAAGTAAGTAAGCTCCGTAATTTTGAGTATGGAGAGAAGTGTGGCTCACTGTTAGCTTGGAAGGCAAGGTCAGAGCGCAGTAGAAATAACATTAACTTTTTAACACAGCGAGGTACTAGGCTGCCTTTAACAGAAGACATAGAGATAAAGGGAGAGGCCAGAGGCTTTATGGAGGAACTCTATCAGCAAAAGAACACACAAGGGTTGGATGAGTTAGAAAGTTGGTGGGCTTTGAGAGACCTTCCCCAGTTGAGTGATTTTGATAGAACTTTCTTAGTCACTGAGATCACGGAGGGAGAAGTAAGGTCTCAGTTGAAAAAAATGGCTAGAAACAAGGCCTCCGGTCCTGATGGATTGCCGACCGAGGTCTATAAAGATAACTTAGAAGAAGTGATAGCTACATTATTGAGACTCTTTAATAAAATATTTTTACAGGGGGAATGTACCCCAGCTTCATGGTCAGAAGCTACAATTTCCCTTATAGCAAAACCAAATAAAGATCCAAAAAAGATAGAGTCTTATCGACCCATCTCCCTTTTAAATTCAGACTCAAAAATCTACTCCGGTATACTTGCATCTAGGTTGGCTAAAATCATTAAGTCTATCATTCACCCTGACCAAAGGGGGTTTATTCCTGGCCGTCAACTGAATGAACTGACATTTCAAGTAATTGGAGCGATAGACATAGCAATTGAAAAGAAGATGCCACTGACTATAGTGGCTATTGATGCAGCAAAGGCATTTGACCAAGTTAACTGGCAATTCTTATGGAAGACCATGACAAAATTTGGCTTCCCAGATATGTTTATCAAAGGGATTGAGACATCATATAGGAGTCCCAGGCGCAAAATTACTAGTCAATGGTAGTTTGTCTGAATGGTTGAACATTTCTAGGGGAACGAGGCAGGGTTGCCCCCTGTCCCCTCTTCTCTTTGATATTTACATTGAGCCCTTTGTCTGTTCTTTGAGACAGGATCCAATGATTAAACCATTCATAATGGGATATCTGATGCTTAAGACAGCCCTTTATGCAGATGACCTCCTTCTCTATACATCTAACCCCATGGAGGCTATCCCCAGGTTATTTGAATTGGCTGAAAACTTTGGCATAGTGTCGGGATACAGCATTTATAAAGACAAAACAGACATAATGAGTTGGAATAACCCTGTTCAGATTCCAGAAGCAAAACTAAAAATCAGATACTTAGGGATTTATCTTACACACAATCTGGAAGAAGTCCCCAAAACTAGTTGGTCAATGGTCGTCAAGGAAGTTAGAAAGCTTTTGACTAGATGGAACACTTTGCCTCTTAACATCTATGGCAGAGTTAATCTAGTTAAAATGATAATACTGCCAAAGGTCTCCTTCCTATTTAACTCTATCCCCTTAAAATTTGATAAAAAAGACATCTCTAATTTGCAAGGGAGGATCGGCTCGTTTATATGGGCCACTAAATCTCTGAGAATAGCCTGGAGGAAGTTGAGGAGGGGACTGAAACTGGGGGGCCTGGCTCTTCCGGATTTACTTCTTTATTGTTATGCCTTTCAGTTTAAGAATTTCAAACTCTTAGCTAACAAATTGGACTCTTCGTCGCATGGTAAACTTTTTCGGGCTATGACATCAGACCTATTACACGGCCCAGACTTTTTTCTTTATAAATTTGGAGATCAGAAGTTTTTTAAGAAAATTCGTTTGAAGCTTCTACGGACAGCCTTAGATAACTGCAATCAATACGCAGAATTTTAGACATCCCATACTATCATTCCCAGGCTCCAATATGGGATTCCCCTGGTACTCCGGAATGTCTACAGGACCAACTTGCCCTTCCGTTGAAAACAGCAGGTCTCATGAAATGGGGGGAATTGAGTAATAACTCTACCTTACTAAGTTGGGAATCCCTATCAAATTTAACAGGAGGCACTATGACTAGATTTAAATTTTATCAGTTATCTGCCTGGTGGGGAAATCAGAACTGGTCTAATGAGGAGGAGAGTTCCATTTTCGAATTAATTAGTAGAGAGAAGGGATGGAAAGGTGAGGTTGCATGGGGTATAGGACTCTAGTGGGAACCAGAGACAACCTAGAGGCGGAAATCATTAAGATATGGGATAATGCCATAGTACAGATTGAAGGTGACTTGCTAAAAGTTTGAACGGACTCTTTTACTCTGTCTCAAAAAATTATAAAACCTTCAAATTTGAGAAGAAACCACTTGTTTACGTCATATAGGGCATATTGGACACTTGCGAAACTTTCTAAAATTGCAACGGAAGAATACCTATGCCCAAGATGCAAATCTCCAGCAGCAGATGATGGTCATATGTTTGTTGAATGCTCAGAAATAGCTAATTACTGGAGGCAGGTGTGTGGGTTTCTTGAGGAAGTGTTGTCAATACCAATAATTTATAGTCCTAGAGTAGCTTTATTTGGCCTCCCATACGATTATGATATAAAAAGTTGCACTTCACAGTTTATCTTTTACATAGTTCTCATTGCTAGGAGGGAGATTTGCAAGGAGTGGAAATCGTAAAACACTCCAAAGTTTGCGGACTGTTTAAGAAATATTATGGCAGTGAGCCGTTTAGACTTGTAGTGTGGTGGGGTAAATTCTATTAAACTTTGGTCTGCACTAAATGCATGGTGTGAGAAATTATATCCATAAGTCCAATGATTATGCCAGAGGTTAAATGGTCCTATCCTCCCAAAGTGGCAAGTAACATCGGGAATGGGAGTTGGATTGGAATTGACCTACCTCTGGGCAATCTCCAACGGCTATCCACAAACATAAGGGCAGGAAAGGTCAGTTTGTGTTAGTGGCCTGGAGTAAGCTCATCTAGAGTCAACATCTACTGGTGGCATGTATGAGGATGCAAGAAAAAAAAAAAAAGATTGAAGAAGTAAAACAAATTGGACGTTGTGCTGTTCGCTTTTTACTTCTTAAAGACTTGTATGTTCATAGAAAACAGTTTCCTCTTTCTTTGGCATATGTGGTTACTATTCATTAAGCTAAATGTAGATAGTGCTTTAGTAAACATTTGGAAGCACGGTGTTTAAAGAAGGTATGGCGTAAGTTGCATTGTCCCAAGTCAGTACTTTATCTGGATTGTATTTGATTGATTTTGATGAGGGAAAGATTAGTGCTGATGCAAATTGTGTAGGAGAGTATAATCGGTTAAGAAGGCAGTATGCTCCCAAAATAGGTGAATATCCTGTATATGAAAAGCGTGTACTATGTCGAAAATGTACAGATGAGAAACTGTGTTGTGAGGTTGGAAAGAAGAAAAAAAATCAAGAGAATGTTGAAGATCCAAACAAAAAGAAAAAGGACACTGTTGAAGATATTGTAGGATATCAGTTGGAAAATAGTTCAGGTATCAACTGCTCTGCTAATGTAATTGTGAACGTCATATTTTTTCTAGAAAATTTTCAACAACAAATTATGGAGAATCAAGAAAAAGGATGTTGTTCTTTATTACATTCTATTTATGAAAATTGACAACTGATAAAACTAAAATCCAAAGTGCTTGTGGCATTCTGTATCTTCTAGATATATGTTCTGGTTGTTCACAATTTACACTGAATGTACAGCAAGATGCTCAGGAATTTCTAATGTTTATGCTTGCAGTATTCGAAGATGAGGGAATACAAATTGAAAATCTATTTTGACTAAGTTACAGAAGGGACCATAAATGTGATAGCTGTTCATTTTGTTCTACCTCTGAAATTGACACTGAAAGATTCATGTATTTGACAATACCAGATTGCAAAACAGTGTCTTTTAATGAATGAGTGAAATCAGCTAATCAAAATATGGAATGAAGTCACTGAAAATCTGAAATGTTTTCTACATTATTTATAGAAAGATTTGGACAATATATCATTTTAATGATACAACGTTGTAGAGCAGATGGAAGAAAATTGGAAACTAAAATTAAAAATGTTGTGGCTAATCAACTGTCAATATCAGGAAGAACTTTCAAAGCAGTGGCAATTATTTTCCACGATGGACCTTCTACAACATCTCGGCACTATACTGTGTATTTAAAGTGCAATAAAGGAAGGACACATTGTAATGATGCCCATTTGGAATTCAAAAGTCGCTTGCCTAATGAATTACCAAAATCAAATCTAATATTTTTAATGCCAAAGTTCTGAAAACCTCATTCGGCCTATTGGGATGGTGTCAACATGAACAAATGAGTTTATTTTGGAAATTTTCAATACAAATGATTTCTAAAATATCATTCAGCCTTGTGGGAAGATATCGATATGAATTAAGAAGTTTATTTTGGATATTTTCAATGCAAATGATTTTGAAAACATTATTCGGTCTATAGAGAAGATGTGAAGATTTACTGTTTCAATTATCTTTTTTATTCTTTGATATTGTATTTAGAAAATTGTTTTTGAAAGAAGCAGTTCATATATTTAATCTTTGTAGTATATGCAATGTAAATGAGAGTGTTTATTTTAGAAAATGTAAACAGATAGTTGAATTTGTTATAAATATTTTGAAGAATGATTTGTTTTTTAAACAATTTTATTGATTGTATTTTTTTGCCCGCTGTAACATGTTGGTCAAAAATAAAATCACTGTGTATGGTGAAATTCAATTGAATCTGAAAACGGCAAAAAAGGCAAACTGAATATGTTATGTAATTGTAAAATTATATTGTGCTCTTAAAACTATAATAAGATCTGTCATAACAATATTTTTTCTTTTATTTTACAGAACCGAATTCTAAAGTTTGAAAATATTATAAATTTAAATTATAATAAAACAACTGAAAACATGTTTCAATCAGTGTCATATCTACTTCGAAAAAGTTACGATTAATTCATCCAAGCAGTACCCATGCACTGCTACAATCACCTGCACACTACCCATACAATCCTCTAACCGCCTAGACACTGCTCATTCACACCTTCAATTACCCAGGTAGTACCCATGTAGTCCAGCAATCACCCTGTCACTCCGTATGCACTCCTACAATCCCCCAGCCAGTATCATGTAGTAATTCAATTACTCGCCAATACCCAAACACCTATAAATTCACTTTGCACTCTCCTTGCAGTACACTAATCATCCAGTCAGTACCCATGTACAAATACAATGACCCAGGCAGTAACCATGCACTGCTACAATCACCTGTGCACTACCCATACAATCCTCTAACCGCCTAGACACTACTCATTCACACCTTCAATTACCCAGGTAGTACCCATGCAGTCCAGCAATCACCCTGTTACTCCCCATGCACTCCTCCTATCACTCAGCCAATACCATGTACTTATCCAAGCACTCCGCCAATATCCAAGCACTTGCAAATTCCCCATGCACACTGCTTGCAGTACTCTAATCATTCAGTCAGTACCCATGTACTCCTGAAATGACGCAGGGACTAACACATGCACTGCTACAATCCCCTGTGCACCACCCATGCAGTTTTCCAACCACGACACACTACTCATTCTCTCCTTCAATTCCCCAGGTATTACCCATGCATTCAAGCATCATCCTGTCACTCCCCATGGAATCCTCCAATCACCCAGCCAGTACTATGTACTTATCGAATCACTCCGCCAATACCTAAGCACTTATAAATACACCATGCTCTCTCCTTGTAGTACTCTAATCATTCAGTCAGGAACCATGTACTAATACAATGTCCCAGGCACTAACACACGCACTGCTACATTCCCCTGTGCACTACCCTTCCAGACCTCTTACCACCTACACACTACTCATTCGCTCCTTCAATTATCCAGGTAGTTTCCATGTACACCAACAATCACCCTGTCACTACCCATGCACTCCTCCAATCACTTAGCCAGTACCATGTACTTATCCAATCACTCTGCCTATACATAAGCACTTATAAATACAGCAAGCACTCTCCTTGCAGTACAGTAATCATTCAGTCAGTACCCATGTTCTCATCCAATGACTCAGGCACTAACCATGCATTGCTACAAATACCTGCACACTACCCATGTAGTCCTCTAATCATCTAGATAGTCGCTTCTTCACTTACGCAGATAGTACACATGCACTGCAGCAATCACACTGTCACTACCCATGCACTCCTCCAATCACCCAGCCAGTACCATCTATTTATCTAATTACTCTGCCAATACCCAATCACATATAAATTCAGCAGGCACTCTTCTTTCAGTACAGTAATAATCCATTCAGTACACATGGACGTATTCAGTGACACAGACACTAACCATGCAGTGCTACAATCACCTGTGCACTACCCATATATTCCTTTAATCACCTAGACACTACTCATTCACTCCTTCAATTATCCAGGTAGTACCCACGTACTCCAGCAATCACCTTGTCACTGCCCATGTACTCCTCCAATCTCCCAGCCATTACCATGTACTTATACAATCACTCCGCCAATACCCAGGCACTTAGAAATTCACCAGGTGCTCTCCCTGTGTTAAAGATTGCAGGGATTGCTGTTAGCATGAGCTGAAAGCCATTTTGTACTCGGCAGCCATCTTAGTTAGCCATGTGCTTGCCATGTGCTTTCTCCCTCTTTCAGAGCCTTACACATGCTCAGAAAGGTCTAGCTATTAGAATGCAACTGCTCCTAGTATAGAACTGTTCGGCTATTCTTGCTGATGTAAGGAGAAATATCTCCCCCCCCCCTTTGTTGAGCAAGCACATTTTGTATAGCCATATTAGTCAGTAAGCATGCTTACTTGTGCCAGGACCTCCCGTTGGTTTTATGCTGACTAATGTAACTTATGCATATATAAGGCCCCTGTTCTCTGTACTCCTTAGACTGGTTCCTACAGTGGCCTGACGGTACCGTATGACGCAGTCTCCGTCATCTGAGGTTAATAAATCAATTATTTTTATATTACAGCTTCTGTGCCAATTTCTTCTTTGTTGGTTAAAAGGACCAGGCGTATCAGTGAATTCGTTAGGAGGTTTATATTTCCTCAAATGGCGCCCTACGTGGACCTCATCAGAGAAGCGGCTATCCAAGGGAGTGGTCTTGACAGGAGATAGACATCCACTGAGGAGGACAGGACAGGAATCTACTAAGGAGGTACTCTGCGCACTGAGATTCTCTGTCTCTGCAGCGGTTTTCCCGCATCCTCCGGGCCGCCGGTGGGCAATGCCTAAACCAAGCTATTTTATGGCTGCACTGTGGCACGTAGTGACGTGTGCACGTGTGCACGTGCAATCAGTTAGAAGCCATATGTTTTTCCTTACTTCTGGGAGACCTTTTTTAGCAGCTCAAAAAGCAAATATCGCGGCCGTCACGCTAATCAGCCGATTTCGTGTTTTTTTTTAGTGAATCGCGAAATGCTGGAGGGTCTGTCTTAGTAAGAAATTGTACAGCTTTAGTTTGAAGATGCTGTCCCATTAAGAGATTGGATCCTACGAATATTGGGATCGGTTGACTTCTGTAAGTTTATATTCAAAGTCAAGAGGAATCATTTGGGTTAGTCTAGGTCTTGCTGCAACACGAAATCGAGTACTTAAATCTATAGAAGAAATCGAATATTTAGCATTAAATGAACCAGAAAACACAGATATTGTTAATCAAACATGTTGCATAAGTACTATCCTAAAAGAAGTCCCTATCTTGAAAACATATGTCTCTATGAAGTCCTGCAATATTACAGCTTTAAAAGAAATATTACAGGAAGAGAAATATGCAGTGATTGGTTCTAATGGATGTTTGGTGAGACATAGTAAAGAAAATCTCATTAATCACAGGAAACTGAGTTGGGATACTTCAGATAAAAGGGAATTTTACTATTTTGCACTTCTGCAACTCTTCAAGCCTTGGAGTACTGAAATGGAATTACTTGGAGATTTTCAGTCGTATGAAGATTCTTTTAATGCATGTAAAGATAACATTAAATGTGCAGTTTTTCGAAATGATCTACAAATGTTGAATGAAGAGATTCAACAAGAAGCTACTATTGCAGCTGAGATTGCTTGAGACAGTTCTCAAGACAGCAATTGCTATGAGTGAAGTAGAAACGACAGCTCAACAGGATATTATGGAGTTGGGAAACTTGGAAGAGCAACTAAATATTGAACAGAAAGACATATATCAGCAAGTTACAGAACAGATCGACCATGGTTTAAATCTTGAAAATAAAGAATGCAACTGCACATCATTTCAACCTATTCAAATGTATATCAGTGGTCAAGCTGGTACAGGAAAAAGTTTTTTAATTAAAGTTTTGGCCAGTTATTTACAGGAATCCACTAAATCACATTTATCTTGTGTTTTAACCGCTCCAACTGGGTTAGCAGACAACAATATTAGAGGGATTACATTACATCATTTACTAATGCTACCTGTTGAACATGAAAACAAGTTGTAATATCACAAGCTTTCTGGAGAAGCTTGTTTTGAAGTTTCAAGAGTACTAAAGAAAATGAAACTTCTGATAATTGATGAGGTGAGCATGGTCTCAAACTTAGTGCTTGCCTTTGTACATTTATGAATGCAGGAAATTTTAAAAACAGATTATGATGTGTTATTTGGAGGAAAACATGTGATTGTTTTCGGCGAAGTACTGCAACTTAGTCCTGCAAAAGGGGATCCAGTTTTTAAAACACTTGTGCATGAAGACACCAGGAAATGTTAGGGAAGTATTTGAAATGTCAACATTTGGTCATATTTTCAATACAAAAAAACATAAAAAAATATGCATCCTTCAAGATATACGAATTGGTGTTTTGACAGAACACGGAAAAGAAGTTTTGCAAAGTTGGCTACTTACAAACTTGTTTCCAAATGAAAATATTGTTCTTGAAATATTATACAAATAAATTGGAGAAAATAAATCTATAATCTGCCTAATGCCAACACTGCGAGAGTTTTCTACATTCCATGAAGAACTTTTAAAGCTGTAAAACAACAAATAATAAAAATGGAAGCTATTGATACAATAGAACAGAAAGGAATTACTATTATTTTGACAGAAAAATTAAACACAAAATTGGATTCTTTGGAAAAATCTACACCTAAAACTGCTGGATTAGAATTTTTTATATGTATGTGAAAACTGTTGGATAATTTTATGGTGTACTAGCAGCCCGTCCCGACGTTGCCCGGGTATGAATTGCTGCCGGCCGATTGTCGCGCCCATTGGCCACGCCCCCAGAACACGAAATATTGCCCAATAAAAAGGACCATAACAAATGCCTAAATCCTAATATGTGAGCGCCCTCCATAGTAGTGTCTAAAAGTGTATCTCAGTGCTTGCCATCAATGAGAGAGACCTGTGCATTTTTCAAATGGGTGGTGAAACAATATGAGTATGTTGCTGGAGATGTGGCCCGCCATGCCAGCAATGTACTTACCGGGGGAGGGATAGGCCCTTTCTTGCTATTTCCATGGAGGCGGGCCTTGTTTCCGGATGTGAAGTGGTAAATTTCCAGTGTGTGCATCAGGCGTCACCGGACGATAAGGCGAGATTAGATTTCCTGCACAATGGCCCCTGTTTGCGCTCCTTCCGGCCCTTGGGAATAGCGCCATGCCTGACCTACATACAGTAAAGCAGGTACACGGCACTGGGAGCGCGGGGCAAGCACACCCGGAGCTGGAATGTACGCTTGCTTTTTTTCCCGTAATGCCGCGCCCCGCATACGCCCAGACCCCAGCACAGGATATGAGACATGGCATGAAGGGCGGAACGTACCACACGTTTTCGTAATGCCGCACCCCCAGCACACGCCCACAGCACACGATATGAGACATGTCATGAAGGGCGGAACATACCACATGTCCCCAGCGTTTGTCATGCCCACAGCACAATGCAGACACACCCATAAGGGACTACTTTGCTGGCATGGTTCTTTTACCTTTTAAATGTATATGGTGGGCGTCTGCATAGCCTATGTCCTTCTGCTGCAACTGCCCTTTCCAGCGCTGTATTGGGTGTTGTGATTGGTGCTGTGGTTACTGAGATTACCCGCCTCAAAGGTTTGGGCTCTCTCTTTATTATATTAGTATGGATTTTGGATGTGGAAAAAGGTTTAGTAAATGGAGCAATGGGAAAAGTTGATTTTATTAATTATCAAAATAGAGATAGAATTGAATTTTTGAAGATTAAATTTGATCAGATTGAAGAAGTAAAACAAATTGGACGTTGTGCTGTTCGCTTTTTACTTGTTAAAGACTTGTATGTTCATAGAAAACAGTTTCCTCTTTCTTTGGCATATGTCGTTACTATTCATAAATCTAAATGTAGATAGTGCTTTAGTAAACATTTGGAAGCACTGTGTTTAAAGAAGGCATGGCGTAAGTTGCATTGTCCCAAGTCAGTACTTTATCTGGATTGTATTTGATTGATTTTGATGAGGGAAAGATTAGTGCTGATGCAAATTGTGTAAGAGAGTATAATCGGTTAAGAAGGCAGTATGCTCCCAAAATAGGTGAATATCCTGTATATGAAAAGCGTGTACTATGTCGAAAATGTACAGATGAGAAACTGTGTCGTGAGGTTGGAAAGAAGAAAAAAAATCAAGAGAATGTTGAAGATCCAAAGAAAAAGGACACTGTTGAAGATATTGTAGGATATCAGTTGGAAAATAGTTCAGGTATCAACTGCTCTGCTAATGTAATTGTGAACGTCATATTTTTTCTAGAAAATTTTCAACAACAAATTATGGAGAATCAAGAAAAAGGATGTTGTTCTTTATTACATTCTATTTATGAAACTTGACAACTGATAAAACTAAAATCCAAAGTGC
Organism: Lissotriton helveticus; assembly: GCF_964261635.1. Lineage (NCBI taxonomy): Eukaryota > Metazoa > Chordata > Amphibia > Caudata > Salamandridae > Lissotriton > Lissotriton helveticus. The sequence goes on along the minus strand of NC_136063.1, from coordinate 761,399,996 downwards.
TTCTGTCATTCTGCATCTTCTAGATATATGTTCTGGTTGTTCACAATTTACTCTGAATGTACAGCAAGATGCTCAGGAATTTCTAATGTTTATGCTTGCAGTATTCGAAGATGAGGGAATACAAATTGAAAATCTATTTTGACTAAGTTACAGATGGGACCATAAATGTGATAGCTGTTCATTTTGTTCTACCTCTGAAATTGACACTGAAAGATTCATGTATTTGACAATACCAGATTGCAAAACAGTGTCTTTTAATGAATGAGTGAAATCAGCTAATCAAAATATGGAATGAAGTCACTGCAAATCTGAAATGTTTTCTCCATTATTTATAGAAAGATTTGGACAATATATGTTATGTTATGTTATTACAATTTGTAGAGCGCACCTATACCCGTAGGTGTCTTGGCGCTATGGACGGGCAAGGACGTCTGCACTGTCGGCTAGTTTTGGAATAGCCAAGTTTTCAAGCCTTTCCGAAAGCCAATGAGAGAGGAGGAATTTCTGAGCTCAGGAGGGAGCGTGTTCCAGAGTTTGGAGGTAAAGAAGTGGAAACTACGCCCACCCCATTGCACAGTGCGGGTTGTTGGTACCTGTAGTAGTTTAGAACCTGAGGACCGCAGATTCCTGGTCGGTTCATACCAGGGGAACAGATTTTGGAAAAAGGTCGGTCCTTTATTGTTAAGGGCTTTGAAGGCTATGGAAAGCGCCTTGAATTTAATCCGTTGCTCCCCCGGAAGCCAGTGTAATTTGCGGATTTCAGCTGTGACGGAGTGAGTTCTGGGGATATTGAGAAGCAATCTGGCGGCCGAATTTTGCACACTTTGAAGTTTTTTAAGTCATCGTTTTTGGGCATTGCCTAGTAATCCGTTGCAATAGTCCAATTTGGACTGGATCAAAGCTGTGACAACGGTTTTTCTGGCGTCTACTGGAATGTAGGGAAGAATTTTTCTAATCTTTTTTATGAGAAAGTGGCTTGCTGAGACAATGGCGTTTGTGTGATGAATTAGAGTAAGTTTAGGATCAAGCCACACCCCTAGGTTCTTAACTTTTTCCGCCGGTCTAGGGGGATCTCCCCTGGCCACCACAGGTTACCCCAGGCTGGTTGGACATTGCCAAATGTTAAGATCTCTGTTTTAGAGGAGTTCAACTTGAGGCAGTGGGTGTTCATCCAGCAATTGACCGTGCGCATACAAGATTGAAACTGTGCAGCGGGAGATGGTTCTTTTTTATGTATTTTTATGGCAATCTGTGTGTCGTCAGCATATGACGTGAGGCAGAACACAAAGATGAGAATTATTGGGGCCAGCTCTGAGACATACACGTTGAAAAGTGATGGGCTCAGGGACGAGCCCTGAGGCACTCCACAAGGGAGGGTGTAAGTGTCCGAGCGGTAGGCGTCCAACTCAACCGTGAGTCTTCTGTCTTTAAGGAAAGAGGATAACAGAGCCAATGCTGTGCCCCCGATCCCTATTCTCTCGAGCCGCTCATGCAAGAGAGAATGGTCAACCGTATCAAATGCGACTGACAGATCGAGGAGTATGAGCATTGCTGTGCCGCCCCGATCCATTGCCTTCCTGATCTCTTCTGTGGCTTTAATCAGTGCTGTCTCAGTGCTGTGCTCTCGGCGAAAGCCAAACTGTGATGGATCCAGCAAGTTATTATCATTGATGAATTGAGTCAATTGGGAGTTCATAATTTTATCAATTATTTTAGCTGGTAGCGGAAGCCTGGCAATAGGGCGGTAGTTGGTAGGGTCAGTGGGCTCCAGTGAGGGTTTCTTGAGTAATGGGAAAATGGAGGTATCTTTCCAGATTGAAGGGAAACAGCCAGTCCTAAACATGGAGTTGAAGATATCTGTAAGACCTGGGCTAACCACATCACCGATTTCTTTAAGAATTGTCGGTGGGCAGGGATCAAAGGGGGATCCAGATTTGGAATCTTGGATGTATCTGGCAACGGTCTCAACAGAGACGGGAGAAAAGGCAAACAGAGTGTTGGTGGTACGCTCACTGCGAGAGGAGTCTGTTGATGTTAAGGGGGTAGAGTTCGAAAAATTGTTGAAAATATCCAATACTTTGGATTTGAAGGTTGTTGCAATGTTATCGCAAAGCTCTTGATCGCATTTAATTGCTGGACCTTTTATCGTAGTGAGTATGTTCACCACTCAAAAAAGTTCTTTAGAAGAGTTTTTTGCTTCCTTGATTTGTTTGGTATAGAAGTCCTTTTTATTAGCTAATAGATGATTTTTATAGTGTGATAATGCTGTTTTGTAAGCAGATTTCAGAATGGGACAGTACTTTGTGCGCCAGCGTCTTTCTAGTTGCCGGCAGCGCTGTTTTTCCTGCCGAAGATCATCAGAAAACCAGGGAGCTGAATGATTATGTCTATTACCTGAAATTTTCTTGATATCATTTTAATGATACAACGTTGTAGAGCAGATGGAAGAACATTGGAAACTAAAATTAAAAATGTTGTGGCTAATCAACTGTCAATATCAGGAAGAACTTTCAAAGCAGTGGCAATTATTTTCCACGATGGACCTTCTACAACATCTCAGCACTATACTGTGTATTTAAAGTGCAATAAAGGATGGACACATTGTAATGATGCCCATTTGGAATTTAAAAGTCGCTTGCCTAATGAATTACCAAATTCAAATCTAATATTATTGATGCCAAAGTCCTGAAAACCTAATTCGGCCTATTGGGATGGTGTCAACATGAACAAATGAGTTTATTTTGGAAATTTTCAATACAAACGATTTCTGAAATATCATTCAGCCTTGTGGGAAGATATCGATATGAATTAAGAAGTTTATTTTGGATATTTTCAATGCAAATGATTTTGAAAACATCATTCGGTCTATAGAGAATATGTGAAGATTTACTGTTTCAATTATCTTTTTTATTCTTTGATATTGTATTTAGAAAATTGTTTTTGAAAGAAGCAGTTCATATATTTAATCTTTGTAGTATATGCAATGTAAATGAGAGTGTTTATTTTAGAAAATGTAAACAGATAGTTGAATTTGTTATAAATATTTTGAAGAATGATTTGTTTTTTAAACAATTTTATTGATTGTATTTTTTTGCCCGCTGTAACATGTTGGTCAAAAATGAAATCACTGTGTATGGTGAAATTCAATTGAATCTGAAAACGGCAAAAAAGGCAAACTGAATATGTTATGTAATTGTAAAATTATATTGTGCTCTTAAAACTATAATAAGATCTGTCATAACAATATTTTTTCTTTAATTTTACAGAACCGAATTCTAAAGTTTGAAAATATTATAAATTTAAATTATAATAAAACAACTGAAAACATGTTTCAATCAGTTTCATATCTACTTCAAAAAAGTTACGATTAATTCATCCAAGCAGTACCCATGCACTGCTACAATCACCTGCGCACTACCCATACAATCCTCTAACCGCCTAGACACTGCTCATTCACACCTTCAATTACCCAGGTAGTACCCATGTAGTCCAGCAATCACCCTGTCACTCCGCATGCACTCGTACAATCACCCAGCCAGTATCGTGTAGTAATTCAATTACTCGCCAATACCCAAACACTTATAAATTCACTTTGCACTCTCCTTGTAGTACACTAATCATCCAGTCAGTACCCATGTACAAATACAATGACCCAGGCAGTAACCATGCACTGCTACAATCACCTGTGCACTACCCATACAATCCTCTAATCGCCTAGACACTACTCATTCACACTTTCAATTACCCAGGTAGTACCCATGCAGTCCAGCAATCACCCTGTTACTCCCCATGCACTCCTCCTATCACTCAGCCAATACCATGTACTTATCCAATCACTCCGCCAATTTCCAAGCACTTGCAAATTCCCCATGCACTCTGCTTGCAGTACTCTAATCATTCAGTCAGTACCCATGTACTCCTGAAATGACCCAGGGACTAACACATGCACTGCTACAATCTCCTGTGCACCACCCATGCCGTTTTCTAACCACGACACACTATTCATTCTCTCCTTCAATTACCCAGGTATTACCCATGCAGTCAAGCATCATCCTGTCACTCCCCATGGATTCCTCCAATCACCCAGCCAGTACTATGTACTTATCGAATCACTCCGCCAATACCTAAGCACTTATAAATACACCATGCTCTCTCCTTGTAGTACTCTAATCTTTCAGTCAATAACCATGTACTCATACAATGTCCCAGGCACTAACACACGCACTGCTACATTCCCCTGTGCACTACCCTTACAGACCTCTTACCACCTACACACTACTCATTCACTCCTTCAATTATCCAGGTAGTTTCCATGTACACCAACAATCACCCTGTCACTACCCATGCACTCCTCCAATCACTTAGCCAGTACCATGTACTTATCCAATCACTCTGCCTATACATAAGCACTTATAAATACAGCAAGCACTCTCCTTGCAGTACAGTAATCATTCAGTCAGTACCCATGTTCTCACCCAATGACTCAGGCACTAACCATGCATTGCTACAAATACCTGCACACTACCCATGTAGTCCTCTAATCATCTAGATAGTCGCTTCTTCACTTACGCAGATAGTACACATGCACTGCAGCAATCACACTGTCACTACCCATGCACTCCTCCAATCACCCAGCCTGTACCATCTATTTATCTAATTACTCTGCCAATTCCCAATCACTTATAAATTCAGCAGGCACTCTTCTTGCAGTACAGTAATAATCCATTCAGTAAACATGGACGTATTCAGTGACACAGACACTAACCATGCAGTGCTACAATCACCTGTGCACTACCCATATATTTCTTTAATCACCTAGACACTACTCATTCACTCCTTCAATTATCCAGGTAGTACCCACGTACTCCAGCAATCACCTTGTCACTACCCATGCACTCCTCCAATCACCCAGCCATTACCATGTACTTATACAATCACTCCGCCAATACCCAAGCACTTAGAAATTCACCAGGTGCTCTCCCTGTGTTAAAGATTGCAGGAATTGCTGTTAGCATGAGCTGAAAGCCATTTTGTACTTGGCAGCCATCTTAGTTAGCCATGTGCTTGCCATGTGCTTTCTCCCTCTTTCAGAGCCTTGCACATGCTCAGAAAGGCCTAGCTATTAGAATGCAACTGCTCCTTGTATAGAACTGTTCGGCTATTCTTGCTGATGTAAGGAGAAATATCTCTCCCCCCCCTTTGTTGAGCAAGCAAATTTTGTATAGCCATATTAGTCAGTAAGCATGCTTACTTGTGCCAAGACCTCCCCTTGGTTTTATGCTGACTAATGTAACTTATCCATATACAAGGCCCCTGTTCTCTGTACTCCTTAGACTGGTTCCTACAGTGGCCTGAGGGTACCATATGACGCAGTCTCCGTCATCTGAGGTTAATAAATCAATTATTTTTATATTACAGCTTCTGTGCCAATTTCTTCTTTGTTGGTTAAAAGGACCAGGCATATCAGTGAATACGTTAGGAGGTTTATATTTCCTCAAATGGTGCCCAACGTGGACCTCATCAGAGAAGCGGCTATCCAAGGGAGTGGTCTTGACAGGAGATAGAAATCCACTGAGGAAGACAGGACAGGAATCTACTGAGGAGGTACTCTGCGCACTGAGATTCTCTGTCTCTGCAGCCCAGTATATTTCTGGCCTTGCCTGATCTGGCGCTCCAGGAGGTAGCTGCTCCTGACTGAGAATCTATTTGGCGTGAGTATTCTAAAACGACCGCTAGGTCACTCAGAACTTGGCAGTGAGAGGTTGGACATTTGTGCTTGGAAAGGTCGTGGACATGAGCTTGACTTGCAAAACAGTGACAGAGCACAGCTCAGACAAGTGTACAACTGACTATCCCCAGTCAGAAAAAATTATTTAATAGACTGAACATAGGAGATAAAATAACACCTTGTCCAGCACATTTATCTTCACCACTTTTTGTTAGATTTTTTACAGCAATGGCACAGCCGACACTTGTTTCGTCGCCATTCGCGACATTTTCAAGGTTTCTGTAGCAAATGGTCTTATCTTAAAAACCATGATCGTTCAATTTGTTCTAAAACCACGTTGGAGCTACTGTATTCGTGAAAACACGGCGGGGACAGCAAGAGCACGCAGCTGCAGCTGCTTACTTTATTCCTCCCTACTTGGGGGACCACATATGTAAAACCATTAATGCTGGTCTACTATAGGTCATTGTAGTAGGGATCTGGACAATCGTTATCCATATCCCTCATGGTTTTAGAACAAATCCAGAAATGACTTATGTAACATATGCTAAATAGCTGTGCACTACCATTAAAATTGACAAAGTAAGAAACTATACATGTGTGCAAATTGCCAAAATGCTAAAGATAAAATAAGAATTCACATTCAATAGGAATAAAATAGGCCTTAAAAATGAAATTGTGTACTTTGTAATAACTAAGACTAAAATGCAAAATGTTACAGCATTTTCCTTATATACATTGTATTAGATATATAAAGGCATTCACATCATCTGAGTGAATTGGTTGTTGCTGAACTAAACACGACATTACAGAACGATAGATTTGTGCTGGCTTGAAAGGTATGAGAATTTGACGCCTGCTGGTCAGAGCAACTGCTGCGTAAATAGCACATGGCAATTCCTGACCGCAGGCCACAGAGGGAAAATGCTTAGTCAACTAGATTTTAAGTTAGTGTAAACCTGGTATAAACGCCTGCATTAAAAACTAATTTTAAAAAGTTACAAAAAACAGTTTCATTATTTTGGATAACAGAGAAAAGATTGAAAGTAGAGATTTCCTTTCTTAATGCCTTTTTACATAAGCACATCTGTGATTCTGATGTTAAATAATAACTGTCCTTTAAAAAGTGGTGCAGACTTTTCATATTTCAAGTAAGGCTCTATGCTTAGGGTTATAAAGGAATGTGTTTAAATGTGATAGAAAAGGAATGAGGCTTGCTTTTCATATGTGGAACCATCAACATCAAAGGGGCTGGTGTTATTAAAAAAAAAGGGAATTTTGATTATATGAAAAAAATGTTTATTAAAAATAAGTGCACTAAATTCGTTTTTTAATCTCTGTAATGCCTAATAATCATACTGTTAACTCCTAGCATCAAGGCTGAATTCAAGCAGTGCTGTACCGCAATGGGGGGAAACTAAAATGTGAAATGTCACTTTACCCAGGCGTACAAAACTCATTTTTATAAGGGTGAACCTTATACATTTCTGTTCCCCATTCCTGGGATATCTAGGGGGCACTCTGGGGATGACTAATATGACAAAACATTGTAGGTTACTAATTTTTAAGTGCCCCTAACACCAAAGTCGAATTTGGGCAAAATGTACCTTTTAAAAGCAGTTCTGCCACTCAGAGTAGAATTTCAAACTGCTCTTAGGCTTCAGTAAGCATAACACAAATAGCTGACCTCTATACTGCTAGAAAAGCACACCACACACTGCACACAAATAAAACTAAATATAAATAGCCAGCAGAAGTTATTAAGCGTGCCTCTAAATTACTGGCAAACAGGAATGAACAGGACTGCCTTTCAGTTGTGAGTCTTCATAGTTGCTTTGAATTGGAAAGTCTGCATGGCGTAGACCTTCTCAAACAGGGGACAACAGGTTTAAGGGTTAAAGGCAAAAGTCTGTTTTAGAACTAACCAACTGAATGTGCAATTTCCACGTAGGGAGCCACTGTGACAGTATGTGATTTCTTTATATTACTTAAATAACCTGATCCTCGCACTGTAGGGTAAAGCATTATAAGTAATGTTTTTGATAACATTAGTTAAAGGAAATGTTGTAAATTTTTTTAGGAGCATATGGGATATCACTGTTTTCTTGAGATATAATACAAGTGTGGGAAATGTGCAGGTGGGGTTATCCTAGTGAATAACATTATCAAGGGATAGCAGCATTTGTAAGTTATATGCAGAGATAGCTCTGCCATGTATATAGCACTAATGCTTTTAGTTTGAAGATTACTTTACAAGGGCTGTGATAAGGAGGCAATGGGATTTAGTTTGAATTCATGTGCCCTCATGTTACAACTAGTATACCTGATAAAGGAATTGGTGGTTGGTTATTAATGTTTTCTAGCTAGCTACAAGTGCTATTTACCGCCTACAAGTGTATTTGTGCCCAGCTGTCACAAATAGCAGTAGAAAGTTTTGACAGAAGTGAAACCTGTCTCAGGTTTTCCTACTGTTGAAATGGGGGAAAAAGGCTAGCTGCTCTACAAATCAAGGGTAGGCAAATTTATGTTTTCTCTCTCTTTTTCTCAATCTCTTTTGAGCCTGTCTAAGCTGTCTGTGAAACAGCCATGAGACATTTAATTGGCTATTCAGTAATACTTTTTTAAAAAGTGTTAGCATTAATAAAATGAGAAAAAAAATGATATGTTACTGCCCATCCTGTCTGATGAAATTATGAAAGGATGAGTAGTCTAGATTGCTGTTCCCTTATTTGACCTCTAAGAGGAACTAGATGTGGGTAGTTTTTATTTCTAAAATTCTCAGGTGATAACACCATTATTATCAGCTAGTCTGTGTAAATAAGCTGACAGCCCTTATTAGAGCTGATGTTGAATAGTCTGGATCGTGAAAAGTAGAATGCAGGAAAGACACCCATGTGATCCTCAGCAAACATTTTTGAAGAAAATATTGTTTTATAGGGGTTTGTTTGTCACAACATGTTCTGCTGGAGAAATGTATGTACTCACTATGTTGAAGTTTTGTTTTAGTTCTTGTTAGTTCTCCGCCAATACCTAATCGCTTATAAATTCAGCACACACTCCCCTGCAGTACAGTAACCATCCAGTCAGTACCCATGTACTCATGCAATGACCCTGACACTAACCATGCAGTGCTACAATCATTTGTGCACTACCCATGCAGTCCTTCAATTAGACATAAACTATGATGCACTCTTGAAATCCCCCATAAATTACCTCTGTAGTGATGCAATCCCCCTGTCAATATCCATACATATAATCATCCAAGCAGTACCCATGCACTTACTAAATCACTTATCTTTTATTAATGTACTTTTTCAATCAGCCATGCACATCTCATGCATTGATGCAATAACCCAGACACTACTTATGCCCTACTGCAATCACTCAACCGGTATCCATGCACTCATTCAATCAATCACTGTGCCACTACCCAAACATTTATTAACAAACACATGCACTACCTTTGCACTTTTCCAATCAACCACACAATGTCATTTCTCTCATGTAATCACTTAGGTAATTTTTCTTTTTTTAACCAATAGATGTGGTTCCGTAAGAACCATTTTTTTTGTAACAATTGTAATTTTTTTGGGGTATTCTTTAAACCTTTTTTTTCTTTTTTATGTGTTTTTGATTTTTGGGGGATTAGAGAAAAATGAAAAGCAACAAACGAGCTGTTTAAAAAATTGGCAGCTGTTATAACATCAAGACATTGCTCTCCAATGCAGAGTTTAGTCTCACACTTCTTGCAAATAAATGCAGCTTCAAACAGTTCAGGGACATTGTGGGCCTTGGCGCTGGGGGAACTTGCTGGGATGAGGTAGAAGGGGCATTTGGATCTCGTTCTGCCGCCTCATTAAGCTGTCTCCTCCTCTCCTCTCTAGCCAGATGAACCGGTTGCAGAGTTTCCAGATGTTTTTTCATGCTGCTGGTTCCACACCAATATTTCTTCTCAGATCCTCTGGATAATATTTGTTTGCATATGGTGCACGTGACTTTATGTGCATTCGCCATTTTCTCGCTCGCCTTTCCATTTTTGATTGGTTCTATAATTTCTTCCTCCTCTTCCATATCCAAAGGGTCAATTGGTGGCTGATTGAAAGCCATAGTTTGAAAAAAAAGTCAATAAACACACAAAAGTTGAAAAAAGGAGAGAAACAACAAGCAGTACTTCTCTCAAAGATAGCTAAATAATAAGAGGAATATCACAAGGATGGAACTTCCCTCTTACAGAATGAAAATTATTTAAACAAATCAAGTTCTTTCTTTTCCTGCTGACATAAAGTCAGGTAGGGTGCGCACACCCGTTGCGTACCCGTAAAATATTATACACATAATTATAAACTATAAATAAATGTTTATACAATAGTTTAAATAGGATATTAGTGAAAGTATTTATACAAATCTTATAGTTGAACTTAATATAGTGATATTTCACACTTTGAAAATATGCCGAAGTTGTGACCCCGGAAATACGTGCGGGGAGGAGTTGCACACTGTAGTGCATGTGTCACGCAGTTGTGAAATTTTATATTGTTAATAGTATACTGACAAAAATAGTTTATAGTTTTCTAAATTAAATTAGTCAAATACTATAACCAAAAGATGTATTGATAATTTCTATAATGACCGCTCACTCTCTGTATGTCAATACTCAATTTAGGCACTCACAGCGGTAATTTCTTGGGTAATCCCCTTTTGTTTGCAGTAAACAGCAAACACAGTGCGTTTCAGCCTCCGCCTTCGTCAGGTGTTTTACTTGTACGGCTTAAAAAGCCGACATTTTATATGTTTATTGCAGCAGCCATACTTGCGATCGCATGATTAATACGGGCATAACAATCAACGATGGACTACGATTATTCCTCAATATTGGAACAGATTATAAACCATTATTTCATATATTTACACACTTCATTTGCAAACATTATATATACAAATTAATATATACATATATACAAATTTACACAATTTAGTGCCATCTCTTTCATATTGCCCTATTATCTTAAATTTTGCCATGTATCGGCTAAGGTGCCTTCGAATGTCCTCGTTGGCACTTCCATCACTACTTTGAATTATTCGTGACCATATCTCGCCGTGTATTGGCCTATTCTCCTATGTGTGATCGTTAAGTGGTTGCAGTTTTTTATCTTTTTCTTAAAACCAATTTCTATTTCCTTCTCTTATTTTTATTCCCTTCAAACTGGAGTTCATGCTGTGATGTTCAAAACTATCTATTTCCCTATGTGTACTGCCAATTCTTCTCCACTGTTCCACCTTTTGGAAACTTAGTTTCTAGATCTATTATGAATCGTGACTCAAGTCTCCTCAACCTCTTAGTTCTATCTCCTCCTCGTACATTGGAAGGTACCTGATCCAGTCCAAAGTATCGCAATAGGTCCCTATCGCCTTGATGATGTTCCGCAAAGTGCCTCGCCACAGGGTAACTGGCATCATTCTTGGCAATCGCTCTCATGTGCTCTAAAATGCGATTTTTTACTGGGTTGATAGTGCTTCCTATGTACTTTTGTCCGCATGGATATACTAAGCAGTATATTACATGTGAGGAGTTACACGTTAGAAACTTGTTGATAGGCCTCGGTGTTTTTCGTCCTGGTACATCATATGCAAGAGTCCTCCTACTTGCCACACATGCCTTACACTTCCCACAGGGGAAAAACCCTCGCATCTCTTTGAGTGTTTCCCCTGTCTTCAAAGCTGGTTCTCAATGGCTGTGTACTAGGGTATCTCTTAACGACCGGGCTTTTCTAAAGGTGATCAGGGGTTGTGCGGGTATATCCTGACCTCACACACTTCAGTTTTTAAAATGTGCCAATTCTTTCTAAGGATTTTCCTAAGGCTATTGGCATTGTTAGAAAACGGTGTGATTAGTTGAAATCTGTTTTTGTCATCTTGTGTCACTTTCTTAGCTTTTGCTATAATGATATGGCATATTTTGCAAATTACGCCGAAGTCGCGATATATATATATATACTTCCGAAACCCTGCAACATGCGACACACAATTCCTGACGTTTCAGAAAAAAGCAAGGACACACAATTCCTGACGTTTCAGAAAAAAGCAAGGTCACCTTGGAAACTGTAGTGTAAAGATTTTACTGACTGCACTGGTGCAGTCAGTAAAATCTGTACACTGCAATTTCCAAGGTGTCCTTGCTTTTCTCTGAAACGTCAGGAATTGTGTGTCGCATATATATATATATATATATATATATATATATATATATATATATGTATATGGCTCCTTACTCAAGGTAAATTAAGACCAGCACTCTATAGGTTAAATCCATTAAATCCACTTAAGGATTTATTGCGATTAAATAAATCAACAAACGTGTTTCGTCCTCAGCCTTCGTCAATGTCGACGGGCGCTCTAGCCTTGAATAGGTTTAGCAACTAAGGAACAACATTTCTTACAGCGCTCCATCTTTAGATTTATTCTATTCCTGTTTATTACAAATGCAGAACACATAACTACAGCCCCGGATGGGCATGCTCCCCTACCTGTATCTAGCCTTGAACAGGCTGTTATATAGCTTGGTATCTAATGTATCCCCTCATTCATACGTACTAACTGCAAACCTTTTCCGGCGCTTCTGTTACTGCGGTTCCGGACGGGTTCCGGACACCCGTATATCAACCACAAACTGATGTCACACCGTGATAAAGCTGTAAAGCGAAACGCATTGGTGAGGCGTCACCTTGCCCATTAAAATCTTCAAACAGCACTCCTGGGTGTCCTGGAACTCTTTTCGTATCTTTGTAGAGTTTGTGGCTGATATATATATATATATATATATATGTATATATATATATATATATTACCTACTGGCGGTCGCCAGTAGGTATATATAGTTAGGATTTTTTCCCTATGGGATTTTTGAAAATTCTATGTCTAATAACTTTGGCATTTGTGGACGGAATTGGCTGAAATTTTCAGGAAAATGGAACATTTTGTTTCTGAGCAGCCCCTGGAAATTTGGGGGGGGGTTCGTCAAGGGGGGGCCGAGAAAAAAGGGGGGTCCCAAAACGTGTTTTTAACATTGAGTTTTCCATAGGGCGGTTGGCCTCACTTTTAGCCCGAACGGCTGAATGGATTTCCACGAAACTTGGCAAAATTGTAGGGACTGGTAGCCCGATGTGCCTTTGCTAGGTCTCAATATATGTGCTTCAGTGGATTTTGAGAAATTAACGTTCAAAAAAAGATATATATCTGTAACAGCGGACCGGGCAGCGCTCCGGTTCGCGGACTTTACGCGTAACGGAACTTCGCGTAGCGAAGCTTATTGGCTCTCCGGTGTCTGTCAACATTCTAAACAGTCCGGAGCGGCCGCCTTGTCTCTCGGTAGGATTGAGAGACAAGAGGAGGCCAAAACAAAGGGGGAAATGACCATAAGGGGGCATAGTAGATCCTCCCTGACCCCCTAGGTTTAATGTGGAGGCTTTAAAAGGGCCCCGCGGGGCAAAAAAAGAAAAAAAAAAATTTTGTTTTTTTGCGTGGGTAGCGCCCGGTTCGCGAACCGGGAAGCGTTCTGGGCAGCGTACTATAAGGAAAAAAGAATGATAGACTTTTCAAATACTGTATGTTAATTGATTGTTGGTTTTGTTGATTATTTTTTAATTTTTTTATTTTTTATTTTTTAAGCAATTATTTATTATTGTAATTGTGTTTCAAAATTTAATAACATTTCTAACATTTCACTAGTTTATGAATTACATATAAAAATGATTAAAGACTCAAATAATTTTTTAATATTACATATAATTTTATTTTTCGGATTGTTTTTCAAAATTTAATAGAATGTCAAACATTTGACTGTCAGATATGTCCTCTTGTTGAGTGAACATAACTTCCCACATTTGACCGTCATCATAATGAAGTAAATCATCCACAGATTCTACACATTGAACTAATTCATGGTCCCGTGATTCATCCATGAAATCTGAGTCATCATTATCCTCAATATCTTTTTCTGTGTTGTTCTCCAGAACAATTTCGAAGGAAATATTCTGCTCACCTTCCATTTTATTGCTGTAATTTGCATAAAAAATAATTATATCAGTAGAGATAGGGCACTGTTGGGTTTAAGTTCAGACAGGTACTTGTGAGTTTATAACAGAGAAGTAATCTATGGGCACTGTATGGTTTCAGGCGTGAAGTAGTACTATTAAAAAGTGCCTGTGAAGAAGCCTAAGTAAATTCATAATTATACCACAGAAACCTAAATCAATCCATAATTATAATAAAGAAGCCTTTCTCAATGTCTAACTCTTACAGAGGGATAGTATATAACTATCTGAAAATGTTTTCAAATTTATAAAATAATATCTCACCTTCTAAAAACAAGTTTAAGTTGTGAGTGAAAATGATCTTGCAATGTAGTTCAGGAAGTAGTAGTCAAAATGGCTGTGTTTCTCTCTCTTCCTTTATATATATTCAGGTACATAACCAATCAAATGTCAGGTAAAAAAAGTAGAAAATGAAAGTAACATTTTAATTGGTTGTCAATTCCAACACTTCAGATGTGTTTTGTGAAGTAATTTACCTCAGGGTATTTAGAGAGGTGTACAGGCTAAATGGTTAAATGGAATTTCAATCAAATTTGTGAAAATGGTAGGGATTGGTATGTAGTATGAGCTAATCTATATTTGGTGAAAGTGTCTCCAGTCGCTTTTCTGTAAACTACTTTCCCACCTTTTTTGATGGTGTTCCCAGGGAGCGACCCGGTACGCGAACTGGCGAGCGCCCCGGTACGCGAACCTTAAGCGTTACGGGAGTCCACCATTTTGTGTTTTGGTCGAATTAAGATACAAGATGGAGGGCAAATAATGTTCAGAATGGGTAGAAGGGGGCACAGTAGACTTATCTTGACCCCCTAGGTTTTCTGAGGGTGGCTGAGGAGGCCCATATGTGCGAATTTTTTTTTTTTTTTTTAAATTTAGCGAGGTTAGCTCCCGGTTCGCGTACCGGGTAGCGTCCCAGGGAGCGTACTTTGTTGAAAATTAGTGAAAAAAGTTAGAGTAAAATAATAATTGTGAGTGATCAGATGTAGGGTAGCTCTGAGAAGAGCTTTTGGGTTTATGGTACATTTAGGTACTTATAAGTAGGTACCAATGCACAGTCTTAAATTCAGAATGAAAATTCTGTTGCCCTCATCTGAGAAGTGAACTCCATCTCCTCTGTAGATATCTTGCATGTAGTAACGCAAGTTATTGTTGTACAGGGAGCCCATTCCATGGTCTCTCATGTAAGCTGAAACAGATTTGTTTACATGCTTCCTCGACTTCTCAATTTGTGGACAAAATTGGTTTGACCACCTCCATTTCTGTCTTTGGCATATATTTGAATATACCAAGGCAGTCTGAGGAAAAAGTGCCATTAATTGCTCAAAGGTGTCCTTTAAAAGCATTTCCAGACCTACCCCAGTCAAAGTGCCCAAATCATTACCTCCACAGTGCACAATTAACAGGTCAGGTTTTGGCAAATGCATAAAGGTTTTCACCAATGGTATCAATTGGTGACATTTTAATCCTCTGTGGCCAAACCACTTTATTTCCACATCTTGTAAATTGAGGTTAGGTAAATTCCTGTTCTCAGCATACCTCTGAGCCCAATAGATGTAACTATGTCCAACAATCCAGACAGAAAACATGGTGAGAGAAGGTTCTCCTGCAGTCAGATGAAGTGTGGCAATGAAATGGCAGTTGAAAAAATAAGAGTTTAAAATGGAAAAAAACTGTGGAGTTTCTGTGTTAATGAAGCAGTAACAGTTATTGGTGGATTTTGATTGCTGAAAACAGAAAGTTAGGGTGCATGGATGAGTTCTTTGAAAGATGTATTTTGAGTGGTCAAGAAAAAATCATTAAATGAAAGAATGCACTGGATACAAGGTGCACTGAGAGTTCAGAGTTCAATTGCAACATTGTTGTGTGAACTTGCAAACACCAGAGGCCTTCAAGGAGGTGGTTGCTATGCAAAAAAGGCAGAAAGGGCAGAGGGGGGAAGGGTTTTGATTTGAAAAAAAGTGAGGGAAGAGTTTTGATTGGGTGACATGAGAGATATGTGTGAAGAATTACAGCATTTCTGTGCTTTTGATAGCTGCAGACTCTGGAGTGCATACCTTTTGCTCTGCTGAAGACAAATTGGTGTGTTTCTGAGACTGTTTTGAAACTCAAAGTATTTGCTAAGGTGAGAAAAGATTTCTTTAATTTAGATAGAGAATAGTGTGCTTTAAGGAGAAAATTATGAAGAAAGTTGTGTTTTTCAAATGTTGCTTTGTCTCAAGTGTTTTACAAATAGATTTTGTTTCTTTGAGAAATTGTAATTGGAGAAAATGTGAAGTATTAGTACTGACAGGGTTTTTTTGTGCATAGGAGCTGTGGAGTGTTTTCAAATTATGACTTGAAAATCGTTTTTGAGGAAAAGGAATGGTTATAATATTTATGACAAGGACATAATGGTGTATGCTTCTTTATAAGGCAATTGAGTGTCTCTGATGTTATTTTTCCCATTTTAATGTAAGACCTTTCCCTGTGGAGCAAATTGCTTGTAAATATGCTCCCACCTGTGCATGGCAAATTTAGATTTTGAATGTTTGCGTTACATAGCCATGTTAAAAGTGACACAAACATGCTGCAAAGGCAATCAAAAAACGCTTTTATGTGTCTTAAGGACATTTTAAGTCATTTCCCCATGTGCAGTGTTTTCAAATTATGATTTGAAAATCGTTTTTGGGGAAAAGGAATGGTTTTAATATTTATGACAAGGACATAATGGTGTATGCTTCTTTATAAGGCAATTGAGTGTCTCTGATGTTATTTTTCCCATTTTAATGTAAGACCTTTCCCTGTGGAGCAAATTCCTTGTAAATATGCTCCCACCTGTGCATGGCAAATTTAGATTTTGAATGTTTGTGTTACATAGCCATGTTAAAAGTGACCCAACCATGCTGGAAAGGCAATCAAAAAACGCTTTCATGTGTCTTAAGGACATTTTAAGTCATTTCCCCATGTGCAGTGTTTTCAAATTATGATTTGAAAATCGTTTTTGGGGAAAAGGAATGGTTTTTAAATTTATGACAAGGACATAATGGTGTATGCTTCTTTATAAGGCATTTCAGTGTCTCTGATGTCATTTTTCCCATATTACATTAAAAGACCTTTCCCCGTGGAGCACATTCCTTGTAAATATGGTCCCACCTGTGCATGGTAAATTTAGATTTTGACTGTTTGAGTTACATAGCCATGTTAAAAGTGACCCAAAAAAGTTGCAAAGGCTTTAAAAAAACACTTTCATGTGTCTTAAGGACATTTTAAGTCATTTCCCCGTGGGCAGTGTTTTCAAATTATGACTTGAAAATCGTTTTTGAGGTAAAGGAATGTTGTTAAAATTTATGTGCGCCATATGCCCCCAAATTTCTTTTTCAGGGGTGCAGCAGGGTGTTCTTGAGACACCCCTGCACCTTTGGAAAAATTCCTAATTTGCGATGAGCTAATTGCTAATCGCAAATTGCACCTTCATTCCTATGGGCCTCCTGGCCCATGGAAATGAATGGGTAATTTGCAATTAGCAATTTGCTCATCGCAAATTCGGAATGGTAAAGAATCGCTATTTATTCCTTAAAATTCGCTATTTAGGAAATGCAAAATAGTATGATGATACATATGGCGGTTCATCTCTAACAAGATAAGAAGCATAGGGATAGATTTATGATGACTGACACAATGAAGTGGACATAACTTACTTCATTGGTAGGCCTTTACATGTATTATCTCCTCTGTATTCTTCATCAAGCGTAACTTTGATCTGCAATCCTGAGTAGGCCTCACCTTAAACAAACCTCTGGATAGGCCACACCTTATCGTCATCCTGAATTAATCATTTAAAATGCTAGGGACAGATTTATGATAGGTGTATGCCTCTTTTGCGCCACTGTGCGTCACTTTTCTGATGCAGCGGCGGTGCAAAAGATTTGCTATGAGGCGACAAAATTACAAATTGATGCATTTAGGCAGATGTGTCATGGTGTAAAAAAAACGTGCCACATGAAACCGATGCAGCAGTGATGCAAAAGATGCACCATGTTGCAAGACAGGCCTCACTTGGGGCCATATGTATCAAGCTAATTAGCATTCGCAAAGGCCGAAATTCTGCGAATTTCGGCCTTTGCGAATGCTAATTAGACAAATGGTATGTATCAAACAAGTTTGATGCAAAATAAGGAATAGCAAAATTTGCTATTCCTTATTTTGCGATTGCACTGAAGGATTTGCAAATTTTGCGATTCCTTAAATGCAATGTATCAAACAAAAAATATGCAAAAAATGCCATTAAGGATTTGCAAATTACCACCAACTTCTAGTTGGTGGTAATTTGCGAATTCTTTTCAAAAAGCTTTTTTTCCAAAAAACAAAAGGTGCCATATGACGCCCATACATGCCCTTAGGGCATGTATGTGCGCCATATGCCCCCAAATTTCTTTTTCAGGGGTGCAGCAGGGTGTTCTTGAGACACCCCTGCACCCTTGGAAAAATTCCTAATTTGTGATGAGCTAATTGCTAATCGCAAATTGCACCTTCATTCCTATGGGCCTCCTGGCCCATGGAAATGAATGGATAATTTGCAATTAGCAATTTGCTCATCGCAAATTAGGAATGGTAAAGAATCGCTATTTATTCCTTAAAATTCGCTATTTAGGAAATGCAAAATAGTTTGATGATACATATGGCGGTTCATCTCTAACAAGATAAGAAGCTTAGGGATAGATTTATGATGACTGGCGCATCACCAGTGATGTGCCAGTCATCCTGTGCCGCTGTTCCGCCACCCATGGTGTGCTGCATTTACAATGCGGCGCAGCATGGGGCAAAAATGGCACAGATGCGTGACGCATCTGTGCCGTTAAGGTGGCGCATTGCTGGAGTTGTATCGCAAGTGCGATGCAGCTCCAGCAACGCTCAGGGGTGCCCCATCTCCACAATGTTGCGTCAAGACCTATGCCTGCTTCAAGCAGGCGCAGGGTTTTGACGCAGCTTTCTCCTATCTGATTGTAAATGCGGCACACCATGGGTGGCAGAGCAGCGGTGCACGTTAACTGGTGCATGCCTGGGGATGTGCCAGTTAACATAAATCTGCCCCTTTACATTTAAGTATGTGCAGGGGACACAGAGTCGGTGAGGCTTATCCAAGGTTAAGAAGAGATGAGTCCTGTTCAGTGAAAAATTAGACATAGGCTTCACCTGCTCAGCATCGCTGGACATGGCTAAATAATAGCTGCAAAATATTACTCTTGTTAAACAATTTTACTATTATAATCTCTGAGATTTGTCTCTTACTCTGCAACATCTCATTGTTGTTATCTTTCTTTAAAGATAAAGACAACATCAACATGAGTGACAATCAGCAATCAGTTGATTTCGACCTCATCATTGAACTCGTAATTGAAACATCAGTGGATGTTGATCCCTTGGATGATTTAAATCCTGAGGATGAAGAAGAACGTGATGAGGATGCAGATTTGTCAGAATTATGTG
Organism: Lissotriton helveticus; assembly: GCF_964261635.1. Taxonomy (NCBI): domain Eukaryota; kingdom Metazoa; phylum Chordata; class Amphibia; order Caudata; family Salamandridae; genus Lissotriton; species Lissotriton helveticus. The sequence continues at coordinate 761,380,715 of NC_136063.1, read as the reverse complement.
ACATAGGATGGGAAGCTGACGTGCTTGAGCCTATGGAACTATAAACATTTATTTTAAAAATTTATAATAAATAAAAAGTAAAAATGTAAACCGTTTAATTTAAAAATAAAGACACCTTCAAAAACAGGTTATGTGTAGTGTATTCAATAAAATATTAAAATATGCTCATAAAATTAGATCAGATTCACATATAAAATAGCACAGGTAAAATGAATATAAATTCCATTTCTTTTCTGCTATTTCTGTATTTTAAATTTGCCAAGGACTAAAAAATCTTCTATGTAAAAATGTCAAGTAGTGTTTTAAGTTTTTGATTACTGTTATTGATTTACTGTTGGGTAATAGTGGTTAATAAAATTTTTTAATATATTCTACCACAGATTCAACTGCAGATCATTTCAAGATTTCACCATGCCAACCAAAGAAAGACTGAGAAAGGCTGCAAAACGTCAAAGACAGCAGGTCAATGAAAAAAAGCAGCAGTCCTCTAACAAAAAGATTTGTCAAGTCACCAAGAAAGCACCGGGTAAGAGTACAAAAACATTCATAAGAAATATCTGTAGTAAAAAAAATATTACTACAGAAAATGTTTCAGTCCAGAAAAAGAGAAGCAATTCAAACGGAAAGGAAAGGCCAATGAAAAATGTTACTGCTAGAGCAAGAGATAACTCTGTGCATGATAGTAGAAGGAAACAACAGTTTAGGGACATTCGTAAACGAATGTTCCGCAACAGGATAATTGGCAATTTGTTAAAAAATATTAAGAAAGGTCAACAGAAAGTGGTTTTTTATAAGAGAAAAAAAAAGTTGAGAAAGTTATTGATCATGCATTTGAAATTAAACGTAAGTTATTTATTTTGATAATCAATAGAATTAGGAAGCTAAACAAGGCAATTTATGATTTCAAAAGAAATAGTAGATGGAAGAGAATAGTTAATCGTAGTAATTTTTGTGAAGTTTTTTCTGGAGAATGGATGCATAGTTCAAGCTGTGAGGCATTTTTTAATGAGGAGAGTTATTTCCAGGATAATGATTTGGTGCATGCAGTTGACACCAGTGGTCGAGCTTATGAAGTGAAAGATGGTTGTCCAGTTGAAAAAGAAAAACTTGTGACAACAGAGGCAGAAGAGGTGTTAGGTAATGAGGTTTTAGGAAGACATCCTAAGGGTCCTGTGTACACCTGGAAGTGTAGTAGTATTTGCAGTGTGCGACAGGATTCCATCAATTTGCTTCGTGATTTTGTACGGTCATTTAATAAGAAAAGTTTGAAGCAGAAAATGAAGTTGTTGCAAGAATTAGATCCTTGCAGAGTGAGAGAAGTGACAGGTTTGCATGGTCATTCACTGGCTTGTCTTTCCAGGAGAGTATGCCAGAGTGTTTTCATCATTTCAGGATGCTAGCAGTGCATCATAATAAAGTGAGGAAATTAGTTAGAATGTTGTATTATGCTAAGAGTCCAGCAATTATGCTTAAACAATTATGCGCTGCTCTTTTGCATGGTTCTGAAATAGATGTGAAGAATATATGTCAAGAAATTGAGTTTTGTTACTTTGGAAGTAAAGAGGAGAATGTTGAAATTGACCAAGAAGAAGCGGGTAATGTGGAAGATAGTGTACAGGTTTCCAGTACAGATAATTTCCAGAGGGAAATTGCGACGTTTCAGGTCAAATCAAGTGAGAGGCCAAATTTCACTTGTGTGTGTTGTCGACGCACTTATTATAAGAATCAGACTAAGTTAGTGGATTTATATGCAAAAAGTGAAAGGGAAAATAATAGTGAATGGAAGGATTTCGCAACATACTTGATGGTAGAAAATTGTTTTGATTTGGGATTGGATCAACGTGTGTGTACTTATTGTTGTAATAAATTAAATCAAAACCAGATGCCTGCTAGAGCAGTTCATAATAATCTGGAATTGGTTGAGATTCCTTCTGAATTGAAGGATTTAAATACTTATGAATCTATTTTGATTCAAAGTATCCATCCCTTTCAGGCTATTGTAAGAATTGAGCCAAAGACAGGGAAATTGCCTCCATCAGATTTACAGAGAGGATTAAAGGGAAGAGTTGTTTATTTGCCTCTAGATTTGAAGAAAAACATTAACACAATTGGAGTAGAAAAAGTGGAAGAGGAACCTCTGGTTATCTTAGTTAATGGGGTTCCGACAAAGAATAAGAAAATATGGCAAGATTTAGTGGATGTTAGGAAAGTTAAAAAGGCAACATTGTATTTGAAAAAAAATAATAAATACTATAAGAATGTATATGTTGCAGAAGAGGAAGTAAGTGAGGAAGAGGATAGTGATTTGTGTGCTGGTCAAATTGAGAAAGTAGAACCCTCTACTAGTGAAGAAATATATGAACATTATAGTGTTCATCCTTTGCATTCCAAGGAAGTCATGGGGAATGCTATTGAGTTGTTTCAAATGAAACAAGCCAAAGGGAGTCCCATTAGTGTTTGGGAGGAAAGTTTGGAAGCTCGGTGTTTCCCACAGCTTTTTCCAACAGGTCAGGGAGGAAGATATGATGAGCGACCTCATCAAATTCCTGCTTCTGAATACCGGACTTTGCGATTGTATGCAGGAGATGCTAGGTTTCGACAATGCATTCCTTATTTGTTTCATCTCCTGTTTGAAAGCGATCTGTCTGGACGGTATACACCCGTTACAACGGATCTTTTACTCCGCAGACCCATTACAACGCGACCATTACTCCGCATACCATTACAACGCATTGCGCTGGGGTCGCTCTAGGATAGGGAATAAGTATAATTTACTATCCAACACCTTCCCTAGGGTCCACGGGGACTGGAGTTAGAATAGTAAATTATACTTACCACTATCCAGCGCCCCAAGGCGCTATGCGTTGTAACGGTATGCGGAGTAAAAGTCGCGTTGTAATGGTCTGCGGAGTAAAAGTATGCGTTATAACGTCATACATCCGTCTGGACTGTCATATGCAGTGAACCACATCTTGAAAAGTGGTATTCACATGCAAAACATCTCGGCAAGTGACTTTATGGATAAAGTCAATGTCCAAGACAGTATTTTGGATTCTCACCTGATTAATCTCATGGCGTGTCAGCGTGGTACTAATGAGTACTGGTACCGTCGTCATGGTGATTTAAAATGTATGCTGAGGAACTTAGGAACTCCCACATGGTTCCTCACTCTGAGCTGTGCCGAGTATGGCTGGGAAGACTTACTTGAATTTCTACGAGAGGCAAATGCTAACGTAGAAAACATCGAATTCAAGACACCCGGAGAACTGTGCTCTTTGGATCCAGTCAATGTATGTAGGTACTTCAATCATAGATTTGAAGCTATGATGTCTTTCATCATGAATAAGAAGAATCCACCTCTTGGAGAGGTGTTGGATTTCTTCTGGAGAAAGGAGTACCAAGCAAGAGGTGCTCCTCATATACATATGTTGCTGTGGATCAAGGATGCACCTAAATTTGGAACGGATCCAGAAGACTCAGTGATGAGTTTCATCCAACAGTATTCTACGTGTGCTGTTCCAAACGCAAAGGAGAAGAAAAGCCTAAGAGAAAAAGTTCTACGTTTCCAAAGCCATCGATGTGGAAAGTACTGTCGTCGTAAATTCCGAAACAAGGACAAGTTCTACACCAAATGTCGTTTCGGCTTTCCACGACCGGTGATTTCTAAAGGAAGAGTGAACAGTTTTATGTCTACGCTGCGACATAATGTGATGAAGAAATCACCTAAAAACACATACAATTTGAAGAGGAACGAAGAGTCTAAATACATCAACGACTACAACCCGGTGATTTTGTCCATGTGGAATGCTAACATGGATATACAGTTTGTGGCTGATAACTGTATGGCTGTGGCTCGGTATGTGACATCTTACATCACCAAAAAAGAGAAGACAGAATTGAAGGATATGTGGGAGGACATTTCCCATGAAAAGAGCCTCAGCAAGAAGTTGTACAGTTTCAGTCTGAAGATGTTGTCGCATCGAGAAATCGGAGCTTACGAATGTTCTGACCGGTTGTCTTCAGCAAGTCTCTATGCCAAGTCCAGGAGTATCGTTTGGGCGAGTCTTGGTCTTGCTGCAACGCGTAATCGAGTTCTCAAACCTGTGCAGGAAATTGAGTATTTGGCGGAAAAGGAGCCAAACAGTACCGACATTTTGAAGACAAACATGTTGGATACATATTATCCAAATCGAAGCAGTCACCTCGAGAATGTTTGTCTGTATGAGGTTCTTCAAAATTACATATTCAAGAGGAACATCAAAGAAGATACTGAGAAAGGAGTGTATGCTGTAATAGGAAGTGAGGGATGTCTGGTCAAGCAAACAAAATGCCACTTGATAAACCATCGAAAATTGAGTGGCGAATCTCCTGAAAAAAAGGAGTTTTTCTATTTAGCACTTTTGCAACTTTTCAAGCCTTGGCGTGCAGAAGAGGAACTGCTTGGAGATTTCCTCTGTTACGAAGACTCTTTCAATGCCGCCAAGGAGACCATAGAATGTCCTGCTTTTCCCAAATATGTAGAAATGTTGAATGTGGAAATCGAGCAGGAAGCAACGATTGCAGCCGAGATTGCCAGAGACAGTTCTCAGGACAGTCAGAGTTCTGCTTCATTGAGTCAGGATCCACTAGGAGGACCTGTTATCGAAAATGAAGCTGCCACTGCTATGAATGAAGTGGAAAGAGCCATGGCACATGCTCAGGAGGATGCGGTTAACTTAGAAGAGTTGGAAAGACAACTCAACGTTGAGCAGAGGAAAATATATGACGAAGTTACCATGCAAATTGATCATGGATTAAGTCATGACAAGAAAGAGTGCTCATGTACGTCGTTGAAGCCTGTCCGACTGTACGTGAGTGGAGAAGCGGGAACTGGAAAAAGTTTCCTTATTAAAGCAATTTCATGTTATTTGCAGGAAAGGACAGAGTCATCGCTGTCTTGTGTTGTCACCGCTCCAACTGGACTGGCAGCACATAACATTAAAGGGATTACTTTACATCGTTTACTGATGCTGCCAGTGGAGCATGACAACAAATTACAATATCACAAGCTATCTGGAGATGCTTGTTGTGAAGTTTCAAGAGTCTTGAGGAAAATGAAACTTCTTATCATTGACGAAGTAAGCATGGTTTACAATGTCATGCTTGCTTTTGTGCATTTGAGAATGCAAGAAGTTCTCAAAACAGAGTATGATGTGTTATTTGGTGGCAAACACATCATTGTTTTCGGAGATCTTCTGCAGCTGACACCAGTGAAAGGGCAACCTGTATTCAAAATGCTCACGCATGAAGATACCAGGAAGTGCCTAGGGAGCATTGGCAACGTCAATATTTGGTTAAACTTCAATTATGCTGAACTGCATGAAAATATGCGTCAGGCGAAGGATGAAGTTTACAAGACTATTCTACAAGATGTTAGAATTGGAAAAGTGACCGAGCATGGGAAAGAAGCTTTACATGCACGATTACTGTCAAATTTATATCCAGAACAAGATGTTGTGCCTGAGAATATTTTTCAGAAAATTACTGAGAACAAATCTGGAATATGTTTGATGCCAACTCTTGCAGAATGTGCCAAATTCAACAACAAAATGTTGCATTTAGAAAAGCAAGAGATTGTGAAACTGGAAGCTATTGACAGAGTAGAGCATATGGGATCAACAATTATTTTGTCTGAGAATTTGAAAACAAAATTGGATTCATTAGAGAAGAGTATATCTAAAACTGCAGGTTTTGAAAAGACTCTGAATGTGTGCTTGAACTGCCGTATAATTTTAAGAAGGAATTTACATGTTGAAAGAGGTCTGGTAAATGGATCAATGGGTAATGTTGTTGATTTTGTAAAATACAGAAATAGAGATGGAATTGAATTTTTAAAAATTAAATTTGATGGCATTGAGGAAGTACAGCTAATTGGTCGTTGTTCTGCTAGATTTTTGCTTGTAAAAGACTTATATGTTCGCCGTAAGCAGTTTCCTGTTTGCTTGGCATATGCGGTGACAATCCATAAATCGCAAGGTTTAAGTGTAGACAGTGCATTGGTGAATATTGGCAGTTCTGTGTTCAAGGAGGGTATGGCATATGTGGCATTGTCACGAGTTAGAACTTTATCGGGATTGTACTTGATTGAGTGTGATGTCACAAACATTTGTGCGGATCTAGATTGTGTTAAGGAATACAATAGGTTAAGAAGAGAGTATGCGCCACATTTGCCTCAATATCCTTTGTTTGAGAAACGTGTGGTAGGCCGGAAACGAAGAAATGTGACCAATACTGGGGAGGTTGTAGCAAAAAGACGAAAAGTCGATGAACCTGAAATTATAAGCAGAAACAAAAAGGATTCTGTTGAAGATGTTGTTGGTTTTCAATTTGAAAACAGTTCTGGTGTCAACTGCTATGCTAATGTAGTGGTTAATGTTTTGTTTTCTCTAGAAAATGTAAAAGAAGAGATTGTGGTCAATTCTGATCAAAGATTTTGCAGTTTGTTAAATTCTGTCTTAGAAAAATGTAGCACTGATAGAACAAACATAGAAAGTGTGTCTGAAATTCGAAATCTGTTAGACAGATGTTCAGGCCAAACACAATTCTCTCAAAATATTCAGCAAGATTGTCAGGAGTTTTTAATGTATATGCTTGATGTATTGCATGCTGAAGGTGTAGATGTAGATCAGCTGTTTGGGCTTTCTTATCAATGGCAGCATGACTGCGAGAACTGTAGGGTATCAAGTACTACTAGTGTAGACTCAGAAAGATTTATATATTTAACTTTGCCAGACAGTAAATCAGTCTCCTTTAATAAGCCAGTAAAAGCAGCTGATCACAACATGGAGTGTAGCCAATGTAAATCTGAAATGATGTCCACATTATTTATACGAACATATGGCCAGTATGTCATTTTAATGTTCCAACGATGTAGGCCTGATGGAACAAAATTGACAACTTTAATTAAAAATTTTGTGGCTTCACAGTTGTCAATATCAGGAAGGACTTTTGTAACTGCAGCAATTATATATCATGATGGTCCTTCAATAACATCAGGACATTACACAGCTTATTTAAAGTCTAGAAATGGCTGGTCATTCTGCAATGATTCTGTTTTAATTTTCAAAAAAAAATTGCCGTATGACCTTAAAAACTCTTACCTGGTGTTTTTAAAACCAACATTTTAGGGAAAGAATCTCGGGATGTGCTCTGAGGAATTTCAAGAAGTTCTAATGGCTCCTACACGATTTGGCCTTGAGGATAAGTGTAGTTCAGAGACATAACTTCTAACTATAAGACTGGACGTCATGGAGAAATAAGTGCACTTTGAATGAGTTCAGAAAAACTGTTTCTTTTTATAAGCTAATTGAAGCAGCCAATCAACACATAGAGTAGAGGGAATGTAAGTCTGCAATGCTGTCTACTGTTTTACATTGCTTTGTGATTAAAAGTGATGTAGAGAATTAAATAATTGTAGTAGTCATAGAGGTAGTGTAAGTCTGCTTCATAGTAAGCAGTATCAGTGTCATAGGAAATGTAGAACATAACTGAGCAAGAAGGGGAAGATATTACTAGTCCAGGATTGTGAAAATGATCTTCAACATTTTAATTGTGAAAGTTGCGGAAATACAACATGACGGGATTGGCTTACAAGAATTCCAAGAGTTATAAATGGCTCTGACACGATTTGGCCTTGTGGAAACGTGTGGTAGAGAGCGAGAAGTCATTTATTGTATGTAACATGTTTTTCAAAACGATGGAGGTTTTCTTTCAGAAAGTGGCGGTCTGAAAATAATAACAGCACAACAGAGTGTAAGCTGTTCATAGGACATCCTTCGACGTCATGGAAAGTAAGTTAACTTTAAGGAGTTCTGAATTCTGATTTGTTATGTTGTATGGGTTTTTTAAACACAATCATTTTGATTGTGTTTTTTTTCCCCGCTGTTATATGATGAATACCTTCAAGTCACTGTTTTTAGTGAAATTTGATACATTCTGAGAACAGCAAAAATAAACCATTTAACATGTATAATTAATTCTGTACTGTTTGCATTTATGATGTACATGTAGAACTGTGTAGGAGGCATGGAGAAGGTGAGGCTTCTGTAAGTGTCAAAGTTGTTGCATACAGTGCTCATATTCTACGTAGTCTTTCATATGATAGACTACATTTCCACAATGAGATACCTAAGCAAAGGAAACACAGGTGATATGATTGTGGAATGAGCAAAATAAATTGCACGTTTTTCAATTATATTACCTGTGTTTCCTAACATTACACATCACATTGTGTAGGTGAGGTTTAGGCCTGTTCCAGGAGACAGAGGAGGTCTGACATTTGTTCAAGAGTGCAGTGGATATGACTCACTTCGTTGGTAGGCCTCCACATGTATTATCTCCTCTGTATTCTTCAACAAACCTAAATTCCATCTGCAACCCTGAGTAGGACTTACCTGAAACAAATCTGTGCATAGGTTACACCTTATTGGCATCTTGAAACAATCATTTAAAATGTTAGGGTCAGATTTATGGTGGCCGTGCGCCTCTTTTGCTGCATTGTGGGTCACTTTTGTGTAAAAGATGCACCATGTTGCAAGATAGATTTCAGTTCATCTCCAGCAAGATACCATCAGTTTAAAATGTATATAATTAGCACTGTGTAGGGGGCATGCAGAAGCTGAAGCTTTTGTAAGTGTCAAAGTTGTTGCATGCAGTGGTGCACTTCTGGGTACTGTTTAATATGCTGCACTACATCTGCACTATGAGATACATTAGCCTAGGCAACACAGGTGATGTGATTGTGAAATGAGGAAAAGAAACTCCACATTTTTCAATTACATCACCTGTGTTTCCTAAGTTTACGAATGACATTGTGCAGATGAAGTTTAGGTCTGTCCACGGACACAGAAGAGGTCTGGCCTTTGTTCAAGAGTGAAGTGGACATGACTTACTTCATTGGTAGGCCTTCACATGTATTATCTCTTCTGTATTCTTCAACAACTCGAAATTTCATTTGGAACCCTGAGTAGGCCTCACCTCAAACAAACCTCTGGATAGGACACATCTTATTGGCATCCTGAAACAAACATTTAAAATGTTAGTGTCTTGCGACACTTTTGTGAAACAACAGCAGTGCAAAAGATGCACCATTTTTTAAGATAGGCCTCACTTCATCTGCATCAAGATACTGTTAGTTTAAAATGTATATCTTTAGGACTGTGTACGGGGCCTGGAGAAGCAGAAGCTTCTGTAAGTGTCAAAGTTGTTGAAAAACTGTTTGTCCTTCAATCTTTTCCCTTGTCTTTTCTAATTTTTAAATACATGTTTTAATATTTTTCAAATGTTTGTTCTCTCTTTCACAGATTGAAAGTATAAAAACAAAAAGTGAGTAAGTTAATGACAATTATAAGGTAAATGTTTTGTACTCTTTTCGTTACATTTCTATCACATTCACCTACTAGTAGTTTGACAGCTTCATTTCTTTAACCCTCAGTTTCCTGCCTTTGCTACTTCCCTCATTCCTTTCTCTATTACCTACTTACTCTACTCCTTCCACTCCTTTTCTCAGTCCCTCTCTTCTCATAGTTCCTCACTCTTGTTCACTCACTCCGTCTCTATTACTCTTAGTGTCTTTGACTGATCACTCTTTCACTACTTGTTCATTATGCTTCTTCTGTGTAGTTGAAGCACACTAAGGGGCATATTATCAACACAGCCAATAAAATTATTGCTGTTTTTATTGGCAGAAAAGTGTTGCAAAAGTTGTTTTAGCTGCAGTTTTCCGCCGCAAAAGCGGCTTTAGCGACACATTTCTGCCGATAAAAGCTGCAAAACTTTTATTGCCTATGTTGATGATATGGCTCTATGTTATTTACATTTCTTTGCTGTTTCAATTAATCTTTTTCTGTTATTTTTTCTTTTTTGTTTTCTGTTTTTTCTCTCTGTTATTCCACATGTTTTACTCTGAGTTTGAACATTCACTCACATTGTCCAAGAAACTCTTCTTTGTTATTGTTCTACTCTCTTTTTTTTCTTTCACTTCCTTATCTATTTTGTTTTTCACAATTATACCCTCTTAAATCTTTTCTTCGGTAAATAGATCTATTAAACAGTATCTCTGGTTTACTCCCTATAGCTGTCTTTCTTTTAACATCACTCTCTGTTTACTTTCCTTATACTTACTCTTCTTTATTTATTTTTTTTGAATTTTTGGTTCACTCCCGGTTCGCGAACCGGGAAGCGAACTGGGAAGCGAACTAAAAGAAATAGAGCTTGCCAGAGTGCTAAACATTCTAGCAATTTTTTTTGAAAGGGGAGGTAGTTCTGAAAAGAACTTTTTTTTTATGTTTTTGTTGTTTTATATTTTTTTTATATTTTTTGAACATTTTTATTTATTTTTTGTATTTTTTTAACAATTTTATATTTTTTTTGTTTTTTTTGGGGGGGAAACAACAAAAAACAGGCATTGAAAGGGGCTCAACAGGAGCAAAAATTATTTTTTGGGGCGTTTAGGGCAATTATGATTTTCATAAGCTACATTTATTAATGTTATGCTCATGTTTCCACAGGAAATCAATGCTCCACAATACAAACAGGTGAACTTGAAGTGTGCAAAGTTCTCTTGAATGTTTGGCACGGTTTCCCGTGCCTCTGCTCCTGACAACGATATTTGAGAAGTTGACCTGGCCACAGGAGTTGTTGTTGGGTTCTCCTGCTGGTCACGTATCTCTGCCCGGCTGTAATTCAATGGATGCCACCTGTTCATGTGCCGATGCATGGTATAGTTCCCATAGCTATACTTTTTATCAGTCCCTCTTGATAACTTTTCTTTGCAAATGAGGCAGGTGACATACCTCGCATTTACTTTCTTCTGCCCTGGAGGGAGTGAAAAAAACTGCCAAATGAAACTGGCTTTCCTATGGGAAACCCGGGGCACCTCTTCCAAGAACTGTGGTCCTTCTCTCTCCTCTTCCTCTAGTTCTTCCTCTTCCTCCTCTGTGTTGGTGATGACCTGGGGAGGTGGTCCTCTCTTCCCATGAGGAGGTGGAGGTGGTGGTGGGGGTGCACCAGCTGAAGCAACTACTGAAGCCATTGCTCAAGTATGAAATAAGGTCTTCCTCTCACAAAGATGAAAGTCAGAGTGAGGAAAGAAGGAAGGGTTTTCATCATTTGGGAAAAACAATATTTCTAAACCAATGAAAAGTGAAATGAACCAATGAAAAGTTTTATTAACAAGTCACATGACCTGTTACGCTTATGTTACGCGCTGCGGAACGTGCCCCGGATCGCTTCCGGGTCGCTGCGCTTCGCGCCTCGGTTCGCGCTCCGGAGCACTTCCGGGTGCGCTAACGCGGCGCGTCATAAGACGCATTACGTGGCAACGCGATACGTCGCGCTTTCGCGACGCGGCCCGGATCGCTTCCGGGGAGCTGTGCTTCGCGTCTCAGTTCACGTACCGGAGCACTTCTGGGTGCGCTAACGCGGCGCGTCATAAGACGCATTACGCGACAACGTGATATGTCGCGCTTCCGCAACGCGTCACGATGTTCATTTCTAACGCGGCAGTTCCGCAAACGGAACGTTTACCGGTTCGCGGACTGGGTCGCGGCATCAAGGTGAGCTAACGGGAAGCTTCCCGGTTCGCGAACCGGGAGCGAAGAAAAAAAAATATTTAAAAAAAATGTATTAATAAACATATAAAATATATTTTTGGATTTAAAGAAGAATACATTTTACAGCTACAGATATTAGCTTTTAAAAAACCAATGAAATTCACTGAAAAAACCATAGGTTATAGACCATATATAGTTAGGAATTTGCATTTACAAAACCTTGAAAATTCAATGAAAAAACCATAGGTTATAGACCATATATAGTTAGGAATTAGCATTTAAAAAACCTTATTTTACTCACACAAAACCATTGAAATTCCATATATAGTTAGTTGTACTAACTATATATCGCGCACCCGCAATCCACTGCTGATCATGTCACATATTACATCATTCATGACATGGTCAGTGACATCACTGATGACATCACTGATGACATCTCAAATGACATCACTGATGACATCACTGATGACATCTCAAATGACATCACTGATGACATCACTGATGACATCTCAAATGACATCACTGAAAACATCTCAAATGACATCACTGATGACATCTCATTTGACATTACTGATCACATCACTGATGACATTATTCATGTGATAATACAATTAACCTCTTCAGACTCTAATATAACCTTAGATACACTCAGTGTAAACAGACACTCACAGACTGTCACTCATCCATGGAGTTACTCACACACCTAGTCAGTCATGCAAAAATCAATCATACCTCCATTTTCTCAACTATACAGTTATACACACCTTACTTATTCAAACATATACTAAAACATATTTACTCTCTTATACAATCCCTGATACAAGTTCACAATGATCCATACAGGCACTCACACATTCACTGGCTCTTATGCACAGTTATTTATATATGTCAACTCTCACATGTACTGTGTTTTACATATGTACTTACTTTGACATGTAACACTGAGATATCCATTCACTCACCAATACACTCATGCACACAGTCAACCGCCCATACAGCTGTTTCCACATGCACTTTTGAACCCATACATCTAGTGAATCAACTGCTCACACATCTATGCACAGAGTCATACACCTCCCAGCCACCCACACACACACTCAGTCGCCCATACAAATACTTGGGCAACCAATCAATAACCCATATAATTACTCATATAGCTACTGATCAACACATGCAGCAGTTTACAGAACAACAGACATAATGATGCACAAATTAAGACAGTTTAGTCACTAACCCATGCACTCAGTGAGACACATTTAATCAATCACTCATACAGTCAGTCATGCACCTACTAAATCCTTCATCCAGACACTTATACATCCACTGAAACTCAGTCTCCGTCAGGCCGAAAGACGCTGGCGCCGAGAATATTCCCCCCAGACAAAAGCTGTTTTTTCCTCACATTTGAGGGAATACAAGTCTGCTATTTCCCGGGCTAAATCCAGCTACTTTTCTAATAAGATCTTGAACTCCTCTAACAAGACTAAAGATATTTTCTCTATTGTTGAGGAATTATCTAACCCGTCGAGAGTCACCATTGCCCCCCTCCCCTCCCAGCCTCTGTGCGATTCCCTGAATCAGTTCTTCGTGGACAAAATTGTTAAAATCAAAACTAGCATTTCTGTTCATGTCTCTTCTGCCTCCTCCCCTTCCAACCCCCTTCATCCTCACCACACTCACACCCTAACCCAATTCCCCCTCATTTCAAAAGACAATTTTCTTTCCCTCTTGTTTAAAATTTCTTCTGGTTCTCCTAGCGATTGTTGCCCCCCATCGGCCCTGCGAGAAGCTTTCACTTCCTGCCCGGATCCCCCTCTAGCCCTCTTAAACAACTCTCTGACCACGGGGGTGGTCCCGGGATCCTTCAAACGGGCAGAGGTGGTTGCCATTCTGAAAAAACCTACGGCTGATCCGGCCATCATGAGCAACTATCGCCCAATCTCTCTCCTTCCCTTCCTCAGCAAAATCCTGGAGTCCCATGTTACGCAAGCCCTTACCTTGTTTGTAGAAGAATCTTGTGTTCTGGACCCCCAACAGGCTGGGTTCAGACCTGCGCATTCCACAGAAGCAGTCATCCTCTCTGTGATGGATGAATTACGCAGGGGCGCCGACTCCAACACCTGTCAGGCTCTGGTCCTTCTGGACTTGTCGGCCGCCTTCGACACGGTCGACCATGATATTTTGGTCGACCGTGTCAGAGAGGCTGGCATCCAGGGCATTGCCCTGGACTGGGTACGCTCCTTTCTGACCCACCGCCATCAAGCTGTCAGGCTGTCCCAGTTTTCTGCTTCTCAAGTCGAGTTGACCTGTGGTGTCCCACAAGGCTCCTCCTTGTCCCCTCTTCTTTTTAATTTGTACCTGGCCCCGCTAATCCGCTCCCTCCGTCGTTTTAATGTCTCCGCGTTTAACTACGCGGATGACATTCAACTGGTTTTTACTATCGACTCCGGGGATGAATCCATTTCCACTTTCCAAAATACCCTCTGTTTTATCAGTGATTGGATGGGCACAAACCATCTGAAACTGAACCCCGACAAGACCGAGCTGGTGCTTGTCGGGGGACCCTCCAATCCCTGGCACTCTTCCTTCTGGCCTGCCAGCCTTGGCAGCCCCCCCGATCCCGTCAACTCAGCAAAAAGCCTGGGAGTTGTCATTAGTAATGATCTATCTATGACACCCCAGATCAGCGCTGTAGTTTCCTCTAGCCACTTCCAGCTCAGGAAAATACGTAAAATTTCTCGCCTACTCACCACCGACGCCTTTATTTTGGCCTTGCTTGCGTTAGTCATGTCTAGGCTTGATTATGCTAACGCACTATACGTAGGCATTCCTGCATACCAACTCAGGAGACTTCAGCTGATACAAAATCAGGCTGCCCGCCTGATATTCCATCAGCCTAGAGACCAACATGTTCAACCCCTTTTAAAAAGTCTCCACTGGCTACCGGTCTCTGCCCGATGTAAATTTAAGCTTGGTTGCATCATCTCCAAATCTCTCACTGGTCATAGTCCTTCCTTCATCTCCTCCTTGCTTCATCGGTACGCCCCTTCCCGCACTCTCCGATCATCTCAGATGGCTTTACTGTCTGTCCCTAGATTCAAGCGGAAGAAACACGGAGGCCTTAGGTTTTCATATTTAGCCCCGTCCTTTTGGAACTCTCTGGCTCTTCCTCTTAGGTTGGCTTCCCCCTATTCCAGATTCAGATCTTCCCTTAAAACGCACCTCTTCACTGAAGCGTATCATTAGTTGATTTCCCTTGTTATGTTATTGCTTGTCTCTCCTCCTAGCTCTCTCCTTATAGCGCCAAGGAACCTAATGGTGTTAGCGCGCTCAATAAATTAATTTAACATAACATAACATAACATAACATAACATAACACTCAAGACATATTTTAACTTTACAGAAAAATACAGTCACTGGATGTTGTCATCAGTGATGTCATCAGTGATGTCATTTGAGATGTCATCAGTGATGTCATCAGTGATGTCATTTGAGATGTCATCAGTGATGTCATCAGTGATGTCACTGACCATGTCATGAATGATGTAATATGTGACATGATCAGCAGTGGATTGCGGGTGCGCGATATATAGTTAGTACAACTAACTATATATGGAATTTCAATGGTTTTGTGTGAGTAAAATAAGGTTTTTTAAATGCTAATTCCTAACTATATATGGTCTATAACCTATGGTTTTTTCATTGAATTTTCAAGGTTTTGTAAATGCAAATTCCTAACTATATATGGTCTATAACCTATGGTTTTTTCAGTGAATATATATATATATATATATATATATATATATATATATATATATATATATATATATATATACATATATATATATATATATATATCGTGGAAACAGTCTCTCTCGGCAAGAAGGACTCAGAGGCCAAAGGGGTTTTCTGAAAAGCCAGCTCGTTTTAATTCATCTTTTGGCAGCGGCGGCGAATGCATTTCGGCATAGTCAGCCTTCTTCAGCGCCCAACACTGAACACACCCATTAGCTTCCACCCGAGTAAAATACCTCCCAGCACTCGCTGCTCCTCCCCCTAATGAAATCGTCACACCAGTCGCAGTTTAGTGTCCATGGATAAACTGCAGTTCCCAGAAGGCACTGTAACGTCCAGACTGAGTAGGTGGTATGGAGGAGTGAGGCAAACGGTAGGTCCGCGCTGGCGCAGGTAGGTTGTGTGATACTTCATCCAGATGAAGAGCCACGGCCGGCTTCCTTGGTCCCCTTAATACCGCAACAACCAGCCTCACAGTACAACAGGCAGGGGAGGGGCTGTCAATACGGACTTCGCACCTCGTAGGTAAAATACCTATATTTCCCCATATTGCACCATGATAGCTGGCGAAACGCATTGGTGAGGCGTCACCTTGCCCATTAAAATCTTCAAACAGCACTCCTGGGTGTCCTGGAACTCTTTTCGTATCTTTGTAGAGTTTGTGGTTTCTTCTTTGTTTCTGGTTTTTAGTGTTGTGTTATGTCCACCTTTCCCTGCGCCAGGACGCTCCTTCGCTGGAGCATCTGTGCGCATTAAAAATAATAATAACATAACATAACATAACATACATATATATATATATATATATATATATATATATATATATATATATATATATATATATATATATATATATACATACATATATATATATATATATATATATATATATTACCTACTGGCGGTCGCCAGTAGGTATATATAGTTAGGATTTTTTCTCTATGGGATTTTTGAAAATTCTATGTCTAATAACTTTGCCGTTTGTGGACGGAATTGGCTGAAATTTTCAGGAAAATGGCACATTTTGTTTCTGAGCAGCCTTTGAAAATTTGGGGGGGGTTCGTCAAGGGGGGGCCGAGAAAAAAGGGGGGTCCCAAAACGCGTTTTTCCCATGTTAATTTCCATAGGGCGGTTGGCCTCACTTTTAGACCGAACGGCTGAATGGATTTGCACGAAACTTGGCAAAATTGTAGGGACTGGTAGCCCGATGTGCCTTTTGTAGGTCTCAATATATGTGCTCCAGTGGATTTTGAGAAATTAACGTTTAAAAAAAGATATATATCTGTAAGCGCGGACCGGGCAGCGGCCTAGGACGCGTACTTTTCGCGCAACGGAGCTTTGTGAAGCGAAGCTGATTGGTTCTCCGGCGTCTGTCAACATTCCAAACAGTCCGTAGTGGCCGCAAACAGTCCGTAGTGGCCGCCATCTTGTCTCTCGGTAGGATCGAGAGACAAGAGGAGGCCAAAGCGAAGGGGTAAATGACCATAAGGGGGAATAGTAGATCCTCGCTGACCCCCTAGGTTTGATGTGGAGGTTTTAAAAGGGCCCCGCGGGGCAAAAAAAAAAAATTATAATAATAATCTTACGGCTGAATGGATTTGCACGAAACTTGGCAAAATTGTAGGGACTGGTAGCCCGATGTGCCTTTGCTAGGTCTCAATATATGTGCTTCAGTGGATTTTGAGAAATTAACGTTCAAAAAAAGATATATATCTGTAACAGCGCACCGCTTCGCGTACTTTTCGCGTTACGGAGCTTTGCGAAGCGAAGCTGATTGGCTCTCCGGTGTCTGTAAACATTCCAAACAGTCCGTAGCGGCCGCCATCTTGTCTCTCGGTAGGATCGAGAGACAAGAGGAGGCCAAAGCGAAGGGGCAAATGACCATAAGGGGGCATAGTAGATCCTCGCTGATCCCCTAGGTTTGATGTGGAGGTTTTAAAAGGGCCCCGCGGGGCAAAAAAAATAAATAATAATAATAATCGAACGGCTGAATGGATTTGCACGACACTTGGTAAAATATTAGGGACTGGTAGCCCGATGTGCCTTTGCTAGGTCTCAATATATGTGCTTCAGTGCATTTTGAGAAATTAACGTTCAAAAACAAGATATATATCTGTAACAGCGCTCCGCTTCGCGGAGATAAAATTATATCTGTATTACCTAGCTGTTGCTAACACCAGTTAGCGACGGCTAGTAGGAGATAGCGACCATCTTGGGCCCCACTTTGCATGTGAGTGATATTTATCACTAATGACATGCAAAGTGGGCATGCCAAGATGTTAGCGACTGGAAACAGTCGCTAACATCGCTATCTCCTATTATCAACTTTTGGAAATATTCGAGATAAGCGCGAATATCTCCAAAAAGTAACAGCTGCCCTGAGCAGTTCTTAGCCATGTTATCCTATGGGAGGTGGATAACATGGCTAAGAGGATTAGCTCGGTAATGCATGAATATCGCTGAGTTTTCAGCGATATTAATGCATTGCGGTCGGTTTTTATCGTATTTGCGATAAACTTTGATAATAGCAAGGTTTATCTGCGATAATTTCTGACGGTAAAAAAATCTTTGCAATGCATCGTTAGGGATAAATATCGCTTAACTTTGGTAATATGCCCCAACGTCTGTTAACGTTCGATTCGAAGGAAATCAGGAAGTGTTGAAAAACATTGTCTGCGCCATCTTGTCTTTTTTCAAATGCCACACTTTTGTCGTGCACGGCAGCCATTTTAGATGCCTTGACCAGACCCACTCTGTGCACGCTGTCGATCCTTAGCATGGCTCCCCACCCTCGCAAGCATCTCCCCCAGGCAGTGGTCACCCCCGCTCTCTGTCTTATGCATGGGTAATAAACCTCCCCCCATCTGCGCTGCTCTTTCCTGAGAATCACACCCTGTGCCCGCCCGACACCTCCCTTTCGCCCTATTCACTACTGCACCCTCTGACACTCCTTTTCCTCTGTGTCCGATTGTCCAGGCTGGTCCTAGGGTATCAGCTAGCCCTGCAGATGTAGTTTATGGCCACAGCTGTAAAGATTCACCCCTCTTCAAAGGAGTTATAGTAGATCAAGGCCCACACTCGATGAGATCCGTCACAGCAGAAGCGTTGCTATTATCTGAAAACCATCCTGTATTGTGATTGGGGAGGGGACCGAGCGTGAAGCGGAAGATTCCAGGGATGACTCTTTGTACATCAAAGTTTTTACAATTATGTGTCACATTAAAAATATATAGCACTCCGACAAAGTAGTAAGATTATAAAACTTTAATAATTTATAAATATATACAAGAAAACAAAAATAGTAATAACATATAAACATTTTTAGGGAAAAACAACGAAGTAGCGGTCGGCTGTGCGAATAGTCCCAACGCAGCACAACGTCCAGATTTCCGGCGTGGGGCGGGTCATCAGTAGCAAACTGTTGTGCGAATAGTTCCAAGGCAGCAGAACGCGCTGAAATCTAGATGACACGAAAGTGATGTCTAGTAAGTTGCCACCCAGCAAATAACGGCGTGGGGCGTCGCGGGGGGTGGGTCTTCAGTAGCAAACTGTTGTGCGAATAGTTCCAAGGCAGCAGAACGATGGCACCAAGGTGATGTCCAGTAAGTTGCCGCACTGGTTTTGGTATCCTACAATGCTGCTCCGAATAACGGCGTGGGGCGCCCCGGGGGAGGCGGCGTGAACGGGCCTCTCCAGGTGGAGTGTCATCTGTTGTAGTGGGGCGCCCCTTTACCGTTTCAGTTGCCATTCCGTCCGTTTTTGGTCCACTGTGTCAAAAGCCGCAATTCAGCTGAGTTGCGCCCACTCTTGCGGTGCAGCGATAGGCGGCTGTCACAGGACTCTCAAAATGGCGGCAGGCTCTTTCCTTTTTGGGCCTGGTCCACTGAAATGGCCCTGGGACACCTTGGAAATCGGACGCTTGTCTGCTAGGTCTTGGACCCCATTCTCGAAAGCGTCCCCTCCGCCTTGAGGATTCTAGAAAAGTCTTGGGGGCCCCCGACTCCTGCAGGCTTCTGGTGGGGAGCGGCTGCCATGATTGCTCGCGGAATGACTACGACGGAGCTACGAGATGGTGGTGCTCTCATGCTGACGCCAGCTTCAGTCTGAAACATCCAGAAACAAGGTGGGGCTTTCATCGTTTGGAAAAAAAAAAAGTTTTCATCCAATGAAAAGTGTTGTTTTTAGGTCATATGATCAAGCCTTCCATCATTAGGAAACCAAAAGTAAAATGAACCAATGAAAAGTTTTATAAACAAGTCACATGACCTGTTATGCGGCATAGGGTATAAAATGCGGAGAAAATACGTTGGCACGTGAGGCGGCGTCAGTAGCGGACCGATGTGCGAATAGGCCGAAGGCAGCACAACGCGCCAAGATCCGGATGGCACCGAGGTGGTGTCCAGCAAGTTGCAGCACTGGTGTGGCCATCCTACAATGTTGAAAGTCGGCGTGGGGCGCCCCGTTGGCCTGTGAGTTTGCGTCAGTAGCGGACCGATGTGCGAATAGGCCGAAGGCAGCACAACGCGCCAAGATCCGGATGGCACCGAGGTGGTGTCTAGTAAGTTGCCGCACTGGTGTGGCCATCCTACAATGCTGAAAGTCGGCGTGGGGCGCCCTGTTGGCCTGTGAGATGGTGTCAGTAGCGGACTGATGTGCGAATGGGGCCAAAGGCAGCGCAACAATATTTTCTGACGAGAAGACACCACAAGGCG
Source organism: Lissotriton helveticus (assembly GCF_964261635.1). Lineage (NCBI taxonomy): Eukaryota > Metazoa > Chordata > Amphibia > Caudata > Salamandridae > Lissotriton > Lissotriton helveticus. The sequence continues at coordinate 761,360,613 of NC_136063.1, read as the reverse complement.
CTGAGATGCCAAGATCCGGATGGCACCGAGGTGATGTCTAAGTTGCGGACTGATGTGCGAATGGGGCCAAAGGTAGCGTAACAATATTTTCTGTATGGAAGATACCACTAGGCGTTGAGATGCCAAGATTCGGATGGCACCGAGGTGATGTCTAGCAAGTTGGTGTGGTCATCCTACAATGCTGAAACTCGGCGTGGGTCGCCCCATTAGCCTGTGAGATGGCGTCAGTAGCGGACCGATGTGCGAATAGGCCGAAGGCAGCACAACGCGCCAAGATCCGGATGTCACAGTGGTGGTTTCATAGTTGAGAGGCACTTCATCTGCAGTGGGGCGCCGAGATCCGGATGGCACCGAGGTGATGTCTAGCAAGTTGCTGTACTGGTGTGGTCATCCTACAATGCTGAAAGTCGGCGTGGGGCGCCCCATTAGCCTGTGAGATGGCGTCAGTAGCGGACTGATGTGCGAATGGGGCCAAAGGCAGCACAACGCGCCAAGATCCGGATGGCACCGAGGTGGTGTCCAGCAACTTGCCGCACTGGTGTGGCCATCCTACAATGCTGCGCCGAAAGTCGGCGTGGGGCGCCCCGTTGGCCTGTGAGTTCGCGTCAGTCAGTGGGGGCTGTTTGAGGATCTGACTGCATTGGAAAGCAATGTGATGCTGTGCGTCGCCCCCAAGATGGAGGTTCCTCGGCTGCAGTGGGGCGCCCCTTGGTGTTTCACTCGCTATGCAGCTGAGTTGCGTGCGCACTTGTGGCGAATAGGCCGAAGGCAGCACAACGCGCCGAGATCTGGATGGCACCGAGGTGGTGTCCAGCAATTTGCCGCACTGGTGTGGCCATCCTACAATGCTGCGCCGAAAGTCGGCGTGGGGTGCCCCGTTGGCCTGTGAGGTGGCGTCAGTAGCGGACCGATGTGTGAATAGGCCGGAACCAGCACAAGGCGCCAAGATCCGGATGGCACCGAGGTGGTGTCATAGTTGAGAGTTCTGAGCAGCGCTTGTAACACTGTCTGAAGCTTATTTGCACCTGCTGCAGCTTCACTATTGCCCTGGTGTGGCCTAAGATCGCCCATGACATAGGCGGCCACCTCCCGGGGTCCGGCGGAACTTTTTTCCTTTTCCTTTCTGCATCTTGTCCCAAATTCGTTTGACCTGAAGACACGACCAGGTCCCTGAATGTGTGCAGGGGGACGCTATTGATTGAATCAAAATGGCGGCTTCACACAAAGCTGACTCAAGCGTTTTCTGGTGGTTTCATAGTTGAGAGGCACTTCATCTGCAGTGGGGCGCCGAGATCCGGATGGCACCGAGGTGATGTCTAGCAAGTTGCTGTACTTGTGTGGTCATCCTACAATGCTGAAACTCGGCGTGGGTCGCCCCATTAGCCTGTGAGATAGCTGTTCTTTGGATTTGGGCCTGGTCCACTAAAATGGCCCTGGGACACCTAAGAACTCGAACGCTCGATTTTTTTTTCCTTTCCTGTACATGCAAAAAAAGGTAAATGCCCGGTATGTTACACGCTTCATCTGCCACGATGAACTCTCCAGAGGAAACGAAAAAATATATAGTTGTGGTAACTATACCATGCATCGTCATATGGAGAGGTGGCACCAATTAATTATAGTGCTGCATAAAAGAGAGATTTGGAGGAGAACCCCTGACCTGCTAGTACATTCATCAAAGAAGTGGCACTGAGAGCTTCAGAGGCAAGGGAAACGGTCCCAAATATTTAGAAGAACTTTGGAAAGATTAAAATGACATGTTTAGATTGTGGTAAATTAATTTCATGTGGGCAGATGAGTGTTACTCTAATAAATACAGCATATGAACATCATCATAGTCGATGGTTGGTAGAGACATTTTGACTATATCCTGGACCTGCCCGTCCTCGCCCAAAATGGCGCCGGAATAAATGGGACTCGTAACTCCTTGTTGTGTACTGGTTGCAGAACCTTGAAATCACGAGATACGTATGCAGTTTTGAAGCACATGGCGGGCGGGGACGAGAATTGATTGAATATTTCGACATCCCTATTGATATTAAGTTCTGATGTGTTATTGATTAGTGTACTGTTGAAAGTTCGAATTAACGTCACCCATGGTACTTGCCCGCAAATGTATATCTAGATAATTTTATTGTAACTGGCCCTGTCGTATTTTAATTATAAAATGTACGTCCACCGATTCCATAACTGTTAGACACCTTAGTTCTTGCAACCTAATGGCCCGCCCGTTACGTTCCTCTACAGTGTAAATGTCTACTCATCACATACGATTACAGTTTGCTCCGTGGCCGGCCCACGTGGTTATAGGCTCGTATTTGTATAATGAAATTTTCACAATAAAGGTTTTTAAAAGAAAACATGGTAGTAGTATATACATTGGTAAAGTTTGTAATAATAGTCACTGTTTTAGAATCATTAAAAGGCAAGTGAAATAAAGCAGACCAATTACATGAAGGGTAAAAGGTATAATACGAAGGAACGCAGTAAAGATAAATGGTCAAGGGCTGTTGTGTTTTCTATTCCTGCAACATAAAGTGATCGATAAGAATCTCATATTCAGGCGTATCGGCGACTAAGACAGCAGGTCGACCCTCTTTTGCTCAACGGCTCCATCATGGGACGAAGAAACGCTCTTTTTCTCGAAAAAAGAATATATTTTACTTGCAGGACAGTTGTAAAATTTCCGGGAAAGTACATTAGCCTGGAACATTATAACATATATTTAAGAAAAAATAATGTTCGGAAGTAATGAAAAGCGTAATTTTTAGGTCATATGAGCAAGCCTTTCATCATTACAATAAGAAAAGTAAAATGAACCAATGAAAAGTTTTATTAACAAGTCACATGACTTGTTATGCTTACGTTACGCGCTGCGCACCCCGGATGACTTCCGGATGCGCTAACGCGGCGCGTCATATGACGCATTACGCGACAACGCAGGTCCAGAATATAGTCAAAATGTCTCCACCAACCAGCGGTCGGAACACAACCCCTTTCAGCAGGCTAAATAGTTCTGTTAAATGAGAACAGAAGGGACAGGCAACAAGAACCATCAGTGAAAGAGGGGAGGGCTAGTTCTTCTCTACCGGGTTACATTGGGGCGCTACCGGAACTGATCGAATTGGTAGTCTACAGTGTTTCTGGATGTTTCAGACTGAAGCTGGGGTTAGCATGAGAGCAGCATCATTTCGTAGCTCCGTCGTGGCCATTCCGCAACCAATCATGGCAGCCGCTCTTTATCGTTATTTTGGGCGGGGTGGGTGGCGGAGCCGAGCTGTTTTGCAGCCATCATTGTGTGGAGTTCAGTTCATCTCACTAGTTTTGTATTTGTCATGAGGGGTTGTTCCTAATGTTTCTATTTTAGCGAGGTCAAAAAGAGATCCCATTAGTGGCCTACTGATTTTGCTCGATTCCTTTTCTTTTTTTTTACACGATTTTTCGTTATCTGCAAAGACTAAACAGAGTATTGCGACTCTGTGTTTGTTTGTAAATAGAGAATGAACCAAAGAGAACTAATTCTAAAACAGTAAATACTTGGATAACAATCAATCAAATGGAGAGAGAAGCAGGCACGACGGATTACAACGGGGGCAAAGGCCTGCGTTAACTACCTTTCACTATCTGCAAAGAGAGAGTACTCCTAATAGAAATGAGGGGGGGGGGCACCATTCAAAGCAGATCAGTGTGCATAAACACGAAAATGTTTTCACTTACCACGTACTTGACATTCGACAGCTTATGATATTTGCTATTAAAAAACCATTGAAATTCACTGAAAAAACCATAGGTTATAGACCATATATAGTTAGGAATTAGCATTTACAAAACCTTGAAAATTCACTGAAAAAACCATAGGTTATAGACCATATATAGTTAGGAATTAGCATTTAAAAAACCTTATTTTACTCACACAAAACCATTGAAATTACATATATAGTTAGTTGCACTAACTATATATCGCGCACCTGCAATCCACTGCTGATGATGTCACATATTACATCATTCATGACATGGTCAGTGACATCACTGATGACATCACTGATGACATCTCAAATGACATCACTGATGACATCACTGATGACAACATCCAGTGACTGTATGTTTCTGTAAAGTTAAAATGTGTCTTACATATTGAAGAATGAGTGGAAGTATAAGTGTCTGGACAAAGGATTTAGTAGGTGCATGACTGAATGCATGAGTGAGTGATTAAATGTGTCTCACTGAGTGCATGGGTTAGTGACTAAAGTGTCTTAATTTGTGCATCATTATGTCTGTTGTTCTGTAAACTGCTGCATGTTTTGATCAGTAGCTATATAATTAACTATATGGGTTACTGATTGATTGTCCAAGTATTTGTATGGGAGACTGAGTGTGTGTGTGGCTGGCTGGGAGGTGTGTGACTCTGTGCAGATCAATGTGTACTTGTATCAATGATTGTATAACAAGGTAAGTATGTGTTAGTATATGTTTGAAAATGTAAGGTGCTCTATGTTTAACTGTATAGACAAGAAAATGGAAGTGTCATTGATTCTTTACAGGACTGACTAGGTGTGTGAGTAACTCCATGGATGAGTGGCAGACTGTGAGTGTCTGTATAGGTGTATGAGTGCATATGATAGTGTTGTAAAGATGAGTGATTGTATGTATGAATGATAGTATGGGTGAATGAGTGAAGGTGTGTGTAGACGTAGGAATCAGTGAGTGCGTATGTAGTAACTAGTATTGGTGTGTCAATGGTTTCAAAAATTATATTCTGTATTTAACACTGGGTGAAACAGAGGTTATATTAAAATGTGAGGAGATGCATTGTATTGTCATATGAATGATATCATCAGTGATGTGGTCATTGATGTCAAATGAGATGTCATCAGTGATGTCATCAGTGATGTCATTTGAGATGTCATCAGTGATGTCATCAGTGATGTCACTGACCATGTCATGAATGATGTAATATGTGACATCATCAGCAGTGGATTGCAGGTGCGCGATATATAGTTAGTGCAACTAACTATATATGTAATTTCAATGGTTTTGTGTGAGTAAAATAAGGTTTTTTAAATGCTAATTCCTAACTATATATGGTCTATAACCTATGTTTTTTTCAGTGAATATATATATATATATATATATATATATATATATATATATGTATGTTATGTTATGTTATGTTATGTTATTATTATTTTTAATGCGCACAGATGCTCCAGCGAAGGAGCGTCCTGGCGCAGGGAAAGGTGGACATAACACAACACTAAAAACCAGAAACAAAGAAGAAACAGGAGTGATTGAAACAAAAAATTAAAACAAAAAAGTTTTCAGAGCCCTACGAAAAGTTAGTAGATCATCTAGGAGGCGGATTTCTGAGGGAAGCGCGTTCCAGAGAGTCGTGGCTCTCACTCGAAAGGAGCGTCCGCCCATCCGGCTGAGTCTGAAACGTGGGACAACCACTAGGGATTGACCAAGAGATCTTAGTGGGCGAGTTGGAACATAGGGAGAGACCAGTTTGTTAAGTATCTCTGGTGCCGACTTTTGTAGAATTTTAAAGACCAGGCTAAGAGCCTTAAAATGAATTCTATTTTTGATCGGAAGCCAGTGCAAGGACCGAAGAGTATTAGAGGTGGGACAGGTCCGAGGCAAACCGACCACCGCCCTCGCCGCTGCATTCTGTACCCGTTGTAGACGAAGAATCTCAGCTTGGTTTGCTCCTAAAAGGAGTGAACTAGCGTAGTCCAACCGGGAGATAATCATCGCTTGGATGACCAGCTGTCTTGTCGGGGCGTCAAAGAATTTAAGCACCGGTCTTAGCCCGCGGAGGACCCCAAAGCAACCTGCCGCCACTCTCTTGGTATGGGTCACAAAGCTTAATGTGTGGTCAAGCCACACTCCCAGATTCCTAAGTTCCAAGACTGGTGTAGGGGCCGGCCCCAGCTCAGGTGGCCACCAAGTGTCCCCCCAGCGGTCCGCATCTCTTCCAACGATCAGCACCTCAGTTTTTTTCGCGTTCAGCTGGAGACAGTTGTTATTCATCCAGCTGGCCACCTCTCTCAGCCCGTTTCGGAACCTGGGGGCATCCTGCTCGGCATCCCCGCTGATCGTAACCGCTAGCTGAGTGTCGTCGGCATAAGAGACCATGGTTAGGCCCCACTGCCTGGTGACCTCAGCCAGCGGCTGCACGTACAGGTTGAAAAGCGTGGGACTCAGCGAGGAGCCCTGGGGAACCCCCAGGTCCAAAGGATGGTACTTGGACTGAAAAGGAGGGGTGGCAACGCAGAAGGAGCGATCACTGAGGAAGGAGCGGAACCATTGCAGAGCCGAACCACAGATGCCAATGTCCTCTAAACGGTGTAGAAGGATGCGATGGGACACGGTGTCGAAGGCAGCGCTAAGATCTAATAGAATAAGCGCTGCCGTTTGACCTGCATCCAACACAATCCGCAGGTGTTCAACCATTGCCAGAAGGGCCGTCTCCGTGCTGTGACCAGCACGGAACCCATTCTGCATGGGATCGAGGACATTGGCTCGGGTCATGTGCTCCGCGAGGGCCAGATTTACATGGGCCTCCATAACTTTGGCCGGCCAGGGAAGCAAAGAAATAGGGCGGTAGTTTTCTGGTTTTAAAGGATCCAGAGATGGTTTTTTTAGGATCGGGGAAACCACCGCTTGCTTCCACTTGGCAGGAACAAGGCCCGAGGTCAGGGAAAGATTGATCAGTGAGCACACTATCGTGCGCCCCTGGAAAGCAACATCCCTGAAAAGGGCAGATCTTAGCGGGTCTGCCGGCGAGCCGGATTTGACTCGCTGTGCCCACTTGGCAAACTCCTCGTCGGAAAGGATGGGGAGAGAGTGCAGTGATGGACAGCTACTGGGGCCCCTCGAGGGGGTCACGGGTAGCGTCGTACTTGGAAACGACTGGTAGAGGTTCTTAACTTTGTCCAAGAAGAAAGCGGCTAAGGTTTCACAGTGGGAGATGGAACTATCCACCTGCGGGGCAGCTCTCTTTGCCATCAGATCTTTTATAGTTTTAAAGATGGTCTTGGAAGGATTGAGGCTGCTGCGGAATTCTGCCGCATAGAACGCCGCCCGGGTTCTGCATATGGCTCGGTGGTAGAGCTTAACAGAAGCCAAATATGCAGTTTTTTGGACGGCGTCATACGTCTTGCGCCACTCCCTTTCTGCCCGTCTACAGGAGGCCTTCAAGGCGCGAAGAGCACTGTCATACCAAGGGCTAGCCTGCCGGGAACTGGATTTACTGGAGATGATAGGTACCAGGGCGTCAAGCGCCTTAGTAATCCAGCTACAAAACAGGTCGTAGCCCGAGGTAGCATTAAGCAGGGGGCCTAAGGGCTCGTCAGCCATGATGTGATGAAGGTCCTCTAGCCTAAGCTTGTTCCAGTGGCGCCGAGGAATCCACTTAGAAGGTGGAATAGTAGGGGTAACAGGAAGGGGTAGCCAGACGGACACTAAAAAGTGGTCATTCCATGCCACAGGAGAAACTGCCGCAATTTGGACATCCGTTAGGTTCGTAAAAAATGGATCCAAAGTGTGACCAGCCGAGTGAGTAGGTTGGGAGACCAGTTGGGTCAACTGCAGGGCCTCTAAGTCGGCCAGAAAACCACTGATGGCCATGGTCTCTAGCCTGTCGAAATGGAGGTTAAGGTCCCCTAAGATCGAAAAGTTAGCGCAGCCACTAGCCAGCGTGCTCACCGCCTCCGGAAAGGCGCCCCTAAAGGCAACATCGCTGCCTGGGGGGCGATAAACGACCATCCCTGACAGCGAAAACTGGGGATTGATGATAATCTTAAACAGCGCGCTTTCGCATCCAGCAATCTGCAGTGTCGTCCAGGTGCATGCGAAAGTGGATTTAATAACTAAGGCGATGCCTCCACCTCTAGACCGGCGATTACATGTGAAACATGAATAGCCAGGAGGACAGGCTAGATTAACTATGGCATCATCAGTGTCCTGAAGCCAGGTTTCAGTAATGGCAAACAGGTCTGGCAGCTCATCCAAGATCAAATCTGCGATGGACAGGTGGTGTTTTACCAGAGATCTGGTATTAAGATTTAGGATTCGTAACCCATGCACCAAGCCTCTAGTCGCCGAGGGCACGCCAGAGTGTGCTCGTGGAACGATGGGGGTGTCCGAGTCACGAATACCTACTGGCAGGTCCAACGACCACCTCTTACAGGCACACTGATAAGGGCCACACATCGGGTGGCACGGTGCAAAGGAGCACTGCGGGAGAGAATCCCCAATTGCCCGAAGCAAGGCACTGGAGTAGACGATCATCCTTCCACTCAGAGGGAAATGCCAGGAGAGACCCGCGACGCCCCGCGCGTCCTTAGCGCGGACGGGCGCAGACGGGCAGACTCTGGCTCGACTCCGGCGCGAGTCAGGCGCTACCGCTGCGCGTCACCGCTGCACGAGCAATGTGAGCTTTAAGTACCAGCTCACCTGTGCTCCTGGAAAGCGCTAGAGCGCTCAGGCAAATGGCGCGTTCAGGCAGTGACCACCCCCAAGATGGCGGCCAAGCGCCACGAGAAGGCAGCACAAAAGACAGCAAACTCCGCACTAAACGCGGTGAGGGCACGATTTAAAGTGCAAGAATGTGGGCACAACAATTCTGTTATTAAAATCAAGGGAAAATGAAATGAAAACAACAAAAATAGAAAAACGGTAATTTTAAAATTGTATTAAGCACAGCACGCTTAAATAGAGACCAGCATAGCGCGCATGCAGGCACCTTTCCCAGGGCCGAGCAACAGAAGTGCTCGCCTTAAGTACCAGCTCACCTGTGCTCCTGGAAAGCGCTAGAGCGCTCAGGCAAATGGCGCGTTCAGGCAGTGACCACCCCCAAGATGGCGGCCAAGCGCCACGAGAAGGCAGCACAAAAGACAGCAAACTCCGCACTAAACGCGGTGAGGGCACGATTTAAAGTGCAAGAATGTGGGCACAACAATTCTGTTATTAAAATCAAGGGAAAATGAAATGAAAACAACAAAAATAGAAAAACGGTAATTTTAAAATTGTATTAAGCGCAGCACGCTTAAATAGAGACCAGCATAGCGCGCATGCAGGCACCTTTCCCAGGGCCGAGCAACAGAAGTGCTCGCCTTAAGTACCAGCTCACCTGTGCTCCTGGAAAGCGCTAGAGCGCTCAGGCAAATGGCGCGTTCAGGCAGTGACCACCCCCAAGATGGCGGCCAAGCGCCACGAGAAGGCAGCACAAAAGACAGCAAACTCCGCACTAAACGCGGTGAGGGCACGATTTAAAGTGCAAGAATGTGGGCACAACAATTCTGTTATTAAAATCAAGGGGAAATGAAATGAAAACAACAAAAATAGAAAAACGGTAATTTTAAAATTGTATTAAGCGCAGCACGCTTAAATAGAGACCAGCATAGCGCGCATGCAGGCACCTTTCCCAGGGCCGAGCAACAGAAGTGCTCGCCTTAAGTACCAGCTCACCTGTGCTCCTGGAAAGCGCTAGAGCGCTCAGGCAAATGGCGCTTCAGGCAGTGACCACCCCCAAGATGGCGGCCAAGCGCCACGAGAAGGCAGCACAAAAGACAGCAAACTCCGCACTAAACGCGGTGAGGGCACGATTTAAAGTGCAAGAATGTGGGCACAACAATTCTGTTATTAAAATCAAGGGAAAATGAAATGAAAACAACAAAAATAGAAAAACGGTAATTTTAAAATTGTATTAAGCACAGCACGCTTAAATAGAGACCAGCATAGCGCGCATGCAGGCACCTTTCCCAGGGCCGAGCAACAGAAGTGCTCGCCTTAAGTACCAGCTCACCTGTGCTCCTGGAAAGCGCTAGAGCGCTCAGGCAAATGGCGCGTTCAGGCAGTGACCACCCCCAAGATGGCGGCCAAGCGCCACGAGAAGGCAGCACAAAAGACAGCAAACTCCGCACTAAACGCGGTGAGGGCACGATTTAAAGTGCAAGAATGTGGGCACAACAATTCTGTTATTAAAATCAAGGGAAAATGAAATGAAAACAACAAAAATAGAAAAACGGTAATTTTAAAATTGTATTAAGCGCAGCACGCTTAAATAGAGACCAGCATAGCGCGCATGCAGGCACCTTTCCCAGGGCCGAGCAACAGAAGTGCTCGCCTTAAGTACCAGCTCACCTGTGCTCCTGGAAAGCGCTAGAGCGCTCAGGCAAATGGCGCGTTCAGGCAGTGACCACCCCCAAGATGGCGGCCAAGCGCCACGAGAAGGCAGCACAAAAGACAGCAAACTCCGCACTAAACGCGGTGAGGGCACGATTTAAAGTGCAAGAATGTGGGCACAACAATTCTGTTATTAAAATCAAGGGGAAATGAAATGAAAACAACAAAAATAGAAAAACGGTAATTTTAAAATTGTATTAAGCGCAGCACGCTTAAATAGAGACCAGCATAGCGCGCATGCAGGCACCTTTCCCAGGGCCGAGCAACAGAAGTGCTCGCCTTAAGTACCAGATCACCTGTGCTCCTGGAAAGCGCTAGAGCGCTCAGGCAGTGACCACCCCCAAGATGGCGGCCAAGCGCCACGAGAAGGCAGCACAAATGACAGCAAACTCCGCACTAAACGCGGTGAGGGCACGATTTAAAGTGCAAGAATGTGGGCACAACAATTCTGTTATTAAAATCAAGGGAAAATTAAATGAAAACAACAAAAATAGAAAAACGGTAATTTTAAAATATATATATATATATATATATATTAAACTCCAATTCCTGAACCTCGACCTCTGTCTATTTCACCAAATGATAACTTCGGGTACATACCACAAAAATACGCATAGAATATGTGAGCGGAATGTTGAAGCGTGAACACCCTCCATTGGCGTGCACCCGTTCCTGAGTGCAACTGGCAGGTGTTTTGGAGCTGATATATATATATATATTACCTACTGGTGGTCGCCAGTAGGTAGATATAGTTAGGACCTAGTTTCCATAGGAAATCCGCAACATTCTATTGGGAATAACCTTGGCGCCGGTGGACGAATCTTCGTGAATTTCTCAAAGAAGATGGCCCGCTCCACACCTTCCCTGAAAGTTTTGGGGGGATTCGTCAAGTGGGGGCTGAGAAAAAAGGGGGGGTCCCAAAACATGTTTTCCCCATGTTATTTTCCATAGGACATTTAGACACGGCTACAGCCCGAACGGCTCAACGGAATTACAAGAAATTTGGCAAAATGGTAGAGTCTGATTCGCAGATCACGCTTTTGCTCAAATGGTGTAAATCCCTCCAGTAGTTCCTGAGAAAATCATAAGAAAATAATATCTATATCTATAAGCGCGCACCGTGCACGCACCCGTGTGCGCACAGTGCGCAAATCGGGTGTGCGCGAGCGGAATTCTGATTTGCTGTTAGACGTCTGTCAACATTCCAATCGGTCAAAATCAGGAAGTGTTGGCCGCCATTTTGTGTCCGAGGCAGAACAGAGCCAAAAACAAAAGTGGGAAACGTGAAAAGGGGGCAGGGTAGAGACTCCCTGACCCCCTAGGCCTTCTCGGGGGGTACTTGAAGGACCCCAAAAGCCCCCCCAAAAAATCTTTTTTTTTTTAAACAAATCGCGGGTGCGCGCACGTTGCACGCACTCCGAGGCAAAAGTGAGTGAAAAACAAAAGTGGAGAACGTGAAAAGGGGGTAGGGTACAGACTCCCTGATCCCTAGGCCTTCTCAGGGGGTCCCTGAAGGACCCCGAAGGTAAAAAAAAATAATATATTTTTTTACATAAAAATCGCAAGGTGCGCGCACGTTTCTCGCACCCTCGAGGCAGAAGTGAGTCACAACAAAAGTGGAGAACATGAAAAGGGGGCAGGGTAGAGACTCCCAGACCCCCTAGGCCTTCTCAGGGGGTCCCTGAAGGACCCCGAAGGGAAAAAAAACATTTAAAAAAAAAAAATCGCGAGGTGCGCGCACGTTGCTCGCACCCTCGAGGCAGAACTGAGTCAAAAACAATAGTGGAGAACGTGAAAAGGGGGCAGGGTAGGGACGCCCTGTCCCCCTAGGCCTTCTCAGGGGGTCTCTGAAGGACCCCGAAGGGCAAATACATTTAAAAAAAAAAAAAGTCACGAGGTGCACGCACGTTGAAAAAAAAAATAAATAAATAATTAATTGCCAAATTTGACTGTTTATCTTTTGATTGAAGATGTAGACTATACTGTTTAACTTTATCCAAATCATAAAAACTAGCTGTGCCGTTGCATATTACAGGATACAGTCAATGTTTTATAATATACAAAGGCAGTTTGTTGGAAAATAAATTAAACAAATATATAAAAATTGATACAGAAATTAGCATTTTAAAAACCTTGGAAATTTACTGAAAAAACCATAGGTTTCACACACGTTATATTTAGGAATTAGCACTTAAAAAACTTAGAAATTCACAGAAAAACCATAGGTTTCACACACATCATAATTAGGAATTAGCATTTAAAAAACCATGCAAATTCACTGAAAAAACCATAGGTTTCGGGCCTGATATAGTTAGGAATTAGCATTTAAAAAACCTTTGAAATTCACTGAAAAAACCATAGGTTTCAGGCCTGATATAGTTAGGAATTAGCATTTAAAAAACCTTAGAAATTCACTGAAAAAACTGTAGATTTTAGGGGTGTTATAGTTAGCTGGACATTTCACTCATACAAAACCATTGAAGAACCTCCGATATAGTTAGTTGTACTATCTTTCTTTTTCTGTATTTATAAAGACCAATGCTTATCTAACGAAATCCATCTGGAAGGCCATAGCCAAGAAAGTGCAGACCCTCTGGGTCTACAAGCAGTGCACCATCCATTGCAGGAAGAGGTGGGAGGACCTATGACGCTGGACCAAAAAGTAATCTGAAATTCAGCTCACCAGACCTCCCAACATGGGAAGAGTGTGTGCTGCACCCTGACTCCCCCTAATGGTCCGCATACTTGTGGAGGCCTATCCCCAGTCTGATGGACAGCTGAGACCCCAAAAGCAGCATCAAGGGGGTAAGTTACTTTTGGGGATTTTTATGCTACATAACTATTTTGTCATACAGCAACAAATTATGGCATCAACATAAAGGTTCAAATATGTCCAACATGCAAGAAGAGTTCTTGAAGGTGTAATTTTTGCACAAGGTGTATGATTATGTGTTTTGTATATGAATTTGTAGAAAATGATTTCCCTTTATATGCCTGCCTAAACAAAAAATATACATGAGTTTGTTAGGTGTTATAAGAGACAGTTGAACCAAACAGGCCACAAGTTATAATTTTTTCCGGTCTGTTTTTTTAACAAAGATTTTTATAGGCATTAATTTTTTTTTCAAACAGACAGGAATCTGTACACATTGGTGACAGGGTAACACATATCACATTTGTTTTTTAATGTTTTTTGTTATGGCAGATGATAAGTAAATGATGAATAAAATTTGATTACTTGAAGGAACTTTTGCAGAAGGAATGTTCCCTCACATATATGTTGGAGTATCCCACCTTGAAAACACAAAATCAGGCACAACTCATGACTCATTATGAAATTGTAGGAAAGCATCAAGGTTTGTTCTGGTGCATAGTGTGATTTTCATTTTCATTTTTTAATCAAAAATTGTATATGAATCAGTGTATAAAATATTTACTATGAAGTTGTAGCAATTTTTGCATAAAGTGAAAGTCAGTATATTTTTAGATATGTTCACAGTAGGAAAACAAACTGGAAATATTTTTGCTCTGTACTAAAGTGAATGAGAAATGTATTGAGTCCTATGTATCTACTTATGCTGTAGAAGTCATTTGCAAATCCCCCCAAAATGATTTCTTACTATTATTGTTTACAGCATAAGTGAATACATAGGGCGTGATACATTAATAAGCAACTTCATTACTGATTCCATTAAATATTTTTAACATTTGAAAAATACTCAAGTTATCTGAAATAAGTGATATTATTTTGAAATGCACAAACAAAGGGGACAGGCTTTTAGATTCTCCAAAAATTGGTACAACATTGTTGTGATTGTTAACACACATTAATTCATATTTGAATTTGTATAAATACATATATTTCAGCTTTTGTGTCTTGTACACACACTGTACAAAGGCTTTTTCCTTATATCATTTTTTGTGACATACGTTCACTATTCTAAACAACAAATCAGAACTATTCAGAGGTGTTAAACAGTTTCTGGGGTGAATGGTTAAGAGACAAAATCATAAATGATATTGGAGCTAAAGTGGGAATATTTTACAAAATGGTTTCTAAAGATGTTCTCTACATGCATGAGATAATGATAAAAATGAACCAAAGTTTGAAAGCTTTGAAGCAGGTGAAATCTGAAAATGTGGAAAATCTTTTGAGAAAAAAGTTCATGATCAGTTCTATTTACACACATACAATAAAACTATTACATATATGTTTTCAGCATCTTCAGGGGCAGACCACAGTGGCCACAATGGTGGGGAAGGAACTGGCCACTGTGTTTTGGGTCGGGCCCAAGGACACTGATCGACACAGTGGCACAGAGGATGAGGAGACTGGAACGGAGGCCATCAGCTTGTCAACATGTTCGGTGGCCTCCACAAGCAACCAGTCCTTAGTGGTGGTAGACCCTACAAGAACTCTACTACCTGGATCCTTGTCCACCACCCAGAGACCCATCTTCACCCTCTCTCTTGCTCCACCCCCAGTTGGTCAAACCCATCTCCTTTAAAGGTTTCGGGTCTCCTTCACCACAGGCACCTTACCCCCTGCCCCTGTAACCCCAGCTGAACTAAGGGGCTCATTAGGATGGCGGACGGACCTGCGTCTGTCCGCCACCCTAGACGAGGAGGGACAGTCGGTGGTCCCTCCAGTGCAATTAGGATGTGACCGCCAGCATGGCGGTCACATCCTCAATATTTAACATTGCGGCGGGTATGCTTGAAGCAGCACCCGCCGCAAGGTTAAATATGCATGCTTAGCATTTGCATGCACAAAGCGGCAGGCACTGCGCGGTGTCTGCCGCTTCGTGCACGCAAATGCAGGGGGGTACCATAGGTACCCCCCATGTGCACCCCCCCTCACTCACCCTGGGGGCCCGCAACGGGCTCCCAAAGAATTCACCGTATGCCTTTCCACGGCGGAGAATCAGCCGCGGAAAGGCATCTGTTTTCTGCCATCCTAATATGGCTGGCGGTGTCTGATAGACACCGCCAGCCATGTTAGAGCTTTTCCGCCGCGGTCGGAAAGCGACCGCGGCAGAAAAGCTGCGGACCGATTTTGAGACCCACCGCCATCCTAATTTGGCGGTGGGTCTTTTGTGCCTCCCCAGTGGTTTTCCCGCATCCTCCGGGCCGGCGGTGGCTTCCGCCGGCCCGGAGGATGCGGGAAAGCCGCGATCCTAATCGGCCCCTAAGTGAGGAGGCTATTGACCTCTTATGCAGCACCTCTGTAGGCCAGACTGCACTCCTGAACTACATCCAGGGCCTTAGTTGCTAAATGCAACAAATAGTAGCATACCTGGAAGTCATTCACAGTTGTATGTCTGTCCTGCAGAGATCATTTGCAAGACTATTCTCTTCACTGACTGCTGTCTTCCAACCAGTCCAACCTTGCACCCCAACTCAGGTCCCTTCCTCATCCTAATTCCAAAGTCCCTCCCCTTTCTAAAGCACACTCATAGATGCACACATAAATACAAACACAAAGAAACACAAGCAAACACCCACATAACATGCAGACACTATTGATACTACATTCTCAGGCACCACAACCACCACCGCACACACAATCACCACAACAACCAGCACACCTACAAGCACTACAACCACCAGCACACCCACAAACACCAGCACACCCACAACCACCATAACCACCAACAAACCTACAACCAACAGCACACCAACAACCACCACAAGCACCACCACACCCACAAGCACTGCAACCACACCAACCACCTCAACAACATACTCATACAAATGCATACCCACATGCAAAACAACACCAACCAAGCACAAATACACACACTCACCAGAATTCAAAATAACTGGGAAATCATACACATCCAAACGTACACCAAACCCACATGCAGCGGCAAAAACATACACCCATAGGCACCACAACCACATCAATCACCTCAAAAGCACACTCATCTAAGCCAACACTCTCATACACAAACACACCTACATGCAAAACAACACCCACCAAACACAATCACACACACTCACCCACACAACATATATCTGCTGGCAAACAAACACCCAAATATATACAACATACACCAGATCCACATGCAACTGCAAAATAAACAGACACCCCCACATCACACGCTGCAGCTCCCCCTATCTAAAAAACCCAATCCTGTCTCACCCCACCTACCCGTACTCCTCCTCTTGAATTTATTTCTTACCTGGCCATAACCCCTGTCAATCCCAACCTCACCCCTCCCAAGAAAGGTCCTTGGGGTGCCTCCTCTGTACCCACTAGATGCCCCTTCCTGAGGAGGTTCCACTTTGGCAGTCTGTTTAATAGGCAAATGTGGGGCAACACTCCAATATCATGTGTCTGTGGCAATCAGTTATTTTTTTTATTGTTTTATGTTTTGCAATAAAAATATATTGATTGGAGAGAAGTATCCCATTTCTTAATAAAAAATATTAAATTTCACCAAGTTTGTCCTGACATTATTTTTCATTTACACTTCTTTGATTCCTGGAACTGTTAATGATTAAAATGTGATTTACATTTTCTAACTTAAAATTATGACAGAAAATGCAACAGTTTTTTTAAATGTCTAATTTTAAAGTCCGTACATTAGTAAAAAAAGTATGTGATGGACATTTAAATGCTGGTGCAAGCATTCATCATGATGATGGACACTTCCACCAACAAATAGATGTGTAATTTTTTTTAAAGTGTTTATACAGATGTGTTTATTTGTACTTGATAAGTGATGAAAATAAACACATATGAAATGCACCTTAAAATAATAATGACACAAATAACATTTAATAAAATGCAGGAAATGCACTAGACATGGGGAAATGTTGAATTGATAAATATATTAATTGACTAAAGCTTGAAACTAACATTAATTTTGCAGTTATTTTTAAACAAGCATTTCACCTTGTCAAGTGCAATTTCTACATGATATTACATATCACTTTTTCCAATAATGTGTAATATATATGTTTATGATTTTACAATTCAGGAAAATTAACTTAACACATCTGTATCATCAGTTTTTGATTTTTTGTTTGCTGTCCTTGTTTGTGTAAGTGTCAATTATCATGAAGGCAAATTGCATCAAATTTAAAATTACAATAAAATTATACAGGCGTGTTTCTTTAACCCTTTCGCTGCTAGGCCTTTTCCCTTCCTGTGCCAAGCCTTTTTTTGGCTATTTGGGGTAATGTGTGCTTACGCCCATGTAACATTTTGTCCCATAAGGTATCCATGTTAAATTTGCGTCCTTTTCTTCTTACATCCTGAGGATTTTAAAGGTACCCAAAGTTTGTGGATTCCCTTGGAGGGGACCCAGAAACTAGGCAAAATACAACAACATTTTGTTTTTTGGGGTGAAAATGGGGAAACAGTGCTGGCAGAAGAACGTGTCTGTTTTTCCACTGCAAATGGTATCAACAAAGGGTTTGTAGTGCTGAAATCACCATCTTCTCAGCTTTCAGGGACAGGCAGGCTTTTGACAGCAACCCAAAGTTTTCTACACAGTTTTGGCATTTTACTGGGAGATAGCCTGTTTTTGCAGTTTTTTGTGCGTTCAACCTACCTCCTTCCACTTAGTGGTAGAAATGGGTGTGAAAGCAATAATGGGTTCTGGAAAGCTATACATTTCAGAAAAGTGGACAAAATTCAACATTTTGCAAGTGGTCATTTGTAAAGATCCTTCAAGGTTTTCCTATAGAAACTAACAGTTGAATTAAAACAATATTGAAATTGAGTTGGAAAAAACAGCCGTTTGTGTCAATGTTTTCACCTGTAACTTCTTCTAACAATGGAAGAATTATTAAAGCAATATACCATTATGTTAGCTGGACCCTTCTAGTTGTGGTGATATATAGGATTTGTAGGTTCACCAAGAACCAGAGGTATCCAGAGCCAATAACTGAGTTGCACCTTGCAATAGGTTTTAACTGTGTACAGGGTAAATAGCAATTAATTTGGTAAACTATAAAGAGTGAAAAATAGGTATCAAGGACACCTATGTATTTCTGAAATGGGAACAAAATATAGAGTTTAGAGCTGTGGCTATTTGCACATCTCCAAAGTTGTGGGTTCCCATACTAGCATGTGAATTAAAGGAAATTTTCAAAGTGACTTCTTTTTTACACTATGGGGCCAATTACGATGTCATTAGGAAACTGTCCTGAGTGAATCGGTTCCGGAATAGTTTCCAAATGAATTGGGTCCTGTGAGTCCGGACGACCAATTACAATGCTTCCCAACATTGTTCGGTCAGACTCGCATTGACTTCAAAGGGAGCCTGTGTTCCCAATGAGAACAAAGGCTTCCATTGAAAAAAGGGGTTGTTGGGGAAAAGCTTGCACCCTGTGGCAGGCACCCCATGGAGCCTGCCATACTGTGCATGGTTGGGAAGATGGGTCCCTTGGGTACTCCCACAGGCTACATTCGTAATTCTCAGTATGACGGGGAGCTTGCAACGGGCCCCCAAAGGCAGATTACGGCAGCCGTTTTGTCTCGGGCAAACTGAATTGGAACTGCTCTCCGAATCGGTCATTGCAATTACTCGTCCGGAAACCGTGTTCATAGAGCTGTACGAAGCGTCTCTGAAAGACTTGAGCTGTCCAGATGCCTTTCGGATCCGATTGGGTCTGCTCGAACAGTTTCTGGGCATTGTAATTGGTAGTTGGGAAATCTGTACAAATCGATAGGAAACAAGGGTTCCGAATCGGATTCCTCAATACTGAATCCCATCTGGAGCCTTTCCTAAGAACATCGTATTTGACCCCATTGTCTTACATTTGGAATGCAGAAATGCTCAGAAAGTGAATAGGTAATAACAGTTGTCCTACAATTCTGTGTTCACCTAAGTCTCCCAATAAAAATAGTACCTCACTTGTGGGAAACATGTGTGGCTTTCACCAGGTTCTGTTATCCAGAATCCCTTGCAAACCTCAAACTTTGTCAAAAAACATTTCTGTGAAGGAAAGTTCTCGAATCTGCAGGGAGCCACCCACCCAGCATTCCTCCAAGTCTCCCTATAAAAATGGTACCTCACTTGTGTGGGTAGGCTTAGTGCCAGCGATAGTAAATGGCCTAAAATGCAATGTCAGGGACTTCAACTTCCATATGGAAGATTGTTATGATCCGGATACTATTAAGATGCTAGATGTCACGTCCTCCCTGGGCCTGCTTCCCTATCTGTCTGGCCCGACCCATGACAAAGGTCACACCTTAGACCAGGTCTTTTCCACCTTTCCGGTTGAGGTGACTGCAGTGTTGCCGGTTCTATGGTCCGACCATTGACTAGCTCATTTTGAAATACCTGGCATTGAGAAACCAGCAGTCACCGCTTTGAGACAGCAGGGATATGCTTTTAGAGCATACCACCGGGTGACCCCAGACCTGCTTGCCCAGGCCCTTGTGAACCATCCCGTGTCTTATACCGGTGACCTGGACAATGACCTCGAAACCTTGCAGACCTGGCTCTTAGCCAGACTGAACGAGCTTGCCCCTGCACAGCCCCCCCGTACTGCCATCAAACGGGTTTCGGCACCATGGTTTACGGCGGAACTGGCTCACTCCCGTAGACAATGTAAAGTCGCCGAACGGACATAGAGAGCTCAGTATGATACCGAGGCAAAACTGACCTATAGATCTATGACTAAAACCTATCATAGACTAATCCTTCAGGAAAAGAAATGCTACTTCGCTAAAAGAATCGAGGAAGCAGCAAATTCCTGTAAGGAGAGCTTCGCGGTCGTTAGAGAATTTACCACCCAGCGATCTAACTTAGCACAGGATGCCCCCGCCGAGACCTGGGCTGATACCATAGCTAATTTTTTCACCACCAAAATTAGGCAGATACAGGATTCCTTTCCCCCCGAGGCCGATAATTGTTCTCCCGTCCTCGCCGGTGGAGTCAGTCCATTTGCCTATCTCTGGCCCCGTGCTGGCGGCCTTTCCGCCTCTTACGGTATCATCATCACTAGCACTTATGATGAGTCTTAAACCTGGATCGCCACGTGACCCCTGCCCTGCCAAATTTTTAGCCAGAATGGCAGACGTTGTTAACCCTCTAGCTAACCCTATTTTAAACCTTTCATTGAGCCAGGGGGCCCTTCCACACCTGTGGAAACAGGCCATGGTTATTCCTCTTCTTAAAAAGCCTAGCCTTGCCCCAGAAGTCCCTGCCAATTACAGGCCCATTTCGCTCCTTCCGGCTCTCAGTAAAATTTTGGAGAAACATGTTCATGGCGTGCTCTCCAATTTTTTGGAGTCCAACGAGCTTTTGCACGCGTCTCAATCAGGTTTTCGACCTAACCTGAGCACAGAAACCGCGCTCCTGGAGGTTTCAGAGATTGTTAAGGAGTCGCTGGATGCCGGAGGCAGGGTAATGTTAGTCATGTTGGATCTGTCGGCGGCTTTTGACACCGTCCCCCATGAGGATCTCCTCATAAGACTGCATGACATCGGTATCAGGGGGACGGTGTTCAATTGGTTTCGTTCCTTTCTAGCCAACCGCCGACAAACGGTCTGGGCCTCCCCTGGGTCTGCCGAAATGTCGCCTTTGGGAGTCGGAGTCCCTCAGGGCTCAGTATTGAGCCCAACTCTTTTTAACATCTTTATGACCCCTCTGGCGACATTGGTGGAGTCCTATGGGGCCCAGATCATTTCCTATGCTGACGACACCCAGCTTCTCTTCACCTGCCAGAAGGGCGAAGAATTCGAGGGTGAAAGTATCCGTGAGTGCCTTGGGGCTGTTTTTAACTGGTTCCAACTGAACAGCCTCAAGTGCAACTCGGATAAATCCGAGATACTTTTCTTTGGATGCCCCTCGGAACCGGACTGGCAAGGATGGTGGCCTGCCGACATGTTCCCTCCAGCTAATTCCTCTGAGTTAGCCAAGAACCTGGGAATTAAAATAGATAATGGGCTTACGCTCAAATCCCAGGTGTTGACCCTCACAGGAACATGTTTCGGTATCCTCAGGACGTTGCGGAAGTTTTTTCCGCTGCTTTCTGAGGACCATAGGAGAATAATTGTTCAGGCCCTCATCGGGTCCAGACTCGATTATGCCAATATTCTGTATCTGGGCCTGCCGGAATACCTCTTGCAGCGTATGCAGGTGGCCCAGAATGCAGCCGCTCGAGCCATCTTCGGCTTACATCGACGAGTGAGGGCGTCAAACTTATTGCGAACCTTACATTGGCTCCCCATCCGGAAGCGGATAATATTCAAGGCTATGACACTGGCTCACAAAGCCTTGCATGCCACGGGTGCCCAATACTTACAAAAGAGGCTGGCCTTCTATTTGCCGGCACGATCTTTAAGATCGGAGTCACTGGCATTAGCAGTAGTCCCCCGCATAAAGAAAGCCCGCATCGGAGGACGGTCTTTTAGGCTGCTGGCCCCTCAGCTTTGGAACTCCCTACCTTTGTCCTTGTGCTCCATGCCCAACTTATTCACTTTCAGGAAGAGCTTAAAGACCTGGCTCTTTACTGGCTAGAGTATCATGGTTCCATCTTTGGTCCTGCCGTTTTGTCCCTTTACTGTTATGTTGTATCTGTTTACTTTCTTTTTCTGGTCTGAAGCACAAAGCGCCGGGACACTCCTTTGGAGTAGCCGTGCGCTATAGAAGACCTATAATAACATAACATAACATAACATGTGGGCACATCACATTTTTCCAGTGAAAACTAACTTGTTTTTTTTGCAATGTGCCTAGCTGTGCATTTTGAACCCTAGCTCAGCCAGCATCTAGGGAAACCTAGCAAAGATATACATATTTAAAAGTAGACATCCAGAGTGTTAGACCTGGCACCATTGGCGTGGGTCTCCCATTTTTTGCTGTTGCCGTTTATGTTTTTGCTGGTTTTAGATGCTTTTGGGCACTGTACCACTGCTGTTCAGTGCCACAGTGTAAGTGCTCCCTATGGTAAATCGATGTATGGATTAGTGACTCCATGATTGGCTTGATTGGTTTACTTGTCAGACCCTAGTACAGTGCACTGCATGTGCCCAGGGCTTGTAAATCCAATGCTGCTGGTGAGCTTGCAGCACTGATTGTGCCACCCACCGGAGAAGCTTGTAAAGTGTGTCTCAGTTCTGCCATTGCAGAGCCTGTGTGCAGTCTGGTACTGCCATGTTGACTGGGCAAGTGCACCCACTTGCCAGTCCCTGAACATTCCCTTTTTATACATGTTAGTCACCCCATAGGTAGGCCCAAGGGCAGGGTGCATTGTAGGTAAAAGGTAGGACATGCCCTGATGTTTTTGGCATGCCCTAATAGTGAATTACAGCAAATTTCGTTTTTCACTATGCAAGACTAGCTGTTCCCCATAGGCCAGAATGGGCAGTTTGATTATAACATCTTATAATACTAACTGACTCAGGGAACCAGGTAGAAATTTGAGTTTAGTATGCCTGAACTCAGAATGGTAAAATACATCTTTTAGCAAAGTTGGTTTTAACATTCTGTGTTTGAAGATACCACTTTTAGAAAGTAGGTATTTTCTTTTCTAACTATCCAATCCTGCCTCTGCTAGGTTGTGTATTCCTTGCCTGGAGTTTGAGTGACAGGGGCTCGGGGATTCCAGGAGGCAGGGTGAGTCAGCACAAGGCTGAGAGATCTGCATGCAGATGGGAGGGAGGAGATGCACCTGGGACCTGAATAGGGCTGTGCCTTCCCTCCACAATGCTGGCTCCACCTCCTGTGGTGTGTCTGATGTCCCTGGCCTACACTGTGAAAAGAAAGAAGGGGTCTTGACAACAAAGTGCTCCAGGACTGACCAGAACTGGTTTGGACTAGGCAAAGTCCTCTCTGCCTTTAGAAGAACAAAGGGAAAATGAGTATAAATATTGGGACCCAGACCCAAGAACTTTAAATCACTTCTGGGAATCAAGACAAACCTTTGTGAAGGAGAAGAACCAGGAAGCTGAAGGAGGAGACTACCCCTGTGCTCTCTGTTTTGGGGATTGGCCTGCAGAGGTTGCTTCACTGCCAAAGAAAGGAGGAAAGGACTGAGCGTGCTTTTTATCAACTTGAAGAAAAATCTCCAAGGGCTTGAACTAGAGCTTGCCTCCTGCCTGAAGTCTCAGGGATACAAGACTTCACCAACCAGCTCCCACCTGAATTCTCTTGCTGGGACTTAAAGTGCCTGCTGTTGTGCTGGGCCTTCAGAGAGACTGCGTGTCGCTGGGAGCTCAAAGCATGATGCAACGACGAGAAGCGTGTCGCCACCGCAGCAGCTGTTGTCGCATCGCCGAAGAAGTGAGCCGCCACTGTCATCATCGCATCGCCGTAAGAGCGGCGCATCACCGGAGAAGCGGGACGCTGCCACAGAGGTAGCCATTGCATCCCCGGAGACGTGCGTCGCAGGGCCTGTCGTGGCTTCAAAGGTCATCGAGTTGCTGCACGCCCATGTGCACGCATTGCACCAATGTCGTCACATCGTATCCAAGACACAATTTTGCCGCATCACACCGGAGAAGAGTATCGCATTGAGGTGCCATCTTGTCGCATCGCACTGGAGAGCAGTAAGAAACCGACGCATCACCTCCGCACACATTAAGGAAGCAAGCATCAACTCCCCTGCACAGCAGTAAGGAACTGACGCATCCACTTCCCTGCTTGTAAGGAACCGACGCATTACCTTCCCCGCTGCCCTTTTTGTTTTCTTTGCATTACGCATTCAAGGTACATTGAGAGTGAAGTGTCGCATTTATAACTTGAGAGAACTGAGCTATTTTATAACATTTTGGAATCTATTTTTGAGTACAGTATTGTGGATTTTTGTCGTTTGGTCTTGTGTTAAGTCTATATAAAAATACTTATTTGTATAATACAACTTGTGTGGTGTCCATCTGTAGTGTTGTCACTGTATTACTGTATGTGTTCACAAATGCTTTACACACTGCCTCTGAGATAAGCCTGCCTGCCTGCTCGTGCCAAGCTATCAAGGGGTGAGCAGGGGTTATTTTAGGAGTGTAGCCCCTTACCCTGACTAGATGCAAGGGTCCCTACTTAGTCAAAGGTACCTACCTCTGCCAACTAAAGACCTCCAAATCTAACACAGGGGAATCCAGAATGTGGTGATTTGTGTGGCTCTCACCAGGTTCTATTGGGCGGTATCCCTTGTAAACTTCAAACTTTGTTTAAAAAACCCATTTTCCTCCCATTTCTGTGATTGAAAGTTGTGGAATCTGCAGGGATACACAAACTTCCACCCACCAATCATTCCCCAAGTCTGCTGATAAAAATGGTACCTCACTTGTGTGGGTAGGCCTAGTGTCTGTTACAGGAAATGGCCCAAAACGCAACTTGGGCACATCACATTTTTCCAGTGAAAACTGACCCTTTTTTGTAATGCGCCTGGCTATGGATTTTGGTCCCTCTCTCAGCCGAAACGTAGAAAAACTGTACTTTTTTAAAAACTAGACACCTATGGGAATCTAGGATGCATTGACTTGTGTGGAGATCACCAGGTTCTGGGACCCAGAATCCCTTGCAAACATAAAAGTTTGCCAAAAAAACACCTTTTCCTCACTTTTTTATGATGTAAAGTTCTGGAATCCGCTGGGAGCCATAAACTTCCACCCACCCAGCATTCCCCCAAATCTCCCGATAATAATGGTACCTCACTTGTGCGAGTAGGCCTAGTGCCTGTGACAGGAAACGGGCTAAAACACAACATAGGCACCTCACATTTTTCCAGAGAAAATGTACCCTTTTTTCGCAATGTGCCTAGCTGTGGTTTCCTCTCGCGGGCACTAGGCCTACCCTATCCTATAGGTGCCCACCTATGTTTTTGGTCCCGGGCTTGCAGACATCTAGGTTCCCCTAAAAACCCACACATTTCTGAAAACTATACACCTGTGAGATTCCAGGGAGGTGTGGCTTGGTTTGATCCTCCAACAGTTTCCTTCCCAGAATCTGCTGCAAACCTAAAATTTAACTAAAATGTCACATTTCCCTCATATTTTCCCCTCAGTCTCCCGATGAAAATTATACCTTACTTGTGTGGATGGGCCAAGTGCCTATGACATGGAAGGGCCAAAACGTGTAGAGATTGAAGGGGGCTCAAAGCGGGTCCAAAAGAGCCGTTTGTTTATACGTTTTTAGGCTAATGCTACTTTGGGCACCCACACAAGTCAGGTTTAATTTTTCTCGGGAGACCAAGGGGAACACTGAGTGGTTGGAAATTTGTGCCTGCGTGGTGACCCTACAACTTACCCACACAGAAATGTGAGGAAAATGTGACTTTGTAAGTAAGTAATAGGTGTGCAGGGATTCTGGGTAAGAAAACACTGGGAGATCCATGCAAGCCACACTGCCAGCCAGGAGTCAATCCACGCACACCACCAGCCAAGCTACATCCATGTACACCGCCAGCTAAGCGCCATCCATGAACACAGCCAAGCACTATGCATGCACATCTCCAGCCAAGTGCCTCCCATGCACTCTGCAAGCCAAGGGCCATCCCCGCTCACTTCCAGCCAAGTACTTTTCATGCACACTGTCAGCCATGCACCAGTCCACGTACACCACCAGCCAAGCGCCAGTCCACATATACTGCCAGTCAAGCGCCACTCCATGTACGCCACCAGTCAAAGGCCACTCCATGCACACCATCATCAAGTGCGAGTCCAGACACACCATTAGCCAAGTGCAAGTCCAGACACACACCACCAGCAAAATGCCAGCCAAAGGTCAGTACACGCAGACCATCAGCCAAATTTAAGTTCACAAACACAAACAAACTCTCCCTGCTTTCTAGTGGTTTTCTGCTTGGGGCAGATAAGACTGAAAATATCACTGAAACAGCCAAAATGTGTGCCTAAAACAAAAGTGGAATGACCCTTGCCTATGGTTCTTCTCCCTGACATGCCCTTATACATATCCCTGGTTCCTAGGGGCTATTGCCATGATCTGCCTTCCGGGAGGGGGCATGAAGACTATTTTGGGTTTGGCGGCATTAGCATGCCCATTCTGAGCAGCCCCCACCCCTACCTATAAAAAACCCAATCCCTGGTGTCTGGTGGGCCTTCTATCCCCCTGGGGGCAGATCAGTGGCTATTTCCCCCATCTGCCTTCCGGAGAGGCAGACAGACTGCAGAATTTTTAGAGGTGGGTGGGGACATTGGCATGCCCATTTTGTGCAGCGCCCACCCCTACATACTTGAAACAAAATCCCCTAACCTAGGGGCCGATTAGGATGGCGGGCGGAAAGCGTCCGGACCGCCAGTCTCGCGGGAAATGACCGTCCGACCGCACCGTGGGGAAACTGGCGGTGCTATTAGGATTCCCCTCCAGCAAAACCCGACCGCGGCGGACGGATGTCTCCAAAGACCGCCGACCGTGGATGGAACCATAGAAAAACCAACCGCCGCGGACGGAGTGCCCGTGGTAACAGGCCCAACCGGCGACAGTGCAGCGGAGTGACCGGCCGCACGATTAGGATAACACCGCCAGGGCAACGTAAAGAATCACCCTCCACGACCGTAGCGGAAAATAACTTAGAAAAATATAAGTATCAGCGGAAGGGCCAAAGCTAATCCACCGCAACGGTCAGACCGCAAAAAAAATGGTACCATGCAATCCAGAAAATCAGGACCCAAACCTACCATGAACACACCCCTCCCCCAATAACCCATATCAAAAACACACCCCCATGGTGGAAAACCTGACAGGCAAGGGTCCACACCCACAACATACCTGACTGCAAGATACCATTGGGACACAGCCACAAAGATGAAAATAAAAGGAGCCCCTCCCATCCACACAATCCTTTGCATCACAGCAGAACTGAGAGGAAGAGGCACACAGCAGAGCACAGCACCACATACACCAATAGCCACACAACAACCTGCACATCAACACACACACCTCACCATCCACCACAACACCATCCCAACAAACCACACACCTGCACCCCCAATACCCTGCAGAGCACACACCATGGCCACAAGAAACAGCCTAAATTCACAGAGAGTGAGCTGAAAGTCATGGTGGATGAGATTATTTGTGTAGAACCCAACCTGTTTGGAACCCTTGTACAACAGACCGCACTGGCCAACAAAACAAGAATGTGGGATAGGATAGTCACCAGAGTGAATGTATCAGGGACCGTGCCACGCACCAAAAGAGACATCCAGAGGTGGTGGCATGATCTCAAGGCAAAGGTGAAGTCAATCAGAGGCAAGAACCGCGAGCGGGCCGAGCGTACTGGCGCTGGCACTCCCATTCAGCCAATACCCTACAGTGAATGGGAGGAGAAGGTGCTTGCAATACTGTACCCTGAGAGCCTGGAAGGAATAGCTGAGGGATTGGAGGCTGGTAAGTATAACCTAATGAACACAATCACAATGCCAAGTACTGCCTTGCACAACTGCTAAGATACTCCACCTAGGCCCCACACCATGCATATGGAGCACACAGTCATCCAAATGTGTGAATGCCAGGGCTAAAATGCATCCACCATGATCACCCACAAACGGAGCAACCACCATTTCCAGGGTCACATGTGGCTAAGCTGCCAACACTCAACTCCCAACAGGCCCCCTTGACCCACAGCTGAGCAAGATGGAGTCCCTCCACCATGTGCTAGCAATGCAACCCCCCTAACCAAACTTACAGGTAGGTAGTCAGCTTTTGTGTCTTGTACACACACTGTACAAAGGCTTTTTCCTTATATCATTTTTTGTGACATACGTTCACTATTCTAAACAACAAATCAGAACTATTCAGAGGTGTTAAACAGTTTCTGGGGTGAATGGTTAAGAGACAAAATCATAAATGATATTGGAGCTAAAGTGGGAATATTTTACAAAATGGTTTCTAAAGATGTTCTCTACATGCATGAGATAATGATAAAAATGAACCAAAGTTTGAAAGCTTTGAAGCAGGTGAAATCTGAAAATGTGGAAAATCTTTTGAGAAAAAAGTTCATGATCAGTTCTATTTACACACATACAATAAAACTATTACATATATGTTTTCAGCATCTTCAGGGGCAGACCACAATGGCCACAATGGTGGGGAAGGAACTGGCCACTGTGTTTTGGGTCGGGCCCAAGGACACTGATCGACACAGTGGCACAGAGGATGAGGAGACTGGAACGGAGGCCATCAGCTTGTCAACATGTTCGGTGGCCTCCACAAGCAACCAGTCCTTAGTGGTGGTAGACCCTACAAGAACTCTACTACCTGGATCCTTGTCCACCACCCAGAGACCCATCTTCACCCTCTCTCTTGCTCCACCCCCAGTTGGTCAAACCCATCTCCTTTAAAGGTTTCGGGTCTCCTTCACCACAGGCACCTTACCCCCTGCCCCTGTAACCCCAGCTGAACTAAGGGGCTCATTAGGATGGCGGACGGACCTGCGTCTGTCCGCCACCCTAGACGAGGAGGGACAGTCGGTGGTCCCTCCAGTGCAATTAGGATGTGACCGCCAGCATGGCGGTCACATCCTCAATATTTAACATTGCGGCGGGTATGCTTGAAGCAGCACCCGCCGCAAGGTTAAATATGCATGCTTAGCATTTGCATGCACAAAGCGGCAGGCACTGCGCGGTGTCTGCCGCTTCGTGCACGCAAATGCAGGGGGGTACCATAGGTACCCCCCATGTGCACCCCCCCTCACTCACCCTGGGGGCCCGCAACGGGCTCCCAAAGAATTCACCGTATGCCTTTCCACGGCGGAGAATCAGCCGCGGAAAGGCATCTGTTTTCTGCCATCCTAATATGGCTGGCGGTGTCTGATAGACACCGCCAGCCATGTTAGAGCTTTTCCGCCGCGGTCGGAAAGCGACCGCGGCAGAAAAGCTGCGGACCGATTTTGAGACCCACCGCCATCCTAATTTGGCGGTGGGTCTTTTGTGCCTCCCCAGTGGTTTTCCCGCATCCTCCGGGCCGGCGGTGGCTTCCGCCGGCCCGGAGGATGCGGGAAAGCCGCGATCCTAATCGGCCCCTAAGTGAGGAGGCTATTGACCTCTTATGCAGCACCTCTGTAGGCCAGACTGCACTCCTGAACTACATCCAGGGCCTTAGTTGCTAAATGCAACAAATAGTAGCATACCTGGAAGTCATTCACAGTTGTATGTCTGTCCTGCAGAGATCATTTGCAAGACTATTCTCTTCACTGACTGCTGTCTTCCAACCAGTCCAACCTTGCACCCCAACTCAGGTCCCTTCCTCATCCTAATTCCAAAGTCCCTCCCCTTTCTAAAGCACACTCATAGATGCACACATAAATACAAACACAAAGAAACACAAGCAAACACCCACATAACATGCAGACACTATTGATACTACATTCTCAGGCACCACAACCACCACCGCACACACAATCACCACAACAACCAGCACACCTACAAGCACTACAACCACCAGCACACCCACAAACACCAGCACACCCACAACCACCATAACCACCAACAAACCTACAACCAACAGCACACCAACAACCACCACAAGCACCACCACACCCACAAGCACTGCAACCACACCAACCACCTCAACAACATACTCATACAAATGCATACCCACATGCAAAACAACACCAACCAAGCACAAATACACACACTCACCAGAATTCAAAATAACTGGGAAATCATACACATCCAAACGTACACCAAACCCACATGCAGCGGCAAAAACATACACCCATAGGCACCACAACCACATCAATCACCTCAAAAGCACACTCATCTAAGCCAACACTCTCATACACAAACACACCTACATGCAAAACAACACCCACCAAACACAATCACACACACTCACCCACACAACATATATCTGCTGGCAAACAAACACCCAAATATATACAACATACACCAGATCCACATGCAACTGCAAAATAAACAGACACCCCCACATCACACGCTGCAGCTCCCCCTATCTAAAAAACCCAATCCTGTCTCACCCCACCTACCCGTACTCCTCCTCTTGAATTTATTTCTTACCTGGCCATAACCCCTGTCAATCCCAACCTCACCCCTCCCAAGAAAGGTCCTTGGGGTGCCTCCTCTGTACCCACTAGATGCCCCTTCCTGAGGAGGTTCCACTTTGGCAGTCTGTTTAATAGGCAAATGTGGGGCAACACTCCAATATCATGTGTCTGTGGCAATCAGTTATTTTTTTTATTGTTTTATGTTTTGCAATAAAAATATATTGATTGGAGAGAAGTATCCCATTTCTTAATAAAAAATATTAAATTTCACCAAGTTTGTCCTGACATTATTTTTCATTTACACTTCTTTGATTCCTGGAACTGTTAATGATTAAAATGTGATTTACATTTTCTAACTTAAAATTATGACAGAAAATGCAACAGTTTTTTTAAATGTCTAATTTTAAAGTCCGTACATTAGTAAAAAAAGTATGTGATGGACATTTAAATGCTGGTGCAAGCATTCATCATGATGATGGACACTTCCACCAACAAATAGATGTGTAATTTTTTTTAAAGTGTTTATACAGATGTGTTTATTTGTACTTGATAAGTGATGAAAATAAACACATATGAAATGCACCTTAAAATAATAATGACACAAATAACATTTAATAAAATGCAGGAAATGCACTAGACATGGGGAAATGTTGAATTGATAAATATATTAATTGACTAAAGCTTGAAACTAACATTAATTTTGCAGTTATTTTTAAACAAGCATTTCACCTTGTCAAGTGCAATTTCTACATGATATTACATATCACTTTTTCCAATAATGTGTAATATATATGTTTATGATTTTACAATTCAGGAAAATTAACTTAACACATCTGTATCATCAGTTTTTGATTTTTTGTTTGCTGTCCTTGTTTGTGTAAGTGTCAATTATCATGAAGGCAAATTGCATCAAATTTAAAATTACAATAAAATTATACAGGCGTGTTTCTTTAACCCTTTCGCTGCTAGGCCTTTTCCCTTCCTGTGCCAAGCCTTTTTTTGGCTATTTGGGGTAATGTGTGCTTACGCCCATGTAACATTTTGTCCCATAAGGTATCCATGTTAAATTTGCGTCCTTTTCTTCTTACATCCTGAGGATTTTAAAGGTACCCAAAGTTTGTGGATTCCCTTGGAGGGGACCCAGAAACTAGGCAAAATACAACAACATTTTGTTTTTTGGGGTGACAATGGGGAAACAGTGCTGGCAGAAGAACGTGTCTGTTTTTCCACTGCAAATGGTATCAACAAAGGGTTTGTAGTGCTGAAATCACCATCTTCTCAGCTTTCAGGGACAGGCAGGCTTTTGACAGCAACCCAAAGTTTTCTACACAGTTTTGGCATTTTACTGGGAGATAGCCTGTTTTTGCAGTTTTTTGTGCGTTCAACCTACCTCCTTCCACTTAGTGGTAGAAATGGGTGTGAAAGCAATAATGGGTTCTGGAAAGCTATACATTTCAGAAAAGTGGACAAAATTCAACATTTTGCAAGTGGTCATTTGTAAAGATCCTTCAAGGTTTTCCTATAGAAACTAACAGTTGAATTAAAACAATATTGAAATTGAGTTGGAAAAAACAGCCGTTTGTGTCAATGTTTTCACCTGTAACTTCTTCTAACAATGGAAGAATTATTAAAGCAATATACCATTATGTTAGCTGGACCCTTCTAGTTGTGGTGATATATAGGATTTGTAGGTTCACCAAGAACCAGAGGTATCCAGAGCCAATAACTGAGTTGCACCTTGCAATAGGTTTTAACTGTGTACAGGGTAAATAGCAATTAATTTGGTAAACTATAAAGAGTGAAAAATAGGTATCAAGGACACCTATGTATTTCTGAAATGGGAACAAAATATAGAGTTTAGAGCTGTGGCTATTTGCACATCTCCAAAGTTGTGGGTTCCCATACTAGCATGTGAATTAAAGGAAATTTTCAAAGTGACTTCTTTTTTACACTATGGGGCCAATTACGATGTCATTAGGAAACTGTCCTGAGTGAATCGGTTCCGGAATAGTTTCCAAATGAATTGGGTCCTGTGAGTCCGGACGACCAATTACAATGCTTCCCAACATTGTTCGGTCAGACTCGCATTGACTTCAAAGGGAGCCTGTGTTCCCAATGAGAACAAAGGCTTCCATTGAAAAAAGGGGTTGTTGGGGAAAAGCTTGCACCCTGTGGCAGGCACCCCATGGAGCCTGCCATACTGTGCATGGTTGGGAAGATGGGTCCCTTGGGTACTCCCACAGGCTACATTCGTAATTCTCAGTATGACGGGGAGCTTGCAACGGGCCCCCAAAGGCAGATTACGGCAGCCGTTTTGTCTCGGGCAAACTGAATTGGAACTGCTCTCCGAATCGGTCATTGCAATTACTCGTCCGGAAACCGTGTTCATAGAGCTGTACGAAGCGTCTCTGAAAGACTTGAGCTGTCCAGATGCCTTTCGGATCCGATTGGGTCTGCTCGAACAGTTTCTGGGCATTGTAATTGGTAGTTGGGAAATCTGTACAAATCGATAGGAAACAAGGGTTCCGAATCGGATTCCTCAATACTGAATCCCATCTGGAGCCTTTCCTAAGAACATCGTATTTGACCCCATTGTCTTACATTTGGAATGCAGAAATGCTCAGAAAGTGAATAGGTAATAACAGTTGTCCTACAATTCTGTGTTCACCTAAGTCTCCCAATAAAAATAGTACCTCACTTGTGGGAAACATGTGTGGCTTTCACCAGGTTCTGTTATCCAGAATCCCTTGCAAACCTCAAACTTTGTCAAAAAACATTTCTGTGAAGGAAAGTTCTCGAATCTGCAGGGAGCCACCCACCCAGCATTCCTCCAAGTCTCCCTATAAAAATGGTACCTCACTTGTGTGGGTAGGCTTAGTGCCAGCGATAGTAAATGGCCTAAAATGCAATGTCAGGGACTTCAACTTCCATATGGAAGATTGTTATGATCCGGATACTATTAAGATGCTAGATGTCACGTCCTCCCTGGGCCTGCTTCCCTATCTGTCTGGCCCGACCCATGACAAAGGTCACACCTTAGACCAGGTCTTTTCCACCTTTCCGGTTGAGGTGACTGCAGTGTTGCCGGTTCTATGGTCCGACCATTGACTAGCTCATTTTGAAATACCTGGCATTGAGAAACCAGCAGTCACCGCTTTGAGACAGCAGGGATATGCTTTTAGAGCATACCACCGGGTGACCCCAGACCTGCTTGCCCAGGCCCTTGTGAACCATCCCGTGTCTTATACCGGTGACCTGGACAATGACCTCGAAACCTTGCAGACCTGGCTCTTAGCCAGACTGAACGAGCTTGCCCCTGCACAGCCCCCCCGTACTGCCATCAAACGGGTTTCGGCACCATGGTTTACGGCGGAACTGGCTCACTCCCGTAGACAATGTAAAGTCGCCGAACGGACATAGAGAGCTCAGTATGATACCGAGGCAAAACTGACCTATAGATCTATGACTAAAACCTATCATAGACTAATCCTTCAGGAAAAGAAATGCTACTTCGCTAAAAGAATCGAGGAAGCAGCAAATTCCTGTAAGGAGAGCTTCGCGGTCGTTAGAGAATTTACCACCCAGCGATCTAACTTAGCACAGGATGCCCCCGCCGAGACCTGGGCTGATACCATAGCTAATTTTTTCACCACCAAAATTAGGCAGATACAGGATTCCTTTCCCCCGAGGCCGATAATTGTTCTCCCGTCCTCGCCGGTGGAGTCAGTCCATTTGCCTATCTCTGGCCCCGTGCTGGCGGCCTTTCCGCCTCTTACGGTATCATCATCACTAGCTCTTATGATGAGTCTTAAACCTGGATCGCCACGTGACCCCTGCCCTGCCAAATTTTTAGCCAGAATGGCAGACGTTGTTAACCCTCTAGCTAACCCTATTTTAAACCTTTCATTGAGCCAGGGGGCCCTTCCACACCTGTGGAAACAGGCCATGGTTATTCCTCTTCTTAAAAAGCCTAGCCTTGCCCCAGAAGTCCCTGCCAATTACAGGCCCATTTCGCTCCTTCCGGCTCTCAGTAAAATTTTGGAGAAACATGTTCATGGCGTGCTCTCCAATTTTTTGGAGTCCAACGAGCTTTTGCACGCGTCTCAATCAGGTTTTCGACCTAACCTGAGCACAGAAACCGCGCTCCTGGAGGTTTCAGAGATTGTTAAGGAGTCGCTGGATGCCGGAGGCAGGGTGATGTTAGTCATGTTGGATCTGTCGGCGGCTTTTGACACCGTCCCCCATGAGGATCTCCTCATAAGACTGCATGACATCGGTATCAGGGGGACGGTGTTCAATTGGTTTCGTTCCTTTCTAGCCAACCGCCGACAAACGGTCTGGGCCTCCCCTGGGTCTGCCGAAATGTCGCCTTTGGGAGTCGGAGTCCCTCAGGGCTCAGTATTGAGCCCAACTCTTTTTAACATCTTTATGACCCCTCTGGCGACATTGGTGGAGTCCTATGGGGCCCAGATCATTTCCTATGCTGACGACACCCAGCTTCTCTTCACCTGCCAGAAGGGCGAAGAATTCGAGGGTGAAAGTATCCGTGAGTGCCTTGGGGCTGTTTTTAACTGGTTCCAACTGAACAGCCTCAAGTGCAACTCGGATAAATCCGAGATACTTTTCTTTGGATGCCCCTCGGAACCGGACTGGCAAGGATGGTGGCCTGCCGACATGTTCCCTCCAGCTAATTCCTCTGAGTTAGCCAAGAACCTGGGAATTAAAATAGATAATGGGCTTACGCTCAAATCCCAGGTGTTGACCCTCACAGGAACATGTTTCGGTATCCTCAGGACGTTGCGGAAGTTTTTTCCGCTGCTTTCTGAGGACCATAGGAGAATAATTGTTCAGGCCCTCATCGGGTCCAGACTCGATTATGCCAATATTCTGTATCTGGGCCTGCCGGAATACCTCTTGCAGCGTATGCAGGTGGCCCAGAATGCAGCCGCTCGAGCCATCTTCGGCTTACATCGACGAGTGAGGGCGTCAAACTTATTGCGAACCTTACATTGGCTCCCCATCCGGAAGCGGATAATATTCAAGGCTATGACACTGGCTCACAAAGCCTTGCATGCCACGGGTGCCCAATACTTACAAAAGAGGCTGGCCTTCTATTTGCCGGCACGATCTTTAAGATCGGAGTCACTGGCATTAGCAGTAGTCCCCCGCATAAAGAAAGCCCGCATCGGAGGACGGTCTTTTAGGCTGCTGGCCCCTCAGCTTTGGAACTCCCTACCTTTGTCCTTGTGCTCCATGCCCAACTTATTCACTTTCAGGAAGAGCTTAAAGACCTGGCTCTTTACTGGCTAGAGTATCATGGTTCCATCTTTGGTCCTGCCGTTTTGTCCCTTTACTGTTATGTTGTATCTGTTTACTTTCTTTTTCTGGTCTGAAGCACAAAGCGCCGGGACACTCCTTTGGAGTAGCCGTGCGCTATAGAAGACCTATAATAACATAACATAACATAACATGTGGGCACATCACATTTTTCCAGTGAAAACTAACTTGTTTTTTTTGCAATGTGCCTAGCTGTGCATTTTGAACCCTAGCTCAGCCAGCATCTAGGGAAACCTAGCAAAGATATACATATTTAAAAGTAGACATCCAGAGTGTTAGACCTGGCACCATTGGCGTGGGTCTCCCATTTTTTGCTGTTGCCGTTTATGTTTTTGCTGGTTTTAGATGCTTTTGGGCACTGTACCACTGCTGTTCAGTGCCACAGTGTAAGTGCTCCCTATGGTAAATCGATGTATGGATTAGTGACTCCATGATTGGCTTGATTGGTTTACTTGTCAGACCCTAGTACAGTGCACTGCATGTGCCCAGGGCTTGTAAATCCAATGCTGCTGGTGAGCTTGCAGCACTGATTGTGCCACCCACCGGAGAAGCTTGTAAAGTGTGTCTCAGTTCTGCCATTGCAGAGCCTGTGTGCAGTCTGGTACTGCCATGTTGACTGGGCAAGTGCACCCACTTGCCAGTCCCTGAACATTCCCTTTTTATACATGTTAGTCACCCCATAGGTAGGCCCAAGGGCAGGGTGCATTGTAGGTAAAAGGTAGGACATGCCCTGATGTTTTTGGCATGCCCTAATAGTGAATTACAGCAAATTTCGTTTTTCACTATGCAAGACTAGCTGTTCCCCATAGGCCAGAATGGGCAGTTTGATTATAACATCTTATAATACTAACTGACTCAGGGAACCAGGTAGAAATTTGAGTTTAGTATGCCTGAACTCAGAATGGTAAAATACATCTTTTAGCAAAGTTGGTTTTAACATTCTGTGTTTGAAGATACCACTTTTAGAAAGTAGGTATTTTCTTTTCTAACTATCCAATCCTGCCTCTGCTAGGTTGTGTATTCCTTGCCTGGAGTTTGAGTGACAGGGGCTCGGGGATTCCAGGAGGCAGGGTGAGTCAGCACAAGGCTGAGAGATCTGCATGCAGATGGGAGGGAGGAGATGCACCTGGGACCTGAATAGGGCTGTGCCTTCCCTCCACAATGCTGGCTCCACCTCCTGTGGTGTGTCTGATGTCCCTGGCCTACACTGTGAAAAGAAAGAAGGGGTCTTGACAACAAAGTGCTCCAGGACTGACCAGAACTGGTTTGGACTAGGCAAAGTCCTCTCTGCCTTTAGAAGAACAAAGGGAAAATGAGTATAAATATTGGGACCCAGACCCAAGAACTTTAAATCACTTCTGGGAATCAAGACAAACCTTTGTGAAGGAGAAGAACCAGGAAGCTGAAGGAGGAGACTACCCCTGTGCTCTCTGTTTTGGGGATTGGCCTGCAGAGG
The DNA here is from genome assembly GCF_964261635.1 of Lissotriton helveticus. Classification (NCBI taxonomy): domain Eukaryota; kingdom Metazoa; phylum Chordata; class Amphibia; order Caudata; family Salamandridae; genus Lissotriton; species Lissotriton helveticus. The sequence continues at coordinate 761,323,703 of NC_136063.1, read as the reverse complement.
TTGCTTCACTGCCAAAGAAAGGAGGAAAGGACTGAGCGTGCTTTTTATCAACTTGAAGAAAAATCTCCAAGGGCTTGAACTAGAGCTTGCCTCCTGCCTGAAGTCTCAGGGATACAAGACTTCACCAACCAGCTCCCACCTGAATTCTCTTGCTGGGACTTAAAGTGCCTGCTGTTGTGCTGGGCCTTCAGAGAGACTGCGTGTCGCTGGGAGCTCAAAGCATGATGCAACGACGAGAAGCGTGTCGCCACCGCAGCAGCTGTTGTCGCATCGCCGAAGAAGTGAGCCGCCACTGTCATCATCGCATCGCCGTAAGAGCGGCGCATCACCGGAGAAGCGGGACGCTGCCACAGAGGTAGCCATTGCATCCCCGGAGACGTGCGTCGCAGGGCCTGTCGTGGCTTCAAAGGTCATCGAGTTGCTGCACGCCCATGTGCACGCATTGCACCAATGTCGTCACATCGTATCCAAGACACAATTTTGCCGCATCACACCGGAGAAGAGTATCGCATTGAGGTGCCATCTTGTCGCATCGCACTGGAGAGCAGTAAGAAACCGACGCATCACCTCCGCACACATTAAGGAAGCAAGCATCAACTCCCCTGCACAGCAGTAAGGAACTGACGCATCCACTTCCCTGCTTGTAAGGAACCGACGCATTACCTTCCCCGCTGCCCTTTTTGTTTTCTTTGCATTACGCATTCAAGGTACATTGAGAGTGAAGTGTCGCATTTATAACTTGAGAGAACTGAGCTATTTTATAACATTTTGGAATCTATTTTTGAGTACAGTATTGTGGATTTTTGTCGTTTGGTCTTGTGTTAAGTCTATATAAAAATACTTATTTGTATAATACAACTTGTGTGGTGTCCATCTGTAGTGTTGTCACTGTATTACTGTATGTGTTCACAAATGCTTTACACACTGCCTCTGAGATAAGCCTGCCTGCCTGCTCGTGCCAAGCTATCAAGGGGTGAGCAGGGGTTATTTTAGGAGTGTAGCCCCTTACCCTGACTAGATGCAAGGGTCCCTACTTAGTCAAAGGTACCTACCTCTGCCAACTAAAGACCTCCAAATCTAACACAGGGGAATCCAGAATGTGGTGATTTGTGTGGCTCTCACCAGGTTCTATTGGGCGGTATCCCTTGTAAACTTCAAACTTTGTTTAAAAAACCCATTTTCCTCCCATTTCTGTGATTGAAAGTTGTGGAATCTGCAGGGATACACAAACTTCCACCCACCAATCATTCCCCAAGTCTGCTGATAAAAATGGTACCTCACTTGTGTGGGTAGGCCTAGTGTCTGTTACAGGAAATGGCCCAAAACGCAACTTGGGCACATCACATTTTTCCAGTGAAAACTGACCCTTTTTTGTAATGCGCCTGGCTATGGATTTTGGTCCCTCTCTCAGCCGAAACGTAGAAAAACTGTACTTTTTTAAAAACTAGACACCTATGGGAATCTAGGATGCATTGACTTGTGTGGAGATCACCAGGTTCTGGGACCCAGAATCCCTTGCAAACATAAAAGTTTGCCAAAAAAACACCTTTTCCTCACTTTTTTATGATGTAAAGTTCTGGAATCCGCTGGGAGCCATAAACTTCCACCCACCCAGCATTCCCCCAAATCTCCCGATAATAATGGTACCTCACTTGTGCGAGTAGGCCTAGTGCCTGTGACAGGAAACGGGCTAAAACACAACATAGGCACCTCACATTTTTCCAGAGAAAATGTACCCTTTTTTCGCAATGTGCCTAGCTGTGGTTTCCTCTCGCGGGCACTAGGCCTACCCTATCCTATAGGTGCCCACCTATGTTTTTGGTCCCGGGCTTGCAGACATCTAGGTTCCCCTAAAAACCCACACATTTCTGAAAACTATACACCTGTGAGAGTCCAGGGAGGTGTGGCTTGGTTTGATCCTCCAACAGTTTCCTTCCCAGAATCTGCTGCAAACCTAAAATTTAACTAAAATGTCACATTTCCCTCATATTTTCCCCTCAGTCTCCCGATGAAAATTATACCTTACTTGTGTGGATGGGCCAAGTGCCTATGACATGGAAGGGCCAAAACGTGTAGAGATTGAAGGGGGCTCAAAGCGGGTCCAAAAGAGCCGTTTGTTTATACGTTTTTAGGCTAATGCTACTTTGGGCACCCACACAAGTCAGGTTTAATTTTTCTCGGGAGACCAAGGGGAACACTGAGTGGTTGGAAATTTGTGCCTGCGTGGTGACCCTACAACTTACCCACACAGAAATGTGAGGAAAATGTGACTTTGTAAGTAAGTAATAGGTGTGCAGGGATTCTGGGTAAGAAAACACTGGGAGATCCATGCAAGCCACACTGCCAGCCAGGAGTCAATCCACGCACACCACCAGCCAAGCTACATCCATGTACACCGCCAGCTAAGCGCCATCCATGAACACAGCCAAGCACTATGCATGCACATCTCCAGCCAAGTGCCTCCCATGCACTCTGCAAGCCAAGGGCCATCCCCGCTCACTTCCAGCCAAGTACTTTTCATGCACACTGTCAGCCATGCACCAGTCCACGTACACCACCAGCCAAGCGCCAGTCCACATATACTGCCAGTCAAGCGCCACTCCATGTACGCCACCAGTCAAAGGCCACTCCATGCACACCATCATCAAGTGCGAGTCCAGACACACCATTAGCCAAGTGCAAGTCCAGACACACACCACCAGCAAAATGCCAGCCAAAGGTCAGTACACGCAGACCATCAGCCAAATTTAAGTTCACAAACACAAACAAACTCTCCCTGCTTTCTAGTGGTTTTCTGCTTGGGGCAGATAAGACTGAAAATATCACTGAAACAGCCAAAATGTGTGCCTAAAACAAAAGTGGAATGACCCTTGCCTATGGTTCTTCTCCCTGACATGCCCTTATACATATCCCTGGTTCCTAGGGGCTATTGCCATGATCTGCCTTCCGGGAGGGGGCATGAAGACTATTTTGGGTTTGGCGGCATTAGCATGCCCATTCTGAGCAGCCCCCACCCCTACCTATAAAAAACCCAATCCCTGGTGTCTGGTGGGCCTTCTATCCCCCTGGGGGCAGATCAGTGGCTATTTCCCCCATCTGCCTTCCGGAGAGGCAGACAGACTGCAGAATTTTTAGAGGTGGGTGGGGACATTGGCATGCCCATTTTGTGCAGCGCCCACCCCTACATACTTGAAACAAAATCCCCTAACCTAGGGGCCGATTAGGATGGCGGGCGGAAAGCGTCCGGACCGCCAGTCTCGCGGGAAATGACCGTCCGACCGCACCGTGGGGAAACTGGCGGTGCTATTAGGATTCCCCTCCAGCAAAACCCGACCGCGGCGGACGGATGTCTCCAAAGACCGCCGACCGTGGATGGAACCATAGAAAAACCAACCGCCGCGGACGGAGTGCCCGTGGTAACAGGCCCAACCGGCGACAGTGCAGCGAAGTGACCGGCCGCACGATTAGGATAACACCGCCAGGGCAACGTAAAGAATCACCCTCCACGACCGTAGCGGAAAATAACTTAGAAAAATATAAGTATCAGCGGAAGGGCCAAAGCTAATCCACCGCAACGGTCAGACCGCAAAAAAAATGGTACCATGCAATCCAGAAAATCAGGACCCAAACCTACCATGAACACACCCCTCCCCCAATAACCCATATCAAAAACACACCCCCATGGTGGAAAACCTGACAGGCAAGGGTCCACACCCACAACATACCTGACTGCAAGATACCATTGGGACACAGCCACAAAGATGAAAATAAAAGGAGCCCCTCCCATCCACACAATCCTTTGCATCACAGCAGAACTGAGAGGAAGAGGCACACAGCAGAGCACAGCACCACATACACCAATAGCCACACAACAACCTGCACATCAACACACACACCTCACCATCCACCACAACACCATCCCAACAAACCACACACCTGCACCCCCAATACCCTGCAGAGCACACACCATGGCCCACAAGAAACAGCCTAAATTCACAGAGAGTGAGCTGAAAGTCATGGTGGATGAGATTATTTGTGTAGAACCCAACCTGTTTGGAACCCTTGTACAACAGACCGCACTGGCCAACAAAACAAGAATGTGGGATAGGATAGTCACCAGAGTGAATGTATCAGGGACCGTGCCACGCACCAAAAGAGACATCCAGAGGTGGTGGCATGATCTCAAGGCAAAGGTGAAGTCAATCAGAGGCAAGAACCGCGAGCGGGCCGAGCGTACTGGCGCTGGCACTCCCATTCAGCCAATACCCTACAGTGAATGGGAGGAGAAGGTGCTTGCAATACTGTACCCTGAGAGCCTGGAAGGAATAGCTGAGGGATTGGAGGCTGGTAAGTATAACCTAATGAACACAATCACAATGCCAAGTACTGCCTTGCACAACTGCTAAGATACTCCACCTAGGCCCCACACCATGCATATGGAGCACACAGTCATCCAAATGTGTGAATGCCAGGGCTAAAATGCATCCACCATGATCACCCACAAACGGAGCAACCACCATTTCCAGGGTCACATGTGGCTAAGCTGCCAACACTCAACTCCCAACAGGCCCCCTTGACCCACAGCTGAGCAAGATGGAGTCCCTCCACCATGTGCTAGCAATGCAACCCCCCTAACCAAACTTACAGGTAGGTAGCCATCTTCACAGGGAGGGGTGTACCTGGTTGAGGAGCCAGCACTACAACTCCCAACAGGTCCCCTTGACCCACAGCTGAGCAAGATGGAGTCCCTCCACCATGTGCTAGCAATGCAACCCTCCTTACCAAACTTACAGGTAGGTAGCCATCTTCACAGGGAGGGGTGTACCTGGTTAAGGGGCCAGCACTACAGCTCCCAACAGGCCCCCTTGACCCACAGCTGAGCAAGATGGAGTCCCTCCACCATGTGCTAGCAATGCAGCCCCCCTCACCAAACTTACAGGTAGGTAACCATCTTCACAGTGTGGGGTGTACCTGGTTGAGGGGCCAGCACTACAACTCCCAACAGGCCCCCTTGACCCATAGCTGAGCAAGATGGAGTTCCTCCACCATTTATTTATTATTTATTTTAGAAGCTTATAAAGCGCGCGGCTACCCCCAATGGGGGTGTCCCGGCGCTGCAGACTACAGGCACAAGAGAGATGCAGTAGGGCTAAATCATGGAAAAGAGCCAGGTCTTAAGTTTTCTCCAAAACAGCGACTCAGATGTGATAGATCTAAGATCTAGGGGGAGGCGATTCCAGACCTTAGAAGTAGCTACAGCGAAGGCCCGGCCCCCAGTTCGTGCAAGACGAAAACGTGTGGCATACATCAAGCGCAGATGGTTAGATCTAAGGTCACGAACCGATTGAATCAGTTTGAGTCTATGTCTCAGATAGGCAGGCCCTCTGCCATTGAGAGCCCTAAAGGCCAGAACTAGGGCCTTGAATTGTATGCAGAGGTTTACCGGAAGCCAGTGCAGTATAGCAAGATACGGAGTGATGGAATGGCGATACGGGATGTTACAGATCAGCCTGGCCGCGGCATTCTGCACTAACTGTAGTCATTTAATCAGGTAAGCCGGGGCTCCCACATACAGGTTGTTCGCATAGTCCAAATGGGACGTAATTAAGGCATGCATTACTGTCCTACGCGAATCAAGAGGGAGAAAGGGGACGATCTTCTTAATCATACGGAGCTTGCCAAAGCAAGCCGCCGAGACTTTGTTGATCTGGGTTTTGCATGACAAAGCAGTGTCAAATTGGAAGCCCAGGTTACGGGCAGTTTGTACAGGAACCGGGGGGGGGGGTCAAGTTCAGATGGCCACCATAGCTTAGTTGACAAGGGAGATTTCTGATTAAAAATAAGACCTCCGTCTTATCTGTGTTTAATTTAAGATTATTGCTGGTCATCCAGGATGCAATATTAACCAAGCAATACCGGAAATTCATCATGCTACCGTCAGAGTGATCTCTAAATGAAAACACGAGCTGAGTGTCATCAGCATAAGAGATCACTCTGACACCCCAGGATTCCACCACTTCCGCTAGCGGGGCCAGGTATACATTGAAAAACAGAGGACTTAATGCTGAGCCCTGCGGGACCCCATAGACCAGTGGTTTCATAGTGGAAACGTAAGGTCTGAGAAAGACCTGTTGCGATCTATCCCTCAGAAAAGATCTCACCCATGCCAGAGGGGTCCCCCCAATGCCACTATCATGAAGACGGTCCAGAAGGATATCATGTGAGACCGTATCGAAAGCTGCGGATAGGTCGAGGAGGACCAACATGGCCTCCTCTCCCGAATCGACTCAGTCACTTCTAGTAGTGCAGATTCAGTGCTGAAACCCGGCCTAAAGCCTGACTGGGAATCATGTAGCAGATGTTTTGATTCCAGGCATTCAGACAGTTGTTCCTGCACCACCTTCTCCAAGATCTTTGCTGGCTTGGGGAGGTGTGAGATGGGCCTATAATTACTAAAGCATAGCGGGTCAGCATCTGCTTTCTTAAGAATAGGTATCAGCATAGCCTGCTTCCACACCGAGGGGAACAGGCCAGAGAGCAGTGAGACATTCCAGATTTCCATCAGCGGATTGATCAATAGCGGGGCTAGATCACTCAATATCCGTGCTGGGGCAGGATCAAGCGGGGATCCTGATTTGCAATTGCGAAACAGCGAAAGGGCATGTTCAGTAGTTAGAGGCTTAAAAGAGGTGAACAGCTCATCATGCATAATTTTATTATTTAGTGTGGACACTGTCCTATTCTGATTAATTGTAGTCGTAATTTTTACAATTTTCTCATGAAAAAAATCTGATAGGCCATCGCAGAGGGATTGGCTGGGCAGATTAGAGCATGTCAAGGCGGTGGGGTTAGAAAATTCTTTAACAATATTAAATAGGGTTTTAGTTGAATTTTTCGCGATCTTAGTATTTTCTATAAAATGATTTTTCATGATGCTGCGTTTTAGTTTATGAAAATTCTTGAGAGCCCTTCTATAGGAGGCTTTAGCTGTCGGATCGTAAGCCCGCCTCCAAGCACGTTCCAGTTTTTTACACCTGCTTCTTTCCTCCCGTAATTCCACCGTAAACCAAGGTGCCGAGGGTTTTAGTCTTGAGGAGGTAAGCGGAAGCATCGGGGCAATTTGATCAATTGCTAAAGAAAGACGCTCATTGAATTTAGAAACTCCTGCATCAAGATCCTCAGACAGAGGCTCCAGTATCGTAGGTAAAATCTGATCCAGTGCATCAAATGTAACCTTGTGCCATTTTCGCCCAGACTCTCTGATCTTAGAAGGAATTTTAAGAAGCCGAGGGACGGACAGCTCAAACGAGATCAAGCAGTGATCAGTCCAAGCGAGGGGAAAAGATGGGAGCATGGAAAGGCCAGTGCAGTTAGAAAACACAAGATCAAGGGTGTGGCCCGCTATGTGTGTGGGTCCCCTAACCCATTGAGTTAGATTAAGGCCCAGTATAGTGTCCAGGAGATTGTTGGCTCGCACACATGCATCCACATCTACATGCAGATTGAAATCACCTAGCACTGTGAAATGAGGATGTTTTAGTGATAGGTCCGCAATCGTGGCCAGTAAAGTAGTCATATCAGATGGAAGGGCTCCTGGAGGGTTATACACCAGGACGCCCGAAAAGATAGCAAGGGAGGCATCCATAATGGAGAAATACACAGCTTCAATAGACCCTACATTAGAAATTTTCCTAACTGTTATTTTTAATTGGGAAAGTAAAATAACCGCAATTCCTCCACCCATCTTTGTCCCTTCACGATTTATGCCTGCTGACCTATAACCAGGGGGGATGGCCAGATTAATATCTGGATTAGAGAAATCTTTGACCCAAGTCTCTGTGAGAAATAGCATATCCCAATCTTTTGAAGAGAGTAACAGCCAGATATCACTAGAGTGGCAGGGAAGGGACCGACAGTTGAGTAAGCCTGCCGTATAGGATCTCACCTTAGTGGGTAGTGTAGTGGAATTAGCATGAGAGCAGACACCTTTTTTTGTCGTGGACAAAGTAAAAGCGCAACCTTTGCATTGAAAGAGGGGGGGAGAGGATTCTGCAAGATTACAGCGTACCAAAGGTGTACAAACCCAAGTTTTCAGTTTCATGAGTTGCGACCTGGACCATTGGTGCCTCGGGATGGACCGACAATTGGCAGCCTGGCTAGCACTCGGCACGGAACTGGCGCGGACGGGCGCAGACGGGCTTGCCTTTGGAGCGCCTTCGGCACGCCATCGGCGCGCCCGCTGCACGCGTCCGCTGCGCGTTGGGAAGTTCATGGGCTTAAGAAGCCTAGCCTGCCAACCCTTAACTCCACCCACAAGCCCGGAAGTGAGGCTGATCACCAGGAAACGCCCCCGCTACCCTCCACAACAATCAGGCGAAGCCTGCGGTGGACCGGGGTAGGGGGGAGGAGCAACAGGTAGGGAAACGTAACGATTTAAAAACAGATTGTGCAAATCAGAGCGTTTTAAAAACAAACCTAAATCGTTTGCTTTTTAAAATATACAACATACGTTTCAAGCAGCTAGCGCCAGGTTCCTCTCAGAGTAGCGCGCGTCCGCTGCACAAGGGAAAGTTCATGGGCTTAAGAAGCCTAGCCCGCCAACCCCTAACTCCACCCACAAGCCCGGAAGTGAGGCTGATCACCAGGAAACGCCCCCGCTACCCTCCACAACAATCAGGCGAAGCCTGCGGTGGACCGGGGTAGGGGAGGAGGACCAACAGGTAGGGAAACGTAATGATTTAAAAACAGATTGTGCAGATCAGAGCGTTTTAAAAATAAACCTAAATCGTTTGGTTTTTAAAATATACAACATACATTCAAGCAGCTAGCGCCAGGTTCCTCTCAGAGTAGCGCGCGTCCATGTGCTAGCAATGCAACCCCCCTCACCAAACTTGCAGGTAGGTAGCCATCTTCACAGGGAGGGGTGTACCTGGTTGAGGGGCCAGCACTACAACTCCCAACAGAACCCCTTGACCCACAGCTGAGCAAGATGGAGTCCCTCCACCATGTGCTAGCAATGCAACCCCCCTCACCAAACTTACAGGTAGGTAGCCATCTTCACAGGGAGGGGTGTACCTGGTTGAGGGGCCAGCACTACAACTCCCAACAGGCCCCCTTGACCCACAGCTGAGCACGATGGAGTCCCTCCACCATGTGCTAGCAATGCAACCCCCCTCACCAAACGTACAGGTAGGTAGCCATCTTCACAGGGAGGGTTGTACCTGGTTGAGGGGCCATCACTACAACTCCCAACAGGCCCCCTTGACCTGCAACACTGTAGCAAGAAGTACCACACACCATCCTAGAAGTGTCAGGATCAAAACCAGAAAACAACCCTTAAACAGGTAAGTACACAGTCCCTGCAGACCGCAAATTTCTGTGTACAACCAAGAACCATTGGACCACATAAGGAGCCACCACTATTTGAATGTGGGATACATCCACTAGCCATGTTGCCTCTGCACACATCCGAGTACATGGAAATGCCATCTGGGAAATAGTGGCAGCACACAGAACACATGTAGTAGAAGGTCAGTGCACCATGTCTAACAGGACATACAGCCACCATCAATGACCATGTGTGCACGGATACCAGGCCCCAGTATGTGCCGTTGAAGCATGGCACATAACTCTATGGAGGCCTACAACATGAATTAAGCCAGACATGCATCATATGACAACGACTCCCCCATGTACAATAGTAAGCCAGGGCATTCCGAACCGTGTGTACACATGGCCATGTTCACGTTGTATTGCCACATCAACAATGAGGACATGACCACGTAATCAAACAATACCTAGGTGTCCCATAGCAAAGTACCACAGTATGACACCTAGCCAAGTGGCGTATGCCACCCTACCCCCTCAGGATGCCCAGTACTGTGTACCACAACAATGTGATGAGTTCATCAATCTTGTGCTGCATGACATGACATCCCAATCGTAAAAACAACCAACCTGTGCAGTTCACATCAATGACTCTCTGTCCTTTGTACAACAGGTGATCGTGATCTGGCAGGAAATGTCAGCAACCTGCAACACCAGGCACCCCCCTCAGACCATGGACTCTCCGGTGCAGATGACCTTGACGCCTCGGATGCTGTGGACGAAGCCGGTACACCAGTGTAGCCAGTGCCTTCACGGTCCCAGGACATTGCTGTCACCACCACCTTGACCACAACACCAACAGTGGCCCCTGCCGTCGGGATCTGTACTGCCACTACCACCACCACCACCACTGCAACAAGTCTTCCCTGTGCCACTCTTCCAGACCCATTGTTCAATGAAACCCCCTCCACATCCCAGGAGAGCAGGGAGAGTGTCCGGGCTAGGACCCAGGTGAGGCAACAGGTCCCAGACAGGAGGGCAGGTGCAAGGGTAGGTGGGCAGCAAGACCCACCCAATCGTGGTGCTGAGGCCCTGGATGCCATCAACAGGGTCAAGGAGGCATATGAGCGTGCACAGGCACAGACACGCCAAGACGCACTGGAGCACCGGCAGCTGTTGAGGTCCATCGACAACAGGATGGCACGACTGGTGGACTTCATGGGGCAGCTAGCAGCGGCTCAGAGGGACCAGCCTACAGGCCCTGTACCACCTCCCCTCCCCCCAGTGGCCTACAGGATGTCATTCCAGAAACATCCCCTGAGGCCACAGAGAGGGATGTGTCCCCCGAGCAAGCTGCCCCCACAGCAGCCCCCCTCTGGCCAAAATACAGAGGGGATCTCCGAGGAAACAGCAAGGTGAAACCAGTGGCAAACCACCTGCCAGCCACCAGACGAGGAGCCAGCGCTGACTTCACCATACCCTGAGCCTGTGATTCACTCTGATGACTATCCTCCCTCACACCGCCAGGCCATGGCATATATCTGTTGTACTGGGTTCCCACAACAATGTGGGTTCTACACGATGTTTTCTTCTGTCATGACTTTCAACTTGCTGATCCCCACCCTCATTTGTAAATATGCACTCCCCCAACACTGCCACCATTGTAAATAAAGACCCTTGAAACACTCATATCCGTGTGTACTCCATATTTTTATCACAGGGTGTACAATGATGTAAACGTTACCATGTCCACTAGCAATGCCTGTCTGTACTCATGGTGAATATGAAGCGACCTAGGGAGAACAAGAGAACAACATACACATGTCAGGAGACTACATCACAGCCATCACACCACACCGCACTTCACGGCCGTGCTATCTACCCACTCCACAATTTGCTTCAGTCACAACATACCTTTTCATGAGCCGTGCATGACTACCATGTCCCACACATATTGGCATCCAGCACAGAGCCAACTATCGGCAGCACTCACATCCCACATCCAGACATCATCACCAACCACCCCTCCCGCATACCATGTCAACACCGTACGTTGACACCCACCTTCAAGGGAAGTAGCGCTCAATGAGCTGACGTCTCTGGTCCACACCTTCCTCCTCTCCACTATCATCATCACTGGACACGGGCGGGATAGCATGCGGAGCCACTTGTTGGTCTGCAGGGTCCAGGATCAGGGGGATCCCCTTGCGCAGGGCCAGGTTGTGGAGCATGTAGCAGGCGACCACGATTTTGCAGACCTTTGCCGGTGAGTAAGGCAGGGCCCTCCGGTCTTGTCCAGGCAGCGGAACCTTGACTTCAGCAGCCCGAATGTGCGCTCCACCACCCGACGTGTCTTGCCATGTGCCACATTATATTGCTGTTCGCCTGGGGTAGTGGGATTCCGTATTGGGCTCAACAATCATGGGTGGTTTGGATACGCAGAGTCACCTATGGGAGAGGTGGACAGGCACATCCAACATTAACACTGTGGTGGGGGTCAGCAGGGCACACATACAACACAGTGGTTGACACTTCCAACTCACCAACAAGCCAGGCACGTTCCGGATGCAGATTCGCCATCAGTTGGGGTACAATGCTGATCCGCAGGATGTGGGAGTCATGTGCAGAGCCTGCAAACCTGGCACACACATGCGAGATGATCTGATCCCCCTGGCACACCACTTGCACATTGATGGAGTAGTAATGCTTCTGATTACGATAAATGTGTTCATGTGCCTGTGGTGGAACCAGACCAATATGTGTGCCACCAATGGCACCCACCACATGTGGAATCCGACCCAGAGCATAGAAATCAGCCTTCACAGCTGGCAATTCCGCTGCCCGTGGAAAATGGATATATTCATCCTTAAAAGCATCATGGCTGCCAGGACATCACGCAGTACCACACTAAACATGGGTTGGGACATCCCCCCTGCTGTACCAACCGTGTACTGGAATATGCCAGTAGCAAAGAAGTGAAGTGCCGCCATCACCTTGGCCGTTGGTGTTATTGCACCGGGATATGCCCTGCGTGGCTGCAGGTGGGGCTCCAGTTGGGCAACCAGGATCTGCAATGTGGGACGTCCAAGCAGAATCTGTGTATCACCTCGTCGGCCACAATGTCCTCCAGCACAGTGTATGGACGGTGCACATTCGGAGCCCTCCTAGGATGGGAGCACATGTCAATTGCAAACACAGCACAGCTGTACCACATTTGTGATCATGACAGACACAGCAACAACAATGACTGACATCACCATTGATGGTACCACAGACTACATGTGGGATGGCCCTGGCACACCTATAAACGTGCCACACATTGACATCCCCACAATGACATCACGGCCATGTGTATGCACAAAGGCACGTTTCCACATGTAGCACAGACAGCCCTGATTGTGCAACATACACCTCATGTGTGGAACTGCATCCCCACAGGCCCCAATCTAGGTGCTGCACCATGCCAATACATAAATATACAGTCCATGAGGTCAGGCACCTCTGACTAGACTTGCATAGGCAGGGCATGGACACATGATAGGGCAATCCATCAAGCATACATCACACAGCAACAAAATCAAAGTGTATCCATCACATCATCACATGTCGTTGCACAGACCAAGCTCAGACTCACATGGAGCACACTCTGCAGGTCCAAGGGAACACTGAACTGTGTAAATGTTAACCAACAACCCATGTCACATGTGAGCCACCACATCACAACATTGTCACTGATGTGCACTGGCCTGGCATGTGCAGTCAGCACTGGCCTAGGTGGGAAACTTGCAATGTTTGCACTGCCCTGTTGCATGATCACGGTGGCCAATGGACACCCTTGAACAGCGCCCTTCGCCACAGCATGCTGTGTTGGCAGGTACCATGCACCTGCTCTGCCACCCATATCCCCTTGCCAACACTGAATGTGTGCCTGACCATGCAGTTATTGGCCTCGCGCTGGCAGTGCACGCCTGCCGCAAATTCAAAACTTGCATTTAGCCTCCACTATGGCAGTTCACATTGGCTGTTGAATAGGGTGCCATGGCGGGGACACACCGGCGTGGTCATGCGTGCGCTGCCGCTAGGGTGCATCATTCGAATGCATCCAGTGTCCGGCACCGCGATGGAGGTTCACACATACCGCGGGGCGGGGCACGCTTTCCGCAACATTTGAATCTACATCGTAAAATGGCAGTTTGTATGTCCCTCCATGCAGATAGCGGTACCCACCGCCTTTCCCCGGCGGTGAGTCACTCACAAACCGGGGAACGGCGGTGGGTACCGATATGTGCCTGGCAGGACCCTAGACTGAATGGGCATGGGTGGTCACTCACCAACCGGGGAACGGCGGTGGGTACCGCTATGTGCCTGGCGGGCCCCTAGACTGAATGGGCATGGGCGGTCACTCACCGCCGGGGAACGGCAGTGGGTACCGATATGTACCTGGCGGGCCCCTAGCCCTAATGGGCATGGGCGGTCACTCACCGCCGGGGAACGGCGATGGGTACCGCTATGTGCATGGCGGAACATACCAACTGCCATTTCACAATGTAGATACAAATGTTGCTGAAAGCGTGCACAGCCCACGCGATATGCGTGAACCTCCATCGCGGTGCCGGACACTGGATGCATTCGAAAGATGCACCATCGCGTTAGCGTGCGCATGACCGCGTCGGTGTGTCACCACTATGGCACCTGATTCAACAGCCAATGGGAACCGCCATCGCGGTTGCTAAATGCAAGTTTGAAAATCGTGGAAGGCGTGCACTGCCACCGCGGGGCCAGTCATTGGAGAGTTTTGAATAAGGCAGACCTGGGACACCAGTTGCAGCTGCCCTTTACCACTGATATTACCTCTGGGCCCTATATATGTGTGGGAGTGAGCGCCACATCTCCACTGCTTCCAGCCACTGCTGCCTGCACCCATCACCTCTTCCTGCTGCTGCCTGCTCCCTACAAAATCAGGTGCTGCTGTGCCAGTGTCCTGGACACCATGATGTCGAGGGTTGTGCAGATCCAGTCCCGTCCCTTCACCACTGAGGAGCTGGATGCCCTCGTGGACGGGGTGCTCAACCAGTATGGGAGGCTATACGGTGCCCCTGAAGTGCTGGTAAGTGTAGTGTGATGTAAATGAGGGGGCATGGGGTGCACCACTTACTCTGTGCAGCTGCTGTCTGGGCATGCTGGGGGGCAGTGTGGGACACAGTTGGGCATGCTGTGTGCATGGTGATGTGATGTGTACCCAGTTCCTCATGATTCGCAGTCCGCACTTTGAGATGGGTGTGGCACGCAGTGTCACAGAACACATGCCATATGAAGGCTAGTAATTAGTGGGCTGACTCAAGTCTGTTGTGTGCATGTGACAATCCGTGGGGGTGGTATGGGAATTGCATGTCCATGTCCCTCCATGTTGGGGCCATGGCACAGATCCCTTATCACCAGGTCCATGTCGTTCGGTGGTGTGCATTTGAGGGCAATGTGTGTCTGCTCCAGCCCTGCCTGGACATTGTGGGGTTTGTCTGGTTCACTCACAAGCTGATTTGCAACAATGATATGACATCTGATTCACCCATGGGCACCAAGAAGATATGTGTATGCTGGTACATGTGCTGTTCCACTCCCCATCTATCTAGATTGTGTGTGCCTCCCATGCCTTTTCTCTAAGTCTCATGGCATATGTACCTGCCAGCCATATCTGCTGTTCCCCTGCTATGTTTATGTGATTCACATGAACAGTGTGCCTGTGTTGACTGACTAATGTACACTGACATGTCTTCTTCTTACCTCCCAAATCCGTAGCTCAACCTTCACCAGCGTAAGAGCATATGGAGGGCCATAGCACGCGAGGTGCGTGCCGTGAGGGTGTGCAACAGGCGACATACACACTGCCACAAGCGGTGGGATGACATCTCCAGGCTCAGCAGGAACGTGGCGGAGATGACACTGGGGGTGATTCCAAGTGCTGGCAGGTTGGCACACCGTACCATGACCCCACTGATGGCACGTATCTTAGCAGTGACACATCCTGATCTGGCTGCACGTTTGAGGGAGGAACAGCAGGAATCTGGGGGTGAGTCTACAGTATGGGCTCATTTTCTTAACGAGTGACCACATAGGTTGCAGGTCAGAGACAGTACTTGCCTCTGTGATGTTGGCAGTGTGCTTCATTTGCTTGTGAGTGGACTCTGTGTTGTGTGCAGTTGTCATGGTTTTTTACCAGCAAGATATACATGGTGCATTCCTGTGTCTGGCCCTGTACTTGGCAATCAGATCTGTGGCCTCATGGCATCACCTGCATAGTGGTCCGCATTGACGTGCCATGGATGTTTGATGCACATGTTTCACATGTACAGGCAATTTGTGCTAATGAGGATAGGTGATGGAGGTTGTGGATGCACAGGCTGTGTACGATATGTTGTTTGGACTTCCAGGTCTGTCCGCAACTTGCCTATGAAGTTTGGGACTCTGGCACTTACGTGTACCCACATCTCTCTCTCTTTCAGCATTGGACGAGGGCAGTGTCAGACAGACAACAGAGGCAGTTGATGACAATGCATCGTGCTCTGATGTAACACAGGATACGACCGAGACAGATGTGAGCAGCATCTTTGAGGGTGGCAGTAGTGTCCATGAGGACTCACGTGTTGAGACACCAACATCATCCGACAGCGGGGTGAGTCTTCATTGTTAGGTGACACAGGGAGTGGGAAATCGACCCCCTCAACTGGCACACAGCGTACAGGGCCCACCCTCCCGCAAACTGCAACAAGTACTGCCCGTGCTCGCCAGAGTCGGAGATGCAGAGTGTCCTTTGGTGCAGGCACCGCTGCACCTGACCCTGTGTGCCAAACTGCCCTCAGTGCTGAGACAGTTGACCTGCTTTGCCAGCTGTGTGTGGGTCAGACTAACATGCTAAATGCATTCCTGGTCCACGACAGGAAGTTGGGCCAGGTGGTAGCTTTCATGGAGGGGATGCATTGGGATGTGGCTGGTATAGGACTGTCCAGTCCTTGTCCTCAAAAGTGACAGCAGCCATTCAGCTGTCACATGCCCAAAGTTCAGCTTCTGTCCCTGCGTCCACACCACAGGCTGTAACAGAGGAGAGTGACCTCTCCGATCCTGCCTCACACTCTGGATATGGCACACGGAGACAACACAAGCAGCAGGCAAAGCAACACAGGCCACAGACACCATCCTCTGGGAAAGCTAGAGGCAGCACAGGGCACGACGTAAGCTGCCCCTCAGATGAGACACAGGGCACTCGGGCATCCCCATCCATGACCACTCCCAGAGACAAGGCATCTCCCAAGGACAAGTTACCTCCCAAGGACAAGGCATCTCCCAAGGAAAAGGCATCTCCCAGGGACAAGGCACCTCCCAGGGACAAGGCACCTCCCAAGGACAAGCACCTCCCAAGGACAAGGCACCTCCCAAGGACAAGGTACCTCCCAAGGACAAGGCATCTCCCAAGAACAAGGCACCTCCCAAGGACAAGGCACCTCCCAAGGACAAGAAGGCACCTCCCAAGGACAAGGCATCTTCCAAGAACAAGGCACCTCCCAGGGACAAGGCACCTCCCAAGGACAAAGCGTTTCTCAAGAACAAGGCACCTCCCAGGGACCAGACATCCACCGAGGACATACAGCCATCAGCCATGACTCCCCTGGAGCTGGTGTTGGTGAGGGATTGTAAGATACATGTCTCAGAGGTTGATTCACCCCATACCTCGACTCCCACCACCACCCCTGTGAAGCAGAGGAAGGAGTACAGTGTTGTGGGGTCCCCTGTTACACAGGTGTTTGAGGGCAGGAGGCAGGGCCAGAGCAAGCATTCAGCAGGGTCCAGCACGTCCCCTGAGAGCAGACAGCCACCAGCACATGATCCACTTTTGATGGGAAGTGTGTCTGTGGAGCCAACACCACTTCCCAATCCTGTCAAGTCCAGACCGAGCTTACAGATCCCCAAAAAGCATAGACACACACCGCAAACAACTGAGCCTCATACTTTCTCTCCTGTACAGCTGTCTCCAGCTCCCAGTGCCACCCAGCCTCCTGGACCATACAGCCCAGTGGGTCATCAGTACAGTGATGTCACTACCTCAGCTGCAGTTCACTCTCATGTGTCAGATACTGGCACTGTGTCTGTTGTCCACTCTCAGGTGTCAGATACTAGCACTGTGTCTGTTGTTCGCTCTCCTGTATCAGGTACTGCCACTGTGTCTGTTGTTCACTCACATGTATTAGATACTAGCACTGTGTCTGTTGTTCACTCTCCTGTCTCCGATACTAGGACTGTATCTGTGGTTCACTCTCATGTAGAAGATACTTGCATGGTGTCTGTTGTTCACTCTCCTGTATCAGGTACTGCCACTGTGTATGGGGCAATCTCTCATGTATCAGATGCTAGCGCTGTGTCTGTTGTTCAGTCTCCTATGTCAGGTGCTGCCAGTGTGTCTGCACCTCCGATAGTACACAGTCCACCTGATTCTCTGGTGTGAGTTTAAGTCCCCCTCACACACATCTCTTTCACATTGCTGGCTGGACTGTCCATTGTAGGCACCCTGGCTGTGTTATTGTCCATGGCAGTGTATATGCACCACATTTCCCTGTGCTGCCTCAGATGTACCTGCTTCTGTTTTGGCCACTGGCCCTGTTTGAGTTATGATGCAATGTGCCACTGACTTGTGCTGCCTCAGATGTACCGGCTCTGTTCTGGCCACTGGCCCTGTTTCAGTTATGATGCAATGTGCCCCTCACTTGTGCTGCCTCAGATGTACCTTCTTCTGTACTGGCCACTGGGCTGGCTCCTGGGTACATCAGAGTGCTATCTTTGTGATGTTTAATAAAGGCAGTTACTCATGTTGTGTACTTTGTCAGTGTCCGTGCTTGTTGTGTACTTGCATTGTGGATTTCTTGTGATTTACAACATGCCCTGTCTACCACTTTCACATGACCAATGGTCTGTATTTGTTATCAGCTGTAACAGGCAATAGAATTTGTCTTGTCTCTGTGACAGAGGCAGGTGGACTCAGAGGGATCTTTTAGTCCAACTACAGTTTGCATACTCTCCCTATTTGTACATGTGTCAATAGCTGATGCTGTTGCTATCAAGGTGGGGATTCTATCCCCATCATAGACAGGCAGCCGGTCCAGGGTCCATTATGTATGTGTGATGGTTGTTGATGTGTGTACAGCAATGTGGTGGAATGCTCTTCTGGTGATGGCCTGCCTTCCTAGTCACATGTGCTAAGTTGTATGTGTGCAATTGTGATGGATTGGGAGGGGATGACGTTGTGGTGGTGGTGTGTATGCTCCTACATTTGGCAGCTACACAGTGTAGGAGCCAGGTGCTGTGTGCCAGTCTGTTTACATTGCGTGTCTTGTCCTTGGGTGCACATGTGGGTGTTCTGGTAGTGCAGTGTGTTCTGGTTTCGTTGCAGTCCTGTGGCCCACCTACTTGTTGTTGCTGAGTATGCAGGGTGTGTGACAGGCAAGTTTGTGTTGTTGATGGGATATGTGTCTGCTCACAGTGTGTGTTCAGTGTGCAGCCCTACTCTATTCCATTGACATGGTGGGGGTGTGTTGTCTCTCACTGATGTCACCTGTGTGTGTTTGTTCTCCAGTATGGTATGTGTGATATGTGTTCATTTTATCCTGTTTCTTTGTATGTGCATCATCCCCTTTGTGTGTTGCTGCTCCTTGTATTTGTGTGTGGTGCACTGTTGACCTGTTCGGTTCTGAGTTACAGTTCACTTGTGTGTTGTGTGTCCTATCCCTTAGCTTGCCAGTGTGTGTGCCTCACCATCAGTTAATCTATTCCACTGTGTTTGTGTTCGCAGAACTGTGCACAGGGCCTATGTGCCAGTGGGTCCTTTGTCCCTTTGCTCTTATGTCAGGTTCTTGTCCTGGTTTACAATGCCTGTAGGTTGTATGCAGTCCAACTGTTGTTGCTGCACTGGGCTCTGTTGATGTTGTTGGCACCTGTGTGTTCCTGAGTTTTGCTTGTGTAAGTGTATTGCTGGTCGTCTGCGTGTCTACAGTGGCACTACTACCCTTCCAGAATGTGATGTTGTCTGTGTGCTGCTTAGTGTTGTGGAGGTACTTTTTGTGTCCCTGTGATGTGTGGTTGAGGAAG
This sequence comes from Lissotriton helveticus, assembly GCF_964261635.1. Taxonomy (NCBI): domain Eukaryota; kingdom Metazoa; phylum Chordata; class Amphibia; order Caudata; family Salamandridae; genus Lissotriton; species Lissotriton helveticus. The sequence goes on along the minus strand of NC_136063.1, from coordinate 761,304,245 downwards.
AGGTGTGGCGCCGCGGCCAGGGCGACTGACGCTGGAATCTGGGGACCACGGTTCGATCCCCGGCTCCGGCGGCAGGTTAGCCCAGCACCATGTGACTCTGGGCAATAGCTCGCTTAATCTTCCCGACGGCCCCCCAGCGCCTAGAGACCCTTACGGGTGATTGTGCGCTTTACAAATGTGGACTTTACTTTTGTGGTTGTGCATCTGTTTATTTTTTCCCACTACTTGTCATGCATGCAGTGCTGTTAGTGTATTTTGGCTTGCATTGGCCTAATGTGCATCCTTCTGATCTTCTGCATTTGACTTTGTGCACTTCCTATGCTTCTTGTGCCTCTGCAAGGCTTGCCTTCTTGTCACCCAGAGTTGTTGTTGCACACAGTTCACTGTGGTTTGCGTTGCTTGACTGTGCCATCCAGGTGTTGTTTGCTAGACTGGGGTGTTGTGCTGTGTTGCTTCTCTTGTATGTGCTGTAGACATGCTTTGTGTTAGCCCTATGCCTTTTCTTGAGGGTCCCCTTAGCTTTTTAGTATATGTGTGCATGCTCTCCATTGCAGCTGGCTTCTGATATGTGTGTCTGGCTGTGGGTATTGGTGGCTTGTGTATGGTCTGGTGGTGTGTTTGTGGTGGTTGATGTTCATGTGTGGTGTGTGTGTTGTATTTGTGATTGTACAGAGTGTACTTGGCATCGATGTGGGGTGCCTTTTGGTGATTGTGTTGCCATTTCCCTGTGATTGGGTGTCTTGTGTTCATGTTCACCCCAACATTCTATGCATGTCCAGCTGGTTGGGGGAGAGGGATGGCCTATGTGCAGCTGCCTGGGAGGGGGGCTGGGGGACTTGTTGATGCTCCTGCATGTCTCCTTGTGTGTGTGGTGTGCCTTCTGTGTGTTTGGTGGGGTGGAGGCCCTGTGGGCTGAGTGGACGGGCCATGCCTATCTGTCTGCCTGGCTGGTATCTTGGGTTCTGGTGTGTGCACCACTACGGTGCGATGTCCGTGGGCTGGCTGTGGTGTTGCGTGGACGGCGTCTGCCTGATGCAGGGGGTGATTGTGCTGAGGTGGGACTGGTGTGGGTGCACTTGTGTGTGTTGCTGTCTCCACCAGGGTGTCTGGTGGGGACAGCTACCAGTGTTCATGCATGCTGTGGCATGGTATGTGTGTATTGCATGCTTGCCTACCTGTGGCGGCGTACACAACGGTGCATGACTTGCTGGTAGTGAAGTAGGAACAGGGCCGGGAAGGCGTGTAGGGCTGGGTCCATGGCGGTCGGGTCCGTGCGGTGGGCCTCGTGGCAATGCTTTCCCTCTCCATTGTGGTGCTTCCGCCGTCTATGAGATGGAGGTGTTTCCGCTACGGTCTTCTGGTTTGTTTGTGACATCGTAATATTGCAGACGGTCGGGACGTCATTCCGCACGGCGGTGAGCCTGGATTGACTCCGTCCGCCATGGTGTCCGGTTCACGTTTTTACGCGGCGGACGGTTAATGTGCCAGTCCCCCTTCCTAATATGGCGGACGGAAGGCCCGCTGCTGGCGGACGATGAGGTGCATTTTCCGCCGCCTCCAGCCCAGAGGTCATGCATCCGTCCGCCATCCTAATCGGCCTCTTAGTGTGCTTTCTGCCCCTCTGGGTGGAGCAGATTGGGCGCTAATGCCCCCATCTGTTTTCCAGGGGAGCAGAAAGACTGTGGATTTTTTTGGGAGGGGTGGGAGTATTGGCATGCCTATTTTGGGCATCCGCCACCCCTATAGACATAAAACAAATTCCCTGTTGCCTAGTGTTACTTCTGCCTCCCGGGGGGATGGGGCAGAAAGACTGATATTCGAGGAAACATGGGGTGGAGCAAAATCCCTTGCTCAAGGGTCCACCCTCCCCCTTACTAGTACCTAGTGGGCAGATCCCTGCTTGGAGATCACCCTCCTGAGGTGATCCCAAAGCAAGGATCCACTAGATTCTCCCCTTTCCAATGATACCTCTCCAGTCTGCCTCGGTGCTCAGGCAGCTTAGATAGCCCCCTGAGCACCGAGGTACTGTAAATGAACCGAGCCGATCTGCTCGTTTCAGTTTTGGTTTCTCTGAAATGACGTCACAAAACATGCGCGCTGATCGTCATTTCAGAGAAACAATCCGAACTGCCTCAGGAGCTGCCGGGGCTGTTTTGATTGAAAGGAAATCCCTCTGCTGCCCGCAACAGAGAGATTTCCTGTGCCATGTGCGCGGACGTCTTGGAGCCACCCGAAGCACATAAGCACTGTTGCATCGGACGGGGTATGCCCGTCTGATGCACCAAAGTGGTTACATTTCTTAAATGACAACATTACACACCTATGCATTACACATTGGTATGTTATTGCTTGTAAGCGAGATTTAAACATGTACGAGTCCAGATCAAATGTAAACAGACAATTCAAAAGATAACAAGTAAAAATAGAAGCTTACCTTCGATTCTGGCAATGACGGGGTTGATTTGCTTTGTGGCCAAGTAGCAGTAGCAAAGGCAGGACTTGGACGATCGGCTCCATGATGGAAAAGGAGGTGTGCAACAGAAGAAAGGTAAGTTTAGGCTTAATATTCATTCTAATACATCAACTTAGGTGTGGAGGTTTCCCCACCACAGTTACGTTGGTGGGAAGACACATCAGGATTTGCCTGACCGACAAACTGGCTGCACTCCCTGTGACAGCCGCTTTTGCTTATGGCACAATTGACGCGGGTGACAAAATGTGGCAGAGACAGCGGCACTCCAACGGTCTCTCGTTCATTTACCCACCAGCATGTAAAAAGAGCTGGTGGACCACCCACTAGGTGGATGGTGAATCCAATGGAAAAGCGATGGCAGGACCGAATCCACCAACATCTAAATCAGGCCCTTAGTCTGTTGCACAGTATACAGTGCCTGGTTCCCATGACGAAGACAGGTTGGAGACTAATGATGTGTTTTTTTTTCTAAACCGATACGTCTGGACAATGGGAGGTGGCTAAATGACAATAGGTAGAAATATTGGGTCAGAGACTAGTGGCAGACTGCATCCCCTTCCTGCTGCAACAGTGTCCTTGGCCTATTGGCAATCACCACAATCGCCTGTCACTTCCCTTTAAATCTTCATGAAAACTCTGGGAACGAGAGAAATCCGATGAAAAGCATATAACATAATCCTTGGTCAAATGTGGCACTATACAGAAAGGTACATCAAATTAGTAACACAGCTACTGAAATACAGAGAGAATGAGTAAGAATTCCTATGAGGATGAAAACACCGAACTGGGTTAATCTTCCTGGACATTTTCTAAAATTCAGTCCCCAGTGACCTATTAGCAACTTATAATTTAGAGAAGGCTTTATTATTTGGGTGTTTTAATAATGGCCCTTGAGTTTGTGCACATAAATGTGAAGAGCTATCCAAACTGCCATTGTTACTCCCAGTTGGACGACTGAGTCTACACCTGCCAGAAACAAACAGAACCTGAGCTGAACAAATTCCCACGGATGCCCCAACCACGATTGCTGGCATCTTTTGTCAGTATCATTGGGACTGGAAAAGAAAATATAGTTCCTGCTTCCAGAGTGGATGGGAAGTTACCACCACTAAAAATAATTCTGAATGCTCTGAGAAACTGGGTTGAAAGTTGTGCACTCCTCTGATGAAAGGTACAGCATTGAAGGATATGAGAAAGCACCTTATCCAGGTGCGCCTGCACCCAAGGAATCACAATCAGGGTTGCTGCCTGGAGCAAAGCAAAACATTGAAAGTATTTAATTTTTTTTGATGTGAGCACAAGGCACATTCCAGCTTTATCAGTTCTTGCCTCGTGTCAACGCACCGAGTGAAAGGAAATCAGACAAGGATACTCTAGCAATTTCAGAGCACTTGGGAAAAGGCTTTGACACCTTGTTTAAATTATTCTTAATTTGTGACTATTTCGTTTTTAAATCGCCGCACTCACCTAAATGTATTAACTGTACTGTGTTCGAGTCCCCGGTCCTCCACCAAAAGTTTGGATTGAGTGGAGGGACGGTGAACCTAGCCCACGGAGGAAGTGATTACGACTTCCTGCCTAGCAGCCAATCAGCGGCCAGCAGCTGACTACCCTCACCCTTAAAAGCTTGCTTTACAGTCGCGCTGTTGACGCGCCGAGTGAAGAAAATCAGACAAGTATACTCTAGCAATTTCAGAGCGCTTGGGAAAAGGCTTTGACACCTTTTTTAAATTATTCTTAATTTGTGACTATTTCGTTTTTAAATCGCCGCACTCACCTAAATGTATTAATTGCACTGTGTTCGAGTCCCCGGTCCACCACCAAAAGTTTGGATTGAGTGGAGGGACGGTGAACCTAGCCCACGGAGGAAGTGATTACGACTTCCTGCCTAGCAGCCAATAAGCGGCCAGCAGCTGACTACCCTCACCCTTAAAAGCTTGCTTTACAGTCGCGCTGTTGACGCGCCGAGTGAAGGAAATCAGACAAGGATACTCTAGCAATTTCAGAGCGCTTGGGAAAAGGTTTTGACACCTTTTTTAAATTATTCTTAATTTGTGACTATTCCGTTTTTAAATTGCCGCACTCACCTAAATGTATTAATTGCACTGTGTTTGAGTCCCCGGTCCACCACCAAAAGTTTGGATTGAGTGGAGGGACGGTGAACCTAGCCCACGGAGGAAGTGATTACGACTTCCTGCCTAGCAGCCAATCAGCGGCCAGCAGATGACTACCCTCACCCTTAAAAGCTTGCTTTACAGTCGCGCTGTTGACGCGCCGAGTGAAATAAATCAGACAAGGATACTCTAGCAATTTCAGAGCGCTTGGGAAAAGGCTTTGACACCTTTTTTAAATTATTTTAATTTTGTCTCTATATCGTTTTTAAATCGCCGCACTCACCTAAATGTATTAATTGCACTGTGTTCGAGTCCCCGGTCCACCACCAAAAGTTTGGATTGAGTGCAGGGACGGTGAACCTAGCCCACGGAGGAAGTGATTACGACTTACTGCCTAGCAGCCAATCAGCGGCCAGCAGCTGACTACCCTCACCCTTAAAAGCTTGCTTTACAGTCGTGCTGTAGACGCGCTGAGTGAAGGAAATCAGACAAGGATACTCTAGCAATTTCAGAGCGCTTGGGAAAAGGCTTTGACACCTTTTTTTAATTATTCTTAATTTGTGACTATTTCGTTTTTAAATCGCCGCACTCACCTAAATGTATTAATTGAACTGTGTTCGAGTCCCCGGTCCACCACCAAAAGTTTGGATTGAGTGGAGGACGGTGAACCTAGCCCACGGAGGAAGTGATTAAGACTTCCTGCCTAGCAGCCAATCAGCGGTCAGCAGCTGATTACCCTCACCCTTAAAAGCTTGCTTTAGAGTCGCCCTGTTGACGCATCGAGTGAAGGAAATCAGACAAGGATACTCTAGCAATTTCAGAACGCTTGGGAAAAGGCTTTGACACCTTTTTTAAATTATTTAAATTTTGTCTCTATATCGTTTTTAAATCGCCGCACTCACCTAAATGTATTAATTGCACTGTGTTTGAGTCCCCGGTCCACCACCAAAAGTTTGGATTGAGTGGAGGGACGGTGATCCTAGCCCACGGAGGAAGTGATTACGACTTCCTGCCTAGCAGCCAATCAGCGGCCAGCAAATGACTACCCTCACCCTTAAAAGCTTGCTTTACAGTCGCGCTGTTGACGTGCTGAGTGAAGGAAATCAGACAAGGATACTCTAGCAATTTCAGAGCGCTTGGGAAAAGGCTTTGACACCTTTTTTAAATTATTTTAATTTTGTCTCTATATCGTTTTTAAATCGCTGCACTCACCTAAATGTATTAATTGCACTGTGTTTGAGTCCCCGGTCCACCACCAAAAGTTTGGATTGAGTGGAGGGACGGTGAACCTAGCCCACGGAGGAAGTGATTACGACTTCCTGCCTAGCAGCCAATCAGCGGCCAGCAGCTGACTACCCTCACCCTTAAAAGCTTGCTTTACAGTCACGCTGTAGAGGCGCTGAGTGAAGGAAATCAGACAAGGATACTCTAGCAATTTCAGAGCGCTTGGGAAAAGGCTTTGACACCTTTTTTAAATTATTCTTAATGTGTGACTATTTCGTTTTTAAATCGCCGCACTCACCTAAATGTATTAATTGCACTGTGTTCGAGTCGCCAGTCCACCACCAAAAGTTTGGATTGAGTGGAGGGACGGTGAACCTAGCCCACGGAGGAAGTGATTAAGACTTCCTGCCTAGCAGCCAATCAGCGGTCAGCAGCTGATTACCCTCACCCTTAAAAGCTTGCTTTAGAGTCGCGCTGTTGACGCATCGAGTGAAGGAAATCAGACAAGGATACTCTACCAATTTCAGAGCGCTTGGGAAAAGGCTTTGACACCTTTTTTAAATTATTTAAATTTTGTCTCTATATCGTTTTTAAATCGCCGCACTCACCTAAATGTATTATTTGCACTGTGTTCGAGTCCCCGGTCCACCACCAAAAGTTTGGATTGAGTGGAGGGACGGTGAACCTAGCCCACGGAGGAAGTGATTACGACTTCCTGCCTAGCAGCCAATCAGCGGCCAGCAGCTGACTACCCTCACCCTTAAAAGCTTGCTTTACAGTCACGCTGTAGAGGCGCCGAGTGAAGGAAATCAGACAAGGATACTCTAGCAATTTCAGAGCGCTTGGGAAAAGGCTTTGACACCTTTTTTAAATTATTCTTAATTTGTGACTATTTCGTTTTTAAATCGCCGCACTCACCTAAATGTATTAATTGCACTGTGTTCGAGTCGCCAGTCCACCACCAAAAGTTTGGATTGAGTGGAGGGACGGTGAACCTAGCCCACGGAGGAAGTGATTAAGACTTCCTGCCTAGCAGCCAATCAGCCGTCAGCAGCTGATTACCCTCACCCTTAAAAGCTTGCTTTAGAGTCGCGCTGTTGACGCATCGAGTGAAGGAAATCAGACAAGGATACTCTACCAATTTCAGAGCGCTTGGGAAAAGGCTTTGACACCTTTTTTAAATTATTTAAATTTTGTCTCTATATCGTTTTTAAATCGCCGCACTCACCTAAATGTATTATTTGCACTGTGTTCGAGTCCCCGGTCCACCACCAAAAGTTTGGATTGAGTGGAGGGACGGTGAACCTAGCCCACGGAGGAAGTGATTACGACTTCCTGCCTGGCAGCCAATCAGCGGCCAGCAGCTGACTACCCTCACCCTTAAAAGCTTGCTTTACAGTCGCGCTGTTGACACGCCGAGTGAAGGAAATCAGACAAGGATACTCTAGCAATTTCAGAGCACTTGGGAAAAGGCTTTGACACCTTTTTTAAATTATTTAAATTATGTCTCTATATCGTTTTTAAATCGCCGCACTCACCTAAATGTATTAATTGGGCTGTGTTTGAGTCCCCGGTCCACCTCCAAAAGTTTGGATTGAGTGGAGGGACGGTGAACCTAGCCCACGGAGGAAGTGATTACGACTTCCTGCCTAGCAGCCAATCAGCGGCCAGCAGCTGACTACCCTCACCCTTAAAGCTTGCTTTACAGTTGCGCTGTTGACGCGCCGAGTGAAGGAAATCAGACAAGGATACTCTAGCAATTTCAGAGCGCTTGGGAAAAGGCTTTGACACCTTTTTTTAATTATTCTTAATTTGTGACTATTTCGTTTTTAAATCGCTGCACTCACCTACATGTATTAATTGCACTGTGTTCGAGTCCCCGGTCCACCTCCAAAAGTTTGGATTGAGTGGAGGGACGGTGAACCTAGCCCACGGAGGAAGTGATTACGACTTCCTGCCTAGCAGCCAATCAGCGGCCAGCAGCTGACTACCCTCACCCTTAAAAACTTGCTTTACAGTCGCGCTGTTGACGCACCGAGTGAAGGAAATCAGGCAAGGATACTCTAGCAATTTCAGAGTGCTTGGGAAAAGGCTTTGACACCTTTTTAAAATTATTCTTAATTTGTGACTATTTCGTTTTTATATCGCCGCACTCACCTAAATGTATTAATTGCACTGTGTTCGAATCCCCGGTCCACCACCAAAAGTTTGGATTGAGTGGAGGAACGGTGAACCTAGCCCACGAAGGAAGTGATTACGACTTCCTGCATAGCAGCCAATCAGCGGCCAGCAGCTAACTCCCCTTGAATCCTATCATCTCAGATGCTTCTCCGATCGCGCAGCGGACGCGCCGATTTCGCGCCAAAGTCAAGCCTACGTCCTGCCCGTCTGCGCCCGTCCGCGACCGGACGGGGCCAGGGGCCAGTCCCTCTGCCAAAACCTTTTCTATATCCCGTAAGTACTCTAGAGAATGCCTTCTTAGCTTTAAGTCTAATCAGTGCCCGCAGACTTCGCCCCTCTGCTGCCATTTAAATCCCTCCAACTGCCCAGGCTGTAGTCTTACCCTTTTATCTTTGCCCTCCACTTTAAACTAGGATACCCGTGATTTTCTGAAACCGTCTCCGACGTATAAATATTCAGCTCTTAGACAGGAACTCACTTTTATTAGTCTGAACTGTAGATCTCTAAGCACAAAAGAGATATTTTTGATCTGCTTACTACCTCACAACCAGCTGCTTTATTCCTCACTGAAACCTGGCTAAACGCCAGTTCCGGCCCTGACATAGTGTCTGCCCTCCCCGATAATTACACATACCTCGGCAGAAACAGGGTGGGTAAAGAGGGTGGAGGGATAGCAGCTATCTTCAAAAAAACCTATAAATGTAAATTGGTTGACCTTGACATACCAAACTGTGAAGCCAGTCTTTTTAAGCTCCTGCTGTCCCCGAACTTCACCCTTTCCGGAACTCTTATATACCGTGCCCCAGGAACAGCTAGCTCATGGGCAGCCTCTCTCCCCGAGCACATTGCACCCCTTTTGTTAGACGCCACTAATTTTCTGATTGTGGGAGACCTTAACATCCATTTGAACGATACTTCCTGCCCTACTAGTACCAATCTCATTTCGGACTTAGCTGCAATGAATGTCACCCTACATAATTCAGGTCCAACTCATAAAGCAGGTAATCTACTCGACCCCATCTTCTCTTACCTCGATACCATCACATGTAAACCCCATGTACCTATCCCTTGGTCGGATCATTTCATGGTGGAATTTTCTATTTCTATCCAGCGATCCCCCACAACCCAATCACTTCCCACAGGACCCAAAATGGCTAGAAACTGGAAAAATCTGGACACCAGCAAATTCAATTTATGTCTAGACAACACCAGGCCCCTTACCACTATAACTAACATTGAGGAGGAAGCGGTTATCAATAGCTGGCTTAGCTCTGCCGTCAATGCATGTCTTCCCCAGAATAAAAAGAAATACAATCAGCACTATCCTCCCGCCCCGTGGTTCTCCGAAACACTCAAGAGGGAAAAAACCATATGCAAAAACCTAGAGCGGCGGTGGCACTCTCAATATGACCCCTGCATTAAGCGATTGTATAAATCGGCCCTAACCAAATACCATGCACTTTGCAACATGGCTAGGACCGACTGTGTTAACTCGACCATTTTGAATGCACAAAATCGCCCTAAAGCACTTTTCAAAGCCGTGCAAGAACTTTCTGGACCTACACGCCAACCACAAGCCCCATGTTTGAATTCTACACAATGCAATGTTCTAGCGGACTTTTTTATTAATAAAATTGCTAATATCTATGCTGACTTTGATGGCTCAACTCATACCCTTACACCCCCTAAACATCCCGTACCGGCGAACTCCCCTGAACATGGCCCACTAGAGCTCACTCTTAGCAACACCAACAGGTATTTAGCAACATGGAATCCTCTCAATATAACCTCACTATGCGATATCATCAGTACTATTAAGTCTGGTTCTGCTATGGATCCCATTCCCCCGCAAATCCTACATGTTTTGGATACCCCGACCCTCAATCTAATTGTAGAACTGCTCAATACGTCCCTCAGCGAAGCCGAGGTCCCTAGTGCATGGAAACATGCTATGATAGTTCCTTTTGTTAAAAAAGGCAAATGTAGACTTGGAAAATCCGTCCAATTTTCGCCCTATCTCCCTTCTCCCTGTCTTTTCAAAAATTTTAGAAAAGCACATTAACATGCAACTTACTAAATACACTGAATCAAGAAATCTTCTCCATACTTCTCAATCTGGTTTTAGGGCAGGATTCTCTACAGAATCAACACTGTTAGGTGTCTCCTATTTTGCTAGACCTAAGTGCCGCATTTGACACGGTTTCCCACACCATCCTTCTCAATACACTCTATTCCTGCGGCATCACTGGTCCGGACCTCAAATGGCTCTCGAGTTTTCTTTCTGACAGAACTTTTCAAGTTTTCTCTCCTACATCTACCTCTGAAATACACAAATCACAATACGGTGTCCCTCAGGGTTCCATTTTAAGTCCCCTACTTTTTAATCTGTACAGCAGCCCTTTAGCCACCATTGCGGAACAAGCTGGGCTTACTATTTACTCATACGCTGATGACACCCAGCTTATCTACTCACTTTCAGCAAATTCTCACTCCACCTCATCTTCACTATGTTCCGGGCTTAATGACATTGCAAAATGGATGTACGATACCAAACTTAAACTTAATGGGGGAAAGACCGAACTCCTTCTCTTTGGCAACAATACTACTCTATGGGGCTCCCATCATTGGCCTCCTCAGATGGGTCCTCTACCTTCCCCCTCCAAAACCGCTCGCAACCTTGGCATCATTTTTGATGACCAAATGACTATGAAGAAACAAGTTGTCAGAGTTGCCTCTACCTGTTTTGTCATCCTTAAATGGCTCAGGAAGATCATATGGAGGCTTCCTCTGGACACACAAAAAACCGTTGTCCAAGCTCTAATAACATCAAGACTCGACTACGGTAACGTTGTGTACCTAGGTACCAGCAAGGAAGTTATGCGGAAATTTCAGGTGGTACAAAATGCGGCGGTCAGATTACTCTGTAAACTACCAAATAAATCCTCTACATCAGCCGCCCTACGAAATCTCCATTGGCTCCGAATTGAAAATCGCACGAAATTCAAAGCTCTGTGCTACATGCATAGAATAAACTCTGGCAGTGCTCCCCTTTATCTTAAAACCCTAGTTCACCAATACTGTCCCCCACGTGTTCTCCGTTCCTCCAACCAGCATAAGTTCCAGGTACCCAGGATAAAACGAGCCAGAATGGGCGGATGCTCCTTCTCGTATCTGGCTCCATCCCTCTGGAATTCTCTCCCCCTTCATCTTCGCACAGAATCTAGCTATACCAAATTTCGCAAGGACTTAAAAACCTGGTTATTTAATCAGTAGGCTGTCTTAATTAATTGGCCCTGTGTCTCATCTCTGCTTTATCCGGACACTCGTTATGTACCTAGCGCCGGGAAACCTTCGGGTAGCTGAGCGCTCTACAAATTTAAATATAATAATATAATAATAATAATAATAATTCCTTTTGGAACGACCTTTGCTTAGCTGGCTGCTACCATTTCGCAAATTTGAATAAGTTGAGGAAAACCCAGCCTTTTTTGAAAGACAACAGTAATCCAAATTGCAGCTTAAATGAACTCTGAATACAAGCTCACGAGTGTGCTCTATCTTTGCAGCCCTAACTGCCACTTCCCTTCCCTTCTCTTTCCTTCCCTTCCCTTCCCTTCCCTACCCTACAGTACCATTCTCTTCTCTTCGCTTCTGTTCTCTTCTGTTCTGTTCTGTTCTCTTCTCTTCTCTTCTCTTCTCTTCTCTTCTCCTTTCTCAAAGGCAAGAGATGGGCAGCCAATGCTATATCTATTGACTTTTTTAGGTTTGTGTTAGTCAAGCCCTTTTAATTTTACTAACATAATGTGCATAGCATAGTTACTGTCAAGCTCTTCCCTAAGTCTCTGCAGAAACAACATGCAAGATGAAGAGGTCCCAACTTCCCCAATCCACCCACCGTGACAAACTATGCTAAAGCGACGATGGTAAACAGGGGAAGAGGGGAAGAGAGGAAGATAAAATAATAATTGTCCCACAGTGTCTCCCACTCAGGTGTTAGAGCAGGCAGTTAGGAAAGTTCCTACATGAGACAACAAAGGACAAGGTAAGACATAAACAGAATAGAAGGTCTACATGAACTAAATGGTAAAAATGTTTGTGTTGTAATTACCTGAAGAATTCCCCTCTCCCATTAAGTGACCAATTTGCCTGGGTATTATATGGTTATGATCATCAATAAGGCAAGAAGGGAATAGCAGATATTAGCGAGAAAGTGACCAACTGTAACCTCAGATATAATAGAAAAAAAGGAAGAGCGAGCAACCCCCGCCTATGATATGTGAGGAGTGGTCTTAACAGATGGAGAAAGAAAGGATAACATAATAACACTAGCTAACTTGCTATTTATGAATATGACTTTGTCTTGTGCTTCCTTAAATTCAGGAAGTAATAACATTCATGTTGTGTCTCCCCACAGGACCAGTATAACAAGGTTCAGAGCCAGGCAGATCTCCAAACGACGAAGGAAAATCACACCAGTGAGTAATATATATATAATTAACTATGTTAGACAGCGCAGATGCGCTTTTACGGCAATGGTGAGCTTCTCTGTTTTCTTTTACAGGTGCCTGAGCCATAAGGAACTGAAAAGGCGCACCAAGAACGCCAACCAAGGAAGCAGGGGACAGGAATGAGGAAGGAACACCACCACGAGGCTGACGAGGACCGTACAAAAAGCAGGAAGCCTTGAGAGAAGAGCACCGATGCCCAGGAACAGAGAAGGAGCCACCGAGACCTGCCGGGAGGGCGAGCAGCCACAAGGACGCTGAAGATGCCTTGCCAGCAACCAGGACCGACAGCAAGGTGAGTCACCCAGAAGTAATAGGAGGGGCAGAAACAATGGAATGCAAAGTGTTCTAATGTGGATAGGAGGGGCTTAAATACTTCTCAGCTGCGGTTCTCTGCGGACCACGGCAAGCATGACAGTTACTAAAGGGGTTTTTCAGATAGACTTCAATCACTAGTCAGTGGTTGTGTCATTCCAACCACTCCAGCATGTATCAAAGGGCAATGTGTCAGCCCACTTCTGCCATGGGCTTACTTCACTATGAGTTACGTAGCACTGCCCTTTCACAAAGAGCACACCCACATACAAAGTAGTTCCCTTCAGTGTTAGGAAGTGCTATGGTAATCCATACATTTTTAGACCGAAAATACATTTTTGCCTTTAGCCAATGTTTTGTTTTTAGACTAATGATGGTCTGGCAGCTTCCTGAACAATAACATTTTGCAAAAAACAGGAAAAAGCAAAATAAGAATTGCCAAAAGGCTGGCGGTCAACAGATCTTTTGGCTGTGCCAATGCTTGTTTGGTTTGCTAATAACTCTTGTGCCATTTAATGAATCTTCACAAAACCTTCCCCAAAAAAAGTCTCATCCACCTCAGCTCCTTCCTGGAAAGTTTTCGGTGATCCATCAAGTGGGGGTCATGAAAAAGGTGTGTGTTGCAAAACATGTTTTCCACATGCAATTTACCATGGGGATAGTTGGACACAGCTACAAGCAAAGGACTGAGCAGAATAACACCAATTTTGACTGGTCCAGATAGCATGCTTTTTGTGATTTTGTGTAAATCTATTTTGGTAGTCTTGGAGAAATTAAGGTTATAAATATTTATATATTTCACACCCCAGAGAATCTGCAGATTTTTTTTTTATCGGTCCACAAATCCAAAATCCCGATCAAATAAAAAAAGAGCAGGCTCCTGCCCTCTTTAAAATAAACCCCCTGTGGTGGTGCAAAGGGTGAGCACACTTTAATGTTTGGGGGAACGGATTGTTCAGCCTTTTGAGCTTTTATGAGGGCACGGGCCATGGGGAGGTGGCATACAGCCTTGCTCTCAAAGAAAGCCTTTATGAGTAACCCTGGGCGTAGGTCGCGTAGTAGCGCTACGTGTAACTACGCAAAGTGCACTTCGCAATACGCGAGCTACGCGAACTGCGTAGTGCACTGTGCAAAATGCTGTTCACACTGATTGCAAAGTGCCGGATGCTTGTCTGCACTGTGAAATCAGTGCAAACCGCATCTTGCACAGTGCAAGCAGTCGTTTTCTGCCCCTCGAGTAGATTTCTCAACGCGGACTGGTAGTTTCTCATCGCGAGCGGTCACGAGCATATGCAACCACTCGCAATGAAAAACCTGACCTCCCTGCATTGAGAATCTTGCCAGGAGGTTTATTTGCCACGCTCGCGATCGTTAACTTGATGTTGCTGATCGCGAACGAGGAAAAAGTCTCGCCGGATGTCATTTTGCTCGCTCGCGGTCGCCAACTTGACGTTGAGGACCGTGAGCAAGCAAAAAATGTTCACTACGCTACGCGTGTTTGCACTGTACTGTGTGCAATTCGCGTAGTGCGAAGTAGCGCAAACTTCGTAAACTACGCGAGCGTAGCGTAGTACTTTGCCCAGGGTTATTTATTAGGCCCTAGGGACTCCATACTCTAAGTCAGTTTGAAACTTAGGTAAGGGGGATGCAGGTCCCTCCCAAGCCATAGCGGGCCCTGTTGACCCATCCTCTAGGGCCAGTGTTTCTTTGTGGGAAGGGGCACCTGGCTCTCCTAGGGTGACCGGTGTCCCGGATTTGACAGGACTGTGCTGTCCCAACAGATTTTGGGAAATTTTGCACATGTCCCGGTTTTCAGAAAGAGTAGACTACAAATAGTGGAAGGCACCTTTTCTAAGGTGGGACGAGCTAGCAGCTCTTAAAAGAAAGCAATTTAATTAACGCACAGAAGGCTCGGTTTAACAGTTTAATTTACTTTAGTCACTTAGTGTCTCATCTGTGTTTCTGTTAATGAGGGGTGTAATGTAAATCATTCTGTGGTGATGTAAAAGTGTAGCCCTTATTCCATGTTTAGTAAATGTCACGGTTTTTAGTTTTCAAAATCTGGTCATCGGTGCTACGGTTATGGCGATAGACTGCCATAACTTACCATACCAGGTAATGCTGTCCACTCCTAGTCTGTGGTCCGGTCAAGGAATTAGAAGGCTCACAGGGTTATTTTCCTCATGGTATAATGCCACTGGTAGTAATCACTAGCGTTTGCAATTCCGAAACCGCAGGGCCTGTCCTATTCTGCCAGCGTGTGGTCCAAAAACATATAATGATGTCTGCATCAAAAACATGTGCTGCTGGGTGCATGTCTGATCAGTCATAAATCTATACTACTGAAAAGTGGATCCATCTGTGATCTACATATTCCTCATCAGAAGGCCATGCATTAACCGCCCTGCTAGTGCCATGCTAGCGGTACCACACATGAGCAGCAAACAGTTAGAGCCTAAGGAAGCATCATAATACCCATGGCAATTGGCAGTTTCCATCGTGCACCGATCACCAAAATGATTAACTGTGTGGGTTCCTATTGCCATGAGATATATCCTAAGGAGGATAATGATTAGATATGGACAAACTGCCATTGCCGATACTTTGTGGCAGTGTTTATATGTTGACACACTGTGTTGGGTACATGGCACAGTAGGTGAAGTGGGGTGTATCAAAAAGATTGATTTGGCCATATGCCATATGTAATTGACATGTCCTTCCTTACATGCAAACTAGGGTTTAGCAAGTAGGCAGTTGACATGGTTATCCACACATAGTATAGACCAATTTTGGGTGGTTGGATATTATTATTATTTTTATCGACACATGTTTTGTATGATAGATTTCCACACCGTTTGCTTGCTACATTCCAAATGACACAGGATGTTGAGAGCCAGCACATTTTCTCTTCCAAGATGGTGGCGGAAGTTAGTAGTCTAGTCGCGCTTGGCATGATACAGACAAGATGAGCCTCTTTCCAGTATAGTCCAGTTCGAGCATTGAGTGCAGGGAGTGAGCGGAGATGCAACATTGCACCTTTTGCTCTGAGCAACCTAGTAAGTGTTTAGATGAGGACTTGGGCTTTACAAGCACCACAAGCGTGGTTTCACACCTTGTTGATGGAATAATGATTGTTCAATTACAGATCGTATAGATCGAAGATGCCCGGGCAGGTTCCCTGGACAGATGGGCGTAGGTAATGTACTCACAACATGGGGTTAAGAAGTTATTTCATGCGGACCAGGTTAACATACCTCCTTATCGATTAAGGATTTACCTACATTTTTGTGGTTGCATGTGTCACAACTATCTCCTGATAATGCATGGTTTCCAACGGATGGAGCTGTGGTCTCCACTTTAACAACAGAAAAATACCAGCTTCCGCTTGTACTGTATGGGTGCTGGCTGGGTAGCTGGCATGGGCTCTGGAGGCCTTAGTACTCCCCCTGGGGCTCCAACTTACAACATTTTTTTAAGTGTGGGTGCCCTGGGTGGGCAACCAGAGCACCCAATAAATAAAAAGTATCAATGAATAATATTTAACTATAACTCACGCCTTTGCCATACCCTGCAAATTACCCTCTGTTAGAAATTGGGTCTCTAGTTGGCAGAGGTTTGCACCCTGTCCAAGTAGGGACCACAATCCTAGTCTGGGTAAGCTAGGTACACACTTTAAGTTAACCTGTGCTCACACTCTGGTAGCTTGGCACAGAGCAGGCAGTCTTAACTTAAGAAGCAATGTGGCGTATTCTCAAGGAGCTATCGCAGAGTTAACGGCACTTTATTGCGGCCAAAGTCGTGATAAATATATCACCCCATTCACAAGCTGGTGATAACATCCCATAGCACCAGTTTACCTGCGATAGCAGGCGCAACAAACATCGCCACAGATGACCCCGGCAACTATTGCTAATGAGATGCGGAGTAGGCGTTCCCGTGCCACTAGCCACAACAACACCACTCCCCAAGCTTCTCAAAGACCAGCCACATCGGCGATAAGAATACAAAACATGCGATAAGGCACGTTAGCAGCAGGAAACTGTCACGATCCCAGGAGCGCCTCAGATGGGCGGAATTCATCTGTGTGTCACTTCGGTGATAGAACCAACTACATGTCCCAGAATGCCTAGCGCATACAGATGGGCGGTACTATATAGGAGGAAACTTCCTGTTTTCCTCGTCGGATATTCTGGATCTGTCGACCTTGCAACAGCGCTGTCTGAGCTGGAAAAGCTGTTTGTCTGTTCATAGGAAAACCTTAGGATTGCTATTGTGTATGCCGTGTGTGTTTCCCGTGGCTGTTCTGGAACTGGCATTTCTGCCGGCTGGTTGGTGCCGCGTACTTGTTTCTCCATTGGCGAGCCTTCTTGCCTCGGCTCATGCGGAGGAACATTGATTCCCTGGTACGGGAGGAGCTAGTTGCTTGTCCTGCTTGCCCTCCGTTGGAAGAGTCGTAGATAACACGACTCATTGCGGAGGATGATTTGCGCTACTCGTATAAGTCTAATTGCAACTTTGCCCTCCGTTGGTGAGCCTCTTTTTCCTAGGCTCGTGCGGAGGACGAAATCTCGTCATTTCTTCCATTGTCCTTACCAGGCTTGGTAAGACAGTTCCCTGTTATCAGAGCCTGCGTCTTGCGACTCCTGCAGGGGATCCATGATAAATACATTCCTTCAAGTACCGACAACGATACCAGGATAAACATACTATTTTGGTGGCACAGGTACTGTTACTTTTCTTATTCTTCACGGGTGAAGTAACCCATTCAATCATTTCTTTATTTGCATCGTGTGCTGAAGAACACGGGGTTCCTAAGACGCTGTACAAGACTTACCCATTTTCGCATCAAGTTCCTTCCACATGGGGGTATGTACAATCACACAAGCATTCCATTATATCGTTAGAGTATTATAGGATAGTGTGTAAGGGCTGTTGTTCTTTGTGTGTTGTGTGGGACATAGCCTCGCTCGTATCCTTCCTGGGCTCTGATGTTATTGAAGTGCGGTTTACATTACAGTACAGTTACTTTAGTTTCCTTTACAGGTAGAGGGTACAACTTGTGCTTCTCGTGTCTTTCTATTACGTGGTGTATAGAAATGGGTACCAACGTTATTGTTGTTTGTCTTTCAGATCTCCCTCCCTGCTGTTCCCTTCCTTCCCTGCCTTTTTCTCTGCCCTCGCTTGATCCTTTCTTAACCCAAGGCTATTACAGCATTCTGGGTTTGGTTAGATCAGGAGGTGGCCTTGTTTTAACAACACACTGATCCTGATGATTGAGAGGATAACAGACTATCCGACCCAAGTATTACTTCCTCCTGGTCAGTGGGTGTTGAAATGGCCACTCTTGATGATGTGTTAGCCACTCTAGTACTAGTTCAGTCGGAGTTGATTTCCTCCAGGCAGGAGACAACAGAACTGCATAACCGACTGGATACCATTCAGAGGAATCCGTTTAATGCAGGGGCCTCGAGTACCACCCCTCCTAGTCCGGTGGTGGGGGAAAGGCCTGTCACTATCCCTTTAGCTAACCCTGAACGTTTTAAGGGGGATGCGGGCTCAGTTCAGGTCTTTCTCACGCAGGTAATGCCGCATTTTTCTTGTAAGCCTCGATCCTTTCCCACCAATTAGGCAAAGGTTGTGTTCCTTATTTCGTATTTAGCTGGAGACGGAGCCCAGTGGGCGGTTTCCTTGATTCAAAGAGACAACCCTATCATTCATGTTTGGGAAGCCTTTAGGGACGAATTCAGAAAGGTATTCGATAGAAGGGCTGACTCGTACATCGCTGATAAAAAATTGTTGGAGTCCGACAAGGTACTCAGGACATCTTAACTTATTTGAATTCTTTTCGGAGGCTTGTAACGGAGACAAAGTGGCCTGAGGCCAAACAAGCCTCTTTGTTTCATCAGGGATTGAATGATGATATGAAAGATATCATTGCGCAGATCGATCCTCAGCCGGTTGCGTGTGAGGATTTAATAAATCTGGTTTTGCGCTTGGACCATAGATTAAGGGAACGCAAAGGAGACCATAAAACGAAGAGTAGAACTATCCCATCATATGGGCATTCGAAGGCCATTGACACTAACACGGCCACTGGCTCTGAACCCATGGATATAGGGGCGGTTAAAGCCACCTTAACTACAACCGAGAAAGAGCTGCGTCGTAACAACGGGCTCTGTCTATATTGCGGTAAGAAAGGCCATTTTGTTTGGGAATGCCATGTTAAACCCAAGATGTCTAGGTTCCGTCTTACCAGAGGGGTTTCGGCCGCACTAGAGAAACCATCGGAAAACTAGAGGACTCTAAGGTGAACAAAGGGGTTCCTTGGAGTTGGATTTGCATCCCTTCCTTGTAGAAGAATGTTGTGGGGGCGCAACATCTGTTTATCGAAGTAGTATTATCAATACATGCTAAGTGGATTGCCATGCATGCTATGGTGGACTCAGGGGCCACAGGCATGCTCATGGATATGACGGTGGCAAAGAGAGCAGGGATTCGCTTGATCCCTAGAAACACTTGTGATAAGATATATGCTGTGGATGGGAGGAAATTGGACATAAGCCCCATAAGTTATCATACGAGCGAAACAGAAATGCTGTTCGGGTGCCATAAAGAATGGGTCACGTTCAACGTAATCAACGCACCACAATATGGTATCATATTAGATATTCCCTGGTTGAAACGCCACAATCCGGAAATAGATTGGGGTACAGACATCATCACGATGAACTCCTCATATTGCTGGGAACATTGTTACGAGATCAACAAGAGACCTTCTTCCGCTTTGGCTTGCGGAGATTATGTGGCCACGGCAGCGGAAAAGGAGGTGCAATTGCCCGCGTTATACAAGGAGTACAAAGGGGTCTTTGACGAAGTTCAAGCGGAAGTGCTCCCTCCACATAGGCAATTTGACTGTCAAATCGACCTTGTCCCTGGGGCTGTGGTTCCCAGTGGACGCCTATACGCATTGACTGAACCTGAGAATGTGCATCTGAGGGCCTATCTGGATAAGTTGTTGGAACTGGGTTTCATTCGTCATTCTAAATCCCCGGCTGCCTCCCCTCTGTTCTTCATTCCTAAAGCGAATGGGGAATTGAGGGCATGTGTGGATTTTAGGGTGCTAAACGCTGTGACAGTAAAAAACAGGTATCCCCTTCCTCTGATCAATGTATTATTGGAGCAGGTGAAGTCAGCCACCATCTACACCAAGTTGGATTTAAAAGGCGTGTACCATTTGGTAAGAATGAGAAAAGGGGACGAATGGAAGACCGCCTTTAAGACCCGGTATGGTCTCTATGAGTATTTGGTCATGCTGTTTGGGCTTTGTAATGCCCCAGCGGCATTCCAGTACTTCCTCAACGAGGTGCTGAGAGAGATACTGGACCATTACGTTGTTGTCTACATTGATGACATCCTTATCTACTCCGAGTCAGAGGAACTGCATGTCCACCATGTCAAGTCGGTATTACAGCTCCTGCAGAAGCATAGCCTCTACTGCAAATTGAGCAAATGTGACTTTCACGTTACAACTGTAGAGTTTTTGGGGGTCATGCTCAGCCCTAATGGCCAGGAGATGGCCGAACGGAAGATCAGAGCGGTGAAAGACTGGCCGGTTCCACAGAACGTGAAAGACGTTCAATGCTTCACCGGTTTTGCCAATTTTTATCGGCGTTTCATTAGACAGTTTTCTCAGGTGGTGGCTCCCATCACGCATCTGTTGAGGAAAGCGCAGCCTTTTGTGTGGAATCAAGAGGCTCATGAAGCCTTTGAAGCTTTGAAGGAAGCATTCGTGTCAGCACCGGTACTAGCCCATCCCAATTCTGACAAACCATTCATTGTCGAGGCGGGTTCCTCTGATGGGGCACTCAGTGCCATACTTTCGCAAAGACATGATCAAACCGGTCAACTACATCCGGTGGCGTATCTATCCCGGAAGCTGAATGGGGCAGAGACCAATTATTGTATTTCAGAAAAGGAACTCCTGGCGATAAAGGTCGCATTCACTGAATGGAGACATTTCCTGATGGGGTCCAAACACATGGTTACTGTTTACATCGACCATAGAAACCTACAGTTTATGACTGCTGCAAGACACCTCACACCGAGGCAACTTAGGTGGATGCTTTTCTTTTCTGAGTTTCACTTCATTATAACCTTCCGTCCGGGGGTGGAGAACAAGAAGGCAGATGCGCTAACTCGCCAATTATCCCTTAAGTCCCCTGAAACTGGTGTTGAAACTGCTATCATCGATCCAGCCAAGATGGTATGCGTTATACAGCCGGATGCATTTTTACAAGGGGTCCGTAAAGGTATGAACTCCTTTTACT
Organism: Lissotriton helveticus; assembly: GCF_964261635.1. Lineage (NCBI taxonomy): Eukaryota > Metazoa > Chordata > Amphibia > Caudata > Salamandridae > Lissotriton > Lissotriton helveticus. The sequence goes on along the minus strand of NC_136063.1, from coordinate 761,283,106 downwards.
GGAAGAACTGGTTGCGCAGTCACAAGGAATGGCACGTCAAGGATGGCTACCCAGTGAACAAAGGACGGTTACTGGTCCCTTCAGTACCTCTTCGGAAACACGTGTTTCATTGGTGCCATTGCTGGGCATATGGGTCTGGAAAAGACGGTAGATCAAATCAATCGTTGGTGTTGGTGGCCATCCCTGAGACCCGAGGTCAAGACATGGATATCACTGTGTGACGTCTGTGCTACGGTCAAGGCTGATCATCGTCGCCCCGCTGGTCTTCTGCAACCACTGCCTACGCCTTCTGTTCCGTGGGAGCGCATCTCCTTGGATTTCGTGGTGGGTCTGCCCAAGGATCAGGGATATACGGCTATGTTGGTGGTCATTGATTTCCTGCCAAAAATGGGGCATTTCATCGCCTGTCCTCAGGTACCCACAGCAGGACAATTGGCGTGTATGTTGATGGTACACGTGGTCCGACTGCATGGACTGCCTACTGTGATTGTCTCGGATAGGGGTTCCCAATTCCCGGCAAGGTTCTGGAAGTCCTGGTGTTCTTCTTTGCATATAGTGAAGGTCCTGTCCACCAGCTTCCACCCACAGACAGACGGGCAGACGGAGCGTCTCAACCAGACTCTGAAGCAGTTTTTGAGATGCTATGTGGATCGCAGCAAAGATAATTGGGTGGAGTATCTGTGGCTTGCAGAGGTGGCGTATAACAATGCGACTCATAGCGCCACGCGGGTCTGCCCTTTTACTGCTCCTATGGGCGCCATCCTCCTTTTCTTCCTTTTCTTCATCCCTTCAAGGAAGTCAGAGTGCTGGAAGCAGCTAAGAGGGTGTCTCACATCAGGGATACGTTGGTGCAGGCACAGGCCAATCTTGTGGCGTCCAAGGTGGCGTAGAAACGCACTGCTGATAAACACAGGCGTCCTGGCCCTTTGTATCAGGTGGGGGATCTGGTGTGGTTATCTACTAGGAATATCAGGTTCCGGAAACACAGCGTGTTCAACCCTCATTACATCGGTCAGTTTCCTCCCGCAACACCTGAAGATCCATCCGGTTTTCCATGAATCACTGTTGAAGCCGTCCTTGTCTTCTGTGAAGAGACTCCCACCGCCACTTGTGGTTCAGGATGGGCTGGAATACGAGGTGGAGAGTATCCTTGATTTGAGGTGGCAGGGGCGTGGCCTTAGGTATCAGGTGTCCTGGAAGGGGTACGGGCCGGAGGAGAACACGTGGGAGCCTGCGTCTGGAGTGAATGCGCCTCGTTTGGTGCCATGGTTTCACAGGCGGTTCCCGTCCCGTTCTGGCCCTCTTCGGTGCTCTCGGTGAGGGGGGATGTACTGTCATGATCCCAGGAGCGCCTCAGACGGGCGGAATTCATCTGTGTGTCACTTCGGTGATAGAACCAACTACATGTCCCAGAATGCCTAGCGCATACAGATGGGCGGTATTATATAGGAGGAAACTTCCTGTTTTCCTCGTCGGATATTCTGGATCTGTCGACCTTGCAACAGCGCTGTCTGAGCTGGAAAAGCTGTTTGTCTGTTCATTGGAAAACCTTAGGATTGCTATTGTGTATGGCATTTCCGCCGGCTGGTTGGTGCCGCGTACTTGTTTCTCCGTTGGCGAGCCTTCTTGCCTCGGCTCATGCGGAGGAACATTGATTCCCTGGTACGAGAGGAGCTAGTTGCTTGTCCTGCTTGCCCTCCATTGGAAGAGTCGTAGATAACACGACTCATTGCGGTGGACGATTTGCGCTACTCGTATAAGTCTAATTGCAACTTTGCCCTCCGTTGGTGAGCCTCTTTTTCCTAGGCTCGTGCGGAGGACGAAATCTCGTCATTTCTTCCATTGTCCTTACCAGGCTTGGTAAGACAGTTCCCTGTTATCAGAGCCTGCGTCTTGCGACTCCTGCAGGGGATCCATGATAAATACATTCCTTCAAGTACCGACAACGATACCAGGATAAACATACTATTTTGGTGGCACAGGTACTGTTACTTTTCTTATTCTTCACGGGTGAAGTAACCCATTCAATCATTTCTTTATTTGCATCGTGTGCTGAAGAACACGGGGTTACTAAGACGCTGTACAAGACTTACCCATTTTCGCATCAAGTTCCTTCCACATGGGGGTATGTACAATCACACAAGCATTCCATTATATCGTTAGAGTATTATAGGATAGTGTGTAACGGCTGTTGTTCTTTGTGTGTTGCAGGGGTACATAGCCTCGCTCGTATCCTTCCTGGGCTCTGATGTTATTGAAGTGCGGTTTACATTACAGTACAGTTACTTTAGTTTCCTTTACAGGTAGAGGGTACAACTTGTGCTTCTTGTGTCTTTCTATTACGTGGTGTATAGAAACCGGTACCAATGTTATTGTTGTTTGTCTTTCAGATCTCCCTCCCTGCTGTTCCCTTCCTTCCCCGCCTTTTTCTCTGCCCTCGCTTGAT